>NW_019392660.1:940000-1668752 GCF_000648675.2 Cimex lectularius | reverse complement strand
ATAATAATAATTAGATAGAGCGCATAACGAAGAAACATGCCTCTGCAAGTTATCCTGACGTCAAAGGGGAGGCCAATTTTTAGTTGTGAGGCGGTACCAGACCTAAACATCCCTAACCATCCCTAACCCAAAGTCAACCCCGTCAGATCCCATGAGTGAGGCGTGAGGCGGTCCAAGAACCGGCGTTTTTCCTCTACACTCTAGTTCACATTATGGCCACCAGGCGCGCTAACGAACCCCGTCAGATCCCATGAGTGAGGCGTGAGGCGGTCCCAGAACCGGCGTTTTTCCTCTACTACCCTTTTTTATAGGATGCCAGGAACTGGAGGAGTTCGCCCTTGGAGCACTGCAGCTGTATACTAAAGCTTATTTATTCGTGTTTCCATTTTTTGGGGGGCTCGCAAGACGCGTGTTAATTTGAACTTTCGGGGTGTGCTGGTGTTCTTCCGTCGAAGAAACTCAATTTTGAAGGGAGTTGGGTCCAAATTCAGGATCGCTGAGATCCGATCCGACCACAGACCTTCCATTGATGCCGTGTCGATTTCTTTCTATTGCGGCCGCCGGTCTCCTTAGGCGTCAGAAAAAAAGTCCAGAGGCGACAGTAGGAATCGAACACACGACCGCGCAAACTACTAGCCGAGAGCCTGACGCCTTAAGCTGGGCGCACACTAGGTCGGTGGCTCAGCGCGGCGCGGAACCAACCCCCAAGAAGAATACATTGAAATGAATGTAACCCCCCACACTAGGCCGGTAGGGCGACACGTCTAGCCGCGGCTCGGAGCCGGAGGAAGTTGCCAGAATTCTGGAATCCGGCTCCGCACCGCGGTCCCGGCCTAGTGTGCGCTATGGCGGTCGGAAATCTTTCAGTTCGGGTAAATTCAACTGCCCTCGGACGTCATATTTGTAAAGACGAAGCCAACGATTGTGACGTGGGGACTCTTGGAAATGCAAAATCAACACTAAACCGCAGCGCTAGTCAGACGGAGGGAGAAAATTCGACCATCGCGGCCGAGAGCAGTTCCTACATAGTGTGCGGACCTTCACAATTCCGCGCTGCGCTGCGCCACCGACCTAATGTGCGCCCAGATTAATAGCAAAAGATTCGTTCCTCCGCGCATTATTATTCAACTTACTACCCTTGAAGGCGCAAAACCAACGGACATTCTTCAAATATTGACTCCTTAGATCGTGCAAGAAACACAATATAGGGGTCGAGTGTTATCTTGGTATAAAAGTTCTGTAGCCGTGATCCGGTAGAAAATGAACGCATGATGATTATTATAACCATCCTCCACCATTACGGGAGAGTTGCACAATTCCATGACAGAATTGTAATAAACTGAAAGCTGTCAGAAGAACAAATGGCCTAGAGCTTCATGAACTGTGTGCCAGATGTGACTCTCGCCCTTTGACAGCGAAACAGAAGACTCCATATATGCCAGAAGCTTTCAGCACTCTTTGATCATCCACCCTGTCGCTCCGACCTATCTCCCTGCGATTTCCAACTCTTTGGGCCTCTTAAAAAAAGCACTAGGAGGACAGCGTTTCTGATCCTATGGGTGGGAGGACTTCGTAAGCAATCGGTTCCTGCCACAATACACTTCATATTATGTATCTAATGCCTCCCAATCCGCTGCAAAAATGCAAACACCTAAGCCTTTTTCGAATATTTCAAGATATTTTTCGTGAAATTATTGTAATATTTAACTATTTAAAAAACCCAACGATCAATATGTATTTGTTTAAATAATCAGACTAATACAGCAACATTGGAAGGGTAGAGCTCACCATAAAATACATATTTGAGCATCCTGGGAAATGACAGTACAATTTAATATAGTAAAAGCATGTGATGGTTGATAGTCTGCCTGACTTTTCCACGAAAAACAAACAACACCACTCAACTCTGCATCTTATGATTAACAATTTATTTCATTCCATTGTCAACAATAAAAACGTTCGACAAACGAAAACATTTAACATCCGCTCCGGGTACGCGTATACAAACGAGCATTAGCATTCACCACCGTAGCGTTTTCAATCTCCACCAGCTTTTCAGTCTTAAATTGAATACTTGTTTTTCATTTAAAACGGACGAGATATTTTATTTTAGGCCAATTTCCATTTTTTTGATTGTTTGTTTTTTCATTCGATGCTGGGAGAGAGTACTCTGAAATATCACATATAAATGTGATGCAAATATAAATATACTTCTCATGGCAATTCCAGGCTTTTTAATTTACAATAAATTACCGTCGGAATTGAAAAAAACGAAAAAAAAATAGGCAGTCCGGCAGACCTCAGACTTGTCCAGTCACCGAAATCGGCTCCGGGTATTGTCAAAAGTTAGATCCATTCAGCACCCAACTGAATCAGTTCCTAAAAACAAATCTTAGTAAAATCTCACTCACTCTTCTTCATATTGTTTTCTTATTTATATACTCACTCACTTAGAGTGGTGGAGTACTTAATATTGTTACCCTTTACGCTTGAATAACTAACCTAATCGATGGGGTATTCAATGTTCCGCCATCTGCACTCTCACCTACGCATTCACGCTAATAAATACATTCACTCTCAACACACGCTAGGGACCCAAAACTATCACTACTGTATACAATAAAACAACCGCTTCTTCAGAAAATCAGGATAATGGACCTAGGTCGATTCACCGCCCAACGCAGACTGTTCTCCGGGTATTGTCAACAGCTAGGTCAATTCAGCCCCAATTGAATCAGTTCCTAAAAACAAAACCTTGTAAAATCTCATTCATTCTTCTCACATATTCTTTCTTATTTATATACTCACTTAGTTTGGTGGAGTACTTAACATTGTAACCCGTTACGCTTGAATAACTAACCTAATCGATGGGGTATTCAATGTTCCGCCATCTGCACTCTGCACATACTCTCACCTATGCATTCACGCTAATAAATACATTCACTCTTAACACATGCTAGGGACTACTACATACAATAAAACAACCGTTTCTTCCGAAAATCAGGATAGTGGACCAAGGTCGATTCACCGCCCAACACATACGTTCCAAACCCATTCGTGGGCAGTCGTAGGATCTGAACTCAGTCAACTGACCAACGTTTAAATATCACCCCAATCACCAATTCGGATTCCGCGATGGTACGAGGTCCAGGCTGTGGGAGCAAAATGGCAACAATCCAATTATACCTTATCTTCAAATCCTTCCTAGCAAAGCGATACTTCCAAGAAAACCAAGGCACTTGTTCCTCTTCTATTCCCTTTGTTCCATTTTATCCGGCGTCCCCCAGGGAAGCACATTAGCTCCCTTACTTTATTCCTTATTTACAGTTGATCTGTCATTACATTTCGACACCTTAACGTTCACGCCGATGACAGCAATCCTCTCCCCAGATATCGATCCTGCAGCTTCTACTGCTTGAACACTGACTTCGACAGTGGAAAATTAAGGCAAGCAATCAATCTAAATATACACTTTTCACTTTTAATCGAAAAACTCTTTTATCTGACAATTTATACAACACCCCCAATTCCACCTGTGAATAGCAAGCTTTTTGGACTTACTTGGACAAATTAGAATCCACACACACGACTGAAACCAATTGATTGTAACCTAGTTACAAAATGGTTAAGAGACTACTTGGCAAAAGATCTAAATTGGCAGGACATAACAAAAAACTGTTATACACTACCCAAATCCTAGGGTCTTGAACTGTATGGGACAGCAGAATTCCAATCCCACAATGAAATATTCTTGGCATAATAGTTGATGCTCCATTCTTCGACACCAATCAAATTAAGCACTCCGGTCTAAACCCTACGTCCCAACCGTGGCCAACTCCCAATACAGGTAAAAGTCAGTGTTTAGTACAACGCCGAAGGTCGTGGGTTCGAATCCCGCTCGTGACGTCAATCATCGCTTCATTTCAATCAAGACCTTACCTAAAAAGATAAACTAATTGAAAGAAGTAATTTGGTCAATCAGACCACTAAATATAATATGTTTAGTAGAATATTCACATTATCATAACAAAAATCAATCACTACCTTCACCGAGCTTATGTTATATTGAAATTTTATGCCTTTTAAGCTTAAATTCTTCCTGCATGACTTCAATTGAACATACTCGAGAGATTTTTCGACTCTCCGTTTCCTTTTTTTTAAATTATATTCTATTATTTTAATAATTTATTCTCCTCTTTAAGGGAATCAAATTCTTCTTTTGAAACAAGCGAGGCCAACATAACAGTCAGTGTTTAACAGTGCTTTTGATACGAGAGAGTTTCCCGCTGAGCTTTCAGGCTCTCTGAAGATGCCACTGTCTTTGAGTCGTTTTTGTTATTGCATTTTTAGGCTGAAGGGTCCGGATCGCGATGATTAAGGTTGAACTATAAAATTTCAACACGTAAATCTCTTTAGTGAAATTTGGTTAGAAGGATAAAAAAGAAAATATATAATAAAAATAATGAAATCTCATAATTACGCATTAAAACATTTTCGGTGTTTAAATTTGACAAGTACATTTTTTAAATTTGAAATTAACTCAAAAGAGTCAACCTAAAGTAAACCTCAAATCAACAGTTTTTTACTTCAGTTTTACGTTTTTTAATTTCAGATTAACCCTTTCTTTTAAACAACAATAAAATATTCGGACACTTAAAAGAAAATTATTGACAATTAAAATACAACATTATATCAATTTAAATGTAAAAACAAATGATTCTTCTTTCAATTTGGGAATTTGAGATTGTTTTACTATAAAATATTCGAGCTCTAAAAACCATACAAAAATTAATTATAATTAAAATTAAAAATTATATATAATAAAGTCTAATAATAAAGGATTCTTTATATATTATATATTTCATTTATATATTTCAGTTAGATTATAAATCTTTTACCCATTATGTACTTTTTTAAAAATCCATTTTTTAATGTTTAATCTTACTTATATTTATTATTTTTATTTGAATTAATTTACATGTCTCAGATCTTAAATTTATTAAATTTTAAAAAATATTATCAAATTTAAAGAATAATCCTGTTTTTATATTTAATTTTGCATAATTTATTAATTTTTTATTTTAATTGCAATTGACTTTCATATAGTTTAAGAAACAAATTATTTTATATTTAAAAAAACTCAAATAAACTAATTTTATTTTATACGTTTATATTTCATATAATCTCCTAAGCGTTTTTAACGCTTTAAGCAAAATGCTAATTTGACATCAGAAAGGGTTAATTTCAAGCCAAAATAGGTTAAGTTGAAGTTAAAAAAAGTTAATTACAAGTTAAAAAGAGTTAAAAATTATATGTTGGAAATTAAAATTTGATAATTTAAAGTTAAAAAGATTTAATTTGCAATCAAAAAGCCGTAATTTAAAATTTAAAAACGGTTAATTGTAATTTGAAGTTTGAATTTAAATATGGATAAGGAAAAGTTAAAAAGATTTAATTTGAAGTTAGAAAGCTGTATTTTCAAATTAAATACGAGTAATTTGAAGTAAAAAACTGTCAATTTGAAATTTGAAGTTAAAAATGGATAAATTAAAGATGTTAAAGTTAAGAAGTTAAAGTTAAAAAGATTTTATTTGCTGTCAAAAAGCCGTAATTTAAAATTAAATAACGGTTAATTGTAATTTGAAATTTGAATTTAAATATGGATAAGTTAAAGTAAAAAGATTTAATTTGAAGTTTAAAAGCGGTAATTTAAAATTAATTAACGGTTAATTTGAATTTGAATTTTGAATTTAGAAATGGTTTAATTTGAAGAAAACGGTTTAACTTCCGATAAGAAGGATCAGTTTGATGCGAAAAAGATATTTGTCAGAATTGACCCCTGACCTCGCCACAAAATATCAGATGATTTCAGGTGGAAGAGAACGATGTAGAAGCACAGAGTGTTTTCGGAGAGTCGCGTGATTTTAGATCTTTTGAATTAATAAAGGAGAGAAAAATACGAGATTAAAGAGAGGCGTAAGGACACTTTCTATCATAGGAGAAGAGCAGCACTGGGACTGTAAGAAGCGTATGAGTTGGATTAGAGATTACACTAATCCAAAACAAAACATATCTGTAAAATAAGATGGCTGGCGCTAACAGACAGATAAAAGTTACATATACTGTATATATATTTTCGAAAAACTTGTCTCCCACCAGACAACTTTTTCGAAAATATGTATGGTATATAAAAGTTTTTTCTTCAAATTAATGCTTTTTAATGTTAACGTTAATGAGGTACTACAGAGAGGATGAAATGGTTGAGTATACAAGGTTTCTTATAAGCTGAAAGCTGTCTCATTGTGAATTAAATAAACTGTTTTTATACGCCTATCATTTACTATAGAAATAGGAAAATAGAACAAATTTGCTCGTTGAGGTCATTTTACAAGTGAATAAAGAACATCACTATTAGGTTTCACCAAGCTTTCGGCGAATGTTCCGCCATCTTCAGGGCCTAATTTATTGAAAAAACAAATTTACATTAACAGAGTTACATAACATCATATACACATACATTTTAAGAATAAAATTACGTACTTTACCCAGTTTTTTAAGACAATTAAATTTATCGCACATGTATGTTTTTTTTTAATGAAGGTGGAAATGAATCTAAATACTGAAATAAAAATAAAAAATAAAGTTAATACTAAATCTCTGGTACATGTATTTCTTTATCACAGATACGTTATATACAGGGTGAATTGCTACTCGTGCTACAAACTTCTCCAGTAGATTCTTCACCCTAAAATGAACAAAAAAGTTCATATTGTCCATGGTCCGATTCTCAACCATTTCAGAGTAATTTCGCTTTTTATCGATTTTGAAANTTCCAGATACTTTGAGTCGCTCAAGCCCAAGGCTCGGTTGATCAAATTTCTGGCACAGTTCACCTTTAGAGAGAAAGAATGGGAAGAGTTGAAATCCAGGAACCTATCATTGCTAGTGGGCTTTCTGTACCAATTGGTCGTTAATCTGTAATCATTTCTTTCAATGACTAAATCCAAATATGGAAGTTTACCATTGTTTTCCTCCTCCACTGTAAACTTTAGGGCGCCATGGTGGGAGTTTAACAGTCTAAGCATTTCTTGAAACTCCGGAGGTCGATCAATGTCAACTAGAAATTTGCTAGTTTTCCATGGCACAAAGGCCAGAAGAACGAAGAGGCTAGGCATAGAAGGTGTCCTCGGCTGTACCAATTGGACCATTCTATAAAATTTCAAGCTGTCATACCGATAAAAAAATTTCCGAATGGATCATGTTTTAAAACTCACCCTTGTTAAAGCAACATCCCAGAAGACAAAGCACGAAGTATGGAAAGGCTCGACGATACTTACTTCAGCCTTGCTATCTACATGTTGCTATCTATATATCTATCTATATATTGTTGTTGTTCATTAAACATTGTTTTTTCTGTTGTACATTGTAGAAGGTGTAGGTTTTATATTGTTATTTTTTTGGTAAATTTGTGTCTTAAGTTGCCTTTAGAAAAATTTCAACTATTCTTATGGATAAGGTATTTGGTATTGTGCAATAAGAAGAACCTTAAAAAGTGAAGGGGTTAAACATTGAAAGGAACGTTTCAAAAGCTTCAACATGTCAGTAAGTTAGTGGTTGTTACTTTTAATTTCCCCTCTAAATGCGGGTTACAAAAATAACACTTAGCGGGGTTGTACACGTATGTAAATTACGTTCCGTCTCCTGAGGCGAGGTTAAAAACGGGTAAAGGAGGGTTGAAAACTGCATAATCCAAGAACAACAAAGGAAGCACGGGCACCCCAGGGTGAGGGACCGGTTCCGTCCGCTTTCGGTAGCGCGTTCAACCTTGACCCCGGCTACTTCTCACATCCACCCCCGCCCCTGTTGACAGATGACATACTCACTTGTAATTGTCGCAACGGTAGTCGGAACAAGGTGGAATCGTGTTTGGGTGGGAGTGACACAACTTACCTCATCTCCACCTATAGAAAGTCAGTGTAGCGGACATTACATGACAACCCATTGTGCCCATCCGTCACACCTCCAACGGAATCCGTTTTTCCCACATCCCAAAGCTCGGCCGCGGTCACAGGCTTCGTCAATATTGCAAAAGGCTTAAACACAATAGAGAAGAAAGTGGTTGGATCTGCTGAAAGGGGTTTTTACACGCTTTTTGAATAAATGCTTGTTAGGTTTTTCTAGGGGGTGCAAGTTAAATTTCAAAATCTACCGTATTTCCCATTAAAACTTACACCTTCTATAACGTTGGCTGTACCTACAAAGAATATTTTCTACCACTTCAAATATTTTCATATGTCTATTGAGTCGCCACTGTCAGTCAGCAGATATGCAACAATTCTGACTTTTATTTTTCCTAGATGAATAGGTCCGTAGTAGAAGTCTTGGTATCTTGCTCCAGCAGGCTCTTCAGCTTTCTTCAGGACAGTTCAAATTTTAAGCTTTCTTACTCTATAGGTTCAGCCAAGGATCCAACTAGCTTCTCCTTTCTTCTGTCTATCTCTGTTCCCTGGGACCGAAACAAGAGAAAGTTTGCTCTCTATTCCTTCATCTATAATAAATTCTACGCTTATAAAAATAATAAAAACAACAATAGATTTTAAAAATATAATTCATAACCAGACAGCTTATAGCTTATAAGCAGCCCAACCAAATCCAACCAATTCACTAGTCACCTCTGTGCTGACTCATTTACGTTAAAATTAAAAAGGGTTAATTGGACGGTAAAAGCAAAGGGGACAATTTTTCCAAAAAATATGCATAAATTATATATAGCATTTTATCCGACAAGCTCCATTTTCGCATCGAACTAATCCTTCTTAATTTGAAATTAAACCTTTTGAATTTTAATTTAGCTTCAAAGCTTTTAACTTAAAATTAACCTTTTTTAACTTTCAATTATCCTTTCTTAACTTCAAACTATAAATTAACCATTTTTAAATTTAATGTAACCCTTTTTAATTTCAAATTAAGATTTTCACACTTTAAATTATCCTTTTTTAAGTTTATTGTAACTATTTTTATTCACAATTAATTTTTACCTTAAACCGGTAAGAATTATTTGAGAATTTTTTTTAATGTAAAATAATTTGTCATTTAGAGCATAGGAAAATTAATTACAATTACAATTAAAAGTGTAAAATTAATTTTAAAAATAAAGGATTATACTTTTTTAGATTTGTTAAAATATAAAATATTTGGATTCTTTTATGTCAAAATGACCATTGAAAATTAATTACAAATAAATCATAAAATATGTAAAATTAAATATGAAAAGAAAGGATTCTTCTTTTATATAATGGTTATGAAGAATCAATTATTCTTATATTTTACATCATTATAATTATAATTATTTTTCGTGGATCATTTAAGAGCCCATATAGTTAATATTTAAAAAACAATCACACATTAAACGAAGAACTTTTTATATTTAAATTTATATTTTTTTTTATTTTAATAGTCGACAATTTTTCTGATTTCTTCTATTATTTTGTGTTTGACCTTTTATGTTTTTGTTATTTTACAGAAAAGGCTAATTTGAAATTAAAAGGGTAATTTTAAATCAATTATATTTCGTGGTCCGATTGGCCAAATAACTTCTTTCAATTAAATAATCTTTATGTAAGGTGTTGGTTGAAATGAAAAAGCTAGTGTCACGAGCGGGATTCGAACCCTCGACCTTCGGCTCAATAAGCCCCTGCTGTGGTCGTGGGTTCGAATCTCGCCTTTTTTTTACTTTTTTATCTCAACTAAGACCTTCCATAAAGATTAATTAATTGAAAGAAGTTATTTGGTCAATCGGACCATGAAGTAAAATGGATTTAATAAGTTAAATGAAGTATATCTTCACTAAAGCTCTCCGTGGCCATTTCATTTGTCGCCTAGAATCAAATCCTGATTGCACGACATTTGAAAAATGGCAAAAATTAGGAAAAATTCGAAAGGTGGGTTGAGATGGGGAGTTGGTGTCCGAGTGGATCGAAGTCACGATAACTCAAGAGGTTAGAGCAGCAGCGTATAGAGCCCAAAGGTCGTGGGTTCGAATCCCGTGACGCTAACTTTTCCATTTCAACCAAAACCTTACATAAAAAGATTACTTAATTGAAAGAAGTAATTTGGTCAATCAGACACTAAATATAAGTAAAACAAAGTATAATTTCACTAACAGCTCCCCGTGGCCACTTTACATATCAGTCATCCGTCAAAGACATCCAGAATTTCCTATAAACTATCGCATTTTAAAACTTCATTTTATTAGTAGTTTATTTTGTATTGTAAAGTTGGAGTGTCACCCTAGCCATCAGTCGACATACCTTAAACCTATTTTTGTCCTTTTATTATTCACGTTCTCTTTTCATCTGAGCATTTTATCCCAAATTTTTAGGTGTATCGTTCTATGGCGTAATTCCATCGATGGCAATAAACGGTGGTAAATTTTTTGCATTTGTGAAATTTATATGTACATATTTTATGATTGAGCGTATTTATTCATTTTTGGAGTACGATTTATGTTGGCGTAAGACTTTTGAAGGATTTTCGAAGAATAGTTGATGCCAGTTCATGGTATATAGGAAGTAAAGTATTGGACTTAGTCCGCCCCTTTGGGCACCCCTGGATTTATTGTCCTTAGTACGGAATGTCGATCTTGTTTGCCTCTAAAATGACTTTTAGTGTAGTAGGGAGTGATAATATCTCTAAATTGCTTAAATTTCATTTTTTTCATATCATGTAAGTACTACATGCTAAACATTGTCAAAACCCTGTGGTGAAACATCAAGGAACAAATGAGCTTTTTTCGGGACATTTTTGATTACATCTGTTACTCAGAGAATTTGTTCTATTCTTGAATATTTTGATCGGAATCAAAATTGGGGTTTTGGCGTAATTTTCTTTTCTTCTACTATTTATTATTTTTAGTAATAACATTCAGAAAACCTTATAGATTAGGTAGTACCAATATGGGTTCTCGTTTTGCGGTTTATTTTTTGTTTTTCTGAAGTACGTCTACTACTGTGCCATTATTGAAAATTTCGTTAAAGCGATTGAGGAAAACATTGTTTAATTAAATTTCCCGGTTTTGATTAGATTCTGGCATGGTTAAATATATTTCACTATGCTATGTTCATATCGTTTTTATTTAAAAATGTTACATGGAAACGTTCATAATTAAACTTTATTAAAAAATAATTGGCAAATTTGGCATAACCTTTTTCGTTATTAAGTCGTTTTTAATTGGATTTTCCCAATTTAATCGTATTGTGCGAAACAAAGAGGATGTCAGGAGAAAAATTTGAATTGAAACGTTTTTTGGAATTTCATGTTGCAAGTGTAATAATTTGTTTTAAGCCATGAATGTATTTCATATCATTTATTTCCATAACATTATTAAAGTAACCATTTTTCCTTCAAATTGACATTTTTTGTCTTCAAATTAACTCTTTTTCTCGTGCAAATTACCCTTTCAATTTCAAAATATCATTTTTTAATTTCAAATTAACCCTTTTTACCATCAAATTAACATTGCTTATTTTCAAATTAGTCCTTACTTTAACTATTTTGTTTTTAGATTTCACCTTTTCTTCAAAGCGTTAAAAATCTAAAGAGGACCGTTCTTAATTTTAAATTAACCCTTTTTAAATCTCAAATACCCTGATCTATCTTTGACTTAACGTTTTTAACTTCAAATTAACATTTTTATTTTCAAATTAAACCTTTTTCTCGTCCAAATGCTTTTTAACATCAAATTAACTCTTTTTGTTTTCAAATACCACATTTTTACTTTATCTGAATTCTTCTTCACTTTAAATAATAATTTGTAACTTCAAATTAACATTTTTTATTTTCAAATTAAACCTTTTAATCGTCCAAATAATCCTTTTTAATATCAAATTAACTCTTTTTATTTTCAAATTACGCTTTTTTTCTTTATGTGAACTCTTTCTAACTTTAAGTAATCATTTTTAACGTCTAACTTGGAAATAACCGTTTGTAATACAGATTTCACCCTTTTCTTAAAGTATGCTTATACTTAAGTTTTATTTTTTTTTGTAATTTTAATTTTAATTTTTTTTAGTTTTTAATTTCAGAATAGCCCTTGTTTACGAAAATTAACGCTCTTTAACTTCAAATTAAATTTTTTTAAATTCAAATTAATGTTTTTTAATTTCAAATAAACACTTTTTGACTTACATTAACTCCTTTTGTATTTAAATAATCTATTTTTAACCTCAAACATTTATTATCCATTTGTAATTTTGATTTCACCATTTACTTAAAGCTTTCAAAAAAAACCTACGAGAATCGTTTTTAATTGTGAATTAACCAAATCCAAATTAACGCTTTTTAACTTTGGAATAACACTTTTGAACTTCTAATAAATGTTTTTTAATTTCAAATAAACACTTTTTGACTTTAAATTAACTCGTTTTTTGTTTAAATAATCTATTTTTTACTTCAACGATGGTATTATCCATTTGTAATTTTGATTTCCCCTTTTCCTTAAAGCGTTCAAAAAAATCTACGAGAATCGTTTTTAATTGTAAATTAACCAAATCCAAATTAACGCTTTTTAACTTTGGAATAACACTTTTGAACGTCAAATAAATGTTTTTTAATTTCAAATAAACACTTTTTGACTTTAAATTAACTCGTTTTTTTGTTTAAATAATCTATTTTTAACTTCAAAGATGGTGTTATCCATTTGTAATTTTGATTTCACCTTTTCCTTAAAGCGTTCATAAAACCGTTTTTAATGTAAAAATAATCAACTCCAAATTAACACTTTTTAACTTCAAATTAACATATTTCAACTTTCAATTATCGATTTTTAATTTCGTGTTGCAAGCATTACAAGTGTCACATTTGCATTTATTTCAAAGTGACAATGTTATTATTTAGATTTCGTGATTAGGCCTGGAGTTAAAAAATAAAATAGAATAGGGAAGAGACAGTCGAGGAGAGGTGAACAAGCCCGTTCCGGGTAGATGATAGACAAAAGAAGTGTGTGGTCCTCAAAAGTGTTGTATTCCATAAAACATAGTGCTTCGGTCCACTGCGGATTGACTGTAAATTGTGAATACATATCCACCCTTGTTCTAAATGGTCTGGCAAAAGCTTTGCAGGAAATTACTGTTTATTTAAATGTAAAAAAAGTTTTAATTGTTTGTTTAAAATTTAAATGGAAATTTATTGATTTTAATTATTATTTTCTTATGTGTTTAATAAATTGTTTTTATACTTTAGTTAAATTTTATTATAAAAAGGCTCCTGTTCGGCTGTATTCAGGTTCGATCAAGACCTCTGGGCTCTTTTTCTCACAAAAAAGGATTCAGAGTTTGGCCCGTCTTATGGAAACGAGAACAGATCGTGACACAAGTACAGGTTAATTACAACAATAATTTTTTAAAAAAATAAAAATCGAACTTAAATACAAAAAGCAAATCGGCAATTCTCCGTCGAGGTTTCGGACAGAACTCTACAAAATTATTTTATGTAAAATTTAATTACTCTATTAGCGCAATTAGCTATGTAATATGGCTCCCAAGAGTTAAATCACTTTTACGACATGCACCATTTTTATATAATGTATTTTAACTATTACACATTTTATATTTTAACATATATTTTTGAATAGATTCCTTCTCAGAATTTGCTTACAATAATGTACAAATTTTTATATATTTTACTACATGTTTAAACTTTCTTTCCTGACCTGCAGCAGTTTTGTTGGTTTGATGATTTTTCACAAAAACCGCGGACACGAGTTATAGATTTTTATTGCGCTATAACGTGGTATAGCGTAGGTTCAAGTTTCATACATTTATCAAGTTGCTGCAGCGATTTTTCCACAACTCTGTTTTCCTCAGTATTTCTCTTTTTCTTTATTCCCTCGAAATGAAACTATTTTTCTTAATCATTTATTACTCCGAGATGATCTATCGTGACCGTAGGTCTTTTATATATACAGGAGACGTTTTACCATACTTTTCCCATCGGTAACTCCTTCTCTACCCCCGTCTAAACTAATTCCTCACATCTCTCATATTTCTAATTAGTCCTGTGTCAGAGGGCACAGTTGGGACAATTAAGCACATACATCTCGCGAAGTTGGCGCAAGTTATACGGACCGGCTTGACGGTTCGACGCGCATGTGTTGAACCTAGTAGTATTAAACTGGCTCCATCGTGTATTTTACCAACATTTTAATTTTTTTTTTTATATTTCGCTACGTGAGAAATATTTAATATTGATATTGAATATCCTAAAAATAAGGCAGAATGATTGTGCTCTATCATGAAAATTTTGTTCAAAATCGTTTCTTTCCCAACCATTATCAACGATGTAATTTTTTTTGCAAAAGGTAAAAGATTCTATTTTAAAAATGACAGAAATTAAGTAGTTTAAGAATCCTCGAGGTGGATAGACATTTTAGTCACATTATTATTATTACTTTTTTTTTTTTAAGGCAAACGTGTGCTCATTTGAGTGACCGGTTCTTTAATAAATTTTTGCATTTGTAAGAATCTGTCAAGAAAGTGCTAGTTTACAAAACCCCTTTTTTCATTTTTTTTTGCCAACGTTTCGACCTTTATTCGGGTCATCTTCATCGCCGGAATTACAAAACCGATTAAGAAGATACTATATAGATGTAAATATAAACTTTGAAACCAATTATACTTTTTTTTTATTTCATATTCACATAAAGTGTGTGTTGGTGCTTTCATATTAACGTAAAGTCAGGAAATAAATTTTGCCAAAAAAAGTTAAATTAATTGGTTCTCTTTAAGTTTTTTAACGCTATAAGCAAAATAAAATCGAAATATTAAATGGCTAATTCCTGGTGTGAACCTTTCAAAACTAGATTATTTAAAATTAAAAAAAAACTAAAGTTCAAAAGGAATTAAATAGTATAATTTGAAGTTAAAAATGTTTAATTTTATGTTTAAAGGGTTAAGTTAAAATTTCAACAAATTAATTTGTTGCGATAAGGGGTCAATATCGAATTAAAAAGGGGTAATTTCGAATTAAAAAGAGTTAATTTGACGAAAAAACTTTAACTTGAGAGTGTTAATAAAACTGGAAAAGCGCTCAAAAATTTTCAAACTAGATTAAAAAATATTAAGCACATTTTTTATTTATTTATTGGATCAAGAGAAATTCTACCGGCCCATCTTAAAAGGACTGTGTCTGTATAGAGTACCTATATAAATAAGTAATTATATATATATATATATATATAAAACAATATAAAACAACAAATAAACCTTTCGAAAACAGGTAAATGTGAAATTTGTAAAAAAATAAATTTATGTTATAAAGTTATGTCCGTCGGGTTTATTACGGTGTATCATTTTCTCTAATTAAATCGAATCAAAATGCAAACATTTTATGCTAAATGGGAAATCTTTCTGCTTTGGTTGTTCCCTACGTTAATTGTCTCTTTTTTATGTGTGTTGTTTCATTTTTCTTCTTTTTTTGTGCCTTCTTATTAAATTAAAGTCAGAAAATAAATTTTGCCAAACAAAAAGTTGAATTAATTGGTCTCCTTAAGTTTTTAACGCTATGTGAAAAATAAAATCGAAGTTTTAAATGGTTAATTCCTGGTTTGAACCTTTCCAAACTAGATTATTTAAAGTTAAAATAAAACTAAAGTTTTAAAGGAATTAAAAAGTATAATTTGAAGTTAAAATGGTTCATTTTAAGTTTAAAGGGTAAATTTAAAATTTAAAAAGTTAATTTGATGCAATAACAGGGTCAATATCGAATTAAAAAGTGGAAATTTCAAATTAAAAAGAATTAATTTGTCGAATAAACTAAAAAAATATTAAACACGTATTTTTTTATATTTTTTATAACATCATTGGTCCAAGGGAAATTTAATCGTCCCATCTAAAAAGGACTCTCTGTATAGGATACGTATATAATTAAATAAATTAAAAATATATATATGTAAGTTACAATTAATAACCTGACTCCTTTGATGATTTAATTACTATGGAGTAAAGATTTTAAGGAGGGTATTATATATATACTTTTGTAATAAGACTTGATATTCTTATTATTATAAAATGATGTAATTTGATACCTCTTTCCAAACTAGATTTTTTAAAGTTAAAATAAAACTAAAGTTTAAAAGGAATTAAAAAGCATAATTTGAAGTTAAAATGGTTCATTTTAAGTTTAAAGGGTAAATTTAAAATTTAAAAAGTTAATTTGATGCAATAACAGGGTCAATATCGAATTAAAAAGTGGAAATTTCAAATTAAAAAGAATTTATTTGACGAAAAAACTTTAACTTGAGTGTGTTAAGAAAAACTGGAAAAACGCTCCAAAATTTGAAACTAAACTAAAAAAATATTAAACACGTATTTTTTTATATTTTTTATAACATTGGTCCAAGGGAAATTTAGTCGTCCCATCTAAAAAGGACTCTCTGTATAGGATACGTATATAATTAAATAAATTAAAAATATACATATATAAATTATTAATTATAATTAATAACGCGATTCCTTTCATGATTTAATTACAATGGAGAAAAGATTTTGAGGAGGGTATTGTATATATACTTTTGTAATAAGACATGATATTCTTATTATTATAAAACGATGTAATTTAATACCTCTTTTATCCGAAAAAGAAACGGATTTAGTAAGACATGAATATCCAAAAAAGTAATAAATTCATTTAAATCTTGAATGTTTATAAAGTTGTAAATATGTAAAAAGTCACATTTAATATATTAGAATTGCAGGCTATTTAAAGTTTTCTATGTGTGAATGCAACGACTTTTGTTATTCTGTAAATATAATACAGGTTTAAAATAGTTTTGTGTTACTTTGTTGGTTTACGCCAAGTGCTAAAATAGGAGTTAGACCTGACATCTTTTACGAGACATGTGTTTATCTAATTTTAAAAGTTTGCTCACTCTATTCTGCTGTTGATTATGATAGTACCTGTTAATTTACGATATTAGATAAAATGAAGTGGAGTCGAATATTAAATCAGCTGATACCGAGAGAGAGGAAGATGCTAGATAATAAACTTGCCAGACTACTCTTGGTAGTTACCCGAGGAGATAGGCCGACTTGGCAACTTGCGCTCCTCTTTTGAAAATGCGAGCTTTCCCCAGGACGACGGTGTTCGTCGTACAATTACAAGTGCTATATTTCATAAGGTTCGAATATAAACGTACAAAAGCAAGGTCGTGGTAAAATGTTTCGCCGGTTCTAAAACGGGTGACACCTGCATTCTAGCATTTTCGGCTTCCACGTGGCCGCTTCAATGGCACCGACGTGAATTCCGTCATTAATCTCAGTCCCGGGGGACGTTTTAACGTGTTTCCCGAAATGTTCTTTTCTGTTGTCAAAGTGACATAAATTGTTGTTACTAGGGAGTAATGACTTTTAAACTTTTTTTAAGCGTTAAGATTTCAAATGGTTATGTTTTCATATGAATGGATTATATATTGCGTGATTAAATTTCATACCATCTCCTAGTGATTTATGGGTAATAAAGGGGTAATTTCAAATTAAAAAGATCTCATTTCAGGTTGAAAAAAGGTCACTGAAATTAAATACGGTTAATTTGAAATTAAAAAGGAACTTGACAAAAAAGCTATATCACACACACGTTCTCTCACTCACTCACTCTCTCTCTCTCTCTCTCTCTCTCTCTCTCTCTCTCTCTTTCTTTCTCTTTCTTTCTCTCTTAATTGGTCATTGGCCACATTATATATCCTCTCACCGTGCGACTAGCTTTAAACATCATCGTTAATAATATTTTCCATTTTCCAGGAAGTTTAAAAATTTTCGGTGTGAAATGAACAAGTCTTTATTTGTAAAAAAATGATATTTTTTGGTGTAAATAATTTTGCTCTCAGAAAATCATATGAAAGGTAATGATTTCATCAGATCATCATATCAAAAAATGTATAAAGTGAAATTTTAAAGGTGTTTTATTGTACAAATGGAATTTTGAAGACAAATTTGGCTTGTTTAAAATATTGGTTTATGTTAGAAACAGTTCGATGTGTTTTTTTAAATAAAATAATAAATAAGAAAATAAATAATGTATTTATTTAAACAAAAAAAATCGAAATGGTTTCTAACATAAACCAATTAATAAAATAAATTAGAAAAATATCTAAAAGATTAATTTAAAAGATGTGAAAAATTGGGATTTTTATTACTATTTTATATATAAACAAATTCAAAAGGTTATGAAATTAAGTAGCCAAAAAATTATTCTTTTTTTTGTGATTTCTGTAAATATTGACCCCTTAAGGTCCCCAAATTCTCACAATTATCAAATTGAAAAAAGTTATGTATTTACTTTTTTATTAAGAAAAAAATCGAAATGTTTTCTAACATAAACCAACGAATAAAATAAAGCAACAAATAAAATAATAAAAGATTCTACTTTTAATTTAAAAGTTGTGAAAAATTGTGAATTTTTTATTACTATTTTATTTATAGAAAAAATTAAAAAGTTTATAAAATTAAGTAGAGCAAAAATTATTCTTTTTTTTGTTTGTGATTTCTTTAAATATTGATCCCTTAAGATTCACAAATTCTCACAATTATCAAATTGAAAAAAGTTATTTATTTACTTTTTTATTAAGAAAAAAATCGAAATGTTTTCTAACATAAACCAACAAATAAAATAAAGCAACAAATAAAATAATAAAAGATTATACTTTTAATTTAAAAGTTGTGAAAAATTGTGAATTTTTTATTACTATTTTATATATAGAAAAAATTAAAAAGTTTATAAAATTAAGTAGAGCAAAAATTCTTCTTTTTTTTGTTTGTGATTTCTGTAAATATTGACCCCTTAACATCCACAAATTAGCACAATTATCAAATTGAAAAAAGTTATGTATTTACTTTTTTATTAAGAAAAAATCGAAATGCTTTCTAACATAAACTAACAAATAAAATAAAGCATACAAATATCTAAAAGATTCTACTTTTAATTTAAATGTGAAAAATTGTGGATTTTTATTACTATTTTATATATAAAAAATTAAAAAGTTTATAAAATTAAGTAGCGCAAAAATTATTCTTTTTTTTTGTTTGTGATTTCTGTAAATATTGACCCCTTAAGATCCACAAATTCTTACAATTATCAAATTGAAAAAAGTTATGTATTTACTTTTTTATTAAGAAAAAATCGAAATGTTTTCTAATATAAACCAACAAATGAAATAAACCATAAAAATATCTATAAGATTCTACTTTTAATTTAAAAGTTGTGAAAAATTGTGGATTTTTATTACTATTTTATATATAAAAAATTAAAAAGTTTATAAAATTAAGTAGCGAAAAAATTATTATTTTGTTTGTTTGTGATTTCTGTAAATATTGACCCTTAAGATCCACAAATTCTTACAATTATCAAACTGAAAAAAGTTATGTATTTACTTTTTTATTAAGAAAAAATCGAAATGTTTTCTAACATAAACCAACTACTAAAATAAAGCTTAAAAATATCTAAAGGATTCTTCTTTTAATTTGTAAAATGTGAAATTTTTTGAAATAATCATTTTATTTATAAAACAATTAAAAATGTACATAAAATTAAATAGAAATTAATATGAGATTTTTAAAAATATTTTCCCCTTAAAGTCCACAAATTATCACAATTCTCAAATTTAAAAAAAAAGAAAGATTTTCTATTTAATTTTATAAAATTTTAATTTTTAATTGTAATCAGTTTTCCGAATTAATTTATATTTAATTAGACTTTTTATGCAGGGATTATACCTTACGTGGTTAGATTTTAAAAGATCTCCTAAATTTTATATATAAAAAAGGGTTAATTTGTAATTAAAAAGCGTTGATATGAGGTTGAAAAAAAGGTGAATGTAAAATTAAAAATGGTTTATTTTGTAATTAAAAAGTGTTGATATGAGGTTGAAAAAAAGGTGAATGTAAAATTAAAAAAGGGGTAATTTCATGAAAAAGCTATATCCCACCGGAAAACACACTCACACATACATTCTTCTCTCTCTCTCTCTCTCTCTCTCTCTCTCTCTCTCTCTCTCTCTCTCTCTCTCTTTCCCTCCCTATCTCGTGGTTAAGTGCAAGAACACAATGTTGGACCTGTGTTTTTAATCTGTGTCGTTTAACAAAAATTAATTTTGTGGCAATAATCTAAATGTTAACCGGACCGTATCCGATCACCGACTGAGGAACTTGAAAGAAAATAATTACTAATCCCATTCCATTTTTTCCATTTACCAGGATGTTTAAGAATTTCCAGCGTGAAATGTGTAAGGCGAGGAAATCCAGAAAGCGTTGAAGCAAGAAAATTTAATCAATTCTTTCATAAACACGAAATTATTGCGGGCTGTTCCCGTTTCAGTCGACAAACACCGCACAGCTCGTGTACAGGACTTGTTTACTTAGATGTTTCAATTGGATTCGTAAAATACTCACAACAGAGGTGCTCGACACAATAGCAATAAAGTTGGGACAAACATTTATTTTCAAAGGTAAACAGAAAAATAAAAACAAATACGAACAATCACGGCAAATGAAAAAAAAAATTCCGATTGTATTTTTACAATGGAGATTATTTTAAAAGGACCGATGTATAATAATTGATTCGAAAAACAACAATGCAATTTGTATAACCAAAAGATTCGCAATTTTTAATAAATGGTAGTTTAATTTTTCCATTATTTATATTACATTTTTATCGTGAAATACTCCTATCAGAATAGAAACAGTTTCCTTTGTTTAAAACATAAACAGTATTATCAATTGCAACATTAGTGGAAAAATGTACATAGCATAACAATAGCTTATTTTCATCAAATTAACTCCTTTTAACGAGAAATTAACCTTTTTTAAGTTATTTTTATATATTACTCCTCTCCCTTTCTCACTCTCTTTCTCTTTATATCTATCTATCTCTCATTATCTTTTTCTCTCCCTTTCGCATTCTTTCGTTACTCTCTCTCTCTCTCTCTCTTTCCTTTCTTACTCTATCCCCACTTTCTTTTTCACTACCTCCCATTCACTCTGTCTTTATTTCTCTCTCTCTCTCCCTCTTTCTTTTTCTTCTTTCTTCTCTCTCCCTTTCACTCAATCTCTCTCTTTCTCTCGTTAACTCTCTCTCTTTCTTTCCATTTTTCTCTATCGCTATTTTTCTATGTAACTATCTCCCACTCTCTCACTCTCTCTCTCTCTCTCCCACTTTCTTTTTCTTCTTTCTTCTCTCTCCCTTTCACTCAATCTCTCTCTTTCTCTCGTTAACTCTCTCTTTCTTTCTTTCCATTTTTCTCTGTCGCTATTTTTCTATGTAACTATCTCCCACTCTCTCACTCACTCTCTCTCTCTCTCTCTCTCTCTCTCTCTATATATATATATATATATATAATTCTTTTTTCTCTCTCTTTAGCTTTCTCTCTTTTCTCTTTTCTTTCTTTCTCTAAACTACTTTCTCTTTCACTATCTCCCAGTCACTTTCTCTCTGTCTGTATTTCTCTCTCTCTCTCTTTCTTTCTTGCTCTTTATAACTATCTATCTGTCATTCTCTTTTTCTTTCGCTTCCTCTCTTTACTCTCTATTTCTCTTTCCCTCTTTCCGTTCTTTCTCTATCGATTTCTTCGCTTTCTTTCTATGTCACTATCACGCTCACAGTCTTTATTTCTCTCTCTCTCTCTCTCTATATATATATATATATATATATATATATAATTCTTTTTTTTCTATCTCTTTCGCTTTCTCTCTTTTCTTTCTTTCTCTATCGCTATCTTTCTCTGTCACTAGTTCCCACTCTCTGTCTTTATTTCTCTCTCTCTCTATATATATATATATAGAGAGAGAAAGAAAAAGAGAAAGAGAAAGAGATTCATCATTCTCTCAAATCATTCTCTTTTTCCCTCTCTCTTTCGCTTTCTCTCAATACTTTCTCTTTTTTTCTTTCTTTCTTTAAACTACTTTCTCTTTCTCTTTTTCTTTCTCTCTCTCTCTCTCTCTCTTTCTTTCTCGCTCTTTATAACTATCTGTCTCTCATTCTCTTTTCCTCTCTCTTAAACTTTCCTCTCATTACTCTCTCACTTTCCTTTCTTTCTCTATAACTATTTTTCTATGTCACTATCTCCCATCTCTCTCTCATTCTCTTTTCTCTCTCTCTTTCGCTTTCTCTCAATAATCTCTCTCTTTTCTTTCTTTCTCTATCATTATCTTTCTCTGTCACTATTTCCCATCCCTCTGTTTTTATTACTCTTTCTCTTTATACATATCTATTCTTCATTCTCTTTCTTCTCTCTCTCTCTCTCTCTCTCTTTAGTTATACTTATGTCCACTTTATTAATTGGATAAAGGCGGCTAGTAAGGCTGTTTTTATTTTCCTCCTCAAAAAGAAAACAACGACCTTCAGCTGAACAGATGTGCAGCTTTTTTGCAGTGCAACAGGAGAGGTCATATCAACCCCACAGGAGTTGTTTTTTTTTTAAAGCCAGTTTTTAAATCCGTTAGGGTGGACACTTACAGTGATGTGTCACCGCGCAGTGTTACAAATTTCCAAATAAAGTGGGCTCATCAAATCCCGTCTTTAAAAAGCATTCTGATGTTCATAATGTAGTAACTTATTTATCTTGGAACGTTCAAGATTCCAGGTTTCTACCCATCAATGAAAGTCTAGTGATAAAACTTAAAACATCAATTGACCTGACAATGTAGGTTTGTAAGGTGTGAAGATCAATTTATAGATCAGATTTAAGAAGCTTCTAATTTGTTGGATTTTTGTGCAACATGGCAAACTGTAAGAAAGTTTAATCACTAACATAAAGTCAAATAATCAAAAACTTTCTTTTCTTTCAAATCAAATTGTTATACTAGTTACTAATAGACAATCTACAGGTACATTAAATAATTTATTACAATACAAAATATCATCGAAAAGTCCAAGATAGATATAAAGGGCATGATGTTTCAGGTAAATCATGCAAAATTCTCCATTCGCTTTTGTTATTCTCGGACAAAGTTCATGTAAAAAATGGCCTGTCCAGGATGCCGATAACATCCAGGTGTATGACGGCCGACCCGGGTGAATAAATGATGCACGGAACGACCGTCGGAGGTTTGATCGTAACCCGTGTCCACTGAACCGCGGACAGGGCCCAGGCGAGGAAGAGCGTGTCATCGCTCATGTTTCATGTACATGTCGCAATCAGAATTGACGGAATTAGCACGTCACGCCGATCGTAGAACCTAACTATGAACCTCGTTCCAGGTTTCCAGGAAAATATCCTTATATCATATTTGTTACGTGTACGTAATAAAATTCATTTTATTATTGATTTTTTTTAGGTTTTGGATTCATTTTGAGATTTGAACACTAAGTAAAACCGACGCGTAGAAAATGTCAAAAATTGACTAGTTTGTTTTGGAAGTCCGACTGGAATAACAATTACACTTGTTTCTTCTTTTTTAATCTCGTCAACCGTGGGAATCATGTAGGGGTTAATAAAAAATTAATAGCCAAGTTTTTCTGTTAATCCGGGGAATTCGGGTGTTCGGGGCAAACCACCCGAGAGAGGTGGACAACTTTTTTCCCTTCTGCCCCTTTTCGTATTTCAATTTACTTTGAAAGGGACGAAAGTTGCTCGTCGGTTCTTTCTCTTCTCTATATAATATGTATGTTTATACTCATAAATATTTAGATCCCTCGTTTTCCGACTTATAAGAAACTCCTTCGGAAGATAAGAAGAAAAGTTGCTGTAGCGTTGACGCACTGACATGTTAATAAGAAGGGATCTCGTCACAAGCAACATCAGCGGAATTCCTTATTCCAGATCCTTCAGTGCCAAACCCTTCTTTCTTGAGAATTAACATCCTCGGCCTCCCTTCCGCCAAAAAGCCGGAATAATAAATATTTACATACCTGCCGGCTTATAGATTATTTATATCCCTAGAATAATTCAGGGACTTCAATGAAAGATTCGAAAGTATAACAAACTATTAACTTTTCTCTCTTTTCTATAACCATATCAAATAATCATTTTAAAATGTGTTATTTAGAAGCTTACATTATCTACGTGAAATGAAAATGTACTTTATTCAATATATAATGAGTTACAATTGGAAATATAATAATAAATAAAAGTACACTACGGCTATGGTTCACAACCGTCTGCTGGAAAAATGTAAAAAAATTTATTATTTTTTAATCCATTAGGTTTCGTGGTCCGATGGACTAAATAAATTATTTTCAATTAACTTTTTAAGTAAGGTATTGGTTGGAATAAAAAAGCCAAAGCTTGAGGTAGGTAGATAAAAACTAAAGCTCTCCGTGTTATTTCATTTGTCGCCGAGAATCCAATCAGATTACGCATTTGAAAAGTGGCAAAAAGGAGGGAAAATTCGAGAGGTGAGGTTGAGATGGGAAGCTGTTGTACGAGAGGATAGAAGCCATGTGGTTAGACCAGCGTCGTATTGAGCCGAAGGTCATGGGTTCGAATCCCGCTCATGACACTTGCTTTTTTATCTCAACCGATACCTTACTTAAAGATTAATTAATTGAAAATAATTTATTTGCCCAATCGGACCGCAAAATCTAATGGATTTAAAATGAAATATACTTCTAGATTTTCCCTTTTGATGAATTCTTTTTGTTAACAAATCATGGCTCATAATTATGTTGGCAGGTCTGTTGTAATTATAGTTCAGGTAAGGTTTTCTTATTTGATATATACTTTTTGTTAACAAATTATGGCTAATAATATTAATTATATATATATTGTGTGTGTGCTCGGCTACTCGGGTTACAAACTTTTTCCAGGAGGTTCTGCATGCAAAATGAAGCCAAAAAGTCCTAAATTAACTAAAAACTAAATTTCCTAATTACCCACCTTAACAGTTTCGGAGTTATTTCACTTTTTCTGACTTTTTAAGATTTCACGACCTTGCTTCAAATAAACAATGATCAAAACGAAAGGTTTTTGGGCAAATCCATTGAAAACTATGGTAAATTTCCAGTAAGATGGGATAAATACTAAAATTGTAAACGTTGGTGAAATAAGCGTTTTAGTAGCAAGAACATTGAACAAAAAATTTTTTTTTTCAACGTTGAAAAACTATCGTGATCCTAAACTATTATTTCCAAACCTAGAGAACAGTAAATTTCGGAAAATGTACCACATTAAATATCCTTTGGTGCAATTGCTTTTTTAAATTCTTTTTTCAAATATGAAGAAATTGATGAAAGAAAAGAAAAAAACCGTGATTGAAGGTGGAACATTAAAAAAAAATTCTGAATGAAATTATTTTACCACGGTTTGTTCCTTTCCTTAATCAATTTCTTCATTTTTGAAAAAAGTAATTACAAAAGCAATTGCACCAAAGGATATTTAATGGGGTACATTTTCTGAAATTTGCTGTTCTCTAGGTTTGGAAATATTATTTTAGAACCACCATAGTAAATTTTTCAACTTTGAAAAAAATTTTTTTTTACAAAGTTCTCGCTTTTAAACCGCTTATTTCACTAACGTTTACAGGTTTAGTATTGATGACACCTTATTGGAAATTTAACGTAGTTTTCGATGGTCTCAATGGATTTGTCCTAAACCTTTTAATTTTGGAGTTATCGTTGTTTATTTGAAGCAAGGTCGTGAAATTTTCAAAAAATTAGAAAAATTGGAATAATTCTGAAACTCCTGAGATTCGGACCATTGCTAATTAGGACTTTTTGGTTCCATTTTGAATGTAGAATCTACTGGCAAGTTTGCAACACGAGTAGCCGAACACCCTGTATATTTACATTTGGCTTGTCTGTGACTCCATAGACAAATTATGTTTTATCTGTGCCAGATATTAATGTTTTATTATCGCAATGTTCAAAAGCTGTAAGCTTCCTGAATACTATGGATGCTATAAACGATTCCTTATTTTTTATCGTTGCAAGAAAATTATAGTTAAGGTTTTCCTTTTTGATGTAGACTTTTTTAGTTTTTATTGACAAATAATGGCTAATAATATTTGGCTGGTCTGTGTCTGCATAGACAAATTATCTTTAATATCTGTGCCAACATCCACATATTAATTTTTTTTACAAGCTCCTCTTTCTCAAGATTATCGATGCTCTCACAGACTGACAAATCACGAAAAATGCCTGAAAATTTGTAATCTTTATTGTATGAAAAAATAATAAATGGTAGAATAATGGTTGAATAAAAAATACCAAATATCTATATTTTCTTTATTTTCATTTTTTTTTTCATGGGGCAATACAAATTAAGAAAGTTTTAACTTAATGTATACAAAGAAACAAAAAAATGAATACGTAAAATATACAATCTAAATTGAAAAGAAAGAAATATATAAAATTTTAACTTAATACTGACCTTATAATTCTACCGATAAATTAGTTAATTATTAAGAAAAAATGAAAACAGTGATGGTTGATTAGACGAAGCATAACTATCATAACTAAGCATAAAAAAATTTCCCTCTCATCAAACATAGACACACTTGCCAGAAGGGCGATCCCCGCATCAATCAATAAATTCCTGAAATTTCTATTATTTATTTTTTTAATTTGTACAAATTTCGCCGGTACAATTCAACATACACTAATTTTTTTTGTTTTTACATTCAAATACGCTGGTATTTACAAGGTAATATACACGTATAGAAAGCGATAAATAAAAACTTCTATACATGATTCGACCGATTTATTTTTTATTATTTAATCCTGGTTAAATCGCCGTTTTTGTACATACTTTTCTACAAATATAATTTTGGAAATTTAAAGAAGTTGGAACTAACTATAAAAATTTTAAAAAAATGGGGTGAAAATTTTAAAGAATTGGACATCGCGTTCTTTAATAAATTGACCATTTGTGACTGGAATGTTTTTATATATATTTTTTTTTTATTACGACCGCTCATAAATTTTATGCTCGCGATCGTAGATGTTTTTGTTTTTTTAAATGGCTCGAATAAATTAAAAGACGCAGTGCGAGGATGTAGTTCTTCGTTTAAAATTTCCAGGAATGTTGGGGATGTAAGAATGGCACTTAGTTTTACCTAAATGAACGGCTTTTTGGATTAGGCATTGCAGTCCTTAAATATTTACGTCCATTTCGCCAAGGATTTTTTTTTAAATTTCGTTTCCAAATGGAAGAAAGTTCCGCTTTTAGAAAATAACAAAAATAATTTACAAGCTTTTTAAATTTAAAAAAAAAATTTAAAAACAAATCACTAGTTGGAAGCACAGAAGAAGATACAATAATTTACGTGGTCTCAAAATAAAACAACAATAAGTTAACTATTTTAATTTGGAAATAAAAATATTATTTCTTTAAAAAAATCAAGATAACAGAAAATAATATAAAAAAAGAATACAAAATAAAACGTGCCTTTCGATAAGTTTTAATAGAGTGCATTTTTTCTTTATAATTTTTTTCTTATACTACAGTATATTATTTTTTAATATAGCATATTGGCAATAAATTTTAGCCCTCTATGTATAATATATATATTTATGAAAGTCGTCCGTTTTATTCATAGTTCACTAATACTTATTACTTTTTTATTTTATTTTTATTTTATTTTTTTAATGGGTTATGTTATATCAGTATCGACTACATAGGCGAAGATCCGAGAATTAAGATACTATTGCGGACCCTTAAGGGGTCAAGGGACAGTATAATAGGATTATTCAAATAGGTCAACCCAAAGGGTTTCGGGTTTTTGTTCATATAATCACAGTTACACTTTAGTGCTGCATATTCGACGTATGCTATTTAACGAAAACAAAACCCACTAATGTTAAAAACTGAACAGGTGCGTCATATTTTTCTTTCGTTATCGAGCGTTGCTTTTTTTTTGCTTTTTTTTCGTACCACCTAATTTTTTGACTGCGATCGGAGTATGTGTTGAGCATGATTTTTTGACGTTATTTTTGTTCTCTTTGACGGTGATGTCTATCGGAGTGTTAGGCATGAGAGTAGGCCGGACCTCGAGGATGGTCGTTCTGGCGACCGAGGCAACAGGATGGACCTGAACTCGATCACTGGGTCCTCCCAGCATTCTTGTCACACGCAGTCCTCCAGGGACATCAACAACGGGTTTACGTACTCGAACCCTTCGAACTCGCTTTGGTCTATCTTCTCGATCACACGCCTGGAACAAAAGAAACCAAAAATACTTTAAAACATCAATTTTGAAAATCACTACAAAAGCACATAACAAAATTTGAAACGTTAAAAACAAACAGTCGCCAAGATCAGTGTTGAGATTTATTTTTAGTATTTTTTTGCCTATACTTCTTAGTATGATTCTAGTTACTAAAAGCCATGAATGAAGGAACTGGATGAAATGCACATATGAATATAAAAAGGAAGATATACCCGTTGATTTTGGATAGTGTCATAGACATAATAAACTTCTGAACTGGGTAAATTTAAGTGAATTTTACAAATTTTCACAGGGTGGTGAACTTTTCGATGCTTAAACTACCAAGCCCAGTTGTAGTTTATGTCAAGTTGTCCGTTGTACGGAGACTCAGATGGGCCATTGAGGCTGCAGGCTGCTGAGATGATCCGATGATAAATAAAGCTT
This sequence comes from Cimex lectularius, assembly GCF_000648675.2. Lineage (NCBI taxonomy): Eukaryota > Metazoa > Arthropoda > Insecta > Hemiptera > Cimicidae > Cimex > Cimex lectularius. The sequence continues at coordinate 1,640,178 of NW_019392660.1, read as the reverse complement.
GCTATGAACTGAACTCCTGCGTGTGTAAAAATAAAGGCTTAACGATAAATTACCCGTTGGGTAGTCGATTGTAATAAAAAATCTATGGGCTATCCCGGGATACGAACCCTGGACCGCTAATGTGGCAACTACGAGTAAGATAAAAAAAAAAATATTTAAAAAATCTTCGATGCTCAATTTTATATTCTCGTAGCTTGTAAGGATTGTGTTGGAATGTGTAGGCAGGTTATGTAAATGGTAAATAGGATGGGACCAAGAATGCTTCCTTGTGAGACGCCGGCCTGGATCGGTCTTCTTTCTGAGAACACATCGCCGATGTAAACAAAAATTGCTGATCTTTCTCTCGTTTTACAACCCTACGCGAGAATAAGACTCAAAAATAAAATTTGGAAACCTAGTTGTTTTTACCTAATACTACTAGCCGTTTTTTTTAGGGTAAAGCATGTTGCTGAATCTCTAACTTTATACTCTTACAATCTTAACATTTTTAAAAATACATTTCACCTTCTTGGGGTGTTTTACATGTTTTGGTAATTTTTACAAAATATTCATGGAAATGATGAATGATAGAGTGAGTGCAGTGTTCAATCCTTTTTAAAAAGATATTTCCTACTCACAGTAAGTTGTTTTCCATCGATTTCGGGCTTTTACCTCATCATCAGTTGAAGGAGTTCTACAACCATACTCACGACATGAATTGCAAAAGTGTTTTGTTCAAATCAAAAGTCCTTTGCACATCGCCGATATAAACAAAAATTGCTAATCTTTCTCTCGTTTTAAAACCCTACGCGAGAGTAAGACTCAAAAATAAAATTTGAAAACATAGTTGTTTTTACCTAATAACTAGCCGTTTTTTAGGGTAAAGTATGTTGCTGAAATCTCTAACTTTATACACTTACAATCTTAACATTTTTAAGAATACATTTCACCTTCTTGGGGTGTTTTACATGTTTTGGTAATTTTTACAAAATATTCATGGAAATGATGAATGATGGAGTGAGTTCGGTGTTCAATCCCTTTTAAAAAGATATTTCCATCGATTTCGAGCTTTTACCTCATCATCAGTTGAAGGAGTTCTACAACCATACTCTCGACATGAATTGCAAAAGTGTTTTGTTAAAATCAAAAGTACTTTGCAATTCATGTCGAGAGACGTTGTTGTAGAACTACTTCAACCTGATGATGAGCTATAAGCTCGAAATCTGGATCATTGGAAAACAACTTACTGTGAGTAGGAAACATCTTTTTAAAAAGGAATGAACACCGCACTCACTCCATCATTCATCAATTCCATGAATATTTTGTAAAAATTACCGAAACATGTTAAAACACCCCAAGAAGGTGAAAGGAATTATTAAAAATGTTAATATTGTAAGAGTATAAAGATAGAGATTTCAGCAACATGCTTTACCCTAAAGAAAAGGCTAGTAGTATTAGGTAAAATTCACGTGTCTTGACATGAATTGCAAAAGACTTTTGATTTGAACAAAACCCTTTTGCAATTCATGTCGAGAGTTTGGTTGTAGAACTTCAACTGATGATGAGCTAAAAGCTCGAAATCGATGGAAAACAACTTACTGTGAGTAGGAAATATCTTTTTAAAAAGGATTGAACACCGCACTCACTCCATCATTCATCATTTCCATGAATATTTTGTAAAAATTACCAAAAACATGTAAAACACCCCAAGAAAGTGAAAAGTATTCTTTAAAATGTTAATATTGTAAGTTAGAGATTTCAGCAGCATGCTTTACCCTAAAGAAACGGCTAGTAGTATTAGGTAAAATTCACGTGTCTTGATATGAATTGCAAAAGACTTTTGATCTGAACAAACACTTTTGCAATTCGTGTCGAGAGTATGGTTGTAGAACTTCAACTGATGATGAGCTAAAAGCTCGAAATCGATGGAAAACAACTTACTGTGAGTAGGAACTATCTTTTTAAAAATCGATTAAAACCCTTGTATAAAATAATATCCTGACTTCCTGAAAATATTATTTTTATTGGAAGGATGCTTGAACATCATAATTAAGGATTTAGTATATAAATGATGTTGATAATAATTTATCTTTATTAATGAACCTGTTAATTACATCCTTGCTTTAATGCAGGATTTATCTCGAATCTCGGTTTCTTCAGGTTAATTAAGTTGACGATTATCAAAAATCGAAACATTTTCACTTTTGTAGGTTAGAAAAGAGGTCCGACAAAGTGTAAAACTGCGATTTCGACCGATCGACCTTCTTAAACGGTAAAATCGGATTGTTTGGAGAAACGTGGGTGTTTAAGATGTGTGAATAAAGCTGACCGTTGGCCAGATATCCGTTGTCTAGGCGTGACAGCCTTTGGGGGGACATCCTTGGGTTCATTAGGCAAGGACAGTACGCCCATTAGCCACACTCGGCTGACACCTTTCTTCCCTTTCGCACCGCTCTCCCACACCGGCAAAGCCACCCCTCACGACATTTCACACTTAACTTATCACCACTCTCACTTTTTTCCTCCTACCAACCCGTCAAAAAATGACGTGTCTCGACGTCTGCCTTTTTGCTTAGGGAATCAGTTTAAATGGTTTTTAAAAAAACTGGACCTCGTCAAAAATATTTCGTTTATCAATCATACTTCTTTTTTCTTGTCCTCTGTATATATATCTTGTTCGGATATAAAAGGATTTGTTTTTTTGTGGTTTTCAATCATCCTTCAAGCGGAACTAACACTCGTGGTTAAAAATTTTGACACCGGAAACCGTTACAAGGCAGTTTTTTAAAATATTTGTTCAACCAAAATCTTCTTCAACCCAATCAGAATAACATACATTAAATTAAAAAAAAAATACATTATTACAATAATCACTTTTATTTAAACTATGTTAAATAAAAGTTTCACACGTAAAATAACCCCGTATCGAAATTTCTTTTTTCTGGATATAAACAGGGATTTGGCCCCCTTTTCGTGAAAATCTAGTTTCACTAAACTATTTGCAGTCATGGTTGTATCATTTTATCACAAGATACGCTGTGGGGGATGTTTATGCATAAATCTTTACAATATGTTTGACAAACGGAAATCAAACGATTTTTTTCATGCCGGGAGATTCTAGATCTTATGCGCTTATTCAAGTCCCGAGCAGTTTTACCAAACGGCTTGCACTTAGGTTGTGACAGCGTCTGAATTTCTTCATTTTTTTTGTGTTATCATTTCATAAGTAGTTATCATAAATATCAGTACGTAAAAAACGTTTTTTCTTTTAAATTAATTGATAACAGATTAGATTACATTTCCTTTTATCATCCAATTCGTTGTCAATTTTTTTTACAAATAACCAATTTATAATGATAAATATAAAAATATAAGCATGTAAAGTAAAATACCTGAGTGTGAGATATTTTTCGAAATATAAAATAATTCGGCTCTTAGAAAATCATATGTAAATTGATAATTAAATTTATTAAGGTATGTAAAATCAAATATAAAATTGGTTCTTATTTCAAATCCCACATGAAATTTAATTACAAAATTGGAATTAAAAGCAGATTGTAGAGTTCTTTTAAAATTATTTCGTCCAGTTAACAATTTTTAATGTCAAACTGACCCTTTTTAATTACAAATTAACCCTTTTCGATATCAAAGTGAACGTCAAATTAAGGGTTTTTAATTTTCAATTAACCCTTTTTAATTTGAAATTACCTCCTTTTCTTTAAATCGTAACAACAAAGTTAGGAGATGGTATGAAATAAAATAAGCCTGTAAAGTAAAATTCCTGAGTGTGAGATTTTCGCAAAATATAAAATAATTGGGCTCTTAGAAAATCATATGAATATTGATAATTAAATTTAAAATAATTGATAATTACATTTATAAGTTATGTAAAAACAAATATAAAAGTGGTTCTTATGTCACATACCACATGAAATTTAAATATAATTGGAATTAAAAGCAGATGATAGTTATATTAAAATATAAGCATGTAAAGTAAAATTCCTGAGTGTGAGATTTTTGCAAAATATAAAATAATTGGGCTCTTAGAAAATCATATGAATATTGATAATTAAATTTAAAATAATTGATAATTACATTTATAAGTTATGTAAAAACAAATATAAAAGTGGTTCTTATATCAAATACCACATGAAATTTAATTATAATTGGAATTAAAAGTAGATGGTAGAGTTCTATTAAAATGTAAGCATTTAAAATAAAATTCTTGAGTGTGAGATTTTTGCAAATTATAAAATAATTGGGCTCTTAGAAAATCATATGTAAATTTATAATTAAATTTAAAATAATTGATAATTAAATGTATAAGTTATGTAAAATCAAATATAAAAGTGGTTCTTATCTCTAATACCACATGAAATTTAATTACAAAATTGGAATTAAAATCAGATGGTAGAGTTCTTTTAAAATATAAGCAAGTGAAGTAAAATTCCTATTTAAGATTTTTTTTTAAATATAAAATTATTAAAATTTAAAAGATCATATGCAGATTAATTACAACTAATCTAAAAGTAGTGTACAATTAAATATAAAATGGGTCCTTATATCAAATATTACAGAAAATTAATTACGATTGGAATTAAAAGTTTAAAATTAAATATAAAATTAAATTAAAGATTTCGTTAAATATAAAATACACCTATTATTTTAAAAAACTCTCATTAATAAAAGAATCCATTCTTTTATGTGCTTTTATTCTTTTATGTTTAATTCTATATGATTTTTTTACTTCATCGTAATTAATTTTTTATATTTAAAAAAATCGCAAATATGCATGAATCTTACTTTACATGTATTTATTTTACATATATTTGGATACCAACTCCTTTGCTTTTTAATGCTTTAAAGAAGGGTTAATTAGTCATAAAAAAAAGTTAGTTTGAAAATTAAATTGGTTAATTTAACATTAAAAAGTGTTAATGTGAAATTAAAAAGGCTATTGTGACATTAAAAAGTGTTAATTTAAAAGGAAAGAAAAGTTAATTTTTAGTTTATGAGGGGTAATTTAAAATGTAAAAACGTTAATTTGAAGTTAAAAACGGTTAATTTAAATATTTACATGACCGGAATACATTAACCAATAAATAACTAAACATCTGTCATCTAGGCCAAGGATAGGATGGATAGGAACATGCAATAACAAAGGACCGAAAATAGGACAGACCATGCACATGTAAAAAAAATTAAATTAATAACCGGTAATAAAATCTGTTGAGAAAATACACCTAACAATCTCCAGATTTTTGATAGTATCAGCGAAAAAACTAAAATTAATTCCAGTGTTAGTTTAGTGTTTTAGTTTTATTTGTTACATTGTACAAAAGATATCTTCTAAAATCATCCCCGGTTGGTCAAAAGTTGCCGGTTATTGATCCGTCCAATATTTCGGCTATTCCAAAGTCAGCGTTTACACCCAAAGTTTGTTGATCTTATTGTTAGGTCTACTCCCCAGACCACTCTGTATAACTTTACAATTTGCTAAGTCACGCTGGGAATATGCTAATCATAAAATATTATCGAGATGATTAGTTTAAAAAAGTCAGGAAATAAGATCTAATGCCTTTATTTGATAAATAACATCAAATCATTCAACATGTTGAAAAATGCTTTTCTTTTCATACTGGTTAACAAGTAACAATGACAAATAACAAAATATAAGCAGAAGTTATTCACTTTCACTAATATGTAGTGTAATTTATTGGAATGAGAGCTTTTCAATGAGTTTGTAGTGATAGGAAAATTTTTGTGAAAGTTACAGTGATCGAATTTCTCGACAATTCTGGACAAAGTAAACGTTTAGATCTTGATGCTAAGATTTTTTTATAAGTCTAATACCCATCCTAGATTTGCATGATATTATGTTTCATGGTTGTTGGCACCCCAGTTTTTTATATAACTAATTTAAGAGGATTGATGTTGTACACAACATTCCACCACCGGTCCTCTCACACTACACATTCTCGCCAATAAATACATTCACTCTCAACACAGTACGAAACTATTATTACTATATACAATAAATAAAACAACTCTATGGTCTCTAAAAATCGGAAGAGCGTGACCAACCTGCCATGTCCTATTCTTGTTCGGGTGAGATGACACTTCTACAAATCAGAATGCTCTTGCTACGCGAGGACGATTTTCTTTTAATCTAGCTTTTTATTGCATTTTTAGCGTCAGGGATCTCGGTGGTTAAGACCGGAAGTTGGGACCTCCTTGGCCTTAGCCCCTTATCCGCTTTATCCTTACCCTCCAGACCTCTGGGGATTAAGAAAAGGATGGATGTGGAAGAAAAAAATCTTTGAATCTGTATTCTGGCTGAAGGGGCTAAAGGCAACCGTGTTACTGTCTATTTTCAAAGTTGTTAATGTATTAATTATGTAAAACATATTATTATACATATTTGCATAATAACAAGGTATATAAGGAAAGTATTTAAATTAACCGTTATGAACATCACAATTAATTTTTTTAATTTTAAATTAAAAATTAACTTTTTTAACTTTTAACTTTAACTTTTTAATGACAAAATAACCTTTTAAACCTGAAATGAGCCTCAGACTAACCATTTTAAATGTCAAACTAAGGCTTTTTAATTTCACATAAACACTTTTTAATGTCAAATTAACCAATTTAATTTTCAAACAAACCTTTCTCATGCATAATTAACCCTTCTTTAAAGCATTAAAAAGCGTAGGAGTTGGTATCCAAATATATGTAAAATAAATACATGTAAAGTAAAGTTCTTGAATATTTACGATTTTTTTAAATACAAAAAATTAATTACGATTAAGTAAAAAAATCATATAAAATTAAAGGTGTATTTTATGTTTAACGAAATCATTAATTTAATTTTAAACTTTTAATTCGAATCGTAATTAATTTTCTGTGGTATTTGATATAAGAACTAATTTTATATTCAATTTTACATTACTTTTAAATTAGTTGTAATGAATCTTCATATGTTCTTTTAAATTATAAATTTAAATTATTTTATATTTTAAAAAAATCTTAAATAGGAATTTACTTCACTTGCTTATATTTTAAAAGAACTCTACCTTCTGCTTTTAATTCCAATTATAATTAAATTTCATGTGGTATTTGATATAAGAACCACTTTTATATTTGATTTTATTTAACTTATAAATTTAATTATCAATTATTTTAGATTTAATTATCAATTTTCATATGATTTTCCAAGAGCTCAATTATTTTATTTTCTGCAAAAATCTTACACTCAGGAATTTTACTTTACATGCTTATATTTTATTATAACTACCATTTGCTTTTAATTCCAATTATATTTAAATTTCATGTGGTATGTATTAATTTGTAATTAAAAATGGTCAGTTTGAATTAAAAAGCGTCAATTTGTCATTAAAAAGTGTTAATTTGCCGAAAAAAGCTACATATGGGACAAAATTCCCATGATTTTTACAATATTGACATTGAACATAATCCATATTGTGACAATTAATGATAACTGACGTTTTAATTACTTTTATTAACTGTAATTCTAACGTTCTTAATCTAACTTTTCGTCCAACCAAATCCTTTAATCAAAAGCGTAATTAATTTAAAAAATAAACATAAAATTGAAAACCGAAAAAAATTGAAGAGGATTTTATCAGATGGCGTTTTATAAAATTGCTTAATTGGATTTCTATTGTGGCCCATGCTTTTTTAATTAAAATAGTTGAAATATAAGCGCTACTTTAATGTATTGAAATAATTTACGAGGCCTAGTACCTCTGCTGTTTAATAAAACTAAAACACTATACTAATATTGCTAGAAATCATTTTGTTTTTTCGCTGATACTAACAGAAAAGTAGAGATTTTTAGGTGCATTTTTCAGCAAATTTTATTACCGGTTTTTAATATTGGGTTGTCCGGAAAATAATGCAGGATTTTGGTATTAAACAAAAAAAAAGAAACTAGTTACTTTAAAGCAATGTTCTTTAATCAAAATAATTTCCCATACTCTCAATACATTTCTCCCAACGTGTTGGTAACTTATTAATTCCGTCTGAGTAGAATTCAGAATTTTTAGAATTGATAAAGTCAATAAATGCATTTTCCAGTTCCGTTTGATTTTTGAATATTATGTGTTGTAAGTAGTGGTCCAGGTGTCTAAAAAAATGGTAGTCAGTAGGCGAGAGGTCCGGAGAGTAGGGTGGGTGAGGCAAAGTTTCATAGCCAAGCTCCAATAATTTTTGTGACGTTACACGTGACACATGTGGTCGAGCGTTGTCATGCAACAAAATGGGCCCTTTCCGATTGACCAAAGAGGGCTTCATTACTGCCAATTTCTGATGCATGGTATTAATTTGGTTACAGTATGATTCAGCATTGATGGTTTCGCCAGGATTTAAGAAGCTGTAGTGTATTAAACCAAATGAAGCCCACCATACCGTAACCATTACCTTTTTTTGATGAGTTGGGGGCTTTGGAAAATGTATTGGAGCTTCTCCTTTGTCGAGCCACTGTCCAGAACGTCTAGTGTTATCGTAGAGAATCCACTTTTCGTCACATGTAACAATTCTGGCCAGAAATGGGTCATTTTTGTTTCGACAAAGAAGTGATGCACAAACATCAAAGCGCTGATTTTTTTGGCGATCGTTTAATGAGTGTGGAACCCAATTTTCGAGTTTTTTCACTTTTCCAATCGCCTTGAGGTGGTCAGCGACGGTCGTTTTACTGACTTTGAGTTGCTCTGCAAGTTCTCGAACAGTTGTTTTGGGGTTTTCTTCCACCACTGATCGCAGAACATCATCATTAAGAGAGGAAGGCCTTCCACGACCTTCTTCATCTTCAAGGCTGAAATCTCCCTCCCGAAATTTTTTAAACCACCTTTGCACAGTGCACTCATTAACACAACCCTCGCCCCAGACTTGGTTAATGTTTCTAGCCGTTTGGGCTCCGCTTCGGCCGAGTTTAAACTCGTAAAAGAAAATCGTACGAAATTCTCGCTTTGACATTATAAGGATGACTGAATTATTTCCAAGTAGCGGAATGCTACAGAGGTAAACAAACAATATCATTTGGAAGAGGATTAATAAGTGTTGACATTCATACAAATGAGTAATCCTGTAAACGTAAACAGAATATTTTATATAGATTTTTTTTAATGAAAACTTAAAATCCTGCATTATTTTCCGGACAACCCGATAGTTATCAATTTTTTAAAAATTATTATTTGTCTCGGTTTAAAGGTAAGGGGATAATATGAAATTAAAAAGCGTTAATTTGCAGTTCAAAAACTTAATTTGAAATTAAAAGAACTTAATTTGAAATTAACGTGTCAATTTGACGAAAAACGCTATATATGGGACAAAATGCCCATAATTTTTACAATACTGACATTGAACATAATCCATATATGGTATTTGCTAGATATAATTGACGTTTAATTAATTATAATTTTAATCTAACGTTTCGCTCAACTAAAAAAAATTGTAGAGGATGTTATAAGATGGCGTTTTTTGACAAAAAAAGCTATATATGGGACAAAATGTCCATGATTTTTTCAATACTGACATTGAACATAATCCATATATGAATTTGATAATGATAATTGACGTTTTAATTACTATAATTTTAATCTAACGTTTCGATCAACCAAACAACTTAGATTAAAAGCATAATTAATTTAAAAAGTGGACATAATGTTGAAGACCGAAAAAAATTGTAGAGGATTTTATAAGATGGCGTTTTTTGACAAAAAAAAAGCTATATATGGGACAAAATGCCCATGATTTTTTCAATACTGACATTGAACATAATTCATATATGAATTTGATAATGATAATTGACGTTTTAATTGCTATAATTTTAATCTAATGTTTCGATCAACCAAACAACTTAGCTTAAAAGCATAATTAATTTAAAAAGTGGGCATAATGTTGAAAACCAAAAAAAATTAAAGAGGTTTTATCAGATGGCGTTTTATAAAATTGCTTAATTGGATTTTTATTATGGTCCATGTTTTGTAATAAAAATAGTTGTATTTGTAATAAAAAATAGTTGTAATTGTATAATCAATGAAATAAAAATAAAACTACTAATAAGACTAGAAATGATTTATTTTTTCGTTGATACTATCAGAAAACAAGATTTTCAACAGAGTTTATGCTCGTTTTTAATAGTTTTTCATTTTTATATATATTTTTTTGTGTATACGGCCCGTCCTGTTATCGGTTCTTTGTTGTTACTTGTTCCTATTCATGAGATGACAGTCGTTTATTTTTTAATGTATTCCGTCTGTCGTGAGGGGTGAAAATCCTTTGAGGCGGTAACTGCAGACCTGTTTGTCGACATAAAAGGGGACGAGACCTTTGACAAGATCCGCCCATCAGTCACGCTTCCATCCGCCGACTCAATAACGGTTTTAGCAGACAGTGACTTTCCACGAGGAGGAGAAATCCCCGAAATTGTATTGTATCGAGTATATCGGGGATTTCAGTTTCTCCAATGGAATAAGCGGGGGGGACGGGCGATAAGTGTATCTCCGGAGGAAAAATATCCACGGGGTTAGGCGAAGGCGTAGTGTTGTTTGCCCAGGGGGGAAGTATTGTTTCTGAGATAAGTCTGAGGCCGGCCCCCGAGGCTGTTTGCCCTTCCCCGGCCTCTTTGTGACCGACCAGTGATAAGAAAACTTGGGGACTCTCCGAGATATTGGGTCATATAATGCTACCGGACTCCCTCTCCCTATACATTTATGTATGAGATTCAGGTCCATCTGAATACACTGCCTTTCCGACACTTAATTGCCAGAGTATTAAGGGATGGAATCGCCGGGATTTCAGAGCGGAATAAAAACCCTGTGGGCACATAACACGTGCTATTATGCCCCCATGAACATACCGTCTCTATCCACGGTCGAAATAACGCTCATCCTCGCTTTTAATGACAGCGGTAGCATTCCCTCCTTTCTAATGTTTCATGGGTTTCTATATCACACCCGAAATGGATAAGCTACTAATCCTCAGCCTTTCTGAATTAAACTCATCCATGTCTATTAAAACATACATGTAATGTAATTACTTTTATATATATATAAAGTCCCATTAGAGTTCGTGGTCCGATTGACCAATTAACTTTTTTCAATTAATTAATTTTTATGAAAAGTATTGGTTGAGATAAAAAAAAGTCAGTATCACAAGCGGGATTAGAACCCACGACCTTCGGCTAAACACGTCGCTGCTCTACCACTCTGCCACTTGAGCTATCGTGGCGAAATCTTCACGAAAGCTGTCCGTTGCCTTCATTTGTCGCCGAGAATCGAATAGATTACACGACATTTGAAAAATGGCAAAAAGGAGGGAAAATTGGAAAGGTGAGGTTGAGATGGGAAGTTAGTGTCCGAGTGGATCAAGGCCACGATAGCTCAAGTGGTAGAGCAGCGGCGTATTGAACCGAAGGTCGTGGGTTCGAATCCCGCTCGTTACACTGACTTTTTTATCTCAACCAATATCTTTCATAAAGCTTAATTAATTATATATATAAGTTTCACTCCACTGTTATAACCGGTGTATCCGTTAATTCATTTGTGGAGTGAAGAAAAGGCCAGGTACTTAAGTATTGGCAGAAGCAGAAGCAGAGGTTTAAAGTTTATTGTAGTTGTTTTTCACCATATTTTTATGGGTGCGCGCCGGTTCGGAGAAATAAAATTGAAAAAAATTACGCCCCCCGGTTTCATCAACTCCCGACGAGAGCGCTGTTTATTAGCTAAATTCGGCAGTGACGTTTGCCAAAAAACTAACAGAACAAAATAAAACCAAAAATTTTAGATCTTTATCAGATGTCTGCCCGAACCCGGGGTGATGTTTCGCCTTGGGGGTGCATGATTGTTAACAAAATTAAATGAAAACATTCTATATATTGAAAGTGATATAAATTACAATATAAGAAAAAAAAGGAAAGGAAAAAGTGAAAAAAGGAAGGAGAAAGGACGAGAACTGGAAGCGAAAAAGGACCGGACAATAACGGGCTAGAGAGTCGATCGGATAGGATTCACAGGTTTAGTAGGGCTTTTCAGCACGATTAGCAGTAACGTGGATTAGCGGGTTTTGGTAAAAATAAAGTTCGCGACTTTAAGCCGACCACCGAAGTTAAAATAATTTGTGTGCACTTGTAAAGAAAGATGACAATTGAAGCCAAAAGGATATGAGATAGGAAGGAAAGCCAGTGGACCTGGAGAAATGAAATGAATAACGAAAACAAAGAAATGGAAGTAATAATGAACAGAGGAGCTGATACAAAATGGAAGCAAAAAAAAACAAGAAACTAGAAGAACATTGGAAATGATGATACATCGGAAGCTGGAAAACGTGAATTCAGGTAAGCGGAAGAAACTAGTAAACATTTAGCATAATAAGTTGGAAACATTGGAAGCAGAGATGCATAGGAAATTGGAAAACACTGGAAGCAGGAATACCCTGGAAGTAGAAATGATGAATGATGGAGTGAGTGCGGTGTCCAATCCTTTTTAAAAAGATGTTCCTACTCACAGTAAGTTGTTTTGCAACGATACGGATTTCGAGCCCTTAACTCATCATCAGGTTGAAGGATTTGTACGAATTCTAGAACTATGATGATGAGCTGAGGGCTCGAAATCCGGATTGTTGGAAAACAACTTACTGTGAGTAGGAACTATCTTTTTAAAAAGGATTACCCTGGAAGTTGGAAAACATTGGAAGCAGAGATGCGTAGAGAAAGCTTGAAAAAATGAGAAGCAGGGTTGTATAGGAATTTCGAAATAATTAAAAGCAGAGAAGCACAAGAAGCAGGGATGTATAAGAAATTTTTAAACATTAGAAATAGAAATGCACACAATGTAGGAAAACATTAGAAGCAGAGATGCACAGAAAGTGGAAAACATTGGCAGCAGGATGCTTAGAGAACGCTGGAAAACATGAAAAGCAGGGATGCACAGGAAGCTTAAAAACATGAGAGGGACGGATGCATGACAAATTGGAAGGGATTTGAAAATCATTAGAAGCAGAGAAGCACACGAAGCTGGAAAACATTAGAAGGAGAGTTGCATAAGAAATTGGAAACAGGATACCCTGGAGGTTGCAAAACAATGGCAGAAGTGATGCATAGGAAACTTGAAAGCATGAGAAGCTGGGATGGATAGGAAATTTGTAAACATTAAAAATAGAGATGCACAAAAAGTAGGGATGTATAGGATTATTTTAAAACTTTAGAAGCAGGAATACCCTGGAAGTTGGGAAACATTGGCAGCAGCAATGCGTAGAGAAAGCTTGAAAAAATTAGAAACATGGTTGCATAGGAATTTGGAAATCATTAGAAGCAGAGAAGCACAAGAAGCAGGGATGCATAAGAAATTTTTAAACATTAGAAACAGAAATGCACACAATGTAGGAAAACATAAGAAGCAGAGATGCACACGAAGCAGGAAAACATTAGAAAGAGAGTTGCGTAAGAAATTGGAAACAGGATACCCTGGGAGTTGCAAAACAATGGCAGAAGTGACGCATAGGAAGCTTGAAAGCATGTGAAGCAGGGGTGGATAGGAAATTTGTAAACAATAAAAATAGAAATGCACAAGAAGTAGGAAAACATTGGAAGTAGGGATGTGTAGGATATTTGAAAACATTAGAAGTAGGAATACCCTGGAAGTTGGGAAACATTGGCAGCAGGGATGCATAGAGAAAGCTTAAAAAATGAGAAACAGGGTTGCATATTAATTTCGAAATCATTAGAAGCACAAGAAGCAGGGTTGCATAAGTAATTTTTAGACAGTAGAAACATTAGAAAACAGAAACATTAGAACATTAGAAACAGAAATGCACACAATGTAGGAAAACATTAGAAGCGGGGATGCATAGAAATTAGAGAACATTAGAAGCAGAGATCCACAGGAAGTTGAAAAACATTGGCAGCAGAATGCATAGAGAAAACGGGAAAACATGAGAAGCAGGGATGGCACAAGAATTTAGAAGGAATTTGGAAATCATTAGAAGCAGGGAAGCACACGAAGCAGGAAAACATTAGAAGAAGGTATGCATAAGAAATTGGAAAACATTGGAAGCAGGATACCCAGGATGTTGCAAAACAATGGCAGTAGTGATGTATAGGAAGTTTGAAAGCATGATAAGCAGAGATGGCTAGGAGATTTTTAAACATTAGAATCAAAGATACACAGGAAGCCTGAAAATATTACAAGTAGGGATGCATGGGAAATCGGAAATTACTGTAAGCAGGAATACCCTGGACTTTGGAAAGTGGCAGCAGGGGTGCATAGAGAAAGCTTGAAAAAATTATAAGCAGGGTTGCATAGGAATTTCTAAATCATTAAAAACAGAGAAACACAAGAATCAGAGATGCATAAGAAATTTTTAAACATTAGAATGCACACAATGTAGGAAAACATTAGAAGCGGGGATGCGTAAAAATTAGAGAACATGAGAAGCAGAGATCCACAGGAAGTTGTAAAACATTGGCAGTAGGATGTAGTAGTAAAAAAGCTGGAAAACATAAGCACGGATGCATAAGAAATTGGAAGGAATTTGGAAATCATTAGAAGCAGAGAAGTAGGAAAACTTTAGAAGCAAGGATGCATAAGAATTGGCAAACAGTGGAAAAAGGATACCCTGGAGGTTGCAAAACAATGGCAGTAGTGATGCATAGATAGCTTGAAAGCATGAAAAGCAGGGAGATAGGAAATTTGTAAACATCAGAAACAGAGATGCACAAGAAGTAGGAAAACATTAGAAGTAGGGATGCATAGGATATTGGGAAATATTAGAAGCAGGAATACCCTGGACGTTGGAAAACATTGGCAGCAGGGTGCACAGAGTAAGCTTGAAAAAATTACAAGCAGGGTTGCATAGGAATTTCAAAATCATTAGAATCAGAGAAGCACAAGAAGCAGGGATGCATAAATTTTTTTAAACATTAGAAACAGAAATGCACAGGAAGCTGGAAAACATATATATAAGCATATGTGTTGTATATGTATTGTATTTATATTTGCATCGCTATAGGAAATATCAGCCGTAGGGTAGTTTTTTTTAATTTTTACACAGTAGTAAAGATCAATGACAACTAAATTGATAATTATTTGCGTGTTGAATAAAGGTATAGTCTTGAGGGCTTGGAATTATATTTGTTTCTGAAAATTTAACAAAAATTTAAAGGGGCCCTACCAATCTGAAATCATTTGATAGTTCAATATTCAATTTATTAAGTAGAAGGCTTGGCTTAGTTTCTTAGCAGTAGGCCATGGTTTGGAATTATGTATATTTTATAAACGTTACGGGATTAATGGATGCCTTTTAGCGATTATAGTAATGATAATGAAATAACAATTAGGTAGATTAGCTGTAGAGGGCTCACTACGTCCCATTAGGTAAATGGGGTGGAATACCTCAGTTCGGTATACTTGTTCGAAAACCTTTGAAAAACCCCCAAACATACCACAATCGCATAGTTAGTTATCTTTGGAAGTCGCTAATTAATAAAATGCATTCCTCTCCGTAAACTTTTTATATATTTACCATTCTGATATTGTAGATGGTTTTCAAGTGATGATCTAGGTTGGTATCCGGGGGGGGGGGTAAAAATTTCGATTTTTGTAAGGAACAGGGTACCTAAAAACGTGACAACCGAGAGAAAACTCTACACATCGTTTATCGGCCCAATGCAATACTTTTTCCTCCTTCAAATGGAAAAACTAAAAAAATAATTTGATTTAAAAGTTTCAATACTTTAATTTCAAAAAGGAACATAATTTTTATATATTTCCAAAATGTTTAGTCTGCAATGTAAATGTTTTTAGTCATCAAAATTAACAAATATAAAAAATTAATCACCAAATTAGAGGTTATCACATCGAGAGATGGAATAATTAGAGGCAGAAATGAAATAAGCACCAGAAAGACATGTTTAATCACAAAAATACATAATTGACCATGGTCTGCAATGTAATTTTTTTAGCACAAAACGAACAAAAAAAACATTACGACAGTAAGGAGTAAGAAGACGACTTTCTTTTGCTGAATACATCCAGCGGTGCTAAAAAATTGCTACATTAAAAATAATATAACAATTTGAAAACCATGGGTATGTATATTATTTATTTTATACAAAACGTAACATCATAAATATATATGGTGTTTCGTGACCGTTAGTAAATGATTATTCAGAGATAGTGAGATGCGGTCTGGTGTGACGTAAGTTTTAGAAAAACATTTTCTTAATCGTGCCGACGTTTCGATCTTTATTGAGATCATCTTCAGGGACTGGGATTTATAAACATTGTTTAAATTGTACAAATACATGTAGGATGTGAAAAAATGAATTTATACAATGCAAGAAAATTTGGATTAATAAAAAAAAGAATATATACAATGTTAGAAAATTTTAGATAAAAAAATTAATTTATACAATGCTAGAAATTTTAGATA
Source organism: Cimex lectularius (assembly GCF_000648675.2). Taxonomy (NCBI): domain Eukaryota; kingdom Metazoa; phylum Arthropoda; class Insecta; order Hemiptera; family Cimicidae; genus Cimex; species Cimex lectularius. Next base: position 1,623,747 of record NW_019392660.1, on the reverse strand, counting down.
AAAAAATAAATTTATACAATGCTAAAAAAATTTAGATTATAAAAAAATATACCATGCTAGAAAATTTTAAATTAAAGAAAAAAGAATTTATACAATACTACAAAATTTTAGATTAAAAAAATGAATTTATACAATGCTAAAATATTTTAGATAAAAAAATATTTATCCAATGCTAGAAAATGTTAAATTTAAAAAATGAATTTATACCATGCTAGAAAATTTTATAAAAAATGGATTTATACAGTCCTATAAAATAGCATTGTATATTATTTTTAATCTAAAATTTTCTAGCATTGTACAAATTAATTTTTTTAGTCTAAAATTTTGTTTAATTGTTTAAATTTTTTATATGTAGTTGTATGCTGTATGTTTTGTAACTGGTATGTTTTTTATGTAGAATACAGGAAAAAATTTTACATACTTTTTATGAAATGTTTTACGTTACAAAAAATTTTTTATTTATAAATCCATAAGAAAATATGTAATTATTGCATTAAACAATGCTAGAAATTTTAGATTTAAAAAAATGAATTTATACAATTCTAGAAAATTTTAGACTAAAAAAATTAATTTATAGAATGCTAGAAAATTTTAGATTAAAAAAATTAATTTATACAATGCTAGAAATTTTAGATTAAAAAAATTAATTTATAGAATGCTAAAAAACTAGGTTAAAAAGAAAAAATTATACAATGCTAGAAAATTTTAGATGAAAAAAATGAATTTATACAATGCTAGAAATTTTAGATTAAAATAATGAATTTATACAATGCTAGAAATTTTTAGATTAAAAAAGTATTTATACAATGTTAGAAAATTTTACTTAAAAAAATGAATTTATACAATGCTAGAAAATTTTAGATAATGAAAAATCAATTTATACAATGCTAGAAAAAAAATTTATTATAAAATTTTCTAGCATTGTATAAATACTTTTTTTTAATCTAAAATTTTCTAGCATGGTATAAATTCATTTTTTCTCATCCTACGTGTATTTGTACAATTTAAACAATATTTATAAATCCCAGGCCCTGTCATTATAACACACAACATCTTCACTTTGTTCCAGGGGGGCGGGGTTACCTTCCCATTTTATACCCCTTTGTAAGCTGGCTAACAAACCTCCAGATCGTAGTTGTATCGATTGTGCTATCATTTCCAAAACAGGGTCATTAAATCCTTCATATAAACATGATTACTGTTTTAATAAGTTTTATGGATTATCTTAGCAACGATCGCTCCTATTGAGAAATGGGAAGACTTTTTAGGGGTCGTGTGAGCAGAAGGGCTCGGTGTTTGTATGGTAATGGCTATGGGGCCGGGGGATCAAAAAGAGCCATGTATTTGTCTCACGTTCCTTTCCCCCGCGACGCCTAATGTTTAGCCCTCGGTCTGTGCCTCGTGAAGATTCAATCTGTGCACCGGCGGGGTTCCAAATGACTTACTTTAATATCCTCTTTACGTTTTGCCCCGGCCTTGGGGCCCGTTTCAATAACGAGAAGACGTTCGGAGGAAATTTTTTATCATTGAGCCGTTTTCCCTCAGTCGGTAAAAGAGCGAAAGCTGGAGGTGTGGGTGAGCTTTTGGAAAAGTTCGAAAAATAGAAACATTTCATATCTATTCTGTCAAACTTCGCGCGAAAGTAAGAATCACCTATATATTTTTTATACACTACAGTTTGTTCCGTCAAATTAAACGGTTTTAACTTAAAATTAACCTTTATTAATTTCAAATTAACCAATTTAAACATCAATCTATCATTTATTTCAAACCAACCATTATTAACTTAAATCTAACCCCTTTTAATCTTGAAACTAATCCTTTTTTATGTCAACTTAACCCTTTCTTTAAAGCAGTAAAAAACCTAAGAGTTGGTATCGAAATAAATATAGGTAAGCATGCAAAGTAAAATGCAAAGTAAATTGCTTTATATTTGCGATTTTTTTATATATATAAAAAATTAATAACTAAATTATTATTTTAATGACTAATGTCATAAAAAATTTCACATACCCAGGAATTTTACTTTTCCGTCTTATATTAAATATCATCTCCGAATAATTATGTAATGCTTTAAAGAAAAGGGGATAATATTAAATTAAAAGGCATTAAAAAATTTAGGAGATGGTATCCAAATATAGGTAAGTATGTAAAACAATTTAACTCCAAATTAAGGTTTTTTAATGTCAAATTAACCCATTTTAACCCCGAATTAACTCGTTTTAATGTCAAATTAACCCTCTCTTTTAAGCAATTAAAACACTTAAAGTTGGCATGAAATACAATTTTACTTTTAATTTAAGATCAAGTAATACACAATTAAATATAAAAGAAAGGATTCATTCATTAATTCGAGTTTTAATATAAAATAATTGGTTTATAAAACAATTAAGAAATAAGAGTCTAATTATTTTATATTTTGAAAAAATGTCACATACAAAGGAATTTTACTTTCCAGGCTTATATTAAATACCATCTCCGAAGTATTACATAATGCTTTAAAGAAAAGGGGATAATTTGAAATTAAAAGGCATTAAAAAAAAATTAGGAGATGGTATCCAAATAGAGGTATATATGTATTTCATACGATCTCCGATGTTTTTCGTGGCGCTTCAAAGAAAAGGGGGTCATTTGAAATTAAAAAGCGTTAATTTGAAATGATTTCATACGATTTCGTATGGTTTTTATGATGTTTTAAAGAAAAAAAATAGTTTGAAATTAAAAAGCTTTATCTGAAGTTAAAACTTAATTTGAAATTAAACGACCTTAATTTGACATTAAAAAGGGTTAATTTGACGAAAAAAGCTTAATATGGGACGAAATACCCATTATTTGTACACAATTAACGCTGAGCATAATCCATATACAGCGTTTTCATCTAAATCGTAAATAGGAATTTTAGTTTACATGCTTATATTTTAATAGAATTCTGCCATCTGCTTTTAATTCCATTTATAAATAAATTTCGTATTTGACATAAGAACCACTTTTATATTGGATTTTCCATAACTTTTAAATTTAATTATCAACTATTTTAAATTTAATTATCAATTTTCATACGATTTTCTAAGAGCCCAATTATTTCATATTTTGCAAAAATCTCACACTCAAGAATTTTACTTTACCTGGTTATATTTTAATAGAACTCTACCATCTGCTTTTAATTCCGATTATAATTAAATTTCATATGCATTTGAGATAAGAACCACTTTTATATTTGTTTTTCCATAACTTATAAATTTAATTATCAATTTTCATATGATTTTCTAAGGGCCCACTTATTTTAAAATTTGCAAAAATCTCACACTCAGGAATTTTACTTTACAGGCTTATTATATTTCATAACACCTCCGAAGTTTGTTGTAATGATTTAAAGAATAGGGGGCAATTTCAAATTAAAATGGGTTAATTTGAAATTAAAAAGCGTTAATTTGACGTTTGCTTTGATATCAAAGATGGTTAATTTGTAATGAAAAAGGGTCAGTTTTAATTAAAAAGCGACAATTTGACATTAAAAAGTGTTAATTTGACGAAATAAACTACATATGGGACAAAATACCCATGATTTGTACAATATTGACACTGTACATAATTCATTTATGTATTTGATAGGCCTAATTTACGTTTTAATTACTTTTAATTAATTACAATTTTAATCTAAGGATTTTCTCAACCAAGACCTTAGTTCAAAATTATTAATTAATTATAAAACTGAGCATAATATTTTCCAAAAAAATTGAAGATTTTTATCAGATGGGGTTTTATAAAATAGCATAATTGAATTTCTATTTTGTCCGATTTTTTTTTCCATACAATTTTCTATAGTTGAAACACAAAAGAGACATTTTCATGTATTGAAATAATTAACGCGGCCTCTGCTATTTTCTGTTCTTTTTCACCGAACAACGAGCATTCAGCCCGGCTTTAGATGATGCGTAATGCCCTTGTACAATACCTATTTTGGATCAAAGGTCCCGTTGTAATGAACAGCCCTTTTTCTGTCCAGATCATTTACAACCAAGTTGTCGACAATTGACAAAAGGTCGTGAACAAAAAAAAGGGGTGACTCGGCGTCGAACTGAAATGACTTCCTGTTTCAAATGTTTTCGGGGTGAAGAGATTGGACCGGCGAAGAAAATTAACACATTTTTCCTTTTTTTCACCCCTCACGGTTCAAAAGAGCCCGGAGTGGTCATTTGGTCCGAAATGCATCTTCCCTCCAAATACATAAGAATCAGGCTTTTTCATTTCCGTTAGATAGGAATAAAATGATTAGTGCGAATTAGACGCCACCTGGGATCTCATATTATATGTAATTATGGGGTATCACGGTCTTTCGTTCGGTTTTATTTAAATTCTATACTATTTAATCATTTCTCTGGAATCTTAATAACAATGCAAACTGCAGTTGCAACGGATCTAAACTTAAAACGGTATTTGATCTCATGCATATTTACAATGAAATAAATATAAAGATTCAAAACACAGCTTTTCAAGTCCCTCAAACTTTAAATGTTCAACTTCACTACTCATGGAAGTTCAGAACTAATTTGAATAAGCAGTGTGTTCGAGATATTGTTCGCCTTCCTTGTGTCCTCCTGACGTATTATAATTTTAGCCACCCCCTAGATTTATTATGAACAAATTGATCCGCTGGAATTAGAGGAGTGACGTTCTCCATCCTGGAATTCAATTTCGGAAATCTATCGAGATTAAAGAATTTGCAAACAAGAAAAAACGATTCAACAAATAATATTTCGTAGAAATGATATTTAATTACATTTCATGCTTTATGATAAATACATCTGAGTTCTTACCTTTCTCTATGGAAGCGAACGGAATTTAACCCGTTTACTAAGCATTCAGAATTTGAAGTACGTTTTGAAGTTGATTGATCAAAAGTTACATGTAAAATAAGTTATGCATCATTTAAAGCCGGGTAAAAGTCCCGATAGGGGTGTGAAAAAACAAAAAATAGAGGTACGAGGCTGTGAAAAAATCAAGATACAAAATGCTATTATTATATTAAAATTTCATCAATTATTTAGGATTTGCAACATTATGTTCATTCATGTTAATTTTGTACAAATCATGAGTATTTTCCTCATATATAGATTTTTCGTCAAATGAACTCTTTAATGTCAAATTAAGGATATTTAATGTCAAATTAACGCTTTTTAATTTTCAATCAATTCTTTTTAATGTTTAATGTCAACTTTACGATTTTTAATTTCAAATTAGCACGTGTTTATAGCATCACAAAAAATTTATGATATGGTATGAAATATAAACGTGTAAATTAAAATTTCCGTGTATTTTTTTCATATAAAAAATGGGCTTCAAATTAAAGTTCTCTCTGAAAGGGAACGGAATTTAACCCCTTTATTGAGCATATAGAGTTTGAAGTACGATTTGAAATTTGAATATAAGTTACTTGTAAAATAAGTTATGCATCATCTAATACCGGGCAAATGTGGAGAGAAAAGACAGAGGTACGAGGCCGCGTAAATTATTTCAATACAGAAAAGATTCGCTTCTGTGTTTCAACTATAGGTTTTTGTGGGAAAAATCCGGATACAATATTCTATTAATTATAACACCCTTATCAGGTAAAATTTCATCAATTATTTAGGATTTTCAACATTATGTTCATTCATGTTAATTTTGTACTAATCATGAGTATTTTCCTCATATATAGATTTTTCGTCAAATGAACCCTTTAATGCCAAAGTAAGGATATTTAATTTCAAATTAACGCTTTTTAATTGTCAAACAATTCTTTTAATGTTTAATGTCAACTTTACGTTTTTTAATTTCAAATTAGCACGTGTTTATAGCATCACAAAAAACGTATGAGATGGTATGAAATGTAAACGTGTAAATTAAAATTCATGTGTATTTTTTTCATATAAAAAATGGGCTTCAAATTAAAGTTCTCTCTGAAAGGGAACGGAATTTAACCCCTTTATTGAGCGTACAGAGTTTGAAGTACGATTTGAAATTTGAATATAAGTTACTTGTAAAATAAGTTATGCATCATCTGAAACCAAGCAAATGGGGAAAGAAAAAAACAGAAAATAACAGAGGTACGAGGCCCGCAAATTATTTCAATACAGAAAAGTTTCGCTTCTGTGTTTCAACTATAGGTTTTATGGGAAAAATCCGGATACAATATGCTATTAATTATAACAACCTTATCTGGTAAAATTTCATCAATTATTTAGGATTTTCAACATGATGTTCATTCATGTTAATTTTGTACAAATCATGGGCATTTTGTCCCATGGATAACTTTTTTCGTCAAATGAACCCTTTAATGTCGAATTAAGGATATTTAATGTCAAATTAAGCTTTGTAATTTTCAATCAATTCTTTTTAATGTTTAATGCCAACTTTACTTTTTTTAATGTCAAATTAGCATGTGTTTACAGCATCACAAAAAACTTATGATATTTTATGAAATATAAACGTGTAAATTAAAATTCCCGTGTATTTTTTTTATATAAATAATGTGCTTTAAATTAAAGTTCTCTCTGAAAGGGAACGGAATTTAACCCCTTTATTGAGCGTACAGAGTTTGAAGTACGAATTTTGAATCATCTAAAACCGGTCAAATGGGGAAAGAAAAAACAGAAAATAACAGAGGTACGAGGCCGCGCAAATTATTTCAATACAGAAAAGTTTCGCTTTTGTGTTTCAACTATAGATTTTTATGGAAAAAAATTCGGATGCAATATGCTATTAATTATACACCCGGTATATTGGTAAAATTTTATCCATTATTTAGGGTTTTCAACATTATGTTAATTTTGTAAAAATCATGGAAATTTTGTCCCATATATAGCATTTTTCGTCGAATTAACCCTTTAATGTCAAATTAAGGATCTTTAATTTCAAATTAATGCTTTTTAATTTTCAATTAATTCTTTTTAATGTCAACTTTACGCTTTTTAATTTCAAATTAACACGTTTTTAAAGCATCACAAAAAACTTATGATATTTTTCGTGATCCGCTTGACCAATTAATATCATTCAATTAATTAAGGTTTTAAGTTGAGATAAAAAAGTCGGTGTCACGAGCGGGATTCGAACCCACGACCACCGGCTAGATACGCAGCTACTCTACTAGCTCAAGCGGCGTATCAAGCCAAAGGTCGTGGGTTCGAATCCCGCTCGTGATACTAACTTTTTTATCTCAACTTAAAACCTTAATTAATATTCTCGTGTATTTTTTCTTCTTTTTTCATTATAAAAAATGAACTCTTAGAAGACCGTATGAAAATGAATTACAATTAAATTTGATTATTAGATCCATTATGTTAGTAGCCTAATTGAGATGAAAAGTTAGTGTCACGAGCGGGATTCGAACCCACGACCTTCGGCCACCTTATTGAGCCGAAAGTCGTGGGTTCGAATCCAGCTTGTACACTGGCTTTTTTATTTTAACGAGTACCTTACATAAAGGTCCAGGAGGAAAGATTAATACAAAACCTATACTAATTATGATGAAAAGCCCAAATCTTCTGACAGAAAAAAAAGAACTGTCAATAATCATACCTATTTTACTGGACTGTCAAAAACGGCCAGTAGACTAAAAGTATCCAATTGACTAAATAATACACAGATGAAATACTGAAGATGATGGATCTTTCTTCTCAGGCCATGTCTGATGAAATTACAAATGTTTCTCTACAGAAATTGTCAATTTTGAAATTGTTCAATTCCTTCGTATACGTGGTCAAGTATAAAAAGGGGAATAATGGATTACCGTGTTATAACACGTATGAGGATGCCTTCGGAGCATACTTGCATTATGGTGGCACTAACGAGTAATTTGTTGTTTGCGATAGCAGCATACAGGCCAAATGCATTAAGCTCGGCTCGTATAACCTTTTATTGGGCCCATGCGTCCCGCCTTGTTCCATCTCTAATTAATTGATACACTCTAGGCGCGTAATTATATTTAGTTTTTAATGAAATGTTGTTCACCCATTCCACACCGGCTCAATTCGAAAGTTGAACATTACTCCGAAAACCGGAGTCGTTACGAATTAAACCCTAACCGTTAGTCAATAAATAAATATGTTCTCTTCATACAGCCTTTTATCTGGCTTAATTTTTAAAGTAAAAAAAAAAAAATTAAATATATGTCAAAAGAATGTACTTTACATTCAACATTTCTCTTAAGAATTAATTAAGGTTTTTAGTTGAGAAGAAAAAAAGTTAATGTCACGAGAGGGATTCGAACCCACGACCTTCGGCTAGATACGCCGCTGCTCTACCACCTGAGCTATCGTGACCTCGATCCGCTCGGACATAAACTCTCCATCTCAACCCTTGAGTTTATGATTTCACGATAGCTCAGGTGGTAGAGCAGCGGCGTATCTAGCCGAAGGTCGTGGGTTCGAATCCATCTCGTGCCATTAACTTTTTTTCATCTCAACTAAAAACCTTAATTAATTGTAATGATTTAATTGGTCAAGCGGGCCACGAAATTAGTGAATATATCTCTTAAGTTCCCAATTGACCACAGGCTTAATTGTATAAAGAAAAGATAAACATTTCAATTATATAATAATTTCTTAAAACGCCATATATCGACCGACTTATAGTCCGAAGAACCTGTAGGTTATCGATCATCCAGAGCACTATCATTGCTGGATTTTAAAATGTCAGGCGCGTTCTGGCTTGTAGATGATGATGAGGAATACTAGGAAGGGTGGTTTGTGCTCCCCAGGTTCATCTTAATCAGGCCCTTACCTATAAAATTTGTAAGGAGGTAAAGATATGAGAAAAATAATGGTGAATACTATAAGGATAAAAGCGATGGAAAGCCTGTAAAATATTTGCAAGGCTTAAAGGATAAATGAACAGTCGGATCCAATTTAAGCATATATAAAGAAAATATAAAATCTTTTAGATTTCTCTCTGTTGTCGAGACATCCAAGGCGCCTTCGACTCCGTTGAATAGACAACATTGTTAAACGAGCTCAAAAGAAACGGAATCCCTAAAAACATTTTCAAATTGATCATGAGCTATTTTGACGAAAGAAGGGCTGAGATAACAACGAAGCAAACGGTTACGACAGAAAATGTCACAAAAGGATGCCCTCAAGGATCATTCCTAGGCCCACTTTTCTGGAACGTTGTCTTCAACGGCCTCCTGGAAAAGCTGGAGGAAATGGGAGCTGTTCGTCGCTTTCGTGGATGACCTTGTCACCATCATAGAGGCCGATACGAAGAAAGAGCTAGAAGAAAAATCAAAAGCAATGGTTACGGGATCAAAACATGGTGCGAAGAGGCCAAATTAAAAATTGCTCCTGACAAATGCCAATCGCTAATGCTAAAAGGCAAATTAAGTATAAGCTCCGTGATTAAGATCGAAGGGAAAAGAATCAAGCTGAGCGAAAAGGTAAAGTATCTAGGCATAGTTTTGGGAGAAAGGCTAAGTCCTTTCAAACAATGCCATCAAGATCAGAGAAATGACAAGATGCGTCTTCTCGAAACTAAGCTCGATCGCGAAATCAAAATGGGGGCTGAGTCTAAGGGCGCTCTCCATCTACAAAAGCGTATACCTGCCCATTGCCACGTACGGAGGAGCAGCTTGGGGATCAAAATTGCAAAGCAGGAGTAGAAGCATCCTCGAGCAGAGTCAAAGAATAGCGCTCCTGAGAACGACTAAAGCTTACAGGACAGCCCCTACTCACGCCCTCCAAGTCCTTGCTTCCGCTGCACCAATAGACATTGTCCTCCACAGTAGAATTGCAATCCGGCAGCTAAGAGATGGAAATGAGCCAACAATGGTAAATTTGGATGCGTCAGATATGGAAAGGCTACGAACTGCACCTAGAAATCAGATCCGGGAGATCCTTACAGTTTTGATAGACAATTTGTGGCAGGAAAGATGGGACAGAAGCACCAAGGGAAGGTTAACCCACGAGTTTCTACCCAGTATTGAGGACCGAGCAAGAGCAAAGTGGTTTCAACCAGATTTCTGGATCACACAAATAATGACAGGTCACGGAAATTTCAACGCCGATTCCGTAGAGCTAACAGTCCACTGTGTCCCGGCTGCGGAGTTGATGACATTGTCCAACACAGACTATGCAACTGCCCCCTCCTTGAGAGTGAGAGGGAACCACTAAAGCTCCTCTTCCGCCACACTTGGCCACCGACCCTCAACGAACTGGTTAAAGAAAAGAGGACGTTTGAGGTCCTCAAGCCTGTTAGCCGAGCTATCGTGGATAAAGTACCTGATTAGTTTTTTTTCTTTCTTTTTTCTTCTTTTTCTTCCTATGATGTTGTTAGATCTTAGCGTTTCCCTGAACTTTTAATTCCGGGCTGGTTACTCCTTGTACCCATAATTGTTATTTATTTATTAGAAAGTGTCAAAAGGATTAACCAGCAAGGGGGAGACCTATTAGATTAGATAAATTAATAATAAGAAAAAAAAATTTCCTTTCTTCCTTGGGTCTTCCCTTTCAGGGCAAGGTCGAAGGAGGACGTTAAGCACAATAAAATCCCCTAAACTTGCATCCGATTTGAATTAGTTTAGTGGCCGTGGTCCGCCGGTATGGGGTCTCCCGTAGGTACGGCGGGGAGGTGGATGGGAAATAAAAAATATAAAAAAAATTCTCTCTGTTGGATTTGGTTTTTTGTAGGCGCAAATCCGTGTATGTATGGAGAAACACACATGAGCAGACCTCAGTCTTATCCGTCCAGCAACCTTGGTTGGGATCCGGGCGGGGATGCTGTCAACCTAGCCAAGTTGACCCACTCGAAATCACGTTCATTCTCTGATGTTATTTTTATAACATTAACTCCTTTACATTCCATTTTTTTCAATTCGGGAGATATTCCGGTATCGCCACTCTCGCCACACATTCACGCTAATAAATACAATCACTTTAGGAGTACACAACTATTATTATGCAATAGAACAACCTCGTACCTCCATAGGAACAATACTCAAAGGTCAAGGACAATTCTCAAATCAGGTGGCATTCCTACACGCTCTCTGTGCGGAGCCAAGGAATTGCACCTTCACATCGAGCGACCTTTCTCTGCATGCCGGACTCATACGCGGGCATTGGCCCAAAAGTCCGTGAGTCAACCTCGCACGGCCTATTCTTAATCGGATTTCTCTGTGTTTAAACTATGCATTCATAAGAATTAACTAAATACCTTATCATCTTTATATACGGGAGATGTTTAAAATAAATTGTTTACTAAAGGACCAATAAATCTAAGGTGAATTATTATTTTGTACGTGGCTCCACTGAGATCAAAGGATGACGTGTTAGTCTATTCATTAAGACCTGGTCATCAAATTCTGGTTTAAGGTGCCAAAAACCTAGACCAGGAGTCGGCAAATTACGACTGTGCTTAATCCGGCCAGGGGTTAATGTTTTCGTTGGAAAATTGCAAATAAATCAAATCGGGAAGGCCTTCTGTATTTAAAATTAACCCTAGAAGAATAAATGATGTCATAAAAGCCGAATGTTCGTAAAACTTTCCTAAAACACCTGTATAGTCACAACTATATGCCATTTTTGGCCAAACGTACCATCAGGAATGATCGGTAATTCACCTAGTTTTTCTTCCTTTTAATTAGATCTCTGTTATAGGAAGGTTTGCCCCTGTCGCCGACTTAATTGCCATTAGATGCATTAAAAGTTAACGGCAGTTTGAAAATTCCTTCTCCAAGTTATCAGCTCAAATACCAAGTTTCCTTCCCCTGTTATTAGAATATTCAGAGAGAGGGTTAGCCATAACATTTAGTTTACGATGGAACTTTCTTGGCGCCGTTCCTAACCCTTTGCCAATATATAACTTTTCCCTTTTCTTTTGTTCATTTGAAACAGGGAGTTCATATTGTGTAAGTAAATATCATTTTCATTATCCCTCGGTAATTCTTCGACAGAAGAGTCATTTCATGTTGGGTTTGTGTTCACAGCTTCGCAGACCGTGTAGAAAAATGTAAGAATGATTTGTAAAGTTTTACGGAGTGAAATGAAATGTCGCATCGTAAACCTGCAGTGATGGAGTGAAAATCACGATCAGATAGATTGAGAGCAGGTCTGAGTTGGAGTCAATGAGAGTAGGTCCTTCCAGTCCTTCATCCTTGAGTTAGGAATTCAAGGCCCCCTTTTTACTTGTTTTAAGTATAAAGGAGATAGTTGTGATTGGCTTTTTATTTCATTTTATTTAGCATTTGTGCATTATTGAACTTTGCCGTGTTCATTTTGCATTCCTTTCTCGTTTGGTTGGGAAGACATTCTTTGAGCAGCTCCAAACCCAATCGGGCAGTTTTGCTTCCCACCACCGATTCGTGGATTACCGACGGTCCGAAAAAAGCACACTTTGTCACAAATCGATCGACTTTGATACTACATTGCCCATCAGAAAAACCGATAGGTTTTTGAACGAAAAAATGACCAAATTTGGAAAAGCATACTTTCTCAGGCTTTGAAGTCACATACATGTGCCTGGTCTCATTTTTTCGAAAATTTTACTTTGAATAAGGTTTTTATTAAAATGTTTTTTTGGTATGTTCATCATAAAATTCAAAAATTCGTTAACATTCCATGGCATTTTTGCCCTCTGTGCGAAAACTTTAAATTGAGCTGTGGAGCCGGGGAATCGCCCTGGAGCGGCGCCCTTTAGGAATCGATAGGAAATTTTAAGAAGCTTTCAATTAGTCTGATTACTAACTGCTTTCCAGGATTTTTTTTAAGATGAAAAGAGTTAGCAAACGTTCACAGGGAAAAACAGAGAAATGTGGTAAAGAGAGAGAAAAAAGGTGATCCAAAGCTTTCTCTAAGAGATGAGCTAAAGAGAGAGAAATAGAAANAGAAATAGAAAGAGAAAAGCTAGTACAAACTTTCTTTAAGAGGATGCTAAAGAGAGAGAAAGAGAGAGAGAGAGAGAGAGAGAGCAAACGTCATCAGAGAGATGTGGTAATCTCAGAGAAATAATGAGAAGAAGAAGAGAATAAAATGAGAAAAAAAGAGAATAAAATAAGAAGAGCATAAAAAGAAAAGAGAATAAAGAAGAAGAGAAATAGAAAGAGAAAAGCTAGTACAAACTTTCTTTAAGAGGTATGCTAAAGAGAGAGAAATAGTAATGTAGAGAGAAGGAAAGAGTAAAAAGTAGATCTAGAAGTCTACTTTCTCAGAGAGACGTGGTGAAGTGAGAGAAACAGTGATTGAGGCAGAAAGAGAGAGAGAGAGAGAGAGAGAGAGAGAGAGAGAGAGAGAAAGAAAGAGAGAGAGAGAGATCGGAGGTAATACAGAGGATTTATAAACAAAAACGTTATCTCAAAACAAGCTGAAACTGAATAACTAGTATACACAATTTTCCGATATCAACATACCTTTTAAACAGGCCCTTTCCAAAATCAACATACCTTCATCTCTTAATTATCGTGATAAAAATAACAAATTTCCATAGGCCTAAAGTCCGCCGGTCTCCGGGACTATAGATAGTGTTTATAATTGTTAAGCCAATAAATCTAGAGTTAGCCCGCCATCATGTAAATTGGTGAAATTGTCCGAAGCGGTAGCCAGGGCCGGCGATAATTTGTTAGGGCCTAATCTCCAATAAAAGACCAATTATGAGACCCCCTTTATTGCCAATTAGAGTATGACAGCGTAATGGTCTTTTACCGATAAATAAAGTCAGGGACCCAATGTCCGCCGGTATAAATTGACCTCCAAGCCACCCCCTTCGTTCCACCTTTTTTTTCACGCCCCAGAGGATTTTATTTTAAATTGGACGCATTAGAAACCACTATGACAAATTTTCACCAGTGAGGTAAAAAGTACAATGATACGGCTTTATCAACTAAAAGTCCATTCAGTACGTAATCTTTTTTAACAAAATAATGAGGAAATATACAGATAATGGATGCCACGTCTAGTGCCTAACATCAGAGGGGAGACGCTTAAACCCTTTCCACATTTCGGAGAGAGGAATTCGGATTAATAAGGTAATATAAAACAAAATTAAAAACATTAGTTGAGAAAATACCTAATGGTATTATTCCAATCATACTAAAACATTGTCTGTTTAATTGATACTTTTGTTATTATCACTTTCACTACCATCACCATCACTTGCTAGGAGATAGCGCGGCCATTGTGTCTTCAGTCGGACTGTTTCGAGGGTATTCGTCCGGATGGGGCTGGTTTACGTTAGGTGGGAGGGTTTTGTGAAATTTACGGTATTTAACGAAAGGGATGTGTAAGTCTGTGTAGTTTGGTTCGATTACATAAATTGGAGCATCAAGTGTTTTTTGTAGGATTAAGGACTGGGCAGTTGGAATGCCGGGGATGTACGAATGTTTGGCTGAACCCCACACTTCCGGTCCATAAGTCCGTACGGCTTAACTATGGTGTTGTTAAGCTGGGCGCACACGAGGTCGGTGGCGCGGCGCGGCGTGGAACCGACCTCCAAGAAGAATACATTGAAATGAATGTAACCCCGCACACTAGGCCGGTAGGGCGGCGCGGCGCATCTCGGAGCCGGAGGAAGTTGCCAGACTTCTGGAACCCTGCTCCGCGCCGCGCTACCGGCCTAATGTTCGCCGGGGCGTCGGAAATCGTTGAGTTCGGGTATATTCGGGTTCCTTCGGACGCCATATTTGAAATGAAGAAGCTGACGATTGTGACATGGGGACTCCCGGAAATGCAAAATCAACACTAAACCGCAGCGCTATTCAGATGGAGGGGGAAAGAAAATTCGACCAAATCGGCCGAGAGCAGTTCCTAAATAATGTGCGGACCTTCACAATTCCGCGCCTCCCCACCGGCCTAGTATGCGCCTAGCTTTAAACAGCCTTTCATTTTTGAAAGGTAAGTTTTCAAGAAGCCGCACACTATATCGTGTCATGCCCTCCTGACATTTCAGTTGTGTGTGTGTGTGTGTGTGTGTGTGAGTGTGGAGTCCACGTCAGCGTTCAGACCGAGGTACGGCACCTTTTCCGCAAAAAAAAAAAACCAAGACTAGAAGTGTGAGGTGTTGCAGATTTCGAGTGGAAATGACATGTTCGGAATTGCTAGAGAGAACTGCTGTATCCTCTGCAAATGTGAGTGTGGTGATGTAACAGCATGTCAGCTGTAAACACCTGGTATAGTGTGGGCACGCTACCCTGAAGGACACCAACATGGTAATATTCAGAGAGGGGATGGCCTTCGATGACAGGGAAAAATCGGTCCAGTGAAGTAAATGTGCAGTATGAGATAGCAGGTGGATGGAAGGATGCAGTTGAGCATGAACAGCAAGCCCCGGTGCAAAACTTGATCAAAAGCTTGCCTTCCGTCAAGAAAGGTCCCGGAACAGTCCCATCTCAAGGCAAGAGGATATAATGTCTACCACGCGATGGCACTGTTGTATAGTTGAGTGACGGTTGCAAAAACCCAAATTGATCGTCGAGGATTTTCAGGATTTAGAATCAGACATAGACGCGATAACACCGCGAACATACAGCAAAATTGGTATCCGATTAGATCGAAGTCACATAGCTCAATTGGTTAGAGCAGGGGTATTAAGCCGAAGATCGTGGGTTCGAATCCCGTTCGTGACGCGAACTTTTTCATTTAAACCAAAACCTTATATATAAAGAATTATTAATTGAAAGAATTAATTTGGCCAATAGACCACTAAATATAAGGGATTTAATAAGTAAAACGAAGTATAACTTCACTAACAGCTCCCACTTCATAAGTCGCCGAGAATCAAATCCTGATTAAACATTTTAAAAATGCAAAATGGAGGGAAAATTCGAAAGGTTGCAGGTTGAGATGGGGAGTTGGTGTCCGCGTAGATCGAAGTCACGATAGCTCAAGTGGTCAGAGCAGGGGCTTATTGAGCCGAACGTCGTGGGTTCGAATCCCACTCGTGACGCTAACTTTTCCATTAAAGATTAATTAATTGAGAGAACTAATTTGGTCAATCAGACCACTAAATTTAATGGATTTAATACAGTAAAATATTCCGTTTCTCGTTGAAATTATCTTGCGGGGTTTCTTTTTGCCATAAGTTTTTCATTTTTTGACCAATTTAAAATCCGACTGTACCATCGTTTTCAGCGTAGAAAATCCGTTAAAATAATATGTCATGGTGTCGTATTTCAAAATTTGCAGTTGAACTGGCCCTGAGATATAATTTTTTTCCAAAAAATAGTACAAATTTGAAACTAGACTAAAAAATATTAAACATTTTTTTTTTATAGAGTCATTGGCCCAATACAAATTAAGCCGGGCCATCAAAAAAGGGCACCTGCGTACAAAGCATATAAGTATAATACATCACCAGCAATAAATTAAAACGACGTGAAACTTTTTTGTTAAATGTTACATCGTACTTTAGACCTTATTTGTTATCGTATTGTTAAAATTTATCAAATGTAATTTATTTTGTAAAATGAATAATACCAGAGATATAAGTTCTGACGTTGGATTATAAGTCACGCTCTAAACATCTGGATTAATTTTATAAAATATTAATTAAAAATTCCTTTGAGGATATTGTTGTTTATGTGAATAGCCGTGGAAATTCCTCACGTCGCGGATTTAATCTCATAGAGGTTTAATTGCCTTCCGCCTCTCGGGTAGGGGAATATTGCCGCCTATTTTTAAAAATTGCTTAGATTGTGTTTGGCACGGACTTGTTTACGCTATGCCTTTTTTTACAAATATTTAGATCGAAGGTTTAAAGCTTTTGTATTTATTTGCAGTCGGGTCGAGCAAGACAGGGATGTTTGATCCGCCTTTGTTTACGCCCTAATAGCCCGCTCCCGTCCCCTTTCTCCCATTCCCTGGCCCCTTCTCCCTTTACAAGGCTGTTTACTCTAAGCAATAAAACCCCAGGGCTATTGTAAAAGAAACGCCAGATTTCTATCTCATCGTTTTTCTCTTCTAATTAACGAGTTTTTCTCCCCCCCCCCCAAACAAATCGCGTGTAATCGTGTCGTTACACGGCCGGTGGTGTTCGAAAGGGACATTGGCCTGGATGGAATCCACACTGCCAATATAAACACTTTTCGAAACATATTTGTACTCCACTCTCCCCGACCTCTTTTATAAATAGGTCCTGCCACATGCACCTTTGGAAATAGTCTGGCATTGAGTACACCACAAATAACATCCTCCAACTAGCCACGCTATTATTCAACCGAAAAGGTCGAGTTTTGGCCAACCCTCGCAGTCCGAACACCAGGCAATTAAAGTGACAGTTTCTCTCGAAATAAATTGTCGTAATAAATACATACATGAAAAAAGAGAACAAACGCAGGAAAAGTTCTAATGGCAAAACGTGATTTTTATATTATTTTTAAAATCTGGTACTACTGAAATGATGAAAGTGTAATTTGAGCTGTACCGATCATCTTCTCGTGTCAGTCTGTCAGTCACAATTAAGATGGCGTCTGATAGATCAACCTAGGATGGAAAGACGATGATCGGACGGCTTGGCATCGAAATAATAAAACCGACTTAAAACCAAAATCTATATTGTGGAGATTTATTACTGATTTCAGATTAGTGAACTTGCCACAACTGCGACAATATGCTGATCCAAAACGACCAAACTACTAAATCAATTTAACCACATCCAAGCAGTATGCTGATCCAAAACGACCAAACTACTAAATCAATTTAACCACATCCAACGGTCAAGACTGTTAATTGTTTAAAAGCTAAAATTCTGAAATTTGGCACGATCCTGTAAAATATAAGGGTGTTAACTAAAAGGTAGTTCAGTGCCATCAGAGCGAGGTTTCTATCCTGACTTTTTCCTGAGATATTAACATTTTTGAGATTTTAGTTTAAAATCAGATTGATTTAATATAAAACACCGTAATTTCTCAACTTTAACGTCCCTAAAATACAAATCTGACCTTCATTTTGTAAAGTACATTAAATTTTCCACAAGATAACATATCCGTTGAAAAATCCGCGCTTCCGAATAGACAGTAGTCGCTCAAACAATAACAAATGGCAAACGCTTGTTTTTTACGAAAAATTAATTTAGTTATTAGTTGATAGTTCCAACTAGAAACTAATTAATTTAGTTATTAGTGGACAGCAACTACTGAAAACTAATTATTTTAGTTATAAATAACAGTTCCAGTTAAAAACTACTTGATTTAGTTGTTAGCTGACAGGCCCAACCAAAAGCCATTAATTAAGTGGATATTTAAAAGTTACAACTAAAAAATAATCAATTTAGTTGTTAGTTGGCAGTTCCAATAAAAAATAATTAATTTAGTTGATAATTAAAAGTTGCAACTAAAAAATAATCAATTTAGTTGTTAGTTGACAGTTCCAACAAAAAATAATTAATTTAGTTGATATTTAAAAGTGACAACTAGAAAATAATTAATTTAGTTGTTAGTTGACAGTTCCAACAAAAAAATAATTAATTTAGTTGATATTTAAAAGTTGCAACTAAAAAATAATCAATTTAGTTGTTAGTTGACAGTTCCAACAAAAAAAAACTCATTAATTTAGTTGATATTTAAAAGTTACACGTAAAAAATAATCAATCTAGTTGTTAGTTGACAATTCGAACTAAAAACTAATTAATCTGGTTGTTAGTGAACATTTCCAACCCAAATCTAATTAATTCAGTTACAGTTTACAGTTTTAACTAAAAACCAACTAATTTAGTTGTTAGTTGTCAGTGCCGACTTAAAACTAATTAATTTAGTTATTTGCGGACAGATACAACCCAAAACTAATTATTTCAGTTATAGTTAACAGTTCCGTTAGAAACAACTTGATTTAGTTGTTAGCTGACAGTCCCAACCAAAAACCATTAATTTAGTTGATATTTAAAAGTTACAACTAAAAAATAAACAATTTAGTTGTTAGTTCACAGATCGAACCAAAAACTAATGACTCTACTAATTGCGGCTAGAAAGTGGGCATTTTTCAACGGAAATGTTCTTATCTTGTGGAAAATTTAATGTAGTTTGCTAAATAAAGGACAGATTTGTATTTTAATGACGCTTAAGTTGAGAAATTACGATTTACGTATATTTTATACCCTGTATATTTTATAGGATCGTGCCAAATTTCAGAATTTTAGCTTTTAAACAATTAACAGTCTTTTTGTGGTTGGGTGAGGTTAAATTGATCTAGTAATTTGGTCATTTTGGATCTGTCTGAAATGCGAATTTTCGCTGTTTTGGCATATATTTACATTTTAAGAAAAATATTGACAAAACATCGGCATTACAAAGATTATGATTACAGAGACGTGACGAAAATCACACAGACCTACTAGTTAACTATAACTAAATTAACTTGTTTTTAGTTGAATCTTTCAAATAACAACTGAATTAATTAGTATTCAGTTGGAATTGTCGCTAATAACTAAATTAGTTTTTAGTTCGAACTCTCAACTAACACCTAAATTGTTTAATTTTTAGTTGGAAGTTTTAAATAAGAACTAAATTTATAATTTTGGGTAGTAACTGTCCACTAGTATCTAAATTAATTAGTTTTTACCTAGAACTGTTAACTATAACGAAATTAATTAGTTTTTACCTAGAACTGTTAACTATTACTAAATTAACTAATTTTGGGTTGTAAATGTCCACTAATGACCAAATTAATTAGTTTTCAGTTCCGTTCGAACTGTCAACTAACATGTAAATGAGTTGGTTTTTACTTAGAACTGTCAACTATACTGAATTAATTAGTTTCGGGTTGGAAATGTCCACGAACAACCAGATTAATTAGTTTTTCGTTCGAACTGTCAAATAACAATTAAATTGATTAGTTTTTAGTTTAATTTGTAAATATCAACTAAATTAATTGTTTTTGGTTTGAAGTGTCAACTAACAACCAAATCAAGTCGTTTTTAGCTGGAACTGTTAACACTATAACTAAATAAATTAATTTTGGGTTGTAAGTGTCCACTAATGACTGTACTAATTAATTTTTAGTTGGAACTGTAAACTATGCTAAATTAGTTAAATAATCCCAAAACTGGTCCTCAATAACCGTCCAAGACGCTAGATATTGCGTGACAGTGTTGCTGTTGAAAATGAAATTTAAAAGTTCGTACAGTATTTTTAAAAATGTGTTAAAAGAGCACTGAATATAATTAAATTCCCCGTCTGGGGAGAAGACGTTAAACGATCAATCAAACGGTTGAAAAGCTGTTGTTCATTTGATGGCTTTCTAGCCAAAAAAACACTGCCAATAGTTGTGGTTAGAAAATTAAAGTAAAAAAGTCAAGAATGTCTTTCGGCGCTTGAACTTAAAGTTTATATTCCTCTCTCAATCCACGTCCCCTCTTTAGGTGTTTACTTATACTTTGAGTTGTACTTAAAATTATCAAATTATTAACGGAGAAGGTAATAAAGTCTCAAATTTTGTCTCACTTGGTCCAAAATTGTTCCAATGGCCAACCTTCGTAGAAATATACACCAGTTAAGACGAAAAATTTTATATATTCACAAACCAACCACAACAAACTGTCAAAGACGATGGACAACGATATGGACATCACTTCTTGGTGACCAAAGTTATCGGAAATAAGGCGTTTGTTTACTAGATTCATATTGAGGAGTTATCTGCTGGTAAATATTACTTTGTTAGTTGTAGCAAAAAATAAGGTCTCCTTTGTTGGCATTAGCGACAAAGCTGAACCAAAAGAAGATCCTGATCAAAACGGAATGTAAATTTAACGCGATACACAGGATTGCAGCTTTCTCCAAAACCCCATTACGCTATGTAAATAAGGGTTGTAAGAGGGCGACGGGATAAGGTGTGACTAAACGATTTTACGATTGTCGCAATATAAATGTGCCGTTGACATGAGCATGTCCGTTGGCTCTATGGGAACTGCTACACGGATGCTGTCATGTTCGGGGTCAGACCGTCCTGGGGACATGGGAGAGCACTAATGACCGAAACGCTCATTGCCCCCTTCTGAAAAATGACTCCCCGCCTTCACCTTCGACCCGATCCACTCTATAATGCGGCGTAAAGCAATGAAAATGATCCTCTTGACACACCTCCTATCAGTCCCGATGACGGACATGCCGTAGCCTTGTTAAACAAATACTTGTTTTCTCCTCGCTGCCGTTCCCCCTGAACGCCTTTTCAACCGTTTGATTGATCGTTTAACGTCTTCTGACCAGACGGGGATTTAATGATATTCAGTGTTCTTTTAACACCTTTTTAAACATATTGTTCAAACTTTTAAATTTCATTTGCAACAGCAACACTGTCAAATAAATATCTACCGACCGGTTACTGAGGATCAGTGCTGGGTGTTGTTAATTAACTAATTTAGTTGTTAGTTGACAGTTTCAACTAAAAAAAATTTAATTGCTATTTGAACGATCCAACTATAAGCTAATTAATTTGTTATCTATTAAGTTAACTAGTTAAATTTAATGGTTAATTGAAAGTTCCAACCAAAAACTAATTTATTGTTAGCGACAGTTCCAATAAAAAACTAAGAAATTTTATTGTTAGTTGACAGTTTCAACTAAAAAAAAATTAACTGTTATTTGAATGTTTCAACTAAACATTAATTAATTAATTGTTATTTAAAAGCTCGAACTAAAAGATAATTAATTTCGCTGTTAGCTGACAGTTCCAACTAAAAACTAATTGAGTTGTAGCTGACAGTTCCAATTAAAAAAGAAATTAATTTAATTGTAATTTGAAAGATCAAACTAGAAGCTAATTAATTCCGCTGTTAGTGACAGTTCCAACTAAAAACCAATTTAGTCGTTAGCTGACAATTTTGGCTAAAAACTAAGTAATTTCATTGTTAGTTGACTGTTCCAAATAAAAACTAATTAATTTAATTCTTGTATGTAAGTTCCAACTAAAAACTAATTAATTTAATTGTTGTATGAAAGATCTAAAAAGCTATTTACTTTCGTTGTTATATGACAGTTCCAATTAAAAACTAATTAAATTAGATGTTATATGACAGTCCAGCTAAAAAACTAAGAAATTTTATTGTTCGTTGACAGTTCCAACTAAAAAAAATTAATTGTTTTTTGAAAGTTTCAACCAAAAACTAACTAATTAATTGTTATTGGAATGATCGAACTAAAAGATAATTAATTTAGCTGTTAGTTGACAGTTCCAACTAAAACTAATTTAGTTTTAGATTCCAACTAAAAACTAATTTAGTTTTAGATGTTTTAACTAAAAACTAATTTAGTTGTCAGCTGACAGTTCCAACTACAGACTCAGTAATTTAATTTTGAATATTTGAAAGATCAAACTAAAATCGAATTAAGTTTAATTGTTAGCTGTCAAGTTCATTTAAAGGCCAATTGAAAGTTACAACTAAAATCTAATTTAGTTGTTAGCGACAGTTCTAACTAAAAAAATTTAATTGTTATTGAAAGTTCCAACTAAAAACTAATTAATTAATTGTTATTCGAAAGATCGAACTAAAAGCTATTTATTTTCGCTGTTATTTGATAGTTCCAATTAACAACTAATTAATTTAGCTGTTAATTCACATTTCCAACCAAAAATTAGTCAATTTAGTTGTTAGTTTTAACTAAATTTTCTCAACTAAAGTAGTTGTAATTTAAAAAAAGCAAAAAGTTGATAATATCATTTGGGAATTCAACTAATAATTAAATTGTTAGTTGGAAGGCATAACTAACAAATTTACTAGTTATGTTAATTAAAATTAGTAAATGTAAAGTATAAATAGCTAAAGATGGTAGCTGGATTGGAGTGAATAAATCTCCAAGTAAGTGAAACGAGTTAACTATAATTGTACATCGAGAGTAGTACTGGCACCAAAACTCATCCTTCAATTAGTCCTATATTTTTTCACATTCTGAGAGCAAGTCCATTTTGGAACATAAGTACATTGGAAATAATGACCGGCAATGAAGTAAAAATAGTAATAAATTTAATTGTTCATTTATCATTTACTCTCTCTCTCTCTCTCTCTCTCTCTCTCTCTCTCTCTCTCTCTCTCTCTCTCTCTCTCTCTCTCTCTCTCTCATTCACTCACTCATTCTCTACCTCACTCATTTTGACTTAATTTCTTTACCTCTCATTCATTCTCTCACTATCTATCTCTCACTCACTGTTATTATATATCTCTATCCCACTCACTTACTCATACTCATTTTATCTCTCTCACTCACTTACTCACTCTCTCTTTTTTTCTCTCTCTCACTCACTTACTCCCTCTCTCTTTTTCTCTATCACACTCTCCTCATTCTCTATCTCTCACACACTCTCCCTCATTTACTGTCACTCACTCATGTACATCTCTCACACTCACTTACTCTCTTTTCCCTAATTTATTTTCCTCTTTCACCCTCTCTCCCTCAATCGCTCACTCACACTGTCTGTCTCTTTCTCTTTTCTGGGCTTACAATATCGTCAAACGAGCAAAAAAATCACACATTATAATCCATGTTTGACAATGACACGGAGCAGCATGGTAATGCTGGAGCAGCTACATTTATACCAAGATTTATGCAACCGTTCAACAAAATCATTTCGTTTTTATTTACTTGTAACCGAAGGCTCGATGCGAGCGTCCAAGGGTATCGACTCAATTAAATTTGAATATAATATCAGAATTTCTGTTTTTCGCGACCTTTCCGCCTCAAGAAACCTATTTACATAAATCGAGTCGAAGATCATTCAACTGATATTCCGTTAGTATGCAACGTTCTACACTTAACACATGAACATATACAGTTGTTTTCTTTCAGCTTATCCTGTAATTTATCGACTGCCCCAGGGAAAGAAACACTGTATGATAAAAGGAAAGACCTCATCGGCCTGTCTGTTGATGATATCCGAAGGTCAAACCAGTCCTCATACTGGGAGATCAACAACTTGAGAAGTTATTTGACGGGGTTCGAATAGTTCACCAGGGATTTGATTCGACCAAATTATACGGATCCGATCGGTCTCAACTGTGGAAAATCTAACCGGCCTAAATCTACGAGTCGATAACCGTTTAATTACAAATTCGTACGCCTCGTGCCGCCGGCAGACCCACGGACGGTTTGATATGGCATAATTCAGCCGGTTCTACACGGTTTAATGGATCTATTTGATACGGCGTCATCTATAACGTGATTGACAAAATCAAACCCCAGAGCACTGCTTGTGCAAATCAGCTTCAATAATTAATATTCGACATTCGACATTCCAGGAACAAAGGAATAATAATATAATTATAACTATTATAAATATAATTTGAAATTATACCGAAGTATCGTTGCTAAAATTAGAGACCTGTGAAATATAATAAAAAATATCTTGATGTGACTGATATCAACCTTAATATTATAATTATTTCTATAAAAAACAGGCATAAGGTGAATTTGAAACCATGAAAAAGCTTCATCAAGCTTTTAAGAAATATAACCTTTAATCAGGAATTAAACACTACTATGCTCTCCCACGATATTCGAGTTACTACAATAACACATCATTTTTATTGCATCAACAAAGCGTTAAAATTATTACAAATTACTTCTTTTTTCATTAATTTTTATAAAATTATTTAAAATTTCGTTAATTTCTTTTTAGCCTTTTTCTATCGTTTTCAGCAGTAGACACCAAGAAAGATGTAGAATTGTCTAACATTTCATTTGTTAGTAGTGAAAGGAGGAGAAGGATTCTCTGAACAAATGATTAATTTCACTCTCTTTTTCCTCTCACATTCTCCCTCTTTCATTCAAATTCTCTCTCTCTCTCTCTCTCTCTCTCTCTCTCGTTCGCTATTTTTCTCTCACACAAGCCCTTAATTCCTTAATCTCTTTCTTTCACTCTCTTTCCCTCTCTCCTTTTCTTAATGACTCTTTCTCTCATCTCTGCCTCTTTTTCTCCCACTTTCTCCTCCCTCTCACTCCTTTCTCTCACACATTCACTTTCCATCTTTCTCTCACTCTCTCGTTCGCTATTTTTTTCTCCCATACATGCCCTCTCTCCCTTTATCTATTTTTTCTATTCTCGTTCTCTCTCACTGGCTTACTTACACTTTTTCTCACCTTCCCACATTCACAATCTTTCACGCTCTCTCATTCACTCTTTTTTCTCTCCCAAACCCCTTAATTCACTGTTTCTTTTTTCTCTCACTTTCTCCTATCTCTAACTTACTCTTTCTCTCTCTTTTTCTTTCATACATTCACTTTCTCTTTAACTCTCAATCTCGCGCTCTCTCTCAATTGTTCACTCACTGACTCTCTCATTTCTCTCTCAAACGCTCACTCTATCACTCACTACCTAAGTGAACCTCGCTTTCTCACTATAACAAAACTGAATTACTTTCTCCCTCTTACTTTCTATCATTCACTCGCTATTTTTTCCTAGCACACTCTCTCATTCACTCTTTTTTCTCTCCCAAACCCCTTAATTCACTGTTTCTTTTTTCTCTTACTTTTTCCTCTCTCTCACTTACTCTTTCTCTCTCTTTTTCTTTCATAAATTCACTTTCTCTTTCACTCCCCATCTCGCGCTCTCTCCCAATGGTTCACTCACTGACTCTCTCATTTCTCTCTCAAAAACTCACTCTATCACTCACCACCTAAGTGAACCTCGCTTTCTCACTATAACTAAACTGAATTACATTCTCCTTCTCACTTTCTATCATTCACTTACTCTTTCTCTCTCTTTTTCTTTCATAAATTCACTTTCTCTTTCACTCTCCATCTCGCGCTCTCTCCCAATGGTTCACTCACTGACTCTCTCATTTCTCTCTCAAAAACTCACTCTATCACTCACCCCCTAAGTGAACCTCGCTTTCTCACTATAACTAAACTGAATTACATTCTCCTTCTCACTTTCTATCATTCACTTACTCTTTCATTCACTATTTTTTCCTAACACACTTTCCCATTCACCCTTTTTCTCACCCAAACCCCTTAATTCACTCTGTCTTTTTTACTCTCACTTACTCTTTCACTCTCAATCTCGCTCGCTCGCTCGCTCTCTCTCTCTTCCCCTCTCAATTGCTCACTCACTGACTCTCTCGTTTTTCTTTCAAAAACTCACTCTATCGCTCACTACCTGAGTGAACCTCGCTTTCTCACTATAACTAAACTGAACTACTTACGCCCTCTCACTTTCTATCATTCACTTACTCTTTCATTCACTATTTTTTCCTAACACACTCTCCCATTCACCCTTTTTCTCACCCAAACCCCTTAATTCACTCTGTCTTTTTTACTCTCACATACTCTTTTTCTTTCACACATTCACTTTCTCTTTCACTCTCCATCTCGCGCTCTCTCTCAATTGCTCACTCACTGACTCTCTCATTTCTCTCTCATAATCACTCTATCACCTGAGTGAACCTCGCTTTCTCACTATAACTAAACCGAATTACATTCTCCCTCTCACTTTCTATCATTCATTTACTCTTTCACTCAATATTTTTGCCTCACTCACTCAGTGGAATGTGGGATCCACTTCTCTGATTCATTCCTTTTTTCTCACAGACACTCTCACCCAATTTATCCTCTCTGTTTCATTTCCTTTTTCTCTCACACATTCTACCACATTCACTCTCTCAAGCTCATTTTCTATTTTTCCCTCGCTCTAACTTACTCACTCTCTCGTTTTTCTCTGATTTGCCTCATTTACTCTATTTCTATCTATCTCTCCCCATTCCGGTCCAAATAATGTTTTGTTTCCTTTAAAATTCAGACTCCTCGTTGGTATTGCACTGTATTTGTAATGATCAAAACGATTACAAATTCAAACACCTACTTACAATATTCGAAACGATGACGAAACATAATAAACTTATGAGTTTTGCTTCTGAAAAGTGGACTTTTATCCATGTAAAAGGTTGAGACATTATATCGTTAAAAATAGCATATTTTGTTCTAGAAAGGTCGTGTAGAAATCCTGCTCAATATCTCAATCAACTATTAGTTAATATTTACAACCTAATTTTCCAGAATTCATAGCAAGCTATGTAAATTTAAAATAAACAGTTAAAACAATACTGAAATTGATGAAGCTTTGATGAATAATACTAAATACATAAGTACACTCTGTTATTATTCCATCTTACGTCTCGCGAATATCATTCTAATCCAAAAAACAATTGGAAAACAGATTTGCATATAAAACACATATAAAAACAATATTAGCTTTAATATTGATGACTACTTAAAGAATTATGAAAACAATTTATTTCTATTATTAAAAAAATATTGTTGGACATTATTATTATAATAGGTGCGTATTTAGTCGATAAGGCTGTGTTCGTTCAGCCAATGGGAAATAAAATAAAGGCCCGAGCAGTGAAAATTTGCAATTTTAAGTGTAATAATTATGTCCCCTAAGAAAGAGTTGAATATTTATTTTCGTCATATATAAGTGGATAAATATTCAAAGGAGGCGGAGTTTTAGGACATGCTTTCAAGGTGGAAGGAAAAGGAGCTGGGAAAGAGAAGGAAAAGGCTTGGTAAGTAGGAAACAAAAGAAGGCACTCCAGAGTACTCCGCCTTTATTTATATCGTTCCCCGACTGTTATGTGAAAAATTCACAGCAAAGGACTTCAGGGTTTCAGGGTTGGTTGATGGGGAGAGGAAAACGCTTCTGAGAGCGGATAGAATTGTCAGTTTTAAAAATAATCGATTCTTCACCGGGTTTTCCGAAGCGGGCGTCTTCTAATAAGTATTTTACGGTGGTGCTTAACTACAGAGATGTAGAGGCCGAGGGGAATGCTTTTTGAGATTATACGACTTCTTATGCACTGAATACGAATCTATGATAGGGGCGGCAAAACCCTTATATGAATAAAGTCATAAACATGAGCTGATCCCCAGGCAGACTCGCTTTATAGCTTTATATGTTTTACGCGCACACGTGAGTAAGAATACTAAGGAGAGAGGAGTTAAAACGCTTTGCGATATACAACGGGGCATTGATAAATTACAGTTTACGAGTACAAGGGCCCTTAAAAGGCGCCCTGAAATTTTCCGGAAAAGCGCCCAATCACCAGATGAAAAAACAACCGATAAAAACGGGCAAGGAGGCTAAGAACAATTTTTTTATTGTCAGCACGGAATAAAAACGAAATTTGATCCGATCCAAATAAACAGAAAATAAAAAGCTTCATATCTTCAATGAAATAAGAATCGGTACAGAAAAGTTTTTTTTTTCAAAATAAGGGGCACCCAACTAACCCACATACCATGAAATTCTCTCAATTTCCAACTAATTAATCCTTCTTCTTAATTTCATTAGATATCGTGGTCCGATTGACCAAATAATATATTTCAATTAATTAATTTTTAGGTAAAGTATTGGTAAAAAAATCAGTGTCACGAGGGGGATTCGAACCCACGACCTTCGGCTAATTACGCCGCTCGTCTACCACTCGAGCTATCTTGACTTCGATCCACTCGGACACCAACTCCCCATCCCAACCCACAAACTGTCAAATTTTCCCAGATGTTCTTAATTATCTACAAGAGATCTCTTGGCCCCCACTCAGCTCTTAAGAAGGTATACAGAACTACACAAAAAGGATAGTAAACAGTAACTTTTGGAATCTGAATTGGACGATATAACTTTAAGCAGCCGACAGGCTCATAAATGAACAACCAAGGCGCAACGAAACGCCTTGTAAATAAACAATGAAAATTGACGGAAGAGACAGAGGCAGATGCCATATTAGGCATGCCAATCTGTAACACTACTCCAAAATACAATTTTACTAAAAAGTACAAGGTTACCAGAAAGGAAAGAATGGGCCAATGGAACACCGCTAAAGGCAAATTCCTAATGGTACACTGACGGCTCCAAAAATGGGCCTGGAGTCTTCGGTTGAATCCAAAGAGTGAATTGACGGTAAACCTACAAATTTATAGTCTGAAATCATAGCGATTGAACACTGCGCCAGGGAAATAAAGAACACATTCCCTGAAGCCATCTTCTCTGACGGTCAGCACTAGAGACCCTAGCCGAGGTGTAGACAAAGTGTATGGAATTGCATGCTGGCATTCGGGGCATAGAGGCAATGAAAAAGTTGACATGTTGGCACAAGAAGGAACTAAGTTGGATTCTGTAGGTCCCGAACCATCTTGCCACAAAAGAGGACACATCATAAATTGGGTCCTAATGAATCCAAAGTTTGGTGGAATCCTAATTCAGGCATGAGGCAGGCGAAGAGATTCATAGAAGGACCATCCGCAAGACTTACCAGGTAATTATAGGAAGCCAACCGCAACCGAATTCTAGTTGGACTCCTGGCGGGGCACTGTCACTTAAGAAGGCACATGCACCGGATAGGAGTACAGACAGAAGAAAAACTGTGCAGATACTGTTGAAGCTCAAAGTGTTCACCACCTGGCTTCACTCAGAAGAAATTGCCAAAAGTTAGGATTTTAGTAGTAGGAGAAGGTCGAGAAGGGAGAACTTGAGCTGTACTACAGATCAGGATGCCACTGCCTTTACACGCTGAAGCTCAAAGTATTCACCACCTGGCTTCACCTTGAAGAAACTGCAAGGATGTTCAGTTTAGAACTAGGTACAGTTTGAGGGGAGGAGAAGCTGAGCTTATACACCAGGTCAGGACGCCACTGAAATTAGACGCTGAAGCTCAAAGTATTCACTACCAGGCATCACTCTGAAGAAACTGCCAAAACGTTAGGATTTCAGTGCTAGCCTAAGGGTTAAGAGAAGGAAAAACTTGAGCTTGTAGAACAGGTCAGGAAGCCGCTGCCTTTAGACGTTGAAGCTAGTATTCACCACCTGGCTTCACTCTGAAGAAACTGCCGAAACGTTAGGATTTTAGTAGTAGGAGAAGGTCGAGAAGGGAGAACTTGAGCTGTACTACAGATCAGGATGCCACTGCCTTTACACGCTGAAGCTCAAAGTATTGACCACCTAGCTTCACCTAGAAGAAAGTGCAAGTTTAGTACTAGGTACAGGGTTGAAGGGAGGAGAATCTGAGCTTATTCAACAGGTCAGGACGCCACTGCGATTAGATGTTGAAGCTCAAAGTATTCACCACCTGGCATCACTCTGAAGAAACTGCCAAACCGTTAGGATTTATGTGCTAGTCTAAAGGTTAAGAGAAGGCAAAACTTGTGCTTGTAGAAAAGGTCAGGACGCCACTGCCTTTAAACGTTGATGCTCAAAGTATTCCACGCTTGGCTTCAATCTGTAGAAAATGCCAAAACGTTAGGATTTCAGTGCTAGCCTAAGGGTTAAGAAAAGGAAAAACTTGAGCTTGTATAAAAGGTCAGGACGCCATTGCCTTTAAACGTTGAAGCTGAACGTATTCCTCGCTTGGCTACACAAAATACCAGTTAGGGTTTCACTGCTAGGTAAAGGGTTAAGGGAAGGAAATACTTGAGCTTGTACAGCAGGTCATGTTGCCACTGCTTTAAACGTTGAAGCTCAAAGTTTTCACCACCTGGCATCACTGTGAAAAAACTCCCAAAAGTTAGGATTTTAGTGGTAGGAGAGGGTCGAGAAGGGGATAAACTAGAGCTATAATACAGATTAGGGTGCCACTGGCTTTAGCCGTTGAAACCTAAAATATTGTCAACCTGGCTTCACCTTAAAGAAACAGCAAGAATGGAAAGTTTTGTTCTAGGTAAAGGATTGAGGGGAGGAGAACTTGATGCATAAGCCACAATGCCATTACACTGGAGTGCAACGTACCAGTACAAGTTGAAGCAGCAAGTATTCATTTAAAAATAAAAAATATTTTCTTACTTCTTCTTTACTTCACCCTAAATAAACTACCAAAACGTTAGAATTTCAGCTAGTTTAGCTAGTAGGAATAGGGTTGAGGGACTTCATTGGAAATCACCAACCTTGAAGCTTTATGTTTCAGCACCTTGCTTCATCCTGATTAAGGCGCCAGTGGACTTGTCAAACCCTAACCCTAACTTGTAACCCTAGCAGTACTTGTTCAGCCTGGTAGCATTTTTAATAAAAAACTAAATATATTACTGCCTATAGAAAAAAAAAAGTTCTATTTATATATAACGGTATGTTTCATAAAATGAACAAAGTTTTAATTAACTCTTTTTCCATTTTGTTACACATAAAAGTACCTTTTATGACATTTATATATTTTCCGCCTCTATTTTATGACCGTATTTATTTACCGCCGGAACTATTTCTCCAACGGAATGGAAAGGGATACCATAAACCTGTCCTCGGTTTCGTACTCGGCTAACTCGATAAGCCAATTATTATTTACAACCCTCTCACAACACATCTTCCAAGTAAATAAGGGCGGATGACAAAGCTATTGGATTGGCAATGTTTAAGTGTTAGTAGCCCGAAGGGACAATTCGATAATCCTAATTTATATACGTAACTGTACAAGACGAATGCAAATACAATTGTACGACAAATATTGTTAACCATTGTTTGAACTGGTCCAAGATAAGCAAGGCAGCAGATTAATTTAGTTTTCTCTAATAATATAGATGTATAATTTTCGATCAATAAGCTCGCACTATTTTTATTATAATTTTTAAAAAATTGAAAAATCCAGCACAAAGTTTACCCTGACTCGTTATTAAAACTAACAAATCAAAACCGCGTTTCAAAGTGCATACGTGTAAAGTCCGTGAGGGGCGGGAGATGAAAGGGAATTCGCCCACAGACCATTACGAAGCCCCTAATGAAGAGAGTGCGCTCAAAGAAAATTTCATTTAGTTTTCCGGTGTGCTTTTAAAGAGCTGTTAGTGTTCCTTTGTACGGCGATAACGGGCAGGCCATTAAACCATTTACAAATCGGATTGCACTTAAATGCATCGCCTTCGAAACCGAGGGACGTGAAATGTCCATTTCCAAATAATAGATTATAATGAATCGACGTTGGAATGTGTAAAGTATACCGACAGAAGATTAGGACATTTGGTGTAATGTTTATTCGAGATTTACGAGTACAATTAAAGGAAAATCAGGTAAATTAAAAGAAGGTACAATTTATACTTTGGCCGTTCAATCTGGGCAACCTCTTCAACGGGTCAGGTCTATCAGACGAGCTTCGACTTCTCGTCATCTTCAGGGTGTACAGACGCGGAAACCATTCACATCTAAATAACCATTAAGAAGCCTCCGTCTCCCAGACCCCAGAACTAAACAAGCCTAAGTAGTCCGCAACTTCTCAGATTAAAAGATAAATCCTTTGTTTTATATATTTCATTTTTATATAACTTTTAATTATTAATTGAATATTTAATTTTTCCCAGAAATTTTATTTTACACATTTATATTTCATACCATCTCCGAAGTTTTTTTAATGTTTTAAACCGAGAGTTAATTTGAAAGGAAAAACTTTTTAATTTGCTATTAGAAGTGGCAAAAGTTTGAAATTAGAAAAAGATTTAATTGAAAATTTGAATGGCTAAGTTAACGGAAAGGTCAAAATTTAATTGTAATTTATTTCCATATAACTTTCTAAGGGCCAAATTATTTTATATTTAATATCAATTGCACAAGAACTTTACATATCTTATATTTCATACCATACCTCCAAGTTATGTTAAAAACGTTTTTCATAAAGGGTTTATTTGAAATTAAATCGTGTCAATTTGAAGTTAAAAATGGTTATAATTAATTTGCCGGAAAAACTATAATTTTAAATTTTAATTTTCATGTGAAGTCCAAAAATTAAAAAGTGTTATTTCGAAGTTAAAAAACTTAATTTGAAATTAGAAAATGTTAATATGAAGTTATAAATTGTTATAGTTCATTTTCTCCGAAAAAAGCTATCATTTTAAATTTTAATCGTAATTAATTTTCATATGGAGTCCAGAAATTAAAAAGTGTTCATTTGAAGTTAAAAAGGTTAATTTGAAGTTAAAAATGGTTATAGATAATTTGGCGGAAAAAGCTATAATTTTAAATTTTAATTGTAATTAATTTCCATGTGGAGTCTAAAAATTAGAAAGTGTTAATTTGACGTTAAAAAGGTTAATTTGAAGTTAAAAATGGCTATAGATAATTTGGCGGAAAAAAGCTATAATTTTAAATTTTAATTGTAATTAATTTCCATGTGGAGTCTAAAAATTAGAAAGTGTTAATTGGACGTTAAAAAAACTTAATTTGAAATTAGAAAATGTTCAGTTCAAGTTAAAAAGATTAGTTTGAAAGTAAAAATTAAATTATTAATACAATTATAAATGAAAGTTAAAATTATTTAACATTGTTATATTTCGTACAATACCTCCAAGTTTTGTTTTAAAAAAAAGGTTTTAAAGAAGGGGTTTATTTCAAACTAAATCGTGTTAATTTGAAATTTAAAAAAATATTAATTTAAAGTTAAAAAGGGTAAATTTAATGATAAAAACGGTTAATTTGGGGTTATAAAGGGTTAATTTATCGTTTAAAAATGTCAATTTGAAGTTAAAAATGGTTATAGTTAATTTACCAGAAAAAAGCTGTAATTGTAAATTTTAATTGTATTAATTTCCATGTGGAGCCCAAAAATTAAAAAAGTGTTCATTTGAAGTTAAAAAAGCTTAATTAGAAATTACAAAATGTCAATTTGAAGTTAAAAACGGTTATAGTTAATTTACCGGAAAAAGCTGTAATTGTAAATTTTAATAGTAATTAATTTCCGTGTGGAGTCCAAAAATTAAAAGGAATTCATTTGAAGTTAAAAAAGCTTAATTAGAAATTACAAAATGTCAATTTGAAGTTAAAAACGGTTATAGTTAATTTACCAAAAAAAGCTGTAATTGTAAATTTTAATAGTAATTAATTTCCGTGTGGAGTCCAAAAATTAAAAGGAATTCATTTGAATTTAAAAAGCTTAATTCAAAATTATAAAATGTCAATTTGAAGTTAAAAATGGTTATAGTTAATTTACCGGAAAAAAGCTGTAATTGTCAATTTTAATTGTAATTAATTTTCATGTGGAGTCCAAAAAGTTATTATTTTAAATTTTGATTTTAATTAATTTGTAAGTGGCCCTCTAAGATTCCAATTATTTTATTTACAGAACAATCACAAGTATTTAACATGACATGCTTATATTTCACACCAAAACCTAAGTTTTATGTAATTCTTTAAAGAAAAGGTATACAATTGCAAAGTTAATTTAAAATTAAAAATAGTGCCGGGGAAAAAAATATATTTTAATTTTTAATTGTTATTAATTTCCATGTGGCCATCTAATATTCTTCAAAAAGTCTCATAGGGCAAGAATTTATAAACTTGCTTATATTTTCATACCCTATCCTAAGCTTTTTTACTGTTTTAAAGAAAGGGTTATTTACAATCAGGAGTGGTTAATTTGAATTTAAAAAGGCTTAATTTGACAGGAAAAAAGCTATATGTAGAATATTTTTAATTTACAACTGGATATAAGTCGTTTATACAAAAGTGCCGTATACGACACGGAATGGAATGAATATGTTGAATTAATTTAAAAGCTACCTAAAGAGAAATTCAAAGGATTTTTAGAAAATATGAATGACTGTTTTGTTTTTATAATGTCAACTAAATTGTACGTTCATAATCAAAGCTGAAGGTAACAGAACGTCGTAGAACGCACAAAATATAATTTGAAATGTTCTTTCTCCCAGCAGAAACAAGTAGAAATGTCAGGTTAAGTACTTTTAGGACATTAACTGACATGGACGGTTTAGGATGTTATATCTACGAAATGGATGGAGAGTGGCCCTGCCGCCATTTTTCCAAATTACGTCTACAACCCTTGGTTTTTTTCTTCATTTCAGACTTTTTCGTAGGCGGCGGGAGGCAGATTTCCTCGAAATTAGGCTAAATGAAGTCGAAGGTAGAGAGGGAGCTTTAGATATATCTCAATCTTCCCGGAGAGATAGCCTTTCCACAGTGCGCCGCTATGGTTGAACCAGGGTGGGGCCGCTAATCAGTACTCTCGCCGTGGGAGGGGCGACCACCCCGACAAACTAGTTGCCTTCTCTCTGCCAAAGTCGACTGGAAATAGTTACAAACAGTTTCCAGGCCTCCTCTGCAAACTTGTAACTTTCTACCTTATCCAATTAATTATCGGAAATCGTAAACAACTAGGCCGCCCTTAAATCGAACCCTTATACGGGGTGTATTACTGTAGAAGGGCACTTTCAACTCCTCAAGTCCTAACCCTTTCCCTTTCGACGATTAAACTCGCTTTTCCTGAAAAGTCAATCCTCCAGTTTGCTTCTGACTAATAATTATTTTAACTTTTAAGTATAGAGGTAAATGAGAAATTTCTCCATGTGGTCTGCGGGAAGACGAACCAGCAAAGGCCGTTTTGGTCTTTTAGATGGGTTTCAGGACCTCGCTCTCTTCAGTGGTGAGAAGGAACTAAAGGTTCAACACATCCCAGACCTCAAGAGAAAATTTCACAAGTATTGTTCAAAAATGGTCGTGAATAAAAAATATAGAAAAGGGGCGTCGGTGGCCGCAACGGTTTAGGCGTTGACACGGCATTCATCACTGTAAGGTAAAGGTCCCGGGTTCGAATCCAGCGACCCTGCATTCGAACCCGATATACTTACAAACGTGTTTTTTTTTTTTTTTCAAAAAACGCCGGCACCCCGAGGGTTGATATGACCTATGCTATTGCGAACCCTCGTAAAAAAAAGAATACAGTTACAGAATACAGAAAAAAGAAACTATAATTTTTAAAAAAACTAGTGTAGGTTGATCGTTTCCCATAGTTCTGTATTGGATGTACTTAAGTTCCACGGGTCACTGAGGCATCGAGACCATGAACTAGGGTCTAGGTCTAATAATAATACCAATGTTAGGACCATCGTCACCTTTGTCTTGTCGGTTTGGACGAAGACATTACATCTGAAAGCACTCAGGATCAGTATTGCTTAGAGCTAATATACCTAGTGCAATGAGAATGACCTCCGGAATCTACTATCTTTATATGTCTTCATTCAGGCACAGGATCGAACCATAATTCACAGTTCAACGCAGGGAAAGGTTCCAACAGTCAAAAACAGTTGAAGCTTTGGGAGGAACTTCAGGCCGGCAGGGATTTTCATCGTAAAATGTTGATTTCATAAGAAATTTCACATTAAAGTACCTAATAGAGCAGATTGGGAGAAACGGATCACAAATAATACCGACTATATGTGGTACACCAAGATAGAACAAGTATCTGTGGAAATTTTGGTAGCTGTGACAGGGAGATCAAAAGGCTGAATATTACCAACAGATAATAGCCAGATCTATGAGCAGACATCACGGCAATATTGAATCAATTTGGGATTACATCAAGACCAGATAATTGGCGAATAACCTACAAAAATAAGCAGACCAGAATGATACGTAATCAAACAATAAAAAACAAAACTTGTTATGATAAGTCCTATGAGATAAGTTCCTCATCTCTGGACAATCTCAGAAACTAAAGGCAGAGCTACCAAACCTAGGACGTGTTAGGATTAGAACGATAATAGGACTGTTCACAACTGCAGAATCCGGAGGCATTATAAACTCAGAGTAGCAGAAACAAGAATGTCGGGAAAAAGTTCTTAGTAGTGCGAACGTCCAGTCAGGCTGATACCTATTGCTGGGGGACGAAAAGCCTGAAGGCCAACAACAAACCTTGGGGATCTTATAGCTTAAGCTTCAAATGCTCTAAGGTTTAAACGATGGTCACAATTCTTGAAGAAAGAATTAGGGCAACCATTTACGGGGAAAAAAACAACAATAATTCCATTTTTTGGCAATATTTTCCTCCACCTGAGTAGATCTATTGTGAAACCCCTATAACTGATAGCCGTACCTTGGAAAGGGCGCTTTTTCTTATAAGACTAAGCACTTTCCTTGGTGCTTCTTCTCGGAACTTTTGGTGTGAGAAATGTCCTACCGAAGGGGCTGTACCATAACCAGACTAGTGCTTCACATTAACAAAGGGTATGCTTTGATGTCTCTGGTACCTTCTGGAAGAGCCGCCATGTTTCTGTCTCTGCTTTGCCCAACTTCTTAAGATCATAGTTAAGAGGGCAGTGGCCTGTATAGAGGCCTATGATTTTCCTCAAATCCTGCCTGAGAAAGAGAGAGAGAAAGAGAGAAAAAAAAGAGAGAGAGAGAGAGAGAGAGAGAGAGAGAGAGAGAGAGCGAGAGAGAGGAGTTCCTTCGCCTTCCTTTTTGAGAGATTTATAAATCTCTTAGCTTGCCTCAAATGATGCGTTTGGGCGTGGTTTGTCCAGTGTTTTTCTTTCTTAATCCATTTTAATAATTCCGATCCACTTAGTTGTATTTCTGGGATAACCTCAAAAGATGAATAAGAGCATGTCCATCACTTTCTGATACACTCGACTATCTCGAAAGGACTCTGCGTGAAGAATGGGCTAACTTCCAGCAAAGAGACATTTCCAGACTGGTAGAAAGTATGCCGTGGCGTCTTCGAATTGAAATTAAGGCAAGAGAAGGAAATACGCGAAATTCAAATGTTCATTAAAAATCTAAAACAAAATTAAAACCTGTACGAGTTTTTTTAATTTTTAATTTCTTAGCAATTTACATTTTTATTTAGACAAAGACTCAATTAACAAACGTTAAAAAACATGAATCCATGAGTAATATGATTATTCGGAGATCGTGAGATGCGGTCTGATGTGACATAAAACATTTTCCTTATCGTGCCAACGTTTCGATCTTTATTGAGATCATCTTCAGGGCCTGGGATTTATAAACATTGTATAAATTTTACAAATACATGTAGGATGTGAAAAAATGAATTTATACAACGCTAGAAATTTTAGATTTAAAAAAATTAAATAAACAGGTTGAATTTATACAATGTCATTCATCACAAATTCAATTTTTTAAATTTAAAATTTTCTAGCATTGTATAAATTCTTTTTTTTATCAATCTACAATTTCTTGCATTGTATAAATTCATTTTTTCACACGCTACATGTATTGGTAAAATTTAAACAATGTTTATAAATCCCAGACGCTGAAGATGATCTCAATAAAGATCGAAACGTTGGCACGATAAAGAAAATGTTTTTTTAAAACCTACGCAACACCAGACCGCATTTAATGATCTCCAAATAATCATTGACTAACGGTCACTAATCACTACACATTTGATTAATATATAAAAATATATACAAATCAAGTTATATTACAAGTGGGAGGAATTTTTTGCCTGTCAGTGTTTTATTAAAAATCTACCACAATGGGGTTCTTGTTTATGTTTTATAAGACAAGCCGGGGTCTCAATGGGAATATTTAGAAAGAAGGTGGCTCCTTCCAAAAAAGGCGGTCGTTATTATTAATAGCGAAGTTCTATGGGCAGCGGGAAGGCAGCCCGGAAATCAAGGCTGCATTCAGGCCAAGAGACATTTATCAATCGGAGAGAAACAAGCCCGGGCCTAAAGGGAAAATATATATACCTTTCTAAACGGCCAATTACATAAAACGTGAATGATGCCCCCTCTATTTTAAGATGGGAATTTTTGTTATCCGCCCTCGCAGCCGTTTACGTCCGGTTTTATTCGAATTCGTTTCAAGTCTGAACAAATAACGAGGAAGACGAACCAGCCGAGTGTTAACAGATTAAAAAAGATCTCGCCCTACTATAAAACAGTGTTTGGGCATTATAAATGGAATAAACTTCACTAGCATCGAGTTTGCCTGGAGGTCCCTTTATTCCTCGTATTTACATGTGTTCTAGTTGTTAGGTCGACTCTGGATCAAAAGAAGATGGTATATCTTGTACTTACACAGCCACCGAATTCCTTTGATCCCAAATCCGGATGAAAAAATTTAAACTGACATCCTCATGGATCGTAGATTCATTAACTGGGGAGAAACACTTGGTGGAATTTTGAAATTTCTATAAATCTCAATACATTGATTTTTTATTTTTAAAAAGTTTGAACAAGCAGTGCAGAATACGACAAATTTGTCCGTTACGTATAGTATTAAATGGAACTAGATGAAACTTTAAAAGAATACACTGGGGGGGGGGGTGGCCGCAACGGTTTAGGCGTTGACAAGCGCTCATCTGGTAAGGTAAAGGTCCCGTGTTCAAATCCAGCGACCCTGCATTCAAAACCGACATACTTACAAATGGGCTTTTTTCAAAAACACCGGCACCCCGAGGGTTGATATGACCTCTGGTATTGCGAACCCTCGTAAAAAAAGAATACTGTTTATAACGGATTTACATTTTATCATTAGCACGTCTTACAGATATCAAGATATCTTACAAACAAAACAGATATTGGAATCTCATTAATTTATTAGGGTTGAAGCC
Source organism: Cimex lectularius (assembly GCF_000648675.2). Taxonomy (NCBI): domain Eukaryota; kingdom Metazoa; phylum Arthropoda; class Insecta; order Hemiptera; family Cimicidae; genus Cimex; species Cimex lectularius. Next base: position 1,584,531 of record NW_019392660.1, on the reverse strand, counting down.
ATAATTTCTAACATTGTAATACAAATAATTTATTATTGTTGAACTATAATTTAAGATATTGGAATGTCATTAATTTATTCCGGTTGAACAATAGTCAGATATTGGAATCTCATTAATTTATTAGGGTTGAAGCCATAATTTCAAATACTGTAATATAAATAATTTATTATGGTTGAACTATAATTTCAGATATTGGAATCTCATTAATTTATTAGGGCTGAACCATAATTTCAAATATTGCAATACAAATAATTTTTTACGCTTGGACTCTGATTTTGGAATCTCATTAATTTATTTCGGTTGAACAGTAATCAGATAATGTACTCTCAACAATTTATTACGGTTGAAACCATAATTTCCGATATTTGCATCTAATTAATTATTAATGATTAAGCTATCATATCTCATGTTGTAAATTCATTAATTTATTACGATTGAACCTTAGTTTAAAATGTTAGTAAATTTTTATTTTATCTTGCTTTTTATAGTTTCAAAAAGTGGTGATGTGTAAATATTTTTCAGTGTGTTGTTCAAACTAAGTGTTTTTCTCTTTTTGCCTAAACTTCGTTGTGGAAATTCTAAAAACCAAAGCTGTACCAAAATAGCAAAATAACGAAATTAAACAGTAGACAAAAAAAGCCCAACACGTCCAAAACCATAATTGTAATTGAGGGTATTTGTAATACTCTGTAAATATTTTTTTTAAAAATTAAATTAAAAAAGAAAAGAAAAAACTTTTATCATTTTTTCCTGTTTACTCGATATCCTTGCCTATGAGTTGAGACAGTGACCCCGCCCGGTGCTTATGAACTTTACCTTCTCTTTGGCTGTATATTTTTACAACTGACTTAATAAAATAAATTAAAAAAGCAATTTTGTAGTATGAATCCTTTACTTTGACGTTACTTTACTTTTCTTTCCGAGATAGATATAGCCGGCGTTTTTCTCGTAAGTTTATATTTTAAACTAGACTGACTGTTTCTACAACCGGAAATTGTTATTTGATGAAAAATTATACAAAACCAGCGAGTGGTTACAGTCAATTTATAGCAGTGCTTCGGATTCAACATTTGTTTTTAATCTGTGTCTGTTTGTATGGTAAAAGTGCTTATATTAAATTACACGAACATACATTTTGCCTGCAGCCATGTCTATAATTATGATACAAGAGGAGGATGTATGGAAACTAATCCTGACAGAAATTGTCGATTCCTCTTAATTATAAATTGTTTCGAAATCAAATTTTCGCAATTCCGCGCTGCCTGTAGCTCGGGGAAATGAGATTCTCCTACCACGCTTGCATATTTTACATCATCCTCGATTTCTCTGCGATATGTCAAAGTAGGATTGGATTATTCCACTCGCTGCCGATTTTATGCTGGTTTCCGACTTTCGGTTTTGGACGTGTTGGGCTTTTTTTGTCTACTGTTTAATTTCGTTATTTTGCTATTTTGGTACTGCTTTGGTTTTTAGAATTTCCACAACGAAGTTTAGGCAAAAAAAGAAAACCACTTAGTTTGAATAACACACTTTGAAAAATATTTACACATCACCACTTTTTGAAACTATAAAAAGCAAAATAAAACAAAAATTTACTAACATTTTAAATTAAGGTTCAATCGTAATAAATTAATGAATTTACAACATGAGATATTATAGCTTAATCATTAATAATTAATTAGATGCAAATATCGGAAATTATGGTTTCAACCGTAATAAATTGTTGAGAGTACATTATCTGATTACTGTTCAACCGAAATAAATCAATGAGATTCCAAAATCAGAGTCCAAGCGTAATAAATTATTTGTATTGCAATATTTGAAATTATGGTTCAACCGTAATAAATTAATGGGATTCCTTTATCTAAATTTATGGTTCAACCGTAATAAATGTTTAATTATGTCTTCAATCGTAATAAATGAAGGAAATTAAGACTTCAACAATAATAAATTAATGAGATTACAATTGAGCAAAATTATGGCTTCAACCTTAAGACATTATTGGGATTACAATATTTGAAATTATGGCTTCAACCGTAATAAATTATAATTATGACTTCAATCGTAATAAATTAAAGAGATTAACAAATTGGAAATTATGAATTCTTCATTTCATATTAATTGCCTCCCGAGGCAAACAAGACTTAGACAGTATGATCTCTATAACGAGATCTGGGATAGCAAGGTCTTCGAATCTATAATAAATAAAAAGGCTGATATGGATAGTAGATCTGAGGACTACTTTGCCGCCATTACGCGGAATTTCGAAAGGGACACGCCACCGCCGATCAGGTGGTCCTTCTCGAGGGCGAATTGCAGGTCACCTTTCCCAACCTGGACGAGTTCTTCGACCTAGATAAGGCCATTGAAGATACTTGAAGGTAAGGTATACTTCGGAAATTCCCCCAACACAAAGAATATACTCTGTAGAGTGAAAATATCTATTAGCCCGAAAAATGTACGCACTCCCTGCGAACTCAGGAGGAAGTGAATGTGACCAGAAATGTCTTGTTTTGGGAGGTGACAGGATATCGGTGTCGTCGGAAATAAATCATTAGAAATAAAGTTTCAAAGACCTGATGATCCCTCCAAAGGTTTTCTTTGTTTCAAATTCGCCTAATCCATTTTATTATATTAAGGCTGCTATCAATCAGGAATTTATTTTTAAGCTTTATTATTATAACGATGAATGTCTACAAATCGATAATGCGGCAGAAAGTAACGGAGTGCTTTGCTTGTTTACTGCCTCATTCGGATTTAGCTGTGAAGGTCGTGATGGATGCTCTTCCAGTTTTCCCCAATAATCTCTTCCGCTAATCCTTTTAGGGATAAAGCTCTATTAGTCACTTATATCTGTTTTCCAATCCGACGCTGACGTTGAATGTGCTAATAAAAGTGGCGAAGTTTGTGGGATGATGTACGAATTGAGATACAAAGCAGCAGAGGTCGGAAAAAAGTGTGTTTGTTCTAATTCTCGCTAAACAAGCACCCGCGGGTAAAGTTTAAAGAACTACATACACGCAATTTATCAAATTACAAGTTTTCTTTGTTCATTACCGCCAATCCATTACTCTAGTAGACAAAGAAGACAAGCAGACGCGACGATGTTGATCGAGTGGCTTTTTCCCGAGCTTTTCTCCTAGGAAAATAATCATATTATAGACCTTAACATTAGAGATTTATGGTGCGTTTGAGTAATTCTATTAAAAGGGATATGGTGGATTTGAAGGCAGTAGTAAAAGAGAGAGGTTCATTTGAAACATTTTACACTTTAGGGGTTGAAGTCGGTTTCGACAAGAAAGGCATGCCGATTCCGGCGGTCCGTCGATAATGCCAAGGAGCATAAAAAGGATAAAATGCGGACTGGAAGAGTTTTGTGGTTGATTGGGTGAAAAGGGATGAGGGATCGTCTATTGTGACGTATCATAACGGCGGTGGCGAAAGTGCTGGCAGATGATCGTCATCATCCCTCACTCGGAGAACTCCCCTCCGCGACATAAAATGCAGACATCTGGTGTTAATCTACCCCCGTGAGCCTTTATACGTAACAATATAAATGTATATTATGTAACTCGGGGAGGTCGTAAAACCGAGTTTATGGTTTGTGTCCCGGAGCCCTTTCAATGGACGGCATTAAGGGCTATTAATGTTTTACGACGCCGGTGTTTGGATAGGTTTAAAAAGGAGAAAAAACTAGATTTCACACGAACACGTACCCGCTTTACGGCGATCCTTCTGCTCACTGTCGACGACGTGCTTTTTCTGAACGTTTTAAATCCCTGCATTTTATTATGTATTGCTCGGAACCAACTATTCCTTTATTTACTTTATTCTCATTGGCGTTATTTTCGTATCATCCTTTCCTTGCGAAATGACTCTTCTTCTGCCATCACATTATATAAATAAAAAACAAACACAAGATGGCGGATAGAAAACGCTCAACTTTACCGAGCCAAACCCTACAATGCCAAAAGCCTGTATAGTAGTAAGCATCCAAAACAGACGTAATATCTAGGCGTGATCAATCATTAAAAAATACGAGTATTTATTGGAAAAAAAATTTAAATAGTTAAAATTTAATAATATAAAGTACACCGATATTTGGTTATTTATTAACTATATAAAATTACTAAATGCAGAGAGCATCGCCATGGTAATGTTAGAAAAGTTTTCCAATCTAGGTTAATGGATGTGGACATGGCTTTCCCATTGATCGTTGTCGAACTGAAATGTTATACAGAATCCACTTATCATCTCCCCGGTCACTAATCTTCTAAGAAATGGATCGTTATCTTGCCGCTTTGAAAGTAAATAACAAAGAGAAATTAGGTCGGTTGAAATTCAGTATATTAACGAAGGTAGAAGGTTATTAAACGGTAAAATTACAATTATATTTGACTAATATTACACGGGGTGTTGGTTATGTCCAATTAAAGCTTCAAATTGGTAGTTATCGTTCTTCCATTTGATTTGTTTTTGTCAGAAAAGAAAAATATCTCCTTTCTCTGAAATCTGTAAATCACACCCACTCACTATTTCTCAATTTGGACATGGTTTTTCCCAGTGCCTATGTACAATTATTTCAACATAAATCAGACCGTATATAATGATTTTATTAAGCTGTTACCCGAATATAATTCATTTCGGACAGGTTTTTGGCGTAAAAATGCCTGCGTGTTTTTCAACGGTGATACGGAACGAATCCCTTTTCATCCGGTCTTTTTCCCAAAACCGATTCACCGCCGCAATACATTACTCGGGGATTTCCAATGCAAACAGAACTATCATTAGCATGCGAACGCGTTCGCTTTTCCGTCCGACAGACGGATCGACAATGGGAAATATCCGGGGGAAACGGAAATTTGGAATTTTATCAACGGCCATCGACCTGACAAGGCGGCAGAATCTACGCCATCTTCATATTGTTTAGCTTGAAACACCACGAACAAAATTGCGGCACCGTTCCACGGATTTTCGTTTTGACGGCTTAAACGAAACCCCTGTCCACAAATTTATCGCAAAATTATCGGAAGAATAAAATTATTAATCGTGAGGGCGATGGAATTATGGGTAAAGTAAATTCAGTGAACGCGAGCGGTGAGCTTGAGAATAATTTGTGATGTGTGCATGTAATTTATCAGCGTGAATGGTTTGGTTAAACCCTAATGACCTCTAGGAATGAGAGTACTGTGGGGTAGTATGAAAGATGTCTAGTGTGAATGTAATTTATTAGCGCGAATGGAAGGGATAATCCATAATTATCCCGTGGGATGTCGAGTACTGTGGGGTAGTGTGAAAGATGTCTAGTGTGAATGTAATTTATTAGTGCGAATGGAAGGGATTATCCATAATCATCTCGTGGGATGTCGAGTACTGTGGGGTAGTGTGAAAGATGTCTAGTGTGAATGTAATTTATTAGCGTGAATGGCTGTGTTTAACCCTAATTACCGCTGGGAATAACGAGTGCTCTGGGAAAGGTGAATAATGTGTGGTGTGTGCATGTAATTTGTTAGCGCAAAGGGCAGGGTTGAACTCGAATTACTTGTAGGAACATCGAGTTCTCTGAGGTAATGTTGGCTTTTCATGTGTGCATGTAATTTATTAGCTTGAATCGCACAGTTTATCCCCAATTCTAAGATTATAGACTACTTTTCGGTAGTTTGGCATGGAAATAAGGATACTAGGAAGCGGGTTTGCGCTCCTCAGGCACTGTGGCCTTCTGGCCTATTGTACCTTCCTAGTTCCTTAGTTCAGTGCAATAGACTCAATCCTTCATCTAAGAAGTATCAGTTTTTTCGTAGGTTAGGTTAAATCACCATTGAGCTGTTGCTTCGCAATCGAAGATGATATGAGTGGCTGTTTCCTCCTCGTCATAACATTCTGCAGATGGGATCATCGTTGTATATGCCCTTGTTGTGTACATGCTTTCTTAGATGCCAGTGACCGGTTATTAATCGTATCACTCCTCTGAGTTTAGCCCTCTCCAATTGCAGCAGTGATTTTGCAAGTCTTGGCGAGGGTTGTTTGATCATAAGTTTACTATGTCTAGCACCGCTAGAGTTTATCCACTTCTCGTTTTGTTCTATTTGGATACATTCTGCGATGGAGGATTCTATATGTCTTTTTGTTATCCCAAGTATAATTTCGGGGCCTATGTATGGTCTTGCAGATCCTCCTCTGGCCAGTCTGGCTGCTTTCTCGTTACCCAAAATTCCTCTGTGTCTTGGCACCCAAGATACCATCAGGTTGTTCTGTTTCCCCAGGTTTTGGAGATTTTGGATGCGTTCACTGACTAATTCTGATGTGATTCTTTTACATGCTAATGCTTTAATGGCTGCTTGGCTATCCAACTTATGAGGAATTTTGCCAGTTTAACCTCTTTTACGATTTTCCAGGGCACAATCATTGATTGTATATATTACTGCTTCAAAGACCGTCGTGTACTTTCCTAATGAGTTTGATTGCTCATGTTTTCGGCTTGGACAGAAAACGCCCGATCCTGTTCCTTCGTTTGTTTTGGAGCCAACTGCAGACCATATCATTTATATGGTGTCCTGTATCTTCCTCTCTTTATAGTCCGTAGAGATTTATCTCTTCGGTAGTGTGAATGATTTGTGGTTGTGCATGTAATTTAATAGCGTGAATGGCACGGTTCAACCCCAATTACGACTAAGAATGTCGACTACTCTGTAGTAATGTTACTAATTTGTACGGTGGGCATATAATTTATTAGCGTGAATGGAAGGGTTTATCCGCAATTTCCTATACGAATATCTCGTACCCTGGTGTAGTGTACTATCCAGACCATGTTTTTATTTTGTTTCTGTCTATTTACATTATCGTATCCACAGTTGACGAGCCACTGAGGCACAGAGAAGCTAGCAATAGGATTAAGAAAAATGAGGAGAGTAAAAGAAATAAGAAGGTTTAAAATAGAAGAATGATAAGAAAATATAAAGGTAAGAAAAGAAAGGTTGGCGATGACCAACGGTAGTTTGCCGGCTCTAAAACTAAGAGATTCACTTAAGATTTATAAATTAGAGGCTAAGAGAAAAATATCTGCCCAATCTGTCTATTTCTATCCGGAAACCTTAATATGACCGGCCCCAAATCCAAGCTCAACTACCAAGTAAGTGCTCATGTCGTGGGATTATTGATATACCATGCAAAAGTTAAGAGGAAAGTTGTGAAGCAAATTGGGCAATAACTTGTTGAAGAGGAGCCCTGGGCAAGATTAACCCGGGAAGGGTGGTCCTAGCCGGTTAAGCCCTTAATGCCCCTTGGGTCACTCCTTCCCTGGCTTAAGTGTTTTACCATAAATAAGAAGGGCGCGGAGGCATTGTCTCTCTCTCTAACTGGGGACACCCCTTCCACGTCCCTTTTATGGGGTAATTTGGAGCTTGATTAAATAACTTACTGGGCTGACTCCTCTCGGTCGGCGGATCACTTTTCTCCTTTACTATCTGTTTTATCCACCTCAAATCGTCCTTTTCAACAACCCCTTTAAAACGATGAACACGCAGCATTTACATATTCTTAATTAAGCCGATTTGAGTAACAGTTTGAATATTGAAGCTGAGGGTAGAAAAATCGGCTTGTTGATTTAGAAGAATGTCAATAAGAAATAACGTATCTGAAAGAAGAAATCGACCGTAAAATAGTGAGGTTTTCTCCCTGGAGATCTTTAATGATGGATCAAGGATATAAGCAGGTTGATGCAATAATGCACCTGATGCGGCACAACTAGCTTTAATATTAACTTTCCTACTATTTAGTTTTCCTTTAAAATTAGGCATTGTCTAATCATATTCAAGAAACATATTCCCCCTAGTGAAAATAAATTCCTCCGGGAGAGGTCGCGAGCGTAATTGCCCCCAGCCCATTTAACCGTTCCTGTTCTGACTTACGTTGATTAAACAGCCCTCTCTCCAGAGTGCAAGGGAGGAGGAATTTAATGAAATCAACTGGAAAGGGACAACACAGTCCACCGATGAGAATAGAGAAGGAACTTTTGAAAATTGGGCGCCGACCCGGCCAAATCCAGCCCCGCTCCGCGGAGGAAAACAACCTAATACTTTGTTTTTCAAAAGAAGCATGAAGTATTCGACGAAATCGCCCTAAGCGATCCCGATAGGCAAACAGACCGGGATTGTTATCTGGATTTCCAAACGACTACTCTCGAGAAAAGGTCTAGACGTCGAAAATCAATAGATATACTTACACAGAACAATTTTGTTCAATATGAAGGATAATTATTACTTTTTAAAAATTAAGTACGAATAGAAAGCTTTGGGGATGCAGTCAATTATAGTAAACCCCATGTTATTTTCTAAAAAAAAGTCCTGTCTGACTTTGTTCTTATTTCACAAAATAAACCTCGATTCCTCCTTATTCTGTCTTCACTCAGACTACTTAAATCCACATCTACTTTTTGAACGACGCTTTCTTTTTAGCTTACTGAATACAAAGAGAAATTATAGGCCGGCAGACAAATTGAATATAGATTGATTCCTTTTGTTATTATAAATTACTCTTTTCCCTTGAAATTCTTGTATAATATTTACAAAACTGTGTAAACGATAGTGATTTTTTTTTACACATCCTGTCGAAATAAAAGCCATGGAGGCTCAACCGTTCTGACCAGACAGAGTTTCACATTACCGCAACTTGCTAATTGGCGAAAGGCAAATAATAACAATAAAAAATGAACGGAGTTGATTTAAAAAGTTCAATTGGTATGAAAAAATTAATCAGAATGGTTTGTTAATTTCTACAATCCATAAAATTTCTACGCATATTTTTGCGTTATCCAAAAAAGTCCAGAGAACGAGAGAGAGAGAGAGAGGGGGGGGGAGAATGAGGAAGAGAGAAAAAGAGTGGAAGAGAGATGGTTAGGGAAAAATAGTAATAGGCGAAAGAGTGAGTTAACAGAGATCGTGTAGAGAGATGGTTAGGGAAAAATAGTAATAGGCGAAANGAATGAATGAATGATTAAATTTATTTATTAATCATGCCTCTCGAAGAGAGAGATGGACATGCACGGTTATCGGCGTACTTTGCCATCTGCACTGTCGCCAGTCCGGTCTTTAGACTGCCAATAAACTACTTCTGTACAATGTGGTAGTCAGGCCCATTCTCCCGTATGCGTGCCCCTACTTGACTCTCAAATGCAGGAATAATGCCGTCAGACTGCAGGTTGTGCAGAACAAATTTGCTTGTGACAGACTCGCTCCGATATACAAACGTGTTGATGTCATATACCAGAAATTCAACCGTTAAATTTTGGTAAGCGAATCTAGTACCAGTACAATGTGCTGCGAAATAGGCAATTATTGCTAGGACGATCAATACATTCACAGGAGAATAAATAACGCTGTGGTGGTTTTATGGTACCTGGGGGTTTTAATCTATTATTTTCCCCATTAGAAAATAATATCATCTACCTCAGGGCTAAGGCTGCCCCGGAAGTAACAAGCTAGGTGCTTTGTAACAAAGTGAATCACCTGGTTACTTGGTGGCAGGTTACAAGTGGCTACACCAGGATGACGTTATTAGCGCTTTGTGTAAGGAAGTGCCCCAAACGTTTATTAGAGTATAAATCAAGGAATTGGGTGCATAACAACAATCGGCGAAGAACGTTGGAAGGTGGATTCAAAGAGCTGTATGGACAATTACGTCGTTACGATTTTTGTGGAGATCCTCTTTGGATTCCATAGAGCAGCATAATAACGTCGCCCATCGTGAAACGTTTACGAGGTGACTCGCTATGTAACCACGTGCTAGTGTAGCCGTTCTCCTATGTTCTTTACTGTTCGTTTTGTTGGGTGACTCGCCAAGCGACTTGCCTTGTCACTAGTCACCTAGTTTGTCACCTCCGGTGTGGCCTTAGTCTTGTGTCGCCAGCAGAAACTCCACTAAGCCGCTGTACACAATGTATATATTTTCGGGTTGGTTAATGTCGACCCGATTTTTAAAAGTAAGCAAGAGTATATTTTATTTTAACTTTCGACACAGCGTCTTACACGTTTGCTGAACTACAACAACTGAAAAACTGCTTTTTTATAACCTTTCCAGACCCACTATCTCGCATCACGTTACAAGATACCACCAGGAGCCAGCCACAAGGGCTCACCATCCGATACTCCGCCATCCTAGCACTGGTCATTCCAAAAGCTTTCTGTCCTGTTTTGTTCTGCATTGGACGTTTTAATAGCTTTTTCTTTTTAAGTTGGGCAGTAGAAGCTGACGCCCCATTAGATAAATAGCGGCATCGAGGCCGAATCTTTGAAAAGAATTGACCGAGATGTAGACAGATAAATGTCGTCCGCGGTGTGACAGTTTAGATCTCCGAGGACCAGAGAAGTACATTATAGCCAGCTTAAGAGTTATGGGGTCCCAATCACTGCGCTTGGACGTCGGAGGGTTGAATTACGGCTTGAGCTGAGAAAAGGGAAGACCCTCCACACACGAGTCCGCCGCCGCCCCCGGCCCGAGTTATTTCCCGGCCGGCTATTCTTTTTATTGGATTTATGCCCCATAAAAGCTCCCGGTCAAAGCCGGATTTATATTTGCGCTCGAGAGACAAGCAATGTGATTTTGGTAATTTAGTAAAATTGCTCTCGTTTTCTCTCCCGCCCTATCCGAAGCCCTCGTCGTCTGGGGAAAAAAAGACAACTAGAGATAACAAAAGTCGTTAGCTCTTCCTCCAGGCCTGTTTACATCCCTGTATATTATACCCATGTTGTATAATGTGACAGTAAAAGCACTCTCCGCCATTGAATTGCCACGAACGAAACAGACACCCTTGTGTCTAGGAAATATGTCAAATAACATAGACAAGTGAAACCGGAAAATTGGCTTGCACTGTTTTGACGCCATTACTGTACACCCTACAACAAAAGACAAATAATAATTGATAAAAATCGGTTTTAATTAATATCAAGAAGATCCGACTAATAACAACTAAAATATGCAGGAATTCAACAAGCCATCCTCTTCCCTGCCAAATAAAATATAGCTTTTCTGATATAGCCCTCCTTCCATCTAGTGCACAGTCTACTATTTCCCCGGTGTTGTATAACAAACTATTTTCTATGGAAGTTTGAAATTCAATTCTGCTTGATTATGCCTGTAGGTTATCATAGGCCAGCTGTTGGGACAAACTGTTCCCTGCAAAGTCTAAAAGTCATGGAACCGTTCTTATTATTTAACTGACTGCAGTATATGCTTCATTATTCTACGAAGGGTAGATTTAACAATATGCTCTACACCTCCAAAGAGAAGCTGTGTATTTCAATGATATATTAAAGTACTCTCTGGCATGTCTTAACATTAACCATATAGGCCACAGTGTCCAGGAATCTACTGGAACTTCATGTAAGGACTTTCTTACCGTCAGAGAATATGTAAGTTGCTATTTTTACGATCGCAGCTTGAGACTCAATATGCAGCACCAGATTGTCCGTCTTCATTTCCTTTTTGAAGGTCAATGTAGCCGTCTTCAACCTTTCAACATGGTTAATTGCGTGTAACCGAAAATGTACGATTGACTAGATTGCTAACAGTAGGCTTACCACGGCAGTTCCCTGTCCCAACTATAGAACCAGTGTATGCGTGGATCCAAAACGAACTTCAGAGCCAGTACATAGGAACCAGCATCAACTGCAAAGCTAGGGTAGGGTACACGTGGAACCATCATCTACTTCAATACCAGTGCACCTATAAAATCAGCATCAACTGCAATGCCAGAGTACTCGTAGAATCAGCATCAACTGCAGTGCTAGTGTACACGTGGAACCATCGTCTACTGCAATGACAATGTACACTTAGAACCAGCATCAACTGTAGTTCTAGTGTACACGTGAACCATCGTCTACTGCAATGACAATGTACACTTAGAACCAGCATCAACTGTAGTTCTAGTGTACACGTGAACCATCGTCTACTGCAATGACAATGTACACTTAGAACCAGCATCAACTGTAGTTCTAGTGTACACGTGGAACCATCGTCTACTGCAATGACAATCTACACGTAGAACCAGCGTCACCCGGACTGCTAGTGTAGAAGTGGAACCAGAAGTGCGACACTGATTCAAATAGTGTATTTTCAGTCTCTAAGTACGTCAACATAACCTCTCTTCTCTAGTAGTGTCACCTCTCCACTCTCGCTTCCTTCGATCATATAGCAAGGGTTTCCAGCGTTACTGTTTTGATTTAATCAGATGAAGGGTGTTCCTCAGTCACTTTACCAGGTCCAGAGGGCATATTACTTCTTTAACAACGAGCTGATCCTGATGTGGTACTTTCAATATTAAATCAATTCATGATTCGCACAGCCCGGAAATAAATAATGTCTGTATTTTCACGATTTCATTTAGTGGATTATAACCTGTCCAGTAAGGTTATCTCTCAAATTCATCCTTCCAACACTGTTGGCTGCGTGAAGCCAATTGGAAAATATAGACTCCAACTTCATCTCTTTTACTCCGGGCTGAAGTTTAGCCCGATAAAACGAAGATAAATCGAAATAAAATACATAATAAATACCCGAGACCTACTTTGAGGACAGCTTGGTCGTCTGATATTATTATTATTTTCAATTTTTTATTTAATCTATTATATTTCGTGGTCTGATTGACGAAATAAATGCGTTCAATTAATTAATCTTAATGTAAGGTATTGGTTGAGATAAAAAAGTCAGTGTCACGAGGGGGATTCGAACCCACGACCTTTGGCTAAATACTCCGCTGCTCTACCACTTGAGCTATCGTGACTTCGGTCCACTCGGACACTAACTTCCCATCTCAACCCAACCTTTCGAATTTACCCTCCGTTTTGCATTTTTCAATCGTGTAATCTATTTGATTCTTGGCGACAAATGAAATGGCCACGGAGAGCTTTAGTGAAGATATACTTCATTTAACTTATTAAATTCTTTAGATTTCGTGGTCAAACTGACCAAATTGGTCTTTCAATTAATTAATCTTTATGTAAGGTATTGGTTGAAATGAAAAAGTTAGGGTCACGAGCGGGTTTCGAACCCACGACTTTCGGCTCAATACGCTGCTGCTCTAACCATTTGATCTATCGTGAATTGAGATGGAGACTTGGTGTCCGAGTAGATCGACGTTAAGATTAATTAATTTATTTATTTATTGTTTCTGACCGAATTACATTACTCAATTTAATTTGGAAGTGTTAAAAAATTAACTTTCAGAACACCCCTACGGACCACAAATAAATCAGAAACCCGAAAATGGATATGAAAAAGTATGAATGCACGAACATCAATATATTCAGCACGAAGAAATCCATTACTACTCAGATGAACTCATCTAACAATTCGTGTCAAACACAGCGAAGATTGGCGGATCAGGAAGATCCTAAAATACCTACAAATAATGTCTTTAGAAGTTAAATTCTTTTAATTGCCTTCAAGATTCTTATCTTGATTCTTTTAAAATAACGATAATCCATCAAGTTTTATAAGTAGGATAAGTTTAAGCCTTGCTTAAGACTTTCTTGTTAGTTACTTTCCCTGTGCTCTGTAAACGAATTTTGTATCACAGTCGGATATTGATATGAGTAGAGCTCCTTACGACAACCCCGTGTATAAAGTCGAATCCGTTAGTAATCCCGCCTAGAGGAGGGGCCACATCGGAAAAAGGAAAAATAAGGAATCCTGAGCGGATTAGAGAGGTGAATGGAATATGCGGCTGTCCATTTTTCCGAAATCTTTCTAATGAAATCGAGATCTGGGAGGTAAGAATTAGGCAGGAGAGGAAGACTGGAGTGGGAAAGTGGTCTGGAAAAAAATTGCTTCCACCCTCTTTCATCGATTGAAATCTTTTAACTTAACCTAGGGCGAGCCGTTTGGAACTGCCACTATTGCTGGTGATAATTTAAGGAAAAAATATTTAAATAATCTCTGTGATAAATATTCAACAGCGGAAATCCATTAAAACTAGTCTATGACTTTAATTTGTATGATAATATACTTAGGAGTTATGTTTTATGTCAAGTGAGTACGAGATGTCATGACGTATAGTATTTTTAATGTCCGACATCAAACAAGGTCGTAAAACGCAGAAACTTAACTCGTGCCATTTATTTTTCCAGTGCATTACTATATCTCTGTAAGATAAATGTGTTTTATTAACGTTGGTTCGTTAACTTTTTATAGTTTTAAAATATAATCTCAATAAAGATTTTGTTCAAATTTGATATCACCTTCTTTAATATAATATCCTATTCTTTTTGTAAAACTAAAATTCAATTGAACTATACCCAAAGGAACTAGCAAAAGTACAATAAAAATACTACAGGCTTGGGAAATGCTAAACCCTTTGGTAGTAACCTTTCTCATCATCCTCATGGAAGTGTAACATAACGTTGACTCTTCTGCATTTCCTTCTGGAACAACTCTTATTTTAGAGGGCATGCTATGAAGAGCTTTATTCGGTCAAACTAACTCTTATTAAATTCAAAGTAACTCTGTTTAATTCCAAATATACATTTTTTATTTCAAATTAATCCTTTTTTACTTCAAATTTACATTTTCTAATTTTAATTTCGAATATACCTATATTAATGTCAAATTACCTCAGTTTAACTCCAAATTAACCATTTTTTAATTTTTAATTAACGCTTTTAAATTTCAAATTAACCTTGTTAGGTTTCGAATTAATTTTGTTTAACAGTTTCCAAATTTACCTCGTTCAATCCAAATTTATTTATTTTAATGTAAAATTACCACTGTTTAACTCCAAATGAACTTTTTCAACGTTTAATTTACCCTTTTAATTTCATATTAACCCCGTTTAACGCCTAATTAACATTTTTTTTGTAAATTTACCTTTTCTAATTTCAAATTACCGCAGTTTAATGACAAAAGAGCCTTTTTTTAATACCAAATTAACCGTTTTTAACTCCAAATGAAATATATTAAATTTTAATTTAACCTTGTTTAATTTCAAATTAACCCTGTTTAACCCCAAATGAAATTTATCAAATTTTAATTTGGCCTTGTTTAATTTCAAATTAACCCTGTTTAACTCCTATTGAATCTTTTTAATTCTAATTTAAGCCTTTACCATTTCAAATGAACTCTGCTTAACTACAAATTAACCATTTTTAATTAAGCGTTTTTAACTTGATATTACCTCGCATAATCTAAAATTATTTATTTTAATATCAAATTACCCCGTTTAATTTCATATAAACTTTTGAAATTTGAAATAAATCCTTTTTAATTTCACTTTACCTCGTTTAATCTAAATTTATTTACTTCAATTTCAAATTACCCCTGTTTAACTCTAAATGAACTTTTTTAAATTTTAAATTTACCATTTTTAATTGCACATTAACCCAGTTTAACTCCAAATTAACATAACATTTCAACTCGGAAAGAGCCTTTTTTAATTTAAAATTGAACCTGCTAAACTCCAAATGAACTTTTTAAAATTTTAAATTATTTCAAATTAACCATGTTTAACTCCAAAATAACATGTTTAACTCCAAATTAACATGTTTAATTTCAAATTAGCATTTTTTAACTTGAATGTTACCTTCTTTCAATTTCAAATTACAGCAGTTTAAGTTCAAATGAGCCTTTTTTTGAATTTCAAATTAACCTCGTTTAATCCAAATTTATTTATTTTAATTTAAAATTACCACTGTTTAACTCCAAATAAACTTTTAATTTTTAAATTTACCCTTTTAATTTCCAATTAACCCTTTTTAACTCCTAATTAACATTTTCAATTGTAAATTTACCTTTTCTAACTTACCGCAGTTCAACGCCCAAAGAGCTTTTTTTAATATCAAATTAACCCTGTTTACTCAAAATGAAATTGTTTAAATTGTAAATTAATCTTGTTTAATTTACAATTAAATTATCAAATTAAAACGAAATTAAATAAACAAATTAACCCTGTTTAACTTCTAATGAACCTTTATAATTTTAAATTAACCTCTTTTCATTTCAGACAAACTTTACTTAACTTCAAATTAATCATTTTTATTTTTTAATTAAAGCTTTTTAATTTCAAATTAATCCTTTCTTTAAAGCAATGGAAAACTCAGGAGATTGTGTGAAAATGAGCCTGTAAATTAAAATACCTGTATATTTGCAAACTTTGGTTTAAACATAAAATAATTAACTTTTAAAAATTAATTTGTTGAAGTCGTAAGGAGCGGCCAAAAATGAGTTTAGAAAAAACAAAAATTAATGAAAACTAAAGATTATATCAAATTAAATATAAAAATGGAAGATTTTTTTCATTTTAGAAGTAACAAAAAGATTTTTATGAAAAATATCATATAATAATTAATTATAATTTAAAAAAGTTGCTTAAAAACTAAAAGGAAACACAAATGGTGCTTCTATTAATTCGCTTTTTTTTAACAATATAAAATGTGAACTTTTTAGACCAGTTATATATTATATTTGTATTTAAACGAAAATACATAAATTTTACTTGGCATGCTTACATATCATACCATCTATTTTTTGTATTGTTTTAAAGAAAGGTTAACTTGAAGTTTAACAGTTTGGTCTTGCCTTATATAAACGAAATGAGAAATGTATGATTATACGAATGGATTGTGTGCTTCTCAAAAGTGAACGATGGTCCAATAGAACGTGGAGAAGTGTAATTAATGCAAAAATATTTTGTACAAGTAGGCTATTAAAAAAAATATCTCTTCTTATTTACCCTAATCTCGTTATATACGTGTTCTTTTAATGTTTAATATTCACCGCAAGCGGTTGTCAGGGGGAGAATAAAACGGGGGTGAGTAAAAATGATTAGGGTCGTCTCGAACGAAGCTGCACTTAAACTGATAGTGGAGGGCGGTCCGTTGATGAAGCCCGTTGATGAGAAAGTGGGTGAGTACCGACGGGTGGAACACATGCCCATCAAACTTTGATGGATCAATACACAGCTACTCACCTTTATCCAGAGTAGGGGTGTCCCTAACAAATAGGGCTGCCCCCTCCGACCGTCTAGAGACCCAGGGCGATGGATGAGCCTCAATTGTTTATGCAGATTCCTCCTGTAATCCTAGCACATCCGTGTGGGAGATTATCATTTTTTTTCCTCCAGCCTCAACAGATCCTCTTTTGTCCAAAAGGAATATTCTTTTGTTTTAACACAAGCCTTATAATTCGTATGCAACTTCTATCCATCATTAGGTAAATCTTCAAGTCCATAGATCGTGCATATTGGTCCATGAAGTTTTTTAAAACTATTTAGGAACATTATAGATTTTTTTTTTTTTTTAGTTTTCCTTAACTGACTTTCATTGAGTTCAGTATTTTTCTTTCTGTAGGCTGCAGCGTCGATATTATTCTTTCGATAGTCCGTAGTGTCGATATTTTTCTTTCGATGGACCATAGTGTCGATCTTTTCCTTTCTGTAGTTCCTAGTGACAATATTTTTCATTCCATAGTCTGGAGTATAGACATCAATCTTTCAATAGTTCGTAGCGTCGATATTCTGTAGTGTCAATATTCGTCATTCGATAGTCGTAGTGTCGATATTTTTCATTCCATAGTCCGTAGTATAGACATCAATCTTTCAATAGTTCGTAGTGCCGATATTTTTCTTTCGATATTCGTAGTGTCAATATTTTTCATTCGATAGTTCGTAGTGTCGATATTTTTCATTCGATAGTCCGTAGTGTCGATATTTTTCATTCGATAGTCCGTAGTGTCGATATTTTTCATTCGATAGTCCGTAGTGTCGATATTTTTCTTTCGACGGTCCGTAATGTCAATATTCGTCAGTCGATAGTACGTAGTGTCGATATTTTTCATTCGATAGTCCGTAGTGTCGATATTTTTCTTTCGACGGTCCGTAATGTCAATATTCGTCAGTCGATAGTACGTAGTGTCGATATTTTTCATTCGATAGCCCGTAGTGTCGATATTTTTCTTTCCATAATCCGTAGTGTCGATACTTTTCTTTTGACAATGATAGTATCGATACATTCATTTCAGTAGTTCGTAGTATCGATACTTTTTTTCTATTGTTCGTAGTAACGTACTTTATTTTCGATAGTTCATCTCTTTACCAATATCTTAATTTCGACAGTCCGAAGTATCAATATTTTTACATTAAGCGTATTTTTCAATATCTCACAGTGTCTATACTTTTCTGTCGTTACCTAGGCGTATGGACACTTTTTTTCCGACAATTATCGATATGTCCAAATTTTGGGATCAAAATGCAGCGAAAAATCCACACTCGAGTCGTATGTTGGCAAAAACAAAACAACACCATTAGAACTTACTACATTAAAAAACTATATTTTCCCAACAAACAAGTTTTCACCTGCGCAGACCAAAACGGTGGTGGCGGCCGAATGGTTAGAACGACTGACTAGTATTTAGCACGCTGGCGGCTCTGGGTTCGAACCCCGGCACAGCCCATGGAATTTTAATTGTCCATAATGGTGACTGTTGGCCCTAATGGTATTCAAGGTAACTAAAGATGATGGACATTATTTGCAATGTCTTAGGATTGCATAGAATCAGTTTAATGTACAATTGAACCCCTACAGTGCATTGAACATTTAAACAAATGTTGGTAGTCGAGAAAAAGCTGCCTTTTGTTCGCTTTTTCATGTCATTCTGGATTAAAAAAAGTTGAGTTTTAAACTTAAATTGAAGGCCCAAGAAAATGAATTCCCTTCCTATTTAAAATTAGCTCAATCGTCCGGGAAGCGACGAGAGCTACTTTCTCATTCGTGGCCAATTGATTGTCTCTAATTAATATCTTCCCCTTCCCCTTTCTTCTCTTTCTCTCTCTTTCTCTTCCTCCCTTTGCCATCTCTCGGTTAATTACTATCATTCGTTTTATTGACTCAAAGTTACGGTTCGAACTAGTCGTTTATTTTATAAGTGATTACTTGGATGCTTTGAACCTATAAAAGCCCTGGCGTGAGAACTGTGATCGTTAAAACACCACCGGGCGATACATCACAACTGAACATGTTCGTATTGCATCAAACGCCGATAATTTCCCGTACACGTTTTAATTTGGGTGTCGAGTGGGATGAACGAAAAACCACGGGACGAATGCTAAATTCCCACAATAACTAAATAAGTTGAGAATCCATAGTCGCACGTAATCGATAGACAAATACAGCCAATCAACTGGATCCCTGCACAATAGGAATATACATTTTATTACAGAATTAACTCTATTTCAAAGACTCGCCTAGTCTGGAGATAAGTCTCGGAATGAGGAATCGAAACAAAACAACCAACTTTAATAAGCATAATTTACTGAGATTTGCTTGCCAAAGCTAAAGTAAATTAGTCATCAGTCGATTTCTTGTCTGAAAAGAGAGGTGTTTTTATCTTGTCAGTCCTTATTTATGCCTAAAACTATTGCGCCAATGGAAAGGCCGAAAAAATGATTTTCAGTTGAGAACTAAGAGTCCAGACGGAGATTCGTCCTCAAAAGTCGACTTCACTTAGGTCGTTTTTCCTAGGTCATAACGAAGTATCAACGAAAGGTTTTATATTTCCTCAACTTTGATTCAGTTTTCTCGACTAAAAACTGACAATAAAATACCTACATGTATGTTTATCCCTGGAATATCCAGACCCTATTGTTCTTCAAAACAGATATAAACTTGACGAAAACTAAATTGGCGCCGAAAAGACGTACAAATTGATATTTCATTGGGAATGAACCTGCCTTACTTAATGTCTTGTCTTATTAATTTGGCCCGCTTATTTATTGTTTGTCAGAAGGGGTTTCGCATTTCTCAATCATCACTGTTAGGTTTTGGCTGATCGGTAATGATCAAATTAACAGGATCATCACCATACAAACTGAACAGAACTCACTCTTGCCTCATTTTCTTCCTTCCCGGTTTGCAAACCAAATTTAACACTGCTCAATAAATTATTTGAATACGTGTTTAGGTTCTATTATTATAAATTCAAGGCAATTTTCAATGTTTGGAGCAAAGAAATATGAGTAAGTTTGTCAACATTTTTTTAGATAGTTTCATTCTGTTTTGTGTTGATACCAAAGCGCACTGATACTTTTGTTTCGATAATTAAATAGTATCGATAATTTAGTTTCGGTACTTCATAGTAGCGATATTTTAGTTTCGAGGCTTCATAGTAGCGACAGTTTACTTTCGTTGTTCATAATATTGATACTTTATTAATTTCATTAATTTCGTGGTCCGCTTGACCAATTAATATATTACAATTAATTAAGGTTTTTAGTTGAGATAAAACATTCACTGGCACGAGCGGGATTCGAACCCACGATCTTCGATTAGATACGCCGTTGCTCTACCACTTGAGCTATCGTGACCTCCTGGTCCTGAGGAAAAAACCTTAATTAATTGATACTTTAGTTTCGATACGTGATAGTAGCGATAGTTTAGCTTTGGTAATTCATAGTACCGACTTTCTGTACTTCATAATAGTGATTCTTCAGTTTCGATACTTTAGTTTCAATACTTTATAGTAGCGATACTTTAGTTTAGGAGTTCAAAATAGTGATACTTTAGTTTCAATACTTTACAGTAGCGATACTTTAATTTCGTTGTTCGTACTATTGATACTATAGTTTCGATACTTCATAGTAGCGATAGTTTAGTTTCGTTGTTCATAGTACCGATATTTTACTTTCTGTACTTCATAATAGGGATACTTCAGTTTCGATACTTTATAGTAGCGATATTTTAGTTCCGTTGTTCATAATATTGATACTTTAATTTCGATACTTCATAGTATCGATACTTTAGTTTCCATACTTCATAGTATCGATACTTTAGTTTCATTACTTCATAGTAGCGATAATTTAATTTCGATACAACATAGTAGCAATAGTTTACCTTTGGTTCTTCATAGTAGCGATATTTTAGTTTTGTTGTTCATACCAGCGATACTTTAGTTTGAAGGTTTCAGAGGACCGATACTTTACTTTCAGTGCTTCATAGTATCGGCCAATTAGTTTGGGTACTTCATTGGATCGATACTTTAGTTTCATTACTTCATAGTATCGATACTTTAGTTTCCATACTTCATAGTATCGATACTTTAATTTCCATACTTCATAGTATCGATACTTCAGTTTCATTACTTCATAGTAGCGATAATTTAATTTCGATACATCATAGTAGCAATAGTTTAGCTTTGGTTCTTCATAGTAGCGATATTTTAGTTCCGTTGTTCATAATATTGATACTTTAGTTTCGATACTTCATAGTATCGATACTTTAGTTTCCGTACTTCATAGCACCGATACTTTACTTTCAGTACTTCATAGTATCGGTCATTTAGTTTGGGTTCTTCATAGTATCGATACTTTAGTTTCATTACATCATAGTACCGATACTTTAGTTTCATTACTTCATAGTAGTGATAATTTAATTTCGATACATCATAGTAGCAATAGTTTAGCTTTGGTTCTTCATAGTAGCGATATTTTAGATACTTTACATATGCCGATAAACATAGTACCGATACTTTACTTTCAGTACTTCATAGTATCGGTCATTTAGTTTGGGTACTTCGTAGTATCGATACTTTAGTTTCATTACTTCATAGTATCGATACTTTAGTTTCATTACTTCATAATAGCGATAATTTAAGATACATCATAGTAGCAATAGTTTAGCTTCGGTTCTTCATAGAAACGATAGTTTAGCTTAGGTAATTCCTAATAGCGATACTTTAGTTTGAAGGCTTCATAGTATCGATACTTCATAGTTTACTTCGTTGATAGTTACTTTCAGTACTTCATAGTATCGATCATTTAGTTTGGGTACTTCATAGTACCGATAGCTTAGTTTCGGAGTTCATAGTAGGGATAGTTTAGTTTAGATACTTCATGGTAACTATACTTTAGTTTCAATACTTTATTGTGGCGATACTTTAGTTTCAGAATTCATAATAGATATACTTTACTTTAGCGATGGTACTTCAGAGTATGAAACATAAAATCAAAACTTTTCTGTCAAGCTTATCGATATTTTGGTTTCGATCGTTAAGCGTATCGACAACTCCTTTTTCAATAATTTCAGTGTCGATATCTTCTGTTTCGACTATCGATACCGTTGTTTCGATTCTTCGGCGTTACCTTCGATGGTTAAGCCTATTGGTACTTGGTTTTTACACTTGTAGTATATTCGTATCCATGCAATAGCAAGCAATTCGACGATTTCGTGTCGAAACTTTTAATATTTCGGCATTTTTCCAATAGCCATATCCTCCAATTCAATAATCAATATTTTCTTTCACATTGATCATTCATCAAGCTAACAGTGAAGGAAAATACGAAAATAAGTAAGGTTTATACTAAAATTTTTATCCTCCCAGCAGCGTGCCCGATATTTGAAAGAATCGGACTTGGCAACTTAAATTCGTTCATTTTTTGACCTTTTCAATTAGACCCACGGGTCCGTTTACTGTTTGTTTATCAAAACGGCTGAAACCAACTTGACAAATGTTTTAATGTAGAGGAAAGGGAAGAAAAACGGAGATTTTAAATAGGAACGGTGTTCATTTATAAGGTGGACGGCCGAAAATGAATGTAATCGCAAAGCCCAGATGGAAAGGGTAAAAAACAACGTAACCTTTGAGAGTGATCATACTTTCTGTTTTACTTCAGATACATCGAAAAAAAATAAAGCCTGAATAATTTAAATTAAAGGCATGCTTATTAGTCGGAGTACACTGATAAAGTTTAGATAGAGAGATAAGGTTACTTATGTTTATATGCCATATCATATTGATAGCTACTTCAGAGTAGCAATACTTTAGTTGCAATACTTCACTGTAGTGATATTTTAGTTTCGAGGCTTTATAGTAGCGATGGCTTAGTTTCGGAGTTCGTAATATTGTTACTTTAGTTTCCATACTTTAATTTCATACATCATAGTAGCGATATTTTAGTTTCGATACATCATAGTGGCGATAGTTTAGTTTCGGTAAATCATAGTATCGATACTTCATAGTACCTATTCTTTATTTTCAGTACTTCATAGTATCGATACTTTAATTTCCTACTTCATAGTAGCGACATTTTAGTGTCGATAATTCATAGTACCGATACTTTATTTTCAGTACTTCATAGTATCGATACTTTAATTTCATACTTCATAGTAGCGATATTTTAGTGTCGATAATTCATAGTACCGATATTATTTTCAGTACTTCATAGTATCGATACTTCATAATACCGATACTTTAATTTCAGTACTTCATGGTATCGATCATTTAGTTTGGATACTTGGTAGTACCGATAGCATAGATTCAGAGTTCTTAGTAGTGATACTTTAGTGAGGGTACTTCAAAGTATCGATACTTTAGTTTCAATACTTCATAGTAGCGATACTTTAGTTTCAATACTTTATAGTAACGATACTTCAGTTTCGGAATTCATAATATTGATACTTTAGTTTCGATACTTAGTAACGATACTTCAGTTTCGGAATTCATAATATTGATACTTTAGTTTCGATACTTTATAGTAACGATACTTCAGTTTCGGAATTCATAATATTGATACTTTAGTTTCGATACTTCATAGTATGATACTTTAGTTTCAATACTTTATAGTAGCGATACTTCGGTTTCGGAATTCATAATAGTGATACTTTTGTGTGGGTACTTCATAGTATGATACTTCAGTTTCATTGTAGTGTCAGAAAATGAGTTTGATGGTCGTCTAGTTCCTGAAAAGAAACCAAAGAAATATAAAAAGTCAACAACCGAAAAAGAAGATTAAAAAATTCATGCGGATTAATTAACAAACCTGGCTTCATTTGAATTGTCGTTAAACAATAAAGTGCAAATTGAACCCATTGAATTTCATATGTAAACTGAGATTCGGTATCAGTTCTAGTTTAACACTTATAAATCGGAGCGGGTAAGTCGGGAAAGAAGAAAAATAATGGTTCTTAGAGGAAATCGAGGGTGGAATCGGTTGAGTTTCGGTTCCAGCGTTCCAGGCTTTCAAGAGTGTCTCAATCAAGTCGCCTTGACTTTCTCGGACTTGGGCCGGCTTAACTTTCGGTTTGTCGGCCACAATCGGAACTTGGACACCTTAAGCCGTTATCTTAGCACTCAAATGACCGGTTGTAAACTTTTAATTAGCAAATTCGCATGAACTGTGTGCTTCTTCACATATGACTTCATGACTTTTTCTATTAAACCGATACGATATTTTTTTTACATCAGTTTTTTTTTATTTTTAATCTGATAAACGTGTAGCAAAACAAAGTCCTCTAAAAATTTGCAATTTGAACCAGTACAAATAATTCGAGTGATTCGCGATTTTTGAGGGGAAAAACGTGGTTTATGTTTGGTAAAATCGAGAGAGAGAGTGATCGGTTTTTTCCAAAGGTACGCAAAAACCAACGTTGAGGTTGAGAAATCTGGAAAATTGACCAATTGAAACTTAATTAAAATTTCCTATCGATTATTATAGTTCGCCGATCCAAGACGATTTCCTGTTGTAAAAAGTGCAAAAACTGACACATTCGCGATTTTTTGAATTTACTGATGAGTGACTTAAGCTTGGAAAATCTCCCCAAAGGCCAATTTGTACAGCGTGGAATTTTGTAAAAAATAGACCTAACACAGGGGAGTTCGCTCTTGCAATGCGTGTCAGGAGACGTGGTTGTAAGCTCCTTCAAACTGATGATGACCTAAAAGCTTGAAACCCGGATTATTGAAAACAACTAACTGCGAGTAAGTCAATGATGGATTCTTTAATAGATTCAGAATGCCAAGAAAAAATTTCTCACGCATATTTGAGGAAAAAAAATTAAGGTACAACAACCAATGTAAACAATTAATGAACACTATCGCTAGCTATAACCGTACAGAGACTACAATCAGTTCTACCAACTAGTGGCTGAACTAGGATCAGTTGAAAAGTGGTCCCTTACTGATGGTGCAACTCCCCTTTCTCTGAACTTGGTTCAAATTACGAACGACGTTCCAGTGAACACAGTTTTAACCGTGGCTGGTGCAACTTAAAAGGCTCAAAATATATGCATTTCGAAAGTTGGCTATTTTTTCGTGCAAAAAGAAGGTTGGTCGGGTTTTTTTTCTGATGGGAAGTGTACATCTCACCCGGAATATACAGCCAAGATTGTCTATACGGTTTAGGTCTAAAACTACCTAAAATATGTAATGTTCATCTCAAAGATATTAAAAGTTGTATTTTCCTTTTTATTATTATTAAAATACTTCGTATAAAAAATGCGTCTTATCTTTCTCGTTTATGGGGATAAAATGTCCGTATTAGCATTGATATTAAGGCGTTACGGAGACGCCTAATTCGGTGTAATATTGGTTTAGGGGGACGGCGGATGTTTGACTAGGACGAGTCGAATACTGCGGCGAGACAGTAGTCGCCGGGGAAGCAATATGAGGCTTGCTCGTTAGGCATCATTTGAATCATATCCCTCCGCCCCCGCTCGCCATCCTTGATATATGTTATAGCAGTTAGCTAACAACTGTAGGGGACTGCCGGACGCTCCCCCTTCTATGTAAATTTCTCTTTGTATTGCCTTAGGCCATTCTTATTTATTGCAGTTGTTGGGAACTATTGGTTTGTTGTTGTTGCACACGCATGAAAGAACATTAGGAACTAAGCATTGAGAAAATAAAGTTTCTTTTTATCCACGGGCCCAGACGCTTCAATAAACACTTTGTTTGGGACGGAATCTTCGGGTAGTCTCATTCTTGATTTCACTCCCCTAAATAAAAAAGAAAAGAAGCTTATACTTGTTTTTATTGCAATACCGCCTCTATTTGATCGCCAAATGCATCAATTGATATCCATCATTTAAACAAAAATTAAACAAAAATGGCACACGAACGAAGATCAGTATGATTTTTTTGTGGGCACTTTGCTTTGATGAAAAAAGGAATGATTTCGTAAGAGTATTAGTTAATTTGGAGAAAACTCAATTTCATCTGGAATAAGCTTAATTTAGTTCTAAAATCTTTTCATTTAATTAAGGTTTTGGTTGAGATAAATTAATTATAAAAGTTCAGTTTGGTTCGAAAAAATACTAGTTAATCTAGAAAAAGGTTAATTTAGTTATAAAAGTTCAGTTTGGTTCGAAAAAAGTACTTAGTTAGTTCGGAGAAAAGTCGATTTGAGTAAGAAAAAGGTTAATGTAATTATAAATGTTCAGTTTGGTTTGAAAAAAGTCCTAGTTAATTCGGAGAAAACTAGATTTGAGCTATAAAAAGGTTAATTCAATTTTTAATGTTCAGTTTGGTTTGAAAAAAGCATTAGTTAATTTCGAGAAAACTCAATTGAAGCTAGAAGATGGTTAATTTGATTTTAAAAGTTCAGGTTGGTTTAAAAAAAGGACAAGTTAATTTAGAGAAAGCTCAATTTAATCTAGAAAATTTAATTCAGTTAATTTTATTTTAAAAGTCAGGTTTTGTTTGAAAAAAAAAAAGTACAAGTTTATCTGGAGAAAACATCATTTGAAAACATCATGAGAAAAAGGTTGATTTAATTTTAAAAGTACAGGTTGGTTTAAAAAAAAGTACTAGTTAATTTGGAGAAAACTCAATTAGAGCTAGAAAAAGGGTAATTCAATTAAATTAATTGAATTTTAAAAGACCAGTTTGGTTTAAAAAGAGTGTAAATCAATGTGGAGAAAACTCAATTTGAGAAAAAAAAGGTTAATTTTTTTTCAAAGACTAGTTTGGTTTTAAAAAATACTAGTTAATTTAGAGAAAATCAATTTACGCTAGAAAAAGGTTAATTTAATTTTAAAAATCCGGTTTGGTTTGAAAAAAGTACAAGTTAATGGGGAGAAAATTTAATTTGAGCTAAAAACGGTTAATTTAATTCAGTTAATTTAATTTTAAAAGACCTGTTCTGGTTTTTTAAAAAAATATTAGTTAATGTGGAGAAAAATCAATTTGAGCTAGAAAAAGGTTAATTTTATGATAAAAAAGTTCAGTTTGGTTTAAAAAAAGGACAAGTTAAAATAGAGAATGCTCAATTTAAGCTAGAAAAAGGTTAACTTAATTTTAAAAATCGTTTGTTTTAAAAAAAGTACTAGTTACTTTGGAGAAAACTCAATTTGAGCTAGAAAAAAGGTTAATTTCATGCAATTAATTTAATTCTGGAAGATCCGTTTGGGCTAAACTTTTCAGCCATACAAATCGTGTAAAACTGGGATTCAAAGTGCAAGATGTACGCTCGGCTCAATCACGGAGTGTGCTACTGTACACGCAGTACATGTGGACACCTAAATTTGGATAAAACGTGCATAAAACTTTATGTACCTCTCAAGGTCTTAATGACATGACTTGACTTCTTTCGGGTCAAAATATTTATAAAAATTATTTTTTTCAATTCAGATTTAGAATCTCCTGACAAATTAAATGTTTAAATACTTTACACCTGACGAAAGTCCCAATACAAACTCATTAAATTAATTGTTACCTTTCAACCTGGAATTCAAACGTCATTCAAATTCATCATCAAAAGCAAGTACTTACCTGTAACAAAAAGAAAAATATATTAAGACAGTTCAATTAAATAAAAACATATATATTAAAATGCAAACAAAATAGTCACAACAATAGGTAAAGGCCGTGAGAGTTGACACACGCAGGGCATATACTTTTGGGCTAAAACCCTCAACCGACTTTCAGACCTAATTGAATGATGTAAATTCCTTGGCTCCATACAGAGAGCATGTAGGCATGCCGCCATATTTAAGGATGATCATTTAAATCATTTATACTGCTGACATAGCAATACGTCCTGACATTATTAACACCACCTTTTGCGGATGTCACCGTAATCCTATCCTCTAACTCGAATCCTATCCAACTACCACCAACATCCAGGAACACTTTGAACTTATGGAAGTCTGGTGTAAACAATGGAGGACAAGACTGAACGAGGAAAAATGTATTCAGTATACTTTTACGCTAAAAAGCAATCTTGCGTTCTACTGTACTTCAACAACAAAATATCAGTTTCCACTGAAGTCATATAGCTGGAGTTGTATCTATACAACAGACTGATGTGGAATCCCCACACAAGACTTTAAAAAAAAAACTTAATACAAGACTTGGATTACTGCGAAGATTTCTAAGTCCGAAGAACTAAGACAAAGCTAACAGTATAAGACTTTACTAAGACCAATATGGATATATGGAATGGAACTATGGGGTACTGCCAAGTCATCCAATATCCAATGCACCCAGTCCTTCCTATCGAAAATCCTTAGACGAATTGTCAAAGCACCTTATTATGTCACTAACCTCACTATCCACAAAGACCTCAACATTCCTTTTGCCAACGACCTGAGTCCAGATTCCAAACCTTCCATACCAACCTTTCGAACCATCCTAACCATATTGCTCGAGCCCTCTCCACTCATCCTCATCCTGACAACCTGCCACGTTCCCTCAACCGACTGTGATCTAGGGACCTCCTTGACACCTAACCATACACATGACGGCTCCTCAAATATGTGTTCTACTGCAGGCAGGGTTGTGCTGTGTGATAAATTAAACTTGGGTACATTTATATTCTATACGAGCATGTATAGCTAACAAATAAATTTTAAAAAACTAAAAGCAGGAACTATTACGAATTTCCTCACTGAAGAAGGCATGTATAAAACTGTTCGAACATTAGGTCGGTGGGGAGGCGAGGGGCCGAATTGTGAAGGTCCGCACACTATGTAGGAATCGTTCTCGGCTGCGTTGGTCGAATTTTCCCCCTCCATCTGACCAGCGCTAGAGTTTAGTGTTGATTTTGCATTTCCAGGTCACAATCGTTGGCTTCGTCTTTACAAATATGGCGTCCGATGGCAGCCCTCCTTGAACTCAACGATTTCCAAACGCCGCTGCACACACTAGGCGAGTAGCGCGGCGCGGAGCCGGGTTCAAGAAGTCTGGCAACTTCCTCCGACTCCGAGCTGTGCCGCGCCGCGCCGCGTCGCCCTACCGACCTAGGTGCGTCCAGCTTAACAAACCCGCAAGTGAAGTCTGCCCAAATTCAGCATGATGTGTGGGACATGAGGTTCCCGCACTCTCGGTCATCCTAAAAAGGACTCTGAGTATCTATAACGTCTGCACCTCTAGCCTATTCGGCCTCATCGGACATTTTGATTCTCAAGATGAGAGCTGACGCACCTCCGCATATGACAGGATAGTGTTACTGCCGCAGCATTGGCGTAGAGGCGGCTCAGCCCAAAGAGCCAAGACAACCTCGCTCTTCGCTTGTCCATACCAAACAGCCGGGCCTGCATTGAGCATCAGACCTTATGCCGAGCGCAAAGGGGTACCTAAGCCGAAATACATCAGCTCGGTCTCTCGCGCACTCCCTAGAAAGAGAAGGTGGCTCTATCTCCCAGAGTATTGGGGCTCCTCTACCGTCGAAACTTCCGGATCGCTCCGGCCGCGGTTTCGTTTAAAGTGAAATTTCTAACCACCCCCTAGAGGAGTACCGCCTACGGTAAAGCCTCCTATCGAGCTCAGCCTACGTGCAGAGCATACTCGAGTAGGTAATGTGTGGGACACCCAAGGTGTTGGCAGTCCGGGATCAGACCACGGTCTTGTCCAACCAGCCACCGACATTGACTCCGGGTCAATTCAGCACCCAACACATTCATTCTCAGAAGAGTTTCTTGATCCTCTGTTCACCTGTGTTATTATGTGTCGAGGTTATGTGTTGTGTGTATTCATTATTAGTGTTGAGGGGGTAATGATAAAACAAAGCGACACCATCGCCCGTCCAGCATTATATGTGGCAGTATATTAAAGTACTCAATCAACCCTAATTTGGACATCGTAGGTCGATGGATGAATATCGAGTACTCTACGTATGTGTGAATGTATTTATTTGTGCGATTGTATTATATAAGTTAGTTTTATGCTAGATTATATTTTTATATAAGTTGGGGACGGAAAGCTCCCGTTGACCCAAATTTATTTGTTTGAAAGGGAAGACGAATACAAATGAAAATGTATATGAGGTAGGTTTGTTCCTGGTAAACGAATGGTGATCCTATTTTACTAGTAACATTGGGTAGTTTATGTCTAGAAAAATACCTCGATGTTGCGTGACGACGTAACACAATGAGAAAATTGAACAAAGCATGATTGTTTTTTCTAGAAGCATTGTATTTTAGTTGAATTAAAACGATTATTTTTCAGACTCAGGCGAGAAGATGGAAAAGGACAGCACGTTTTGTTCAATTCTTGTAAAACGCAAATCCCATTTGTCTGGAAAGGAAAAAGTTTCCCACCTCCCACAACGGACTTCGATCCTGTCATATCTTATACAGAAAAGTATAAATCGAGTTGAAAGAAAAATCCCGAGGAAACTTCTCCGTCTTGTTTTTTCCCCTTTACTGTCGTCTTTGTACATGTCCAGACAAACAAGTTGAAATTCTTTTTTTAAACAATCACAACCGATAACGTTCACGAGAACGTCATAAAAGTGGTTCGAGACAACGGTTGAGAAAACGAAAAAAGGCCCTGGAAAAGCTTTTTGACCTTAGGAGACGGCGAAATATAACGATTTTCTACTATTCCGTACTTTTCCTCTTGTTTCAACCCCACCTTGTTCGCCTGAGAGAACAGCGTTTTCAAGAGGGAATTTTAATGGTTCTTTTCTGTTCGGAGTTTAGTTTTGACAGTACTTTGCAAACTCGGGTTTGTTTAGTTTCGACCTGACAAGGATTTATAAGAATTACAACCGGCCCAACTCGCACACTATCGGAAACCTTTGAAAGATCCCACTTAGAAAGAAAGAAGAGGTTAAAATTAATTTTTAACTTCTGAAGTTTTATTTTATTACCTGGCCTTTTGTGACTACTTTTGAGTGTAACATAGTTCTTATACAGTCATAATTCCATCAGTCTTTTAACTTTCATAAGGTAAAAATATATTATAAAGACTATCATTATCATGTTGACATAGTTAACCTATCAACCGTATTCCAATTTGATAATTTAATTTCGTAGAGTCGATGCTGGAAGTTGGTCTGGTTTTTTTACCCCTCCTCCGGACAGTTTCGCAACAGCATTAGTCATATAAACCCTCAGGGTGCCGGTGTTTTTGAAAAAAGCCCATTTGTAAGTATGTCGGGTTCGAATTCAGGGCCGCTGCATTCGAACATGGGACCTTTACCTTACCGTGATGAGCCTCGTGTCAACGCCTAAACCGTTGCGGCCACCCCCCCTCGCGTGAAGTATTCAAACGTGGAATGAAGTTCCTCACTGAAAACTGCGTGTTGTTTAACAAACTCGCGAGTGAAGACTGACCAAATTCAGCATGCCAGCAGACTGCGGGTTCAGCATGATGCGTGGGAAACCCAAGGTTGGCAGTCCTCGGTCTTGTCGGACCAGCCACCGAGATTGACGCCGGGTCAATTCAGCAACAAATTCGTTCCTACTTACATCCTTTTTACACAATCAACCTAGTAGAGTACTTGATATTCCTATACTGCCGTTTTTTTATTAGCCTTACTGAGGATAATGCTCAACATCGCGCCATCAGCTTTCTTACATTACACATCAAAAAGGCGATCCTGAAGCTGACAAAGGAAAAGAAGCAGGAGGAGGAAAAGTCACCTCATGTGACAAAGCCTGCTTCGAAATCCGATAAGAAGAGGCAAAGGTCGGAAGACAGCTCCCCCAAAAGCAGGTGCCGCAAAATAGAAGAATGGCCCAAAGGAACACCACTAAAGGCAAATTCCTACTGGAACACTGACGGCTCCAAAACCGACAAGGGTACGGGAGCTGGGGTCTTTGGGATGAACCCCAAGACCGAACAGCCGGTAAACCTAGGCAAGTATACTACAGTTTTCCAGTCTGAAATCATAGCGATTGAACAATTCGTCAGAGAAATAAAAAGGCTAGGAATACATTCCCGGAAGGTAGCCATTTTCTCTGACAGCCAGGCAGCTCTCAAGGCCTTTGCCTCATGCGAGGCGAAGGCAAATAGTGTTTGGAAATGCATGGAGGACGGAAGTCAACGACACTAATGACCTGACCCTGGCATGGGTCCCTGGACATTCGGGGCATAGAGGCAACGAAAAGGTCGACATGCTGGCTAAAAAGGAAGCCAACATGGACTATGGGCCCAGAACCCTACTGGTACCTACCAGCCTGCCACAAAAGAGCATACATCTTAAAATGGATCCTTAATCAGTCTAAAACCTGGAGGAATACCACAGGTATGAGGCACGCGAAAAGATACACAGAAGGACCATTCGCAAAACTACCTAAAGTATTACGGAATGGCAACCGCAACCAAACTAGGATTTTGATTAAACTCCTGACAGGGCACTGCCACATAAGAAAGCACATGCACCGGATAGGAGTACAGACAGAAGAAATACTGTGCAGCTACTGCCATGGAGAGGAGGTCACCACAGAACACATTTTATGTTTCTGTGAAGGTCTATGTAGGTACAGGTTCTTGCAACTTCGACAAGAAAAGCCACAAGCAAGATCCTACAAGGAACCGCTGGCAAAGCTGTGGAGGCTGGTTAATAGACTGGAGCAGGCCAGTGAGTTATAATTAACAGAGGAGCACAATAGATCTATTTAGGTCGAGGTGCAGTAGGCCTTGTGGGCGCCTCTCTTATCCCTATCCCTATCCCTTCATTACACATTAACAACAACAAATACATTCACTCTCAACAGACGCTAGGTACGCAAACTGTAATATGTCAATGAAACGATCTCTCCGATAAGTCGGAAAAGAGGACCCGACAGTCTTCCTCGAGTATAATTTTCATATTGGGCGGCAAGCCTACTTGTTCCATCTATGGAGCCAAGGAATGACAATCTTCAATTATGTGGGACACATTGAACAACATTTCTCTGCATGCAGTACATGTTTAATTATTATTCGGCCAATTCGTGCAAAATCGTAATTTTCTGACAGTTCAATTGACTTTGAATAAACATTTTTTCGTTGGTTAATTTATTTTATGTACAATACAGAAGAAAACTCAAGCTTAACACAAACTACAGAAATAATTCGAAGTCGGATCTCTCGTAAAACTCAATCGAGTAGTTTTCCCGCGAGAGAAGAGAGAAGTTAATTAAAACGGAAGCCAATTGAGTCGGCCGCTTGCAAAAACTGTCCGAGTTCGACAGCACCGAAGAAAAAGAAAAAACAATTCAATTGCGAATAGAATAATTCCGCGCCCTCGCAGTTTCACTTTGAAAAATAAAATTAAAGAAAGGAAAGTTTACAGAAAACCTTAGAAGAACTCGGCTTCTTAAAAAAAGTATTCCCATTGGAAATGAACTAACAAAGTTTTCGAGGCCTGTTTTAGCCCAGCCTTGGAGAACAGAGTAATTTCGATATATAATTTTTAATCTTAAACGCGAATGCCACCCCCTACCATCAGCGAATATGTGAGCAGAAAAACATGAGTAGTGAGAGCAGGGGGAGAGTAACTGGGAAATAGGGAGAGAGTGATAAGAGAAAATATTGGGATACAGATATGCAGATAGATAGCTAAAGAGAAAGGAGAAAGAGAGAGAGACAGTACAACAAGAGAGAAAAGAGAGTAAAGGCGGAAAGGAAAAAAGAAAGATAGGAAGAAAAAGGAGAGATAAAAAGACATGTTCAGAAAGAAACCAAAACAGACTGACAAAAAGAAAACATAATATAACCACAGAGAGAAAGAGAAACGGATAGAAAGACAGAAGAAAAAGAAATGCGACAAGGATAAGATAAAGAAAGAAGGAGGTATAGCAGAAAGAAAGAAAAGGAGAGAGGTAGAGAGGGAGGGAGAAAGTGAGAAAGAGAGAGAGAGAGAGAGAGAGATGCAAAAAAATAAATACATAAGAAAGGGAAAAAACATACAAAAAAGTAAGGAAAGAAAAAAAGAAAGACAGGAAGAAAAAAGAGAGATAAAAAGACATGTTCAGAAAGAAACCAGCAAAACAGGCTGAAAAAAAGAAAGCATAACATAACCACAGAGAGAAAGAGAAACGGATAGAAGAAAATCAAATGCAGAGAGGGAGGGAGGGAGAACGAGAGAGAGAGAGACGCCCCCCCCCAAAAAAAAACACTAAAAAGAAAGAGGGATAGTAGAAAGGAAGAGAGATAGAGCGAAAACACGTAGATACATAGGACCGCGGAAAAAAGAACGAGAGAAAGAAAAAAGAGAGATGAAAATAGTGGTCTAGAAATAGACAAAAAGAAAACATAAATAACCACAGAGAAAAAACGAAATGGATAGAAATACAGAAAAAAAAAACAAATACAAAATGAAAAAAAGAAAGACGATGTAGACAGAAAGAATGAAAAAAGGCAGAGGGAGCCATAGAGAAAGTCAGAAATAAAGAAAAAGAGAGAACGAGAAGGAGGGGGAGAGAGAGTGAGAGAGAGAGAGAGGGAGAGAGACGTCCAAAACAGCAGAAATAAAGGACGAAAAACAAGCAAAAAATAGAGAGATAGCAGAAACGAATACAGAGAGAGGGGGGACAGACAGACAGACAAAAAGAATGCGAGAGCGATAAGGTCTTATCGGCCAGGTGCGGACGTTAAAGATTCTCATTGTCCTTTTAAGGACGACGGAGTATTTGATAACCTCATCCGATTGATTGAATGTCATGAAGTTTTAATGCGTTTCTTATGTAAATTTAAAATGAGATAGTAATTTCATGTAATGCCGTAAAGTGCGCGGTGCATGATGAAATATACGTGTAAACACAACACACACACACACACACACACACACACACACACACACACACACACACACTTTCGCGGGTCACACTTTCCTTTCAATATATACTTGTGTGAGTGCACAAGTTTACTTACTTTTCATATTGAGTTTTGTATTACAGTCTGTTTTACTGATCAGACCGAATCTAGAACGGCAGTAGAGGTTCGAAATATCGGCTGGAATTTTTCAAGCCAGCCGACTGAAAAATACGCCATGACTGACTAGTCAATAGGAGCGAGGTGGTACTCATGGGGGAAAAACGGGCCGATTCAGTCGAACTATAAATAATGAAAGAGAAAGAGGTCGGTGGCGGCCGGGCGGAAAAAAGACATACACCGACGGTCGTAAATAAAGTCAAAGACGAAAATTGTAGACACATTTCCAGTCGGTTTAATCATAGCTTTCGCCACCCGTTCGCCCGAGCCCGTAAATATCCTTACACATATCCATTTTCGTGAGGGTTGGAAAAACAGAATGAGGGGAGTACTAAACGGCGAGGGCTATAATACTATAAATTAATAGTTGAGTGGTTTGTGGCAACAAGTCTTTGGGGAACCTCGCTACCCTGGTCACGTCCCCTGGTTATTGCCTACCCTACCGACACTCGACAACAATTTGCCTCAGACAAATGGAATGCATAATTCCGCTACAACTACCCTCCCCCCCGCAACAGACAAACGATTATGTACAAAGCTTCACTTATATTTTCCCCTTTTTCCCTTATTCTTTTCAATTAGAAGTCGCAATTCTTTCTCTTTTACGAAGCACAACGCAACTTTTCGGACGTTTTTAAAATAATCAAAACATTACTAGAGAACTCGGAGCAATTTTCAGCCTGAATGGCTTTTACTGCCAGCTCTAAAAGAGGAAAAATATGAGAAAAGGAAATATTTAAGATGGACAGCTTCATTTATAAGTTACCCGTATATATTACCAGGGTATTTGCTGTTCTTTTTTCGTTTAAGTCATTTTCCTTTAATGATGTTTTTTCTGTTAATTAAAAAAATCTGCGAACACCTATCCAAAAGATAATTAATTAAAGAGATTAGAGAATTAATTAACAAAAGAGTTTCAGAAAATCCCAACAAAACAGTCGGACAAAAAGAAAAACATAATATAACCGCAGATAGAAAGAGAAACGGATAGAAAAACAGAAAAAAATACAAAAAGAAAAAGAGAAAGAAAAAAGGAGATGTAGGCAGAAAGAAAGGAAAAAAGAGAGGGAGCAATAGAGAAAGAGTCAGAAATAAAGAAAAAATAGAAGGAGAGAGAGACAAAAAAGCAAAAATATATAAGAAAGACAAAAACGTATTAAAATGAGAGAGAAAGTAGAAACAAAGAGAGAGAGAGGGGGGGAGTACAACAAAAGCAAAAATATAGAGAAACATAGAAAGAAAAAAGAGGAAAAAAGAAACACAAGGAAAAATAGAGAGGCGATACCAGAAACAACGAGAGGGAGTAAAAATTAAATTAAAAAAGAAAGACAGAAAGAAAAAAAAGAGAGATGAAAAGACATGTTCAGGAAGAAACCAACAAAACAGATTGACAAAAAGAAAACATAACCACAGAGAGAAAGAGAAACGGATAGAAAGACAAAAGAAAAACAAATGCAAAAAGAATAAGAGAAAGAAAGAAAAAAAGAGAGGTAGAGAGGGAAGAGGAAAAAGAGAAAGAAAGAGAGAGAGAGAGAGAGAGATGCAAAAAAATAAATACATAAGAAAGGGAAAAAACATACAAAAAAGTAAGGAAAGAAAAAAAGAAAGACAGGAAGAAAAAAGAGAGTTGTTTAACAAACTCGCGAGTGAAGACTGACCAAATTCAGCATGCCAGCAGACTGCGGGTTCAGCATGATGCGTGGGAAACCCAAGGTTGGCAGTCCTCGGTCTTGTCGGACCAGCCACCGAGATNGAGAGAGAGAGAGAGAAAGAGAGAGAGAGTGAGTACAACAAGAGCGAAAAGATAGAGACACATAGGAACGCGGAAATAAAAAAGAGAAAAAAGAAAGAAAAAAGAGAGATAAAAATATTGGTCCGGAAACAGACAAAAAGGCAAACATAAATAACGACAGAGAGAAAGAGAAACGGATAGAAAGGAAGAAGAAAAAAACAAATACAAATTTAAAAAGAGAAAAAAAAAGATGTAGAGAGAAAGAAAGGAAAAACAGAGGGGGCCACACAGAGAGAGTCAGAAATAAATAAAAACGAGTCATGCCCAAAATAACAAAAAGAAATAAAGAAGGAAAAACAAACTAAAACAAGAGAGGCAGATGAAACGAAGTGAGAGAGAGAGAGAGAAAGAGAAAGACGGATGAACGCACGCTAGCGCATACATACAGAAAGGCAAAAAGAAACAGAAAGAACGAAAAAGAGAGAGAAGGACAATAAAAGAAAGAAAAGAAACGCACAGCTCACACTCGCCCGCGCTTAAGCATAAAAGCAAAAGGCACACACTAAATATAATACACATACACAGCAGACAAGAACGACTGAGTAACATCGGACATAATCATAATTAGTATTAAAAATGGGTTAGTTAGACATAACGGTACGTGAAATATGGAATAATATGATTTACCATAGTATAATAAATAATTTCCTAATATATTTATGCAAATTTCAGCCAATTATTCTACTTTGAAGGGCTTTTAACTTATACAACGAAAATAAAGTAGATATATAAATATATTTTAAACTGAAAATAACATAAATCACACATTTATGGAATTAGGGACATAAATCGTTCACTAGTTCAATGATGTGTTACATTCAATTTCCTCAAACTGCTTATGAGGAATGTTTGAATTTATGACATAAAAGAATTTAATTAATTAGTTTTTGATGACCTGAAGCTGTGTGAGTGTATACTAATAAATCTTACCTTGGGACAGAAGTATTTGACAGGGCGACATTTGTAATTTATTGTTGTGACTGTTTGGAATTTATTGCATGCTTGTCATAGAAATTATTTTATATTGGTTATTCTTCCAGTTTGCCATTAATAAAGTAATTTTAAAATTCAATTGTTTAACTATTATAAATAGACGATTTAAATTGATATTGTAAAGTAATCCTGAATGTTTTGAGAAGTAAAGAGGTAACATTAATTATTCAAAATAAAGGAGTGACTGGAGGAAAATTGTGAAAATTGTTAAGCTCAACCGGTTCCCTGTTTAATCCAGGAGCTTATCTAAATACTGTCAAAATGGGAAAATAGTTTCAAGTTGGCCGTGTAATAATTTAAACAATCGCCGGAACGGTTATTTCGATGAATAGGTGGAGGTGGCGGTAATGAACCGGGTTGGGACGAGGGCCTAAGAGGCCGGACGGACGCCCTTCTCCCGTCGGCTTTAGATAAGAGGATTCTCTCACTTGCAATTAAGTAGACACAACTTGGCGTAGCCGGGCGGGCCCTCGGGCTCATTGTTCCAGTCCGAACGGAGACTAGGGCGAATCCGGAAGCCGTTAATAATGGCCATATTCAATTCACAGACAGATTGGGTGATTCTGATTGGTTTACCCACAAAGAGCTTTTGGTTTACTTATTGAAATAATAAATAATATGCATTCGGGACAAAAGCACTTCGAGCACTTCCCAAACAAAAATCTTAAATTTTCTGACTAAAATTTGTTACTCATATTAAAAATATATAAAAAAAATGCGTTACAATAATTTCAAAGGAAATCCAATCGATCGAATCTGCCTTGAACTCTTTTACTTAATTCTCCTAAGTATTTGGTTGTTTGGGCGTTTTCGATCATTTTGATATACGCTGATTTTGTATGTCAGATGCTCCCCTAAATATTTAGAGCTGGGTCTGAAAAGAGAGGGAGAGAAAAAGACAGAAATAAAGAAAAAAGAGATAAATGGAAAGAAACACGAAAAGAGAGAGAGAGAGTGAGGAAAAAGAGGGTGAGAGGGATGAGGAAAGAGGGATAAGTTGAAAGGGAAACAGTGAGTCAAAGGTGAGAGAGGAAAAGGGGAAAGGAAAGAGTGAATGAGTAAGTGCGAGAGAAAGAGAGAGAGAGAGAGAGAGAGAGAGAGAGAGAGAGAGAGAGCTAAAGGCTTAGACAGACAAAAAGCAGAAATAAATAAAGATAGGGAGTGAGAATAAAACAACAGAAAGAGAAGCGTAAAAAAACAGTAAAAAATAAAGAGAGAGGGAAGGAGGGGGAGAGAGAATTAAGGATCAGAAACAAACAGACCTAGAAGTAGAAAAAATGAGAGATTGATTGATTGATTAAACGTTTTATTTAACCACGTAAAGTTAGGTATCGTGGAACTTTCTTCCACTTAACGTGAGTTAAACATTTTACATTATAAAATAATAAAAAATAAAGAATGATGGACGGAGGGACGGAGGGAAAGCTGAAGACCAGACAGACAAGAGAGAAAGAGAGAGAAAGAGAGAAGAGAGAGTGATAGCATAAGTCATAAACAGATAAAAAACAGAAATAAAGAAAAGTAGGATTAAAGAACAAAAGCACAGAAAAAGAACCGGAAAAAAACAGTAAAAAATAAAGAGAGAGGGACGGAGGGAAAGCAGAAGACCAGACAGACCAAAACAGAAAGAGAGAGAGAGAGAGAGAGAGAGAGAGAGAGAGAGAGAGAGAGAGAGAGAGAGACAGAGAGAAGGGAGAATGATAGCGTAAGACATAGACAGATAAAAAACAGAAATAAAGAAAGATAGGATGAGAGAACAAAAGAACAGAAACAGAACCGGAAAAAAACAGTAAAAAATGAAGAGAGAGGGACGGAGGGAAAGATGAAAACCAGATAGACAAAAACAGAAAGAAAGAAAGAAAGAGAGAGAGAGACAGAGAGAGAGAGAGAGAGACAGACAGAGAGAGAGAAGGGAGAGTGATAGCATAAGACGTAGACAGATAAAAACCAAAAATAAAGAAAGATAGGATGAGAGAGCAAAAGAACAGAAATAGAACCGGAAAAAAACAGAAAAAAATGAAGAGAGAGGGACGGAGGGAAAGCTGAAGACCAGACAGACAAAAACAGAAAGAAAGCGAGAGAGAGAGAGGGGTGAGAAGGGAGAGTGATAGCATAAGATATGGACAGATAAAAACCAGAAATAAAGAAAGATTGAATGGGAGAACAAAAGAACAGAAATAGAACCGGAAAAAACAGTAAAAAATAAAGAGAGAGGGACGGGGGGAAAGCTAAAGACCAGACAGACAAAAACAGAAAGAAAGCGAGAGAGAGAGAGAGAGAGAAATCATTGAAATGATAAAATGGCACACGCAAGAAGAAAAAATGGAAATAAAGTCGGGGAGACAAACAGAAAGGCAGAAATGAAAAACGTATAGGGAGAGATAAAGAATGAATACAGTTTTTCTTCTCTGTCACCGACTTTGGTCAAGTAAGGAACGAGAGAGAGAGACGTACACAAAATTGAAAGAAAGATTCAAACGAAACCGTACTAAAAGAAAGGGAAAAAAGACAAAAAAAATGTGAAAAATGGATGGGCGAGATAGGGTAACAGATGGAGGGAGATGCAAGGCAGTGAGATAGTAAGAAAGTGAATGAATAAATAAATTAATATAGTTTTATTCTTAACCATGGAATTTTTCAAATTTGACTTATTTTACATCCAACTTCTAACGAATGTCGTGATTGCGATAGGATTGAAAGGAAGTCATTTTTTCTATTTTTCAGGTTGCTGGGTTCTAATTTGGTTGTTTGCAACCTTGTTTTAAAAATTTAAAAATTCTGAAAAGCATTGTAAATTGGCGAATGACAGTTGGGTAGTAAATATAAGAAACCGAAAAGAAAAATACTCATTGTTTTTCCCAGTGAATAAGGATTTCACATACGGCCTAGGTCAATCAGTAGAAAGCGAATTATTGTAAAAAGACCCGTTTCAAATGTTAAAACGGCGAAAGGTCAGGTGGAAGAAAAAGTTGATGAGCCAATGCGTATGGCGGAAGTAATCGGAGGAAGCATTGTGCGGGCCCGGAACCCCGAGGCGGAGTGACAAAAGGCAATTGCAACCCCCTGGGGTAGTTTTAACTCGGGGGGATGTTCCACCCCCGCGACAGGCGCAAATATCACGACGCCAATTGAATTGATTTAGGACTCGACGCGAATACTAAACCCGCACGATTCCGACGTCGTGTTGGACACAGGTGGCCTTTGCCCCTATATCACCCGTCCTGACTTCCCATCATCTTTTAAAACAACAATAAATTTTCTACATCTCTATTTAAGCTTTAAAAAGTTGTCCTTATGGAAAAAATATCATTTTCATCCTACTGTGTTCGAATTTATTTAACTCATAATAGCTCGCATATTTAGAAATAAATAATGACGTGTTGACAGGAAGATCCATCTCTTTTGGGTCTTGGTGAAATAATTGAAGATCTGCATTTGTCCCTTTTTACAATATCACGTTGAATAAAAGACGGCTTACAATAAGTTGGATGTTTGTCGTGTTCGTCGGATGCCTCTTAATAAGGGTCGATTCGGCGCTTTTTGCTGCCTCCGCTCCTGGAGTCGTCGGTTCGTTTGCGCTTTTGTGAAGTTCTCAATGGGGGTTGAAGTTTTGCGCCCGAGAGCGGGTTTCGTTCCTGAGTTAATGAGTTTGGAGCAGTGTTTTTTTTTTTTTTTTTTTGCATATTTACAGTATGTACGGTTCCCTCGCCGTACAACACGGAGTAATTGCACTTTGGCAAATGCCCATTTCAACTCGAAACATTCCTGTTGAAAAGGTCGTAAGTAAAAAAAAACTTGACTTGGGAAACCGAAAATAAGCGTTACACAAACACAAAAGCTTTTACAAAAGCCTTTGCTCAAACAAGGCACTTTTTCCCACACATAATGCTTTAAGTGAAATGCTTTAATTCCAGCAAATAAGAATAGATACTGGAATGTTCAAATTGCCCGAGTGGAAAATAATACACCGAAGAACTAGTCGCACGAATATTACCTTCTGGGTGATTCTTGAAAAGTTAAAAACTTCCTTATGTACTACATATCGCACTCCCACGAAAAAAATGTCACATGCCCTGAAGATGACCCCAATAAAAGTCGAAACAGCAGCAAAAAAACCAAAAAGGTTGTTTTTTCTACACTACGTCATTCTTGACCGTTCCTCACGACTTCAACACATTATGAAACAACAGGTCACTAAGACACATTTATCAGGAAAAGTGGCACATTTCGAGTTACGTCAGTTTTTTTCTGGTTTATGCTGTACCGGAGTCACATTGTTACATTGTGAGAAAAACAATTGTTAAATCAACTGTACAAATATGTTTCCGTAATGTGAAATTAATACAGGCACTGATAATGACCGTAAAATAGGTCGTATCTTGCCAGTAACAACGGAATTTGCTTTGTTCTTCAAAACTTCTAGAGCGTTCATGAATTATTTTAGGTTCATTTCTTTTATTTCAATAAAATTCGTTAATGTTTTTTTTTCATAATTTTTAACAATGTTGTCT
Organism: Cimex lectularius; assembly: GCF_000648675.2. NCBI lineage: Eukaryota > Metazoa > Arthropoda > Insecta > Hemiptera > Cimicidae > Cimex > Cimex lectularius. The sequence goes on along the minus strand of NW_019392660.1, from coordinate 1,542,339 downwards.
TTTAACTTTTTCATTATTTTGTAGTTTCAACGATTTATTTAATTCTTTTTTGATCGTCCTGGTTTGACGTAGGTTTTAGAAAAACATTTTCTTTATCATAGCACGTTTTGAGCAGTATTGAGATCATCATCAGGGCCTGGGATTTATAAACATTGTTTAAATTTTACAAAGACATGTAGGATGTGAAAAAAATGGATTTATACAATGCCAGAAAATTTTAGATGCAAACAAAATGAATTTATACAACGCTAGAAAATTTTAAATTTAAAAAGGAATGCATTTTTACAATGATAAAAAAATTTTAGATTCAAAATAGGATTGTATATTTTTTTAATTTTTTTTTAATCTAAATTTTTCTATTACTTCAAGTCGTACATCCCTTTAACTACGGTCTTTTTCAGTTAATATCAAGTCCAGATCTTAGCTGGTATTAAGTCCTAAGTTTTTCAAAAACAAAAATGAACTACCCAGCTTATAACCCTGTTGAATGGAAAAATTTTCAGTCTATGGCTAGTTCAGATCTTAGCTGGAATGTCTGGCCAGAATTAAATCTTTATATTTTTTTTAATAAATGAACTCACCTAACTTATACCCCTGACGTCCTGCCCTTTAACAATGGCCTTTTTTTATCAATGTCAAATGCAGTAAACACCATAGTTCGTGTTTACTGGCATGAATCAGACTTATCTCATAAAAAATGGGCAATTTGTGAAAAAATCTCATCTGATAGATGGATATTTTTGTAAAATTTGATCCAATTAAGGAGTAAACCGTATTTTTTTAAATAATTCTGATATTAATACATAATTTATCAAGAAATAATAAGTTATAACACAAAAATACGCTGATCATCCAAGACAAAGGAATACTGCATCTTTGACAGGTTAAAAATTAACTAAAGAACTCACCCTACTTATATCCCTCAGGTTATGCAACTCCAACCCGACTAAAATATTCAACTATCATATCATCAGGCCAAAAACAACGGTAAGTAGTCAGTTCGAGGTAAAATAGCAATAGTTTTACCAATGATGAATAAACCTGTTTTAAAATTAGGCAAGAAACGACTGGAGCCTTTGATAAATCAAGTTTCGCACAGGTTAAATTCGTACGAATGAATTTGCCCTGCTTATATCCCTGACGTCGCGCCATGATGACTATGCGCTTTTTCCTTAGGGATAGGACATTTTCTAGAAACTATGGCCATATGAGTGTACGCTTTCTATCCCAAGACTCCCAGAATTGGTCCCGATGGTCGACAATCCTCTACATATTCTCAATAATGATAATTATTGTCTGGAATAGAAATTTAGAAAAATCATCATTGTTCATCACAATTCTCACGATAATCGTGGATTTACTTGGTATAGTTTTTCTATTTCGAAATCTTTTCAGAATAAGTTGTGAAAATTCAGTAAAAAGAACAGGGAATATAACTATAACACAATGTTGTTTATTTGTACCTATTTAATCAATGAACTGTATGAAATATAGTATTTTTTTCTTTTTTTTTCTTTTTTAAGGAGATACAGGTGAAAAGTATGAATATGGGCGAAACGCCTGTACCGCGCATGCACAGCACGATTGAATTCCTGTCATTATTTCTCGGTTTCCAGGCGAATTAGATTTGTTTATATTAAAACATTTATTATTACTATTAAAAATAATAATAATTCACAGACACTATACCCACTAACCAAAAATTATTAAGAGGAATATTTTCTATCGTATTTAAGCGAGTCTCGACCAAATTCCAAGGATAAGCCTAAATATGCGAAGTTCTTTATAAATTTAAACTAACAGCGCATTTTATTAATTTTCAAAAAAGTTATTTCGAACGATTTTTGTGTAATTACCGCCGATTATTTACTCTTCTCAAACGAACAACGTGAGTAGTTTTAACAAAAAGACAAAGGATGCATAGTAACTAGTAGAATTGTCTTGGGTAACAGGAGAACGTGTTTTGGGGCATAGGACCATTACCAGGCTTTAACAAAGGAATCAGGGAGAGAACTCGAAACCTACAGGCTTTGCGGGGCACTGAATACCAATGGGCATCCCAAGAACATTGGCAATGTAGGCTTAGCAGAAAACCAGAGGGCATAGCAAAAGTAGGTGCATACGCGATGCGGTGAACCCACAGAGAACTTGTTTTGGTGGCACCGTGGAAAAACACAAATTTAAAAGCAGATTGTATCAAATGAAGAAGGAAGAGACGTCTAATCTTAACAATTTTCCTGATGATGTTGTAGACCCACGGGCATCTGAAATCTTGACGAAGCACTTCATACCTATCGGCATTGAAGTCTTCTTGAAGTATTGGCGACCAACAGGCAATTGAAGTGTTGAAAACGCAGACCGCATCTGAAATCTGCATGAAGTATTGCGGAACAAGAGTGAAGTCTTAACAAAGTACTGAAGAACTATTGGCATCTTATAACTTCGTGAAGCATTGTAGACCGCCGGGCATCTGAAATCTTGTTACACTACAGTCATTGGCATCTGTAGCTTCATGAAGCACCTTGAACTAACAGGCATCCAAAATCATGACGAAACCCTTCGACCTATCGGCATCTGAAATCTACATGAAGGCTTGGACCAACGGGGATATGAAGTCTTGACAAAGCAATTAAGAACTATAGTCATCTGAAATCTTCCTAATGCATTGTAGACCACCGGGCATGTGAAATCTTGACAAAGCACTGACAAGCTATCGGCATTTCAAGACTTGAAAGTACACTGCAGTTTACTGGCATCTGTAGTCTTAATGAAGAACCTAGACTAACGGGCATCTGAACTCTTGACAAAACATTGAAGAACTATTGGCATTTTAAATCTTCATTAAGCATTGTAGGCCACAGGGCATCTGAAATATTGACTGAAGACCTAACGGCATTGTAAGTCTTCACGATACACTGGTCTATTGTCATCTGAATTCTTCATGAAGCATAATGGACTAACGGGGCATCTAAAACCCTGACGAAACACTTCAGACCTATCGGCATATGACTTCGTGAAGCACTGCAGATCACAGGGCATCAGAAACTTGACGAAGCACTGAGGCCCTATGGGGATATGAAATATTAACATACACTATAATGTATTGGCATCTGCAGTTTTAATAAAGCACCTAGGACAAAATCTAAAATCTTGACGATGCATACAGACATATCGGCATCTCAAACTTCATGAGGTACTTCGAACCTATCGGCATCTGAACTCTTTATGAAACACTGAGATCAACCGGCATCTGGAACTTCACAATATACTGAGGACCAAAGGGCATCTGAAAGCCTTGACGAAGCACTGCAGACCTATCGGCATTTGTAATCTTAAAAATACACCAAAGATCTACCGGCATCTGAAATCTTCATGATGTACTGAGGACCAAACGGCCATCTGAAGTCTTGACGAAGCAACCTATCAGACCAATGTACCTTCGAATTACAAGTTACAGTTTTGGCGGAAAAGCCTAGAAAATCAAAACAACGAAAACCTCTTCGAAGGATAACATCGGGGTATTTTATCGAAATAAGAGTAACAGACCCCGTATCACAACGGTTTTAGCGCAAGGTACTGCTAAGTCGACAGTTGCTATTAGCCTAGTCTATGTGTCTGTCAGACTGTGACGGTGTTTGCAGTTAAAACACAACCTTGACGGGAGGGGAACATTACTATTGGGTCGAATCAAATTCCTTGATTAATAGGACACAACGGTGTACTATAACAAAACTAATTGTATAGTCGACATGTGATTTATAAATGAGATTTACTCGGATTGAGACTAATCCGATCTTTTAGAAATTCTGTTTAGAATATTCATTAATAATCTTTAAGTGTAGGTTTTCGGGGGTAAGGACGAGTAAAATGTCTTAGCCCCGGCACTAATTATCGGGTATAATTAAAGAGGGTGATGACGCCGGGAGGGGGTTCGAGAGGAACAACGCTCGATGATCATCTCCCGGGGATCTCGAGAAGAAACAAGTCGAGAACACAAGTGCGAGTTAACGAACCCTTGGAAACATAATTAAAACATTTTAAAGCTCCTCCCACTTGTCATCGCTCTCCCTCTGTTATTTAGTTTTAATTGCTTGGCAAACCCCCGTCTGCGTTTGTAGTTCTGCCCGGGATGAGCCCGTCGATTCGGGGCGGTGAGTCAGTGATTTAGGGCCGGTGACTCGTATTTAAATGCATAATGAAGTGAGGGTATGCACAAAGACAAACAGAGAGTGCAAGCTGTAAGCCGGCCGCAGCCCATTACCGCCCCCGTCAGAAAACCGAGTTTATCCCGTTTGAATTATGCACCGGGCCGCCGCCCCCATCTACTTGTATCAACGGCGTACATGTTTCCCTCAGGTTAATACCCTCTACGGTCCGGGCTCAGCATTGAATTTTTATAAACGACCCTCGACGGGCCCACGATTCAGGAGAAAAACCGCTTTTTTAATAGTTAATCGAATCATGGTTGATGAAACACGTACAAAGAGCGATACCGTAAAACAAGGGTCTCCCATTGATATCACATTTTACCGTAAGTCTCTGGACTGAGAATCATAGTGTATATGAACTTTAGTTAAGTGGAAGTTTGGATCGTTGGTGATGTCTCTGGATGGTCCGTGAGTAGTGGTGATAACAGTAATGAATGTTTAGTTCGTTTCGTTTTAGTCTTGTGTATGGACTCCAAATAAGTTATTTATCCAAGCTAGTCCTAAGTAACGTGTTCGACATCGGGTAGTAAAATCCCGTTAAAGTTAACAGCTGGTAGTATAATACGTCTGAGTGTGAAATAACGTCGAGCGAATGGTTTTTAAGGTTAACGTACGCAGTCACTGGAAAGAACTAATATAGTCAGCAAAAGTGGAGAGAACTGTTTCTAGAAGGATAGGAATATCAGCAATACAAATCGTGTAAAGGAAAGGATAGAAGTTGCTCCCTTGTGGGACACCAGCTTGGTTATGATAGATAGACTAACTCTAAAGAAACAGTCAGACAGGTACGATATTAGGATAAGGTAGTAAGTACTGAATAGGATGCCCTTCAGCACCAAAAGGAAGCCCTAGTGCTAAAACCTGTCATAGGCTTAAGCAATGTCAACGAACACACCCGGACAACATTGCTTCTGCTCAAGGGAGAATGAAATAATATGGACGCGATAGCATTGATGGATTGTGGAATGTTTATTTATAAACGTCATTATGATGTCTTTTTAATTGTTGAAACGAGGACTTACTGTGCTCAAACTTGCAATGTTGGGGAAAGTAAGTATTGGGTAGGATGCCCTTCTGCATCCACTGGAGACCCGAATATCTCACCATCCAGTCATACCACCCATGGCATTTCTTTTTTGCGGGTGCATTTTTTGCATGGGCTGGGTTGAGCCAATGTGCAGTGGTTCTGGTCCACATGTCGGCCTGTTCTTTGCTTTCAATCCCCTCCTTTACCAACCACATTACAAACAGCTAATTTCGTTTTCCCAGAGGTTAGGCATTTCCACAATTGACTGGCTGTCTGCGAATAATCTATGTAAATTTTGATCCCGTTTTAAGTATTTCTTGTGGAGAGTGTTATATTGTACGGATCTTAGCTTATAGTATTGAAAGTGTTGGGTCTAGAGGTTTTACTAGGTCAAAAGTCACAGGTCAGCAAAAGTGGAGAGAATTGTTTCTGGAAGGATAGGAATGTCAGCAATATAAATCGTGTAAAGAAAAGGATCAAGAATGCTCCCTTGTGGGACAGCATCTTGGTTATGATAGACTAACTCTAAAGAAACAGTCAGACAGGTACGATGATAGGATAAGGTAGTAAGTACTGAGTAGGATGCCCTTGAGGCTTGAGTAGTGTCAATGAACACACCGGACAACATTGCTTCTGCTCAAGGGAGAATGAAATAATATGGACGCGATAGCATTATGGATTGTGGAGTGTTTCTTTATAGACGTCATTATGATGTCTTTTTAATTGTTAAATCGAGGACTTACTGTGCACAAAATTGCAATATTGGGGTAAGTAAGTATTGGGCAGGATGCCGTTCAGCTTCCACAGAGATCGGAGTGCTAAACCCTGTCTCACATCTCACAATGTCATATCACCCATGTCATTTCTTTGTCACATTTTGCGGATGCATGCTTTGCATGGGTTGGGGTGTTCTGGTCCAGATATCAGCCTGTTCGTTGCTTCCAATCCCCTCCTGTTCCAACCACATCAGAAACAGCTCATTTCGTTTTCCCAGAGGTTATTTATATTTCCACAATTGACTGGCTGTCTGCGAATGATGAAAAGTTGCCCATTTAATCCCTTCTTAAGTATTTCTTCTAGAAAGTGTTATATCGTATGGATTTCAGCCTGGAGTATGAGAGAGTTGGGCCTACCGGTTTTACTAGGACAAAAAGTTGGTCATTGATTACTGCCCCCATACCAGGTTCCATTTTAGATCCATCTGTGCACATAGCAAAGCCCCTTCATTCATTTCTCGGTTTTTAAATTTCCAAGCATCTCTTCTTGTTCTTTTTACGGGGAATGTAATGTCTCAATTTTATTCTGTTATTTGTGTAGCCATCCTATTCATTTTCATCCTTTCTTTAGGGTTTTAGGATGGATTTCTCTTAGGTCAGGTTTTATTTTATTTTGTCCTAGTAGGGTTTTTGTTTTTTTCGTAAGCCATCTTCTGGATTTATGTAATCCCTGTGCCACTTGCATTGCTCCTGATAATTTTTGTAATTGATCACCTTTTTTTTCCTAGTTTGTGGCCACCACACTAAGGTTCTGTAGGAGTTTAGAGGTGTACCGTTGGTTTATTCAGCCAGTAGGCTATTTTTGAATTCATTTCTGTATCTTAAATCCATTCTTGTTATGCTCTTTTGCTTTTTGTATTGATTTGTCTGCATGTTTTTTTCCAGGCTTTTGATCTAGTGTTATTCCTATATAATTACTTTTCTGGGAGAAAGTAATGTTATTATGTCTTAAAACCTTCTCTTTGTGGATGGTATTATTGATGTTTTTTACTTTTTTCTTATTTTCTCGAATCCCTTTGATGCATGAAGATAAGATTAAGCTTTTCGCGAAGCTACGAATGCTCATTAACAAGAGCCTGTTAAAGGAACTCAAAAGGGCGTCTCGCCCTGGTGATATATACACATTGAAGAGGCCGTACGTTGAATAAACTAATTGGACGTAATTAAAATCGTTATTTTCTTGGTTTTCCAACAGCTCCCCGGTTGATACATTCGTTTCGGCCCTATTCATCGCTGTTTACCCTGTTAATTACACGATAAGCGAGATAAATGGAGTCTACGCTACACATTCTGAATGGAAGCTCAACAGGAATAACAAACACCATGGGGAATAAATTTGAATTATAGGATCCTGGTTTAACGTGATTTATTAATAACTGCTGTTTTGTTTATTTAAAATTACAGTTATAATTAGGGCTGGAGTGTACATTAATACAAACGGCAACAAGAATTCAGTAAAATTCGAAAATAAGAACTGTTGAGGGTACTCCCTTATTTCGCAAATAAAAATTAATAAAATAAAAAATAGACCAAAGAAAGGAATTACCAATGAACTAAAATATTGATAAAATAAAAAATAACGAGGGGTTGTACAAAAAAAAAGTGGATCCTCAAAGGTCAATGTTTGACCTAGTAAAACTTCTAGGCCCACACTCTCAATGCTATAAGCTGAGATCAATACGCTATAGCACTCTCCGGAAGAAATTCTTAAGAAGGGATCAAAAGTTGCACAGATTAGTCGAAGACAGCCAATCAATTCTGGAAATGCCTAACCTCTTGCGAGAACGAAATTAGGTATTTCTGATGCGGTTGGTACAGGAGGGATTGAAAGCAACGAACAAGCTGACATGTGGACCCCAACCCATGCAAAGTATGTATCCGCAATATGTGGAAAGAAATGACATGGGTGGTATGACAGGATGGTTAGGGATGGTGAGAGGTGTAAGGGTTTGGCTCTCGGGTCTCCTGTGGATGCTGAAGGGAACTTACTTACCCCAACAGTAAGTCTTCGAAAACGGAAAGAATGATCAACGGGGGCGAATGCTTTTCAGTGGTGCCCGTCTGGCTTTACCGAAGACATGGTCTTCTCTAGAGGGTGGTTAGAGATTCCACAAAAATTGAAACCGCGGCCGGAGCAGATCCGAAGGTTTCGACGCTAGCGGAGCCCTTAAACCCAGGGAGATACAGATGTCTTCTCTATCTACGGAGTGCGTGGGAGACTTGATCGAACCCTTTTGGGTATCCCTTTACGCGCGCACACGGTTGAGTGCACAATGTTAACCAATCAGAAGGGGTAAGCTGCAGCAGGATGTGTGGGTTTCTACACCGAACATCACGGTTTAAATAGATTTTCGGTTCGCGTAGGTGAGTACTCCTAACTTGAGAATCTAAACGTGTGATAAGGCCTAGGTGCCAGGTTAGCACGTCAATGTTGACAGACATTGTGTCCCCAGTGACATGCCAGAAATGACAGACATGCCACTTGTTATCATAATTGCAATGAACCAAGTAGATAAATAGTACAATAGGCTGCATGAATGTCAGCAAAAATTGCGCTGTTCCCAGCCATTTTTACTCTGAGGCAGATTACTATGATTTCCTCCTATGACTTACACATCTTCCGAGGACCACCTATTGACGGTGCTCGTGATACGGGAGAGCTTCTCTGCCACTTGCTATCATAAATGCAATGAGCCAAGTAGATAAAGAGTATTACAGGTTTATGAGTAAACGAGGTAGCCATAACCTCGAATGCACTAAGCCCATAAGGGCCAGCTGACTCTGAAAAAATGGTACTGTTCCTAGCATTTTTTCTCTGGCGCAGTGTTACTATGATTTGCTGCTATGACTTTCACATCTTCCTAGGATCACCTATAGACGGTGCTCGTGTACGGTATAGCTTCTCTGCCACCTGCTACCATAATTGTAATAAACCAACTAGATAAAGAGTATCAGAAAGATAGAGATGAAAGTGGCATCCATAACCTCGAATGCACTATAAGTTCCAGCTGACTGTCGGAAAAAATGGCGCTGTTTCTAGAATTTTTTTTTCTCTGGCGCAGTGTTACTATGGTTTGTCAGGTCTTCCGAGGATCACCTATTGACGAGTTCTTGATACGCAAGAGCTTCTCTGCCGATCTGGTCCACTTTCTATTAATTCTCTTTTTAATTGCATTTTTAGCATCAGCAGGAGTCAGTCCGGAGGTTGGGAGTTTAGAGGATAGGGGTTTAGAGCATACAGACGCTTTTCAAGGCTTCGATTTACCTTCTGGCCTGGAATCAATGATCAACAGTCAATGATCAGCAGATTTTTTAAAATCCAACCAATGAATGATATATATTCTAAAATTGTCTGCAATGCGTCATTTGTTTGATATTGGAGACCTCGGCCATATCAATCGTTTCGTACTAGAGGTAATCCTTTTTTAACCCTCCCAATTCCATTGTGAGACCACCCTTCTTTCATTCCGCTTCCGTCCCCATTCCATTTCCCCTTTCGGAACCCGAAAAACGTCCGATCGCGGAATTTCTAAAAACAAAGGAAGGGCCCAAGGGAAAGGGCTCCAATTAAACCAGGGCCCGCTCTTCCCGGAATCTCCATTTAAATCACGTCGAAACGCCCGCTAGTGACAAGGTGTGTGTCTCTTCTAATTAACACTACGCCAGGCTTTCCGGCCCTTTTCCTTGCCGGCGTATTTCACCTATGTAACTTTATTTTTCAGCCACAGTAATTTCAGTCCGTTTTTGAACCACCACCCAAAAGGAGGCATGTTTTAACTTTCAAGGAAATTTATAGCCACGTAACAACCCCCTCGGTCTAACAAAAAAAAATCCTGACCGTCAAACCGTCCACAACACTTAAGATACTAAAAGTACTGAAATGCTGAAACGCTAAGACCAGGATGATCGAGAAGACAACAGATTAAAAGATTTCACGGGTGTTTCTACCTAAGCATCTTCCAAGTTGCTAAAAAGAAAAAGCGTTCAGAAATACGAAGAGAGATGCAAGTTCGAAAGGAGAATATCACAAGCTTTGAAGAGCTTTTTTTCAAAAGACGCCCTAGCGCTTTCATTAATTTTTCTGCTGTTACATGCAGGCTGACTGATTAAGTATGGCCCGGAGGCCATATAAATAATGAGGAGGGCTCGCGCGGCTAAACCTCTCTAATCTGCAAATGGAAGAGAGCTTTTCTTCAGGCTGGATGTATTGTCCACGGTTCTCTATGATCAGCAGACGAAAAAACCGCAAAACTCCGACAATATTCATATTTGCCCTCCCGGGTAGAAATCATTGGGAAAAGTGTTCAGATGGACACAATGACAATCACTGCACAGCCAATGTCTAGGTTCAAATGATCTATACGGAAAATAAAGAATACTGTTCTAAAAAAAATCAAGCCTTTTTTTCTGAAAATCAATGATTATATTACCATATACAATAGCTATTTATAGATAGGTTGAGCCGCACAATCCTTTCTCATTATGTATACATTGCTATTCGTATTGATCATTCGCAAGTTCTTTAAATTTGAGAATCTCGAGATGACTTAAAATCATAATTTATCATCTAAAACTATCTGCAAAAGACCGGAACAATCGACACTATCTCGATGGTTTATTTAACCGTTAAATGAAAATTTTGAGGTATTCCTTTCGACCAAATTTTTAAAGGTGTTTTTGATTTTCTGAGAACAGTAATGTTTGGAAGAAGGAATCAGGCAGTTTAAGGACTGCACTAAAGCGAACCCTCAGTGTCCATCAAAAGGTCCGTAGGTGTGTACAACTAGGTGTTGAAGAAGGGAGACCAAGGGTGAAAACTCCATGGAATTTTCTAGAACGGAACTAGATCGTCAAAAATAGTCCGATCGCTACTCTGAGTCTGCCCTCTCCAATTGCAGCAGTGGGTCTTGGCGATGGTTGTTTTAGCATAGGTTTACTGGGTCTAGCACCCCTAATAGTAGAGAAATAAGAGGTCAAGAAATTGTACGCATTTAGTTCTGTTATAATTTAGATTTGATTCACGATCACTCCGCGGGTGTAGAAAACTCCTCCCTTGAAAACTATCGATCATTGAATGTCGGATAGGGATGACGGGCATTGTCAGGATACGTTAAAGGTTCGGGACACGAGGACCCCCTTCGGACCGGGGAGCCAATTAGCATAGGCCGATGTTGTCAACACCTCATCACGGGCCCTTAGGCCCTTCTGAATATTCAAGACAACAAAACCACCGCATCGCCCCGACAGGGCCTATCAATTATAATAAACCAACCGAGCCCTGTCCGCAGCCCTTTAAACGAACAAATGTTAACATCTTGATCTGAATGGCACAACTTACCCGTCAATGAATGGGTTATAGTATTTATGATTATTCTAAATCGACCGATAAAAAGGACAATGAGGAAAAACTTATGTTGACATGAGTGCTATGCTACTTTATGAAAAAATATTTATAATAAAAAATACACACGACCTAATGCACAAACTGTAAAAAAGATGAGGTTTCCAGGTCTTCTCCCAGTAACAACGCAGCACCCAATGGACCCTTGTTGAGAGAAACCAACGCTGACAATCAGTATGAGGGATTAAGGGGCAAGGTTTCGAGGTAATCGGTTCAAGATGTACCGGGTATACGAAATGGAAAGACTTGGGCAGTACAGTTCGGACGGATGTAGTGGATAGAACGTTAAGGTGGATAGCGAGGTTAGTTAAACAGTAAGAAGCTTTGGCAGTTTATCTTTTGATTAGAAGGATTGATTTTGGATACTGAATTGGTTGGCGGAACCCGAAGTTCCACTCCGTATGTTCAAGTGATCGCAGTATGTTTTGTCCATGTTCTTTATGCCTGATTTTAGTAGAAGTCTTCCTTCTTTTCCAAGTCATATGTTTAGCTCTTGTCCTTGAGTATTGCGAGGGGATTCCAAGTCAGTCTTCTGCAAAATAGCCCTAGGTATTTAACTTGTGTAGATGTCGGTTCCTTGTTATAAACGTATAGACGTAGGCAGGGTTGTATGTTGATCGTAATAATTTGGATGCATTTATCAGTTCAGTTTCATTTTCCATGTTTTGCACTATTTTTCAATGAGTTCGAGGTGCTCCTGTATTTTATAGGTAGTTTGGAATATGAGTGAAGTTGGGAGATTAAATTAACCTAGTATGCTCCATTGTGGGTCGCCGGCTGGGATCGGTCTTAACTTAGATGTTAAGGGCAGGGATATGGATAAGAGAGGCGGCCATAAGGCCTACTGCACCTCGACCTAAATAGATCTATTGTGCTCATCTGTTAATTATAACTCACTGGCCAGCTTCAGGCTATTAACCAGCCTCCACATCTTTGCCAGCGGTTCCTTGGTGTAGGTTTTTGCTTGTGGTTTTTCTTGTCCTAGTTGCAAGAACCTGCACCTACATAGACCTTCATAGAAAGATAAAATGCGTTCTGCGGTCTCCTCCTCTTCCTGGCAGTATCACAGGGTCTTCTGCACCTCGACCTGAGTAAATCTACTGTGCTCTTCTAATTTTATAAATCACTGGCCAGCTTCAGTTGTTGGTCAACCTCAGTAGCGTTGCTCCTTAGTGTAGGATCTTGCGGCTTTTCCTCTCCTAGTTGCAGGAATCTATACTTACATAGGCCCTAGGAGCTCTGCCGTTTCCTCTTTCTTTTGGCAGTATCTGCACAGCGTTTCTTCTGTCTGTACTCCTATCCAGTGCATGTGCTTTTTTGTGTGGCAGTGCCCAGTCAGGAGTCCAACCAGAATCCAGGATCGGTTACGGTTGCCATCAAGTAATTCTTGTGTAAGTTTTGCGGATGGTCCTTTTATGAATCTGTTAGCGTGCCTCATACGTGTGGTATTATTCCACCAGGTTTTGGACTCATCAAGGATCCATTTTAACATGCATCCTCCTTTGTGTCAGGCTACTAGGCCGCAGTAGAGTCCATGTTGGCTCCCTTTTTGGCCAATATGTCAACCTTTTCGTTGCCCCTATGCCCCCAATGTCCAGGGACCCGCGCAGTAAAGGGCAAGATATAATAGAACTCTCGGGTGCTAGTGCCTGTCAAAAGATTGGAACATCTATAGGAGAAGAAACCGTTTCAATAACCCTAAAACATTGCTGTCAATTGTATTTTGACGGTCAAAACAAATGTCGGTCCAAAAAGTCTAATATGCCCAAACTGCCGTTAAGCTGTTGTGTGAGGAAACAACGTCAATGTATATTTTTAATTACCTGCCTTGTGTGGAAATTTCTTCGATGCTTGAGGTAGCGTTAAAAATGTTAGGGGACAAAATTGTTGATAGATTCAGCTCTGATGGTATTGGTATGTGGAGTAAAGTCAGTAGTATCATTGGTATAAAGGTTGGGACAAAGAATGCTCCTTGTCGGACCTCCTTTTTTGATATCTGATTACACCTCTGAAGAAGCGTTCGGTTAAATATGATGCATGGAGTAGGCCAGACCATAACGAAAGCATGAGCCACATCCTGGAACGCACCCAATACTCTTGGTTCTTTAGAGCGAAGGAAATGGCGTCTACGTCTCTGAAACCTAGCTGGTACTTTGAATGAAGGTGACAGATGCAGAATGATTTTATGCGAGGCTAAGATGGATAAACGTTTTGAAAGGAGTCTTTGGACGATTTTGGGTCGGTAAGACGATATGTGGTTGTGAAGTTTGTGAGCTTTAAGACTAAAAAATGTATCGGACGCCTTCCTTAAAAGAGGAGAGTGAGTGATAAGACGATATCGTATACTGTAGTTAAAAATCAAAATAAAGTCATCCTAGGGGTCCAAGTTTTCTGTTGTTTCTTATCTGGGATTCGACGTCCGCAAGTTTACGTATTTAAATTGTGTCGATGTACAGAATGCGACATGTCTCTTTGGTTTTTGATGTAAAAGTGATTTGGATGCAATTCAAAAGCTGGGTTTCTCCGTGAGGTCGGACGTGATAAAATACTCTACACCAGTACATAGAGCTTAGTGTAAAATGTCGTAATTAATGACCTGCTTAACTCTGGGAGGGCAGTCGCCTCTTAGGGCGAATCCTATTACAGGGCGAAATTAATTTGAGCTAGAACACCGGGGGGAAAGAATACCGAACTTCCTTAACTTGCAGGAAGGCAATTTATTGCAGTTTTAAATTGGGCTCGGGAATTATGCAGAAAAGTTTGCCATTCGGTTTAGCCCCCCCCCCGTCTTAATTTTAATCCCGTTAATGATGGGATTATGAGTGTCAGACTATTTATTTAATGGCGTACCTTTTGTTATTAATTTTATAAGACGATCCTACTTGAACTTGGCTTCGCCTGGAGTTTGTAACTGTCCGGTAATGAAATGCAAATACTGTAAAAACTGGTATTATTTTCAACAAACCCGAGGCTTTTTGCTTAAATGTAATGGAACAATAATAATATACAACGTAATCAAGGATTATATATATTGCTCACTTTCCTTTACATCCCAAAACCATCATTACCATCTGCGTGGATAAAAGCACAATTGTGACATCTAACCATCGAATCTTATCGAAGTGATCACAGACAACCAGACATCAACTAGAGTTTATCAAAATGCACCAGATTTCGAGGATTCCAAATTCGAGGACAAGCCTGAATGAGCTAAAACACAAGTACATTTATATTCAATAGACTTGCCGTAAACTGCACTCAAAAAACACGGAGCTATCTCCTTTCCCTCAAGTCTGTTAGGACAATACCTAGAATGCAAACTGGCCAGGTACAACTTAATAGAAGACTTGGACAGCTAGGAAGACTTTTTGGGGCGACACTCAGGGTTTACAGGTGCCATCTATTCTGGCTGGTTTACGTTTTATGAAATAATCATATTTTATTGAACCTGCTTTGAAGTGAGGTTCGCCAAGGAGTTCTCAGATATCAGGCCAATGCGGGCCGGCGTCCCACAAGGGAACGTTTAAGGTCCCATCCTGCCCACCCGTACTGCCGGCTGTTCTCTACCTCTCAATATCATCGTTAACACCTATGCGGATGAAATCACAATTTTGTCATCTAATTTGGTCAGCTGTAATTTTATCCAAGTAATCTCCTACATGTTGAACCGGCACTCGGTCTGACTTCACTCGCGTTTTTTTGGTTTGAGTTATTCAAACGCGTGAGAAACCACTTAGAAAATAGCGCAATGCCGAAACGCGTTTGAATAATTCAAACATAGACCGCGAGTGAAGACAGACCCGGTAGTGCCCGTGTGCCGGTTCAACATGAGTTCACCGACTCGCAGACGAAAACCCATCATCTACTATAAACTCCTACATCCAAAAAACCATTAATTGTTCCAAAAACTGGTGTAAACGTCACGGACTAAGGGAAAACGAACCGTGCACAATTACTTAAAAAAGTATTGCTCTAAACTCGACACAAAGTGTGAAGGTAATTTATTAGCGCGAATGAAGGTGTATATCCATAATTAACCCGAAGAATACCGAGTACTTTAGGGTAGTGTGACAGATATCTAGTGTGAAAGTAATTTATTAGCGCGAATGGAAGGGCTTATCCTTAATTACCCCGATGAATATCGACTACTCTAGGGTAGTGTGAATGAATATAACTTATTAGTGTGAATGGAGGAGCTTACCATTTATTAACGCGATGAATATCGATAGGAGAGTGTGACTGAATGTATGCATGTAATTTATTAGCATGAATGAAGGGGGAGGGGGGGTTTACCCATAATTAGACTGTGGAATATCGAGTACTCTGCGGTAGTGTGAAAGATGTCTAGTGTGAAAATAATTTATTAGCGCGAATGGATATGGCTTATCCTTAATTACTACGAGGAATGTCGAGTACTTTGGGGTAGTCTGAATGAATGTAACTTATTAGCGTGAATAGAGGGTTTTCCCCTTATTACCCCGGTGAATATCGACTACTGTAGTGTAGTGTGAATGAATGTAACTTATTAGCGTGAATGGAGGGGCTGTCCCCTTATTACCCCGATGAATATCGAGTACTATAGGATAGTGTGACTGAATGTGTACATGTAATTTATTAGCATGAATGCGCTTTTCCATAATTACCACGAAGAAATATGAATGAACGTATGAATGTAATTTATTAGCGTGCATCATGGGCCTATCCCCAATTAACCCCGAGTAATATTGAGTACTCCGGGGTAGTGTGAAACAAGTCTGGTGTGTGAATGTAATTTATTAGCGCGAATGGAAGGGTCCTTACTACGATTAGAATATCGGGTACTCTGGGGTAGTGAAAGCTAACCAGGGTATCACGTTTCTTGTACTTGTGTATTTTTGTTATTTTATCCACAATTGACGAGGCCCCGAGCTAAAGAGAGAGTAGGATAGCAGGATCAAGAATAGAGAGAGTCCTGTTTACTCTGATCATCACTTGGCTGGAGAAACTGGAAAATAAATTATTAAAGCGCGTGATAGACAGAAGAAGAATAAGAAAGGGCTGGCGATAGACTTTCAAAGACATTTAAACATGAGGAGATTTCAAATTTAAAGGTTAAATTTTAAAATTTGTTACATTTGTTTAAACTGTTTCTCTCCTGAATTAGACGAGATGTCTTGACTGAGATTTAATTGGATCTCATAAATGACTCCTCGAAACCCAGCATTTCAATCAGTGATATATAGCTTAAGTCATGTGAGTAATGGGGTGGACAATTCAATTGAGAATTTGAAATAGTTGGCGGCCGGTAATAAGGAGAGCTGGCCCTTGGGTATTCAATAAGGGCCATCCCGGGGGTCAATCTTTACCACAATCATCCCCCCTGGCCACTCCCTCGGGATAAATCCCACTCAATACCTCACGGGAATTCATTACAGGGGCCCCCGGCACAGGCGACACGCAAAAATGGTCAGCCCTCTTCCCAACAGAATTCCTTCTTACCTGAAAAAAGAATTTGGACGCCGTCCTTAGAAATTTTACCCCGAATTCCCGTCCATTATTGTCATCCATTTTCACCCGCTGTCCTTACTTTTTTAAATAAAATTTTAATTTATTCTAAAACCGTTTGTCTTCTGCAGGACATTTAAACAAAGGGCTAGAACCAAGCATCGAGCATCACCTTGAACCCATCTTCACAGAATTTAATAAATTTCCCTAATAGGGTACCAACATAAACAAGTAATTCTTCAAATCATTTTATACACAATTAAATAACCTACCACTAAACATGACCACACTACCATGTGTCTATAACATTTTTTAACCATTTTCAGAGTATAGGAAACAAAAACGTACGAAAAATTGTAGAGTGTACTAGAATTTCGAAAAATCCATATAATTATGGATTTAATATGTCAAAGTGTTCATGCAAAAAGTGTTTAATTGAAACAACTAACAATTGTTACCTTTCAATCCTGAATTTAGTTGTTAAACCAACAAAATCAAGTACTTACCTGAAACAAAAAAGAAAAATAGTTAAGCACATTTTATTTCAACAAAAACACGTTTTAAAACACAACGGAAATCGTTATAAATGTTATATACAATGTAAATTTAATGGAAGTACTTCCACCCACTCATAATATTTCTCTAACACACTTTCACAAATTCGCTCACTCACGCTCACTTAGTACATAATACACTCACATTCACTCTCTAATCATTCACTAAGCGACTTTTACATATTCGGTCACATTCACTCACTTAATAGCTCATACACTCCCACTCTCTCTCGATCATTCACTACTTCATTTTCACACATTCGCTCACCAGCACTCACATAAGTGAGTTATTACTCATACACTCCCACTTAATCATATTCTCTCTCCAACTCACACTCACAGATTTTCTCATACTCGCTTACTTAATACAACACACTCACTCTTTAATCATTCACTAACTCACTTTCACTCACGAAATGCTCGTACACCCAAACTTAATCTTGTACTAACTCACCAATTCGCACATTCTCATTCATTTAACTCCTCATACACTCACACTCGTTCTCGATCATTCACTACTTCATTTTCACACATTCGCTCACTAGCACTCACTTAATAAATCATACAATAGTCAATCATATTCTCTGTCTAACTCACTTTCACAGATTCCCTCAGATTATATTCTCTCTCTAACTTTCACAGATTCGCTAATTCTCACATTTCGCATCTCATTCTCATTCTTAAATCCTTCAATAACTTAAGGTGGCCATTCACGATCGCTCCTAGCAGTTCAAATGGAGCAACGCCGTTCCAAAAACCACGTCAATGGCAAAACTGAACTGGCGTGCCCGGCTGTGCCGAATATTCGACCGGTCCAAACTCCATCGCGCCACTCCAAATATCTACGGCGCGACGACGGCATGGCGCGTTCGTGAATGGGAAAATCTGGCGTGGAGGGTGGGGATTTTGGCGCGGTGGCCTGGTCGTGAATGGGAAAACCCTCGTTTTTTTGGCGCAGTCTCCGTCTTTCTGTCACTGAGCAAACATCTCCGTCGTACATTCTCAAAAAGTCAAAAACGTTTATTCTTTATTGGTAATGACATCCAATCGAGATTTTATTGTTGAGGTGATTGAATTGTATGAAAGTTTACCATGTTTATGAAAGTGGTGGACAATGATTATATTACCACGATAGAAATAAAAGAAATTCGATCCTCAACCAGTTGGTCGACGTTTTCAAAACAAAGGATACAAATGCAATGAGAGATGCGGTATTGATAACCCCTAACAATGATCAGAAATCGTAGTAGAGAACTTAAGTTCTTTGTAGTTCATCCCTGTAGCGAGAAATCGTAATGTGGTTGCCAACCTTTCATGTAGTGATGATTTCTCTCATGACTGTCTTTTGTTTTCTAATCAAGGGGGTAACAAGCTGGAGTAAATATAAATAAGACGTTAATCTTTTTTTTGTAAGGTTTTGGTTGAAATGAAAAAATAGTGTCACGAGGGGATTCGAATCCACGACATTCGGCTAAATACGCCGCTGCGCTAACCACTTGAGCTATCCTGACTTCGATATTTCGATCCACTCGGGCACCAACTCCCCATCTCTACCTACAGCCTTTCGAATTTTCTCTCTTTTGGATATTTTTTGGTGTCGGAGAGGATCGAAGTCACGATAGCTCAAGTGGTAGAGCAGCGGCGTATTTATCCGAAGGCCAGGGATTCAGATCCCCCTCGTGGCACTAGCTTTTTCATTTCAACCAAAACCTTACAAAAAATATTAAATAATTGAAAGAAGTAATTTGGTCAGCAGAACACTAAATATAATGAATAAATAAGACGTTTCATCCATCCTTAAATAGTTCCTCCAATCAGCGGGTTCAAGGGAAAGATCTTTCATCAAATTGATGTGGGTACTACGGCTTCTGTTCAGGAGCCTCTTCTTACATCATTTCCTCTTCGATTTTTTGCATTTAATGTATAAATAAACAGAAGAGTAGCACAAGAGATCGTCATCCATTTTGAGAAGATAATTCACGGTTGACGTTCGGAGCGATTGGCTGTGGAGCGGTCGTGAATGCCCCTCAAATTTCAGGCACTCCAAATGGAGCTGTACAGCTTGGCGCGGTTCCATTTGGAGTGATCGTGAATGGCCACCTATAGTTTCACATATTGGGTCACTCTGACTCATTTAATGCTTGTACATTCACTCTTATTCTTAATCATTCATTAACTCACTAATTCGCTCATTCTCACTCACTTAATAGCCCATACACTCCCACTCACTCTCAATAATATACTACCTCAATTTTGCACGATTGCTATACCCACTCAATAGCTCATACACTCCTACTTTTAATCATTCATTTACTGACTCATACATTAGCTCACTTAGCATTTCTTACACTCTCACTCACTCTTTAATCATTCACTAACTCAGTTTCACATATGCTTATACATTCACACTTATTCTTAATTATTTATTTACTCACCAATTCGCTCATTCTCACTCACTTAATAGCCCACACAATCCCACTTTTAATAATTAATTTATTGACTTTCATTCATTCGCTCATTCAATGTCTCTCTCTAACTTAATCATTCACATGCATACTCACTTTCTGACTGTTTTTCACTAACTCAATCTTTCACTATCCCTCACACCCACTTACATACTGAATTTTATTAATATTGAAAAAAAACTGCAAAAATAAAATGTGGGTAAGATAATTTAAGACATAACATCTAATAAGAAAGAAGCATTACGTTAAAAATCGCCATCGTACAGGAAAAGGTCAAAAGGTTTAGAATTGGTCGTTTAGATCAAGAGGACAAAGAGATTTTCGGCACTCGGTCCCTGGGAAATCTTTAGAAAACAAGTAATCGCCATTTAGGCCGGCGGTAACTATTCAACCCTGGGCAAATTGCCTGGGCCCAAGTTTGTCCGTTTGTCGGAAATTTAATTCAGACTGTTTTGCCGGGGCGTTGGCTGGCGAGGATCGTGATGAGATTAGTGGAGTAAAGGGGGCGCACGTAGCCGCCCCATCAACCACTCAGCCGTTCACAAATTAAACCAAACCTCTTTCAATTTCGATCGAGCTGCATCTACCAAACAGATAAAACGGCTCTCTGCAGATTTTATTATTATAAAACACCCAAACCCTAAAAAAACGGATAATGCAGCTACTTCATTCGGGGTAGCAGCAATGGTCTGGCAAGTTAGAAAATATGTAGAATAGAGGAGACTAACCTCTGGTTACCCAGTCAGGCCTCAATATTTCTTAAAGATGAAATTGTGTGGGCCAAAGTAATCATTGTTACGCTCTCTGTTATTTTTTTAAGGTTCGCAACAGCAAAGGTCATATAAACCCTCAGTGCGGCGGTGTTTTTGAAAAAAAAGCCCATTTGAAAGTAATGCAGGGCAGCTGGATTCGAACCCGGGCCTAAACCGTTGCGGCCACCGACGCCCCATAAATTCTTTATCCTCGCAATCCCAGTATTATTAATTATTTTATTCGGTAGTATTAATTGTTTTAATTAATTATTCATATTATGTAAGGTTTCGGTTGAGATGAAAAAGCTAAGAATGAAATCAGGATAGCCGGTGTCGTCAGAGCACCGGTGAATTGTGCCGAAAGTCGTGGGTTCAATCCCGCTTGTGACAGTAACCTTTTCATCTCAACCAAGACTTGAGATATAACGTACAATTAATTCCAATAAAATATGAATAAAAATAAAACATAAAAACTTATTCCGACTTATTCTTGTTATCTAAGGTTTTTGGTTGAACTGAAAAGGTTACTGACACGAGCAGGATTCGAACCCACGACTTTCGGCCCCTCTCTCTTTATTTTTACTGGGTTTTTTTTCGGTTCTGTTTCTGTTCTTTTGTTCTCTCTCTCTATCTTTCTTGATATCTGTTTTTTGTCTGTTTATTTCTTTAGATATCGCTCTCCCTTTTCGCGCCCTCTCTGTCTCTTCCTCTGTATCCCTCTCGCTCTCTCTCTTTCCCTCCTTCGAGCACTCTTTATTTATGACTGTTTCTCGGTCTGTCCGTTTCTGTTATTTCGTTCTGTCTCTTATGTTTCTCTCGATTTTTCATTCTTTCTATCATTTTCTCACTTATCCTCTCTCACTCCCTCTCTCTATTTCTCTCTCTCTCTCTCTCTCTCTCTCTATACAGGGTGAATTGCTACTCGTGCTACAAACTTCTCCAGTAGATTCTTGACCCTAAAATGAACAAAAAAGTTCATATTGACCATGGTCCGATTCTCAACCATTTCAGAGTAATTTCGCTTTTTATCGATTTTGAAAGATATCACGTCCTGGCGTCGGAAAATCGTGATATCTTTTAATCTAAACATTTCTCTTAAAATCTATAAGCACCGTTGAAATCCCCGTTAATTTTTAGAGAGAATCAAAATCATAATTCCATTGAAATTTTTTAATTTAATTTAATGCCCATTTAGTATGTAATGCTTAAGAAGTTTACAAACAGCTAGAAGGTCAAGGAAGAAAGACCCAAACGTTTTGCCACCTTCATCTTCTTATTGAAAAATTAACGGGGATTTCAACGGTGCTTATAGATTTTAAGAGAAATGTTTAGATTAAAAGATATCACGATTTTCCGACGCCAGGACGTGATATCTTTCAAAATCGATAAAAAGCGAAATTACTCTGAAATGGTTGAGATAAAATGAAACATAAAAATTTATTACAATTAATTATTATTTTCGTAAGATTTTTGGTTGAGATGAAAAACTAAGTGGAAATGTAAGCTGAAGTGGTTAGAGAGGCGTCGTATTGAGCCGAAGGTCGTGGGTTCGAATCACGAGCGGGTGACACTAACTTTTTCATCTCAACCGAAAACTGGGACAAAAAGAAAAATTAATTGGAATAATTATTACGATCAACTATGACCACTAAACAAATATGGATAAAAATGTATTGTTTTTCGCACCAAGAATCTACACGCTTCCTGATGCATTAAAAAAAAATTCAAAAGGTCTTCGAAAAAGTTTTAAAAATTGACTGTCGTTCAAAAATAGAGAAGAAGAAGAAAATATAAAATTACAATATTGGTTTTCCTGCTTTGGTAAACATACGCGGTTACAACTTCTCTCATGCTACATCGGCAAAAGGTCACTTATTTGGTCGGTCTTCACACGTGCGTTTGTTGAATTACTCAAACGCGTTTCTCGTCATCTTCAGTGAGGATCTACCTGTCCCTTTGTCCGACCGAGTAGTTTATTTCACTGGTTCCGTCAGTTGTCGCTAGGGGAGTATTCGGTAGGGGGTACTCATAGTGTTCATGGTCGGTCCTGAAGTCAGTTATTATTTAGTGTATTTTGTGATGCAGTTTATTGTGTTGTACATCCTGGCCTTAGTGCTGTTTTTAGTCTGAGTTTGTTGAAGTTCGTTAATCTGTAGAATTCTTCTCCTGTGTCTGTGAATACTGTCAGTACGTTTGTTTCATTTTTTAGAATTTTCTGGTCGGTGCTTGTTTTATATTTGTTTTTTATTGATATATTCTTATTGTTTGGAGTTCTTTGTTATAATAATCAGTGTTGAATGGGGTGCTTTAGCCTTTGTATCATGTGTCCTAGTACTGAAATTCTGTGTTAGTGTGGATGGTTGATTTGTGGGTTGATGATGTTGTCGGTGGGAGGTTTTCTGTGTATGTGGTGAGTATTAAGTTCAAGAAGTTAATGGTGTTGTTTTAATTTTTAAAAAGTTGACTGTCATTCAAAAATAAAGTTTAAGAAAATATGAAGTTTCAATAACGGATGCTTTGCTATAATTACATGGTCACAACTACTCGCAGGTTTAAAAAAAGGCGTCATTAAAATTCTTTGACACGAGATACTTGTAACCGCCCCGGCTTGCAACCACTTGGTGAAACAATGCTTTTCAAGTGCGTGTCAAAGGGGAGAAGAAAAAGGCAATTGTTTCCCGTCTCGGCGGCTAATTAGAACCTTCCCCACGGATGAAAGCGAAAAAGGAACAGAGGCAGAAGAACAAGAATTATGGGAAAGGCATAAAAATAAATTAGAAGTAACCTGGCCGGAGGAAAACGGGCGAAGAGAATACGCTTAATTACAGAATAACTAATTCCAGGCCCTTTTTCATTAACCAAGGATCTGGCAAAAAAGACATCATGCGAGCAGAACAAAAAAAATTAATAAATTAATTATATTGAATTTGTTGATCAAAAGTACAATCTTTAGCAATACAGGTTATATTATGAAATGAATGTCCCTTAACTCTGAACTAGGTTTATCCCATGCTCGATAGATATTCTAAGTTGAACCAGGTTCTTAATTTGAACTCGGTTCAGTACTAACCTAAGTTTAAACCAAGCTTGTGCAATGTGCCCTAGGAATTTTTGATGCCATCATTGATTACTGTTACCTGTGTTTTGAGCAGTAGGGTTTAAATTGATTGAAAGGGTGGTATGGAACTAAAGGAACCACGAACAGATCAATTCGTTATATAAAGGACTTTTCAGGTCATAGTCGATGCGGTTAATAAATCGATTGCGTTAGATATTGTATGTCTTGGCTAAAATCCCACAATTCCGCCCAGTATGTCCAAACTGGTCGAATCAAAGTTTCGTACCAAATATTTTAGCCAATGTAGTCCAAGTTTTCGGCTGACCTCGTGGGTCACGTCAGTTCGCTCTTGATTAAAAACAGAGCTATTAACCTCGGGCTAAGGTTGTTAATGTATTAAGGTATGTGATGTATAGGTAGGTCAGCAGTATAGATCGTATACAGATCAACAACCCTTTGTGATTCATTTTTAGATATGATACAAGGGCATAATTAGAATGAATACAATGGTAAGTATAGATGGTTTACAGCATCACTTTGGGTGTTATTTAGATAGCATCAAAGGAAACGGGGATAAACGGTGGTAGGTAAGTCAGCTGTATATATGTTTTACAAAATAGAACCAGAAATGTCTCTTTGGGGTTGGATGCGTTATTTAGATACGATGCAAGGACATAGTGATAAACAGTGGTAGTAGGTAAGCAGATACCTAAGTAAGTCGCTTTGGGATTAGATTTGTCATTTACATAGGATCCAAGGACATAGTGATAAACAGTCGTAGTTTTCTCAGCAGTGTACGTGGTTTAGAAGATAGAACCAGGAATGTATCTTTGGGATTGGACGTATCATTTAGATAGGATCAAAGGACATAGTGCTGAACAGTGGTAGGTATGTCCGCAGTGTATATGGTTTACAAGAAAGAACAGGAAAGACTCTTTGGGATTGGATGTGTCATTTAGATAGGATGCAAGGACATAGTGATAAACAGTCGTAGGTATGTCCGCAGTGTATATGGTTTACAAGAAAGAACCAGGAAAGTCTCTTTGGGATTGAATGTGTCATTTAGATAGGATGCAAGGACATAGTGATAAACAGTGGTAGTGGGTGAGCGGTATATATGGTTTACAAGATAGTACCAGGTAAGTCACTTTGGGATAGGATGTGTCATTTACATAGGCTCATAGGACATGGTTATGAGCAGTGGTAGGTATGTCAGCAGAGTATGGTTTACAAGAGAGAACCAGGAAAATCTCTTTACGTTTGGATGTGCCATTTAGATAGGATGCAAGGACATAGTGATAAACAGTGGTAGTAGGTGAGCGGTATATATGGTTTACAAGATAGGACCAGGTAAGTCTCTTTGGGATAGGATGTGTCATTTGCATAGGCTCATAGGACATGGTTTTGAACGGTGGTAGGTATGTCAGCAGAGTATGGTTTACAAGATAGAACCAGGAAAATCTCTTTACGTTTGGATGTGCCATTTAGATAGGATGCAAGGACATAGTGATAAACAGTGGTAGTAGGTGAGCGGTAAGATGGTTTACAAGATAGGACCAGATAAGTCGCTTCGGGATCGGATGTAGTGATAGGATGGAATTGGTAACTTTCCTTACTAATATCAACCTTCAAAGGCACTGTATATTCCTGGTGGATTCAGCTCCAGCGCGTAAGGCGAAATCTACTCAGCCCTTGAGAATGAACATTCCTGTATTTAACAGCTGGGAAGAGTTCTTCCAGCCTGGAACTTCAAACCTTTAGACTACGCTCTGTGGTCCGTTTAGAGGGTATATCGACAAAAACACCCAAACGTAGAATTTACGTGCGAGCTTGAACCGCGTTGTGACAGACTTATAGCCATGGGATGGATTTGGCCGGGATATCGTTATCACTCGCCTATTTTATTTGCTATAAGTTTGAGAGTAGATATTAGATGTTGCTGACTATTGAGAAAGGGGAAGCATTGGTTTCTTTGCGTAGCCGTTTAAAAATTGTCAAAGCGGTCCGAGAAAGAATTTAACAGAGAAGATTGGTCTGCACAATGCGATTGATCTATCCGTATGTAAAGAGGGACGAAGAGGACGAGTATACTTGATAGTAAAGGAACACTCGTACATCATTCCCTCCGGAAAGGGCTTGGAGGCGGTATTTGTGGTTCGAGGAGGGCGTAGATTGGATGATCACAGGGACTCGCATTGTATTCTGACCGAAAGGGAGCGGGAGTGAAGGGCTTCCTTTCCACTTAAACCCACTCCTTTGACAATATGCGTCGTTATTGCCACTACGGTGAAATAAAACGAAATCTATGGTTCTATTGAAAATTTACACGAATTACGTGTACTCGATTTCACCAAACTTCCATCCGCCTTTGAAATTCGTGAGACCCACTTTTAGAAGCATACTGAGTGGCATCATAATAAAAAAAAATTAAGTAAAACTACTTTAATTATTTATAAAATGACAAACAGATATTATCCTTTCGAATATCAACTAAAACACGTGATGATAAAGCTTTGCACAATAAAATCTACTCCCATAGAAACTGTGCTAATCCTGTTAAGTGTGTTCAAGTCAAGAGGGGTTGTGACACAAATCTGCTATTTCGGAACTAGCACGGTTAAGTTTGTGAGTGTGCACTTTTTTAAAGTTAGGATGTCAGTACCTTGTGTGTTGCTAATGATGGACATGTTCACAATAGACATGAGCAGACGTTTTAATAAACAAAATTAACTATTACTTCATGAACCTTCGGTAGTAGCGCCCAGAGACATTTGGAATTGGATCAACCCCTTTCGGGCATGAAGGAAAACAGCAATATTACCCGAAGAAACCTATCGGGCCCCCCCGTGGCATGCCATACTGCCAAAAATCCATCAGAGTTAATATTAATAATAAGACCTCAGTTGGGGTTTGTATTCCAGGACAGAGGCATAACGACAGAACTACTAACCTAGGACGTGTTAGGACTAGAATGATAGTAAGACTTCTAAAAGGACACTGCTGACCCCAGATGCATATTTACATACTCGAAACAACAGAAACAAGTCTGCGTAGATATTGCCAGGAAGAAGAACATCCAACGAAACACGTTCTTTGTGCGAAGGCATATATATAGCCACTGAGAAACAAAGTTCCGGAATCTGGTAACAATCCAAAAGGCTAACGAAGGGCTTTAAACAATGATGGAATTTGCAAATTGACTAATATTGGTCAAGGTGTACAAAGTCGTCAAGTGGCCGACTCATTTAAACCTTTACAACGTTTAATAGAACATTTACAAGCAGATTAAGCGACCGAATTGTGGGGTGTTCCACACTCTGATTATCGAAGGAAGCAAGCTCAGGAGCAGACGCGATGATGCCCTTCGGTATACACTCATTGACGCCATCAGCTGCTTTGAAGCACGAACAGACTGCAGGTACACGAGAAACTGAGAACTCCGAAAAGCAAATTTTACTGGGCATTGGAAAAGTAACTGAGACGTACTGGCGTAAAATGTTTGCGGACGTTTAGATGGTAACCATTTGGTGGTAAACCCATGTAGTCATCAAAAGCCAATATCCATCAAGGATGAACATTGGATACAATGATTATTTGACGATCGTGAGATGTGGTCTGGTGTGACGTAGGTTTTAGAAAAACTTTTTTTTATCGTATCAACGTTTCGATCTTTATAGAGATCATCTTCAGGGTTCAAAGTGTTTGTTTTCTGCGTAATTGTGTCATTCCCCACAGTACCTCTAAAACCTACGTCACAACAGACCGCATCTCACGATCTTCAAATAATCATTAACTAACAGTCACTAAACGCCACACATTGGATACAAGGTAGCCGGTGATTTGAACAAATATGTTAGAAGAAGAATCTGAAAGGCGATACTAGTTAAATTGACAAAGGAATGAACGAAACGTTGCTTAGTTAACACTGGCAAAAAAGTGATCATAATTCTGGATAATTTAGAATGACGAAAGAGTGGTCTAAATGCTGGATAGTTTAGAATGACGAAAGAGTGGTCCAAACGCCGGAAAGTTTAGAACAAAAGAGTGATCCAAATGCTGGATAATTTAGAATGACGAAAGAGTGGTCCAAATGCTGGATAATTTAGAATTACAAAAGAGTGATCCAAATGTTGGATAATTTAGAATGAGAAAGAGTGATTAAAACGCTGGATAGTTTTCAACAAAAGAGTGATCCAAATGCGGATAATTTAGAATTACAAAAAAGTGATCCAAATGCTGGAAAATTTAGAATTACAAAACAGTGAGCAAAATGCTGGATAATTTAGAATGACGAAAGAGTGGTCCAAATGCTGGATAATTTAGAATTACAAAAGAGTGATCCAAATGCTGGATAATTTAGAATTACAAAAGAGTGATCCAATGCTGATAATTTAGAATTACAAAAAAGTGATCCAAATGCTGGAAAATTTAGAATTACAAAAGAGTAATCTAAATGCTGGAAAATTTAGAATTTCAAAAGAGTGATACAAATTTTGGATAATTTAGAATGAGAAAGAGTGATTAAAACGCTGGATAGTTTTCAACAAAAGAGTGAACCAAATGCTGGATAATTTAGAATTACAAAAGAGTGATCCAAATGCTGGATAATTTAGAATTACAAAAAAGTGATCCAAATGCTGGAAAATTTAGAATTACAAAAGAGTGATCTAAATGCTGGAAAATTTAGAATTACAAAAGAGTGATACCAATTTTGGATAATTTAGAATGAGAAAGTGATTTAAACGCTGGATAGTTTTCAACAAAAGAGTGAACCAAATGCGGATAATTTAGAATTACAAAAAAGTGATCCAAATGCTGGATATTTTAGAATTACAAAAGAGTGATCCAAATGCTGGATAATTTAGAATGACAAAGAAGTGATCCAAATGCTGGATAATTTAGAATGAGAAAGAGTGATTCAAATGCTGGGTAAAATCCAATATTCAAAGATGTTATTAATGTGTTAGGAACATATATTATGAACTCTTGTGCATATGAATATCGTTTCTGAATCTAATCTTGAATTCTTTTAATCTTGAGCGCGAATATATGTGTAAATTAAGTTTTTATATATTTTCAATTTTTAACTAATGTAATAAATGTTAAAGAAAAGTTATTCGGTGTGAACGGGTCCAGGCTTTGTTTGGTATATGAGAATAACAATTATTGATTTTACACCAATCGTGACACGCGCATGATTTATTTATTTATATTTTAGCAATCCCTTTCTCTTTTATCCCTATTACTTTGGGGATAACCCCTTTTCACTGTATCACTATAAAGGATATATATATGGAGAAATCCGCGGAGGTTCGATACCAGGATAAAACCTTCCTGAACAAAAGGAATGTTAATCTAATTAAATTATGCATAAAAAATTAGGGAGTAAGGTAAAGAGACTGGTAAGGCGATAAATTGCCATGGCAGGTTAAAAGGCCGAAATAAATGTTGGGCCAGACAAATACTGTCTGGAATGGGAGTTGACTTTGATTAATAGCATCCACCCTGAAGAATAGTGGAGGTGTGATTTTCGCTAATTTGGTAGTAATTGCAGCCAATGAAGATGGAAGCGAACAGAGAAAGATTACCGTCCTCCCACGGACGGACAGGGAATGAACCCAGGGGTGAAACGGTGAAAATGGAATGAGCCTGAAGGCTCGGGGTGGATAATTGTCTGGAACGGAACTAGTTTCGTCGGCTGTGGGGGGATTAGAAACAGGGCAATCCTAGCTGGAGGAAGCATCCTAGTTAACATTCATTAACAGAGTACAAGGATAATGAGACCGTGGAAATTGAAGAGAATTCGACCCAGCAATGTCGGAGAAATGCTCCCTCCTTGTTTTCTGACACCTAGATGGAAGTAACGCCTCAGAATTGCCTGATTATTAAATACCTACCTAGAAAATAAACCTTTAACATTGTTCCTAGGAAAACTATTGTATTACCATTCTTCGGTTGTTAGTAAAATTTTAATTTCTGAAACCACAGCCAAATTTTGGTCATGCTGATTTTTATTTTTGATTATGCTCAACAATTTGCAATTAATGACCAAAATTGGGCTGTTCTTTCATATATACCGACTTCAATGCGATCCAGAAGCTCAAGAAAACCTCTAATAAATATGATAAAAAAACAGTTAAAAGGTCGACGCAGTCGGAAAGCAGGTCGTACTGGCATGGGTTCCCACATGGGGATAGCTGGGAAAAAAGAAGCAGACATGGCGACCAAAGAAGCCGCTAGATCTGATCAACTCCTGTCCGGGAATATCAAGGATTCTGGGAGGGGGGGTTTGAATGCGACCCGACTTCTATGTTTGTATCGGGTGTTGTGTTTATGTTAACTTACTGGAATGAATGTAATTTATTAGCGTGAAAGAAAGGAGTGGTTTAACCACGTCCCTAAGGATATCGAAAACACTGAGGGAGTGAATGTGACCAGACTTCTATGTTCGTATCGGGTGTTGTGTTTATGTTAATTTACTGGAATGAATGTAATTTATTAGCGTGAAAGAAAGGAGTGGTTTAACCCCCATCCCTAAGGATATGAGTGCTCTGGAAGATTGAAAGTGACCAGACTTTTATGTTCGTATCGGGTGTTGTGTTTTTATTAATTTACTGGAATGAATGTAATTTATTAGCGTGAAAGAAAGTAGTAGTTTAACCCCGTCCCTAAGGATATCGAAAACACTGAAGGAGTGAATGTGACCAGACTTCTATGTTCTTATCGGGTGTTGTGTTTATGTCAATTTACTGTAATGGAAGTAATTTATTAGCGTGAGAGAAAGGAGTGGTTTAACCCCGTCCCTAAGGATATCGAAAACACTGAAGGAGTGAATGTGACCAGACTTCTATGTTCTTATCGGGTGTTGTGTTAATGTCAATTTACTGTAATGGAAGTAATTTATTAGCGTGAAAGAAAGGAGTGGTTTAACCCCGTCCCAAGGAATATAGTCATCAGGAGGAGTGACCTAACTTCTGTCATTTTCTTATACCATGACAGGCAAAATCTTTTATCTGCCTTGGCAAAAGGACGATTTTAGTATTTTTCAAAAATATCTTTCCTTAAAAAAAATTTTCGATACAGCAGAAGTTTCCGCTATAAAACTACCCTAGATTATAAAATCGTTTAGGTTACTGCATCTAATTTCGTAGACTCCATGTTCCACACACAAAAAGAAAATGAAAGAGGTATCTGCATAAAATACATTTTATCCAAAGGTTTATTTTTATCTCAATGACCTACATGAGACTTTCTCTGCAACGAATTAATTAAATAAGAATTAAAGAAAAAGACTATGAATTAATGAAAGCAGACAACCACTGAATCGGAAATACAATATAAAATCAAGTTCGGACCCAAGGGACTTAGCAATTCTGAAGTCCTTAATTCTTTTAAACATTTTTCATGTTGATAATTTAAATGGGAAATTATTTAGACTAGATATTCTTCTCAGGCTAGTGAGAAAGTTTCGTTTTTTATGACTTCGCAAGTTTATTATATTTTGGTTCAAATTGCCTGAAAGTTTTGTACTTATATATTCATTATTATTAAGGCCCTAACTTCAGTTTGTTTTACGACTTTTTAGTGTGGATGGTATCTTATTTATTTATTTGTTTAATAAAGAAATTCTAAGTTGAATAAAGTTTGATTAAAAGGACAGCAGGCATTGTGGATTGTAGTAAATTCTGAGAAATTTTCTCATATTTACACTGATTGGTAGTAACAAGTTTTGTTCATAACTACTTCGAATTTCTACCTTGTGTCTTCGCGGTTGACATTTACGACCCGGTTTCTTATTCCACGCAGGTCATCAGTCATGCTTAACATACGGGGTGAGTGAAATATCTAATCCTCTTAAATGAGTCCATATGCTTCGTTCTTGCCCAATTCGACAGAAATTGTTGAATGTGGATTTGTTTATGTCCATGGGAGGATCTGGGCCGAACAATCTTGCTGACGGCCCTCGTTTACCAATCGGCTTTTTCATTACCATTCTTCCAGGCCCAGTACATAACCCTTCCAATAGACCAGATATCTGCCTGGCTTTCTGGTTGTTGTTAACACATACTTCTGCTGGATAAATATATAAATAATTATTAAACCGTTGATTTAAAGCAATATGTACTAGCATCTTTAAGATTTCTTAGTTGTGATTCATCGACATACATCTCGGGCTAATAGCTCTTATCAGCTCGTCATTAGCTCTTAATTTGCCGATTCAGGAGTAAATTGTAAGTGCGTTAAACTAACAAAGGTCTTTAATTTTCCAGATTATCCAAATATTGCGATTCCTTCTAGTACAACAAGTGGATCAGCAAGTCTAAGTTAAACGGTTGCATAAAACAGGCAAGCTTTTCGCGTTTATGTATTTTGATTATATCTTGGATGTATTTTATCAAGAATGTTCAATCTTTCAAATAAATAAATTCAAATAAATTCAAGCAATAGTGGTCTGAGAACTGACGTAAATATCTTTAGTTTCAATCATTTGGTTGGCATATAGTGATTTTAAACTCCCATAAGATTTTTATTTGGTAACATAATGGGCAGGAAAAATGTTGTAACATGATGACCTAATTGGCTCCACTGTACTACGAAACCTTCCTTGGTTATAATATTTTTAAATATAGTATATAATGACATCCTACCACTAACTTTCCTCTCTTATGCAAGTATTCTGACGTCAGTTTTAATCCTAAATTAATTAATATTTAAATAAAGTATTGGTCGAGATAAAAAAGTCAGTGTCACGGGCGTATTCGAACCCACGACCTTCGGCTAAATACGCCGCTGCTCTACCACTTGAGCTATCGTGACTTCGATCCACTCGGACATCAAGTTCCATCTCAGCCCCACCGATTGAGTTCACTCCTTTTTGCCATTTCTCAAATGTCGTGTAATCTATTTGATTCTAGGCGACAACACCTTACTTAAATATTAATTAATTGAAAATAATTTATTTGGTCAATCGGACCACGAAACCTAATGGAATTAATCCTAAAGCTCACAAAATTCGCCACCGCATATCGTCTTACAGACCCAAAACCTTCCAAAGACTCCTTTCAAAGCGTTTGTCCATCTTACCCTCATATAAAATGATTCTGCTTCAGTTACCCTCATTCAAAGTACCAGCGAGGTTTCAGAGGGATTGACACAATTTCCTACGCTCTAGAGAACGATAAGTGTATTGCTTGGGTGCGCTCCAGGTTGTGCTTTCGATATGGTCTGGCCCACTCCATGAACCACATTTAACCGAACGCTTCTTCAGAGGTTCGATTAAATCGGAAACGTTCCAAAGATACCTTTTAAAACATTTAACACCTAGAATTCTGATAAAATCATTCTGCTTCAGTCCCAAGCTATGATCAAGAAAGGTTGGAATCCCAGTCAAGACTCAAGAGACAAGAATTAGACTGACTTGGATGACTACGAAGACTTCTAATGGAATGAGGTTTAATATAAAGAAAAAACTTTTTATTACAAAACGTTTGCCTTTTTGGACAGATGTGTGGGGTTGCGCCAATTCAATCGATATCCAACTAACCTCACTAACAAGAACCTCGTCATTCCTTTTGCCAACGAACTGATCCGAACCACATAAGTTCCACACTAAGCTCCCATCCATACATTCCACTACAAATAATTAAACCAAATAAACCGGCACCAGCCATCAAATGCAATCAAATCCTTTTGAAGAAGGCAAACACAGTCCACCTTTTAGCTTTAAATAATCAACTAGCAGGAAATATGTTTATGGTTTGATCGAGCTATTTTTATACAATTTCGATATAGTCCAAGAATGGTCCAAGAATCAGACGCCCTTGTGTAACAATAACCAATAACTCGATATATTTGGACATACAGACTACGGCGTACCACGGAGCAATCCACTATCCAACTCCTTACTAATTCTCTAACCTCACCATAACTCAATGAGCTATATCTTCGTTCAAGACTTGATCGGTTCTCGTTTCCTGAAATTCCTCTCTCATTCTTCGGCTCATCCTTCCTCTCAAGCTATCTCTACTATGTCCATTCTCTGATTTTCGGCCTCTTTAGACGGCATTAGCCCAGAGGCCTATTAATGCTTCCGTACCGAGCGTAGACATATGTCCTCCATGGAGAATGCTAGCCGGTGATGGGAGTGAGGTCCACAGCCAGGGATGAAACATCAGACTCTTCTGTAAGTACTCGCTGGCGGTCTCGCCATTCGAGTCATTCCGACGCAGCTGGGCTTGAACTTGGAATTATATTTCGCTGCCGCGTAGTTCAGATCTGCTACCCTAATCCACGTATGCAGTAACCGAGGATGCTGATGGTCAGCATTGCTGAGGATGGGATGGTCACGTACATCAGGTCTTGGTTGAAATGAAAAGTGTCACTAGCGGGATTCGAACCCACGACATTTCGCTCAATACACCGCTGCTCTAACCAATTGAGCCATCGTGACTTCGAACCACTGGGAC
This sequence comes from Cimex lectularius, assembly GCF_000648675.2. NCBI lineage: Eukaryota > Metazoa > Arthropoda > Insecta > Hemiptera > Cimicidae > Cimex > Cimex lectularius. Next base: position 1,508,148 of record NW_019392660.1, on the reverse strand, counting down.
ACCAACTCCCAATCCCAACCTACAACTCGCCCTTTTTGCAATTTGTCAAATGTCGTGTAATCAGGATTCGACTCTCAGCAACTTATGGCGTGGTCACGGGGCCGAAGGTCGTGGGTTCGAATCCTGCTTGTGATATTAACTTTCTCAACTCAGCCAAGGCCATACATAAAACAAATTATTAATTGACTTCAGTTTAACATTCACACCAACCATTCAATCATCCTAACCTTACTGCTCACGCTTTCTCACCTAGAGAACCCACCGTTTAGCATTAAAGGGCGATAACCTCCTTCAACTACATGCCTTTTTCTGTTGTTCCTTATCTGATAATTTGTTTAAAATTGTATTTCTTTCAGTCCGTCTAATTTTGTAGCCTTTGGTCAGTTAGACCTACTACTATGGTCAAAACATCTGTTATTATTGCCGGTGGGATGGGAGGATGTCAACTTTGTACTCCGGTTTGTTTTCAATGTTGTTATTTCCTCCTGGCAAGATTTAATGTAGCAAATATTTCTCAGATATGATTGTTGAACATTATCAGTGTAACAATAAAAAGTTTAGATGGTTATTTATATTGGCTCAGATGGTTATTTTTAGAACACAGATCCTTGAGAGTTGAGATAAATTTCTCGGCAAAAACAGAAAATCAACATACATCGTTTAAAAACCAGATAAGCTTACAAGCATAAAAATCAATTATCTCTCGATAATACGTTTTTATATTTATAACGTCGTCATGATGACGGGGTCGGCAGTCGCCAAGTGCATCTAGCTCTTATCGTTTATATTAAAAACAACGCATTAATACCCCACAGGCAACTTTGGTATGTGCAATTTTTTTTCTCAATAAAAATTCTGATGATTGGTTGGTTCCGGCCCTTTTTGAGGAGCCTTTGTTGAAGGGTTCGAATCCCGCTTTTTCATAACTTTTTCATTTCAACCAAAACCTTACATATAAATGTAGAACGTGATAAATTTTAAAAACAACTTCTTTGTAAAATAATCTTTTGAGTGATATATCATTTTCTTTTCGAACCAGAAATGCAGAAATTTCATGCTAAATGGGAAAAAGTCGTGACGATGAGAAAAAGGAGGAATCGCGCAAAATTTATTTCCAACTTTAACTTAATAAAAAAGCACAGAAAGAAAGAACATTAAAAAAGACAATAAACATAGCGAAAAACCAAACCATACAAATTGGATAAAACACCTACACAAAACACAGACAAAAAAAACTATACTTAAGTTGTAAATCCCAACTTTAACCTAACAAAAAAAAAAAATTCATCGTAAAAATGAAACAAAACACATAAAAAGAGATAATTATAGTGAACAACCAAATTAATTTAATTTTTTATGGCTTTTTTTTATTAGGTTAAAGTTAGTTTTTACCACTTCTGAATTGTTATATTTTTTTGTCAGTGTTTAGTGTGATTATTTAGTTCAATTTTATGCTTTAGTTGTTCACTATGTTTATTGTCTTTTTTCTTTCTTTTTACGCTTTATTAAGTTAAAGTTGGGAACTAAATTTTGCCCAGGACAAAAAATTGAAATACTTGATTAACCCTATTCTTCATTTTTCACACCGTCACGACTTTTTTTTTAGTTTAACATTTTTCCATTTTGGTTCCAGTAATTAAACGAAAGGGAATACAGCTAGAAAATTTCCTAAACGAAGAAATTGTTTTGAAATTCGCGATGTTCTATTGTGAAGTTTTCCAACTAAATCTTTGAAAACTGATAGATTTAATATTTGTTAAAAAACTAAATTTGTATACCTCATTGGAAAAATGTAAAACGTAATAAATTTTAAAAACAACTTCTTCGTGTAATAAGCTTTTGAGTGAAATATCTTTTTCTTTAACTGCTCGTACCAAGAAATCTAGAAATTTCATGCTAAATGGGAAAAAGTCATGACGATGAGAAAAAGGAGGAATTGGGCAAAATTTATTTCTTACTTTAACTTAATAGAAAAGCACAGAAAGAAAGAACATAGCGAAAAACCAGACCATACAAATTGAATAAAACATCTACACAAAACACAGACCAAAAAAAAAAAAACTATACTTAAGATGTAAATCCCAACTTTAACCTAATAAAAACACACAAAAAAAATTCATCGTAAAAATGAAATAAAACACATAAAAAGAAATAATAATCATAGTGAACAACAATTAATTTGATTTTTTCATGGCTTTTTTTATTGGGTTAAAGTTAGTTCTTACAACTTCCGTATTGTTTTTTTTTCTTCTTTCGTCTGTGTTTAGTGTGAATATTTAGTTCAATTTTCTGCTTTAGTTGTTCACTATGTTTATTGTCTTTTTTCTTTCTTTTTCTGCTTTATTAAGTTAAAGTTGGGAACTAAATTTTGCCCAGGACAAAAAATTTGAAATACTTGATTAACCCTATTCTTCATTTTTCACACCGTCACGACTTTTTTTTTAGTTTAACATTTTTCCATTTTGGTTCCAGTAATTAAACGAAAGGGAATACAGCTAGAAAATTTCCTAAACGAAGAAATTGTTTTGAAATTCGCGATGTTCTACTATAAAGTTTTCCAATGAGGTTGTAAATTTATTTAACAATTTTTAAATTTAGCGGTTGTTGAAAGATTTGGTGTTTTTTTTAACAAAAATTAAATTGTAGGTTATAGAAGGGTGTCTTATTAAAGGAAATTTAAAGCTCTTTTCAATTTTGGTTATTTCCCCGTAAATGAAGAGTTCAAGGGCTACGATTTATCAAAACCGTAGACAACTGAAAAAACACAAAATTTTGAAAATCTGCTAAAGAGTTTGGAATAGAACACGGTCCCATAATAACAATTTTGTTCGCGTTGAGGTGTGAAATTCATCGATCAACTTTGACACGCGAGTAACCTGACACCCTGTATATAAAACAATCGTTTTGGGAAATAATTTTGGTAGTAATGGGTAGAAGACAAGAACTGAAAAGTGGCCAGGGCAAAAACAGTCATACTTAATTGAATCGCTTAATTTCTTTTCCCATGACGCACACATGTTGGATGTGTGCATCCACGTCGTAATTTATTTCTTTCGAACGTATTAAAATTCTTGAGATACGGTTTGAAGAAAAAAATAACCATGTGCATCTGTTCCCTGAACTGCGCCTTACGCGCTTTTCAATGGGCGCCGCTGACACGTGTAGATAGGTCAAAACTTCTGTCAATCGCCTTGTTTGAACTTGGTATTAAATAAAGTTACCAATCCAGATCAGTTCATCATTATTGTCAAAATCCGTACAATGATGGTTACGGAGTGTATGCCCGCGACGACAAGCGCTTCGCGTTCCTATCGTACTGGCTGGGAGGACGGACATAATAAAGCCCCCTTCAATTAGTCGAAACTGTTGAAAATTTGTTCAAATTGCATGTGTTGTACGTGGAAAATAAAAGAGAAGGCGTGAATCACAGAGGTTGGCACATCAAGCTTGTCATTCCCAGCGATTTATTAACCAAAGAAAACATGCCAAGAAAAACATAGAACTTCATAAATTGTATTTTAAATTATAAATGACAACTAATAATTATTCAGAAATCGTGAGATGCGGTCTGGTGTTGTAAATGTAAACAATGTTTGTAAATCCCAGGCCCTGAAGATGATCTCAATAAAGATCGAAACGTTGGCATGATAAAGAAAATGTTTTTCTGAAACCTAAATCACACCAGACCGCATCTCACGATTTCTGAATAATTATTAGTTGTAATTTATAATTTAAAATTATTAAGGTTTTTAGTTGAGATAAAAAAGTAAATGGGACGAGCGGGATTCGAACCCACGATCTTCGGCTAGATCCGCCGCTGCTCTACGACTTGAGCTGTCGTGACCTCGATCCACTCGGACACTAACTTCCCATCTCTACCCCACCTTTAGAATTTTCCCTCCTTTTTGCCATTTTTCAAATGTCGTGTAATCGGATTGGATTCTCGACGACAAATAAAATTAATTTTACACCTTAATTATTGTAATATATTAATTGGTCAAGCGGACCACGAAATAAGTGAATTTAATTATAATTTAAAGTATAATTTGTGAATTTATGAATGAAAATGCTTCAGAACATTCAAATCTGTCAGGAAACTATGATAGGCCAAAATTCTTCGATAGGTGGATATTTTGAAAGCTTAATTTAATTTTTTTTAAGTTTTCTTTTTTCTTGGGTTTTTTCTTATGTACAAAAGATAACGTAAGAAAAAAATGCTTGAGAGCAGAAAAACCTGTCAGGGAACGATATCAGGTATACATTCTTCGAGAAATTTTCTTCTGTCTTTTCTTATGTTCACTCATTGCTATAAAATTGAATATCAGAAAAAAATGCTTGAGCGCAGTCAAATCTGTCAGGAAAGGATTTCTGCGAAGAATCCTTCGAGAAAGTGGACATTTTGAAAGCATAATGAATTTTTTTTTTATCTTATGTTCAATTTCGTACTGAAATTTCTGAACATAAGAAAAAACAAAATACTTGAGAGCAGCCAAATCTGTCAGGAAAGGATTTTGCGTAGAATTCTTCGACAAAGTGGACATTTTGAAAGCTAACGATTTTTTTTTTAACTTTTTGTTTTATCTTATGTTCAGTCTGAGTAAGAAATTAAGCATAAGAAAAAACAAAATACCTGAGAGCAGCCAAATCTGTCAGGAAAGGATTTCTGCGTAGAATTCTTCGACAAAGTGGACATTTTGAAAGCTTAATGAATTTTTTTAACTTTATGTTTTTTCTTATGTTCAGTCTGAGTACTAAATTGAACATAAGAAAAAACAAACTACTTGAGGGCAGTCAAATTTGTCAGGAAAGGATTTCTGCATATAATTTTTCGAGAAAGTGACATTTTGAAAGCTTATTGAATTTTTTTATTTTTATATTTTCTTATATTGAGTATGAGTACGAAATTGAACCTAAGAAAAAACAAAATACTTGAGGGGGGCAGTCAAACCTGTCAGGGAATGATATCAAACTTGCATTATTTGATACGTTCAAATCTGGCTATTTTTCAGTCGGTAGACATGACTTCCTGCGATAATCTTAAAGCTGTTAAATGTATAATCTTTTTTTTTTTTTTTTTTTTTTTTCATTTTAGATTGGTGCTAACTCATAAATGAACTTTCAAAAATTAGTTACTTGTGTTGAGAACATATTACTAGGTGCACCTTTTCTGTAAGCGCCACATATTTCAGTTTTTACAGAACTAGAAAATCTTACTTAAACTTACGACATGTACTTTGAAAAACCATAATAGTTTAACTTACATTGATTTCGTGTTTTGTTTGATCGAAGTTTAAAAAAAAAAGATAAATAAATCTCATAGGGTAAATACTCTTTCCATTGGTTTAGTCAAATTTACAGTAGAGTAACATTTATGTACATATTTATATTTATCATTTTATGTAATCTAAATATGGAATTGAGTTGTGAAAGCTTGAAAAAACTGAAAATTGAAATATCTGGATTCAATTAAGGATCAGACTTTGGACAATAGTTTTTAGTCCAATTTGACAAGGATGATAACCTCGTGAAGTTCTGACGTCTGTTCAGATTTTATTTACACAGCTCACAACGACTTAAACCGGTTCAGAAAAAACTGATTTAATATTGTCCAAGATACCGAAAGGTAAAGTTAAAAGACTGATAATTACAACAGAGACTCCGTAAAAAAGAACAGACTCTGAAGATGGTGAGAAGCCGAAACGCATCATACAGATCAAGGATAGGCAGGTCAGAAACAACCCAATTTGTCAGCCCTTAAAACCGCAAGACGCAATCGGCTAAAAATCAATACTACTGGACCACTAATTATACCACTTTATTCTTATTTATCAGCACATCCAAACGAGGCCATTTCAACCATGATAAATTGTCGGAGTGTCGTTCGTTTGTTCGTCGTATGTTGTTTATACAACATAATTACCAAGTTTATGATACTGTTTCCGTAGAAATAGAGATGTTCATATTAATATAATTTACTAAAATGCTAGGAATGCAGGAGAATTATTTAACAGAATAAATACCATGAGGAGGAAAAGAAAAAATGTTTTGTGAATGCTATTTCATCGTGGACCGGAAATCCGATAACCCACCTAACCAGCCACCCTCTATGTTTAAATTATATTTTCCGTTTTATCTGCCTTAATTTTTTTGGACTTGTCCATTTTTAATCTCTTAAGCCGGGAGGGGGTTAATCGTTATGCATTGCAGGTCCCTGACTTTAGGGGTGGAATCCCATGAAAAATTGGACAGGAAAAGCCCCAAATTCTGCGAGTATTGGCAAGTAGCTATGGCAACTATATTGTCTTCAGAGGGTATACCAAGTTCCTATTTTATTATAAGTATTTAAAGAAGAGATCCTTTTTTGACTTACTTTAAAAGAAAGAGCGTTTATTAATTTTTATTGCACAAAACATTTCATCAGTCTAATTTTAATTGTGTACTGAATGACAGCACTATTCGCTCGAACCCTACGCATCCAGTCATTCTAACCCAAAGAACTTGAAGCAAATGCCCTCTTGTATGCAGCCACAATTCACAAGCTAATGCAGAGTCACGCTGCAAAAGTACAACTAGCAAAGCAGACAAGGAGGAATGCTCATTGATGTCATAACCCCAAAAGTCCAAATAGAATAGACTGGGACAATGGTATCAACGTTATGAAGACCTTGGACGATATGCCACTGTCTATCAGGTAGAGACGTTGACTGTGCCAAGGAGATCAAAATGCTGGATGGTACTAACAAAAGATCTATTTGGTAAGCAAGGCCGATACTTGACAGCTAATTTGCTATTTTTAACGTGCATCGTAGTTATCGTAGGTAAACTATTGGCACTCTCCTCGTTCCACAAGGACGGGCATTCTGCACAACATGTACAGGTTGGACACAAGTTTATTGATACTATATTGTCATCACAGGGTATACCAACTTCCTATTTTATTATAAGTATTTAAAGACCATAAATTAGAAGACACATGCCAATAGCCCTAGTTGTACATGTAATGGGTACTCTTTCGTGTTAGTTAATCCAGTACTGATCAATTAAGATGAAGGCTGATAGTCAAGTGTATACTAGAATTCCTTCCCAGTTTGGTTTTTTCATTGTATCTATCGCCGGATTTTCACGTGTCCGATAACTTCAAACAACTCGCTATCAAGTGACCCAACTAGGGTGTTTGCTCCAGGAAATTATGGAGGCTTCCCTTCTCCCGTCTTCATAATTGAAAGTAGGGTAGCCGAGCAAACCACTAATTAATTCGCCGACAATAAGGGCCCCCTCCCCCGGCCAACAACAGTGATTATATTGAAGGGTAAATAAAGCAACACGTAATTACTCCCTTTGGTCAGAGGAAACTCGACTTAAGGAGAACTTTCGGCCTTTCCACCCCCTACATGCTCAAACCTCCAGACTCGCCTCAAAGGCCGCCTGTGATTACCACAACATCGAATTTACAATTTTCCCGCCTTGGCTATAACCGAGATGTGACGGAAGCAAAATGAATGAACTTCAGGTGGAAAGATACCAAAGATGCAGCTAAATAAGTAGGAAACATCAATGGTCGACGCTTTTAAGTTCTGTGCGATATGAGGTACGATCTCTAAATTAGAATCCAACATAAGAAAACTAATTTGTTTTCTCTATTAATTAATGAAGACTAGGGTTACTGTCACCGCTACTCTTACTAGAAAGGAGATTCATCCCCTCTTCAGCCAGTTCAGCTTTGAGGGCATCGTCTAGTTTTTGGATTTGAAGATTTATGTTGAGATTTATGAAATTTGAGATAACGGACTGGATTATTTATTGGTATGGTATCGGTGATGAGGATACTAGAAAGTAGGGTTTGTACTCCCAAGGCACTGCAGCCTTCTGGCTTATTGTACCTTCCTAGTTCCTTAGTTCAGTGCAATAGACTCTACCTTCTCCTTAGAAGTATCAGGTCATTGACTGTAGCTGCTACAATTTCATTCTCTAAGTTTTTTCTCGTATGCTAAGTTGAATCTGCATTGAGCTGTTGCTTCGCATTCGAAGATGATATGGGTGGCTGTTTCCTCCTCTTCATTACTTAATCTGCAGATGGGATCATCGTTGTAAATGCCCATGTTGTGTAGATGTTTTCTCGGATACCATTCACCGTTTAGTAGTCCTATCACTCCTCTGAGTTTAGCCCTCTCCAGTTGCAGCAGTGATTTTGCCAGTCTTGGTGATGGTCGTTTCAACATAAGTCTACTATGTCTGGCTACAGTTTATCCACTTCTCCTTTTGTTCTGTTTAAATCAATTCTGCGATGGAGGATTCTATGTGTGTTTTTGTTATCCTAAGTATAAGTTCGGGGCCGATGTATGGTCTTGCGGATCCTCCTCTGGCCAGTCTGTCTGCTTTCTCGGTACCCAAAATTCCTATGTGCCCTGGCACCCTTCATATAATCAGATTGTTGTGTTTCCCCAGGTTTTGGAGATTTTGGATGCATTCAATGACATTAAATATTGGATCAAATGTTTAATTAAATCTCTGTGGGTTTGCTGGGCACATAAAATGGTCGAGGCTTTTTCTGTGGAGGATTGTGTAGTTCGGATGTTTGGCTGAACCATACACTTCCAGTTCCTAAGTCCGTATTGGATTCACTATGGTATTCTAAAGCAGCCTTTTGTTTGTGGTAAGTTAGAGCGTTTGTCAATAAGTGGTAAAAGTGCTCTGCATCCTGTCATGACCTTTTAACGTTTCCGTTGTTATATAACCCAACCTGTATAGGCTAAAAATAAATACATTTTTAAAACATTGATTTTAGTGGCCAAAAAAGGCCTGATTCCTAGAAGCAGCTGGAAAGGATTTACTGTCTGGGATTAGCGAACTCTCATCATCATATGCTGTCAATATGCAAAGAACTCAACCCATGTGTGAAGTGTGCAAGCTTGGTGATAAAAATAATGAAAGTTGGAAAACAAGTTCTACTAGATAGTAAAGTTAAGGGGTGACCTACTAATCCTCAAGTTTAAACCCTACAAGCTTTCAGAATGGGAGGATTTAATGTAAGACAGGAATGTCTAGCCTGATACGATCCTGGCTGTTGTATTTTACAAACTGAAACAAATAAATTAGTGCAGAGATTAATTTGGAAAAGTGCGAAATTACATCTTGAATTTGATCTCGATTCGCACATTTCAAAGGGAGAATTGCTACAAAGACTTATATTCCCTTAGGACCGGATTTGAGAGAGTAATTAAGATTTCATTCTATTTTCAAGTTGAGGACAAGCCTCGTTTTAATGAGAGAGTGTTAAAGGGCAGGCCTCTGGCCTTATGTAATTGTTAGGGAAAAAATGGAAAGGAACAAGCCGGTCTTTATTGTGCGTTGTAATGACAAGTGCCTTGAGACCCCATCATCATCTGGGTGAAAAGAAAATGCAGAAGGGCTGGTTAGACAATGGGGACACCCCTTCCTCGCCATCCGTGCTCTTACATAATTGCAGGACAACCGGGAACTGGGTGGATCGAGTGGCTCCTCGGCATCCGCGCTCACGCCCAATCCTAATAGGCTCAATTTATTCACCCACACGGCCAAATACACCCCGACTGCCACTTGCCAAATCCATAACCACAAGCTTCCGAACGGCAACCCACACGTGTCCGGACATTTTGTTTCTTCATCAAATCTTTATTTTCCCGAATTTTGCCCATTTCACAATCGGTTAACAAGAATGATTAATTTTTAAGCTTCTTTGTGAATTCTTCAACAGATGAGAAGATCCATCCAGTTTTGGCCTGTAACTATACACTTTAGTTTGTTGGTTTAATATTCACTCCCTTAGAGCCACGAATAGTGCAATCGCATTAAAAATCAGATTATCGACCCGTCTGTGTTAGTCTTACACTGGAAATTAGCACTGCAACCCAAGAATCAAAACTTTACGTGCTCGCCATGCTTTATTAATCGGGGAATCAAACTCCTTCAAGGTTTGACGTCTCACTTTGCATTTTTTATTCCCCTTGTGGATTAAGTCGTCGCTAAAGTCGATGTTATGAATATCAAACAGATCCGATCAATTTCGACCGTTACGAGTGATCGGGCGGAAATGAACGCGAGTGACGATCACTCGATCCAAAATTTAGAAACAAAGGAGAAGGGAAAAGCCCAAGTGATATTTTAGAGAAAAAGTCAATATTAGGAGGTTTGGCGACCGAAGATGACCCAAATAAAGGTCGAAACGACGGGGAAAAAATGAAAAAGGTGCTTTTCTAAACTATCTCAGTCTTGACCGCTCCTCAAGAATTCAACAAATTATAATCTATTACTACGACATGTACACTTCCAACCCTACCTGAAAATCCTCCATGACGACTGAAGCGAAAGTGGTCCCGAGGCTCCAAGTGTTGTCACAACAAAAACCAATATGGCACGACAAGAATAGCACCACACTTTATGCCCTGAAGATGACAAGAATAAAGGTCGAAACGTCGATAAAATATGAAAAAGGTGTTTTTCTAAACTATCTCAGTCTTGACCGCTCCTCAAGAATTCAACAAATTATAATCTATTACTACGACATGTATCACTTCCAACCCTACCTGAAAATCCTCCATGACGACTGAAGCGAAAGTGGTCCCGAGGCCCCAAGTGTTGTCACAACAAAAACCAATATGGCACGACAAGAATAGCACCACACTTTATGCCATGAAGATGACAAGAATAAAGGTCGAAACGTCATTTTAAAAAAATGAAAAAGGTGTTTTTCTAAACAACCTCATTCTTGACCGCTCCTCACGTCTTCAACAAATTAGTAAATTTATTATAAACAGAACAGTTTGAATAGAATTTCTCAACTTGAAATAGAACGTATAAGTATATTTTTGAAATCTGGTTGACTTAATCATAAATCTGTAAGGGTTACAAAAAATCATTTTGATAAGATTGATAAGAACACAAAGCTATGTCGATTTAAAACATGGTAAAAACTATTGATTGCTAGTGAACCTAAAACTTTCTATGCTGTTCAGGAATTAAAAGAATTCCCGGCCTGTCACAGGTAGTACCGTGTGGCCTACCCGGGAATTGGAAAAATCGACCAGTTGCCCTTGAGGAATTTAGCATAAAAGGGGGTAAAACGTTCAATCTGCAAAGGCCGGCTCATCAAGCCGACGAGAGAACAAAGCCTTTAATGAACGTTCCCAGCCAACTTTAAACAAGGCCTGTAATTTTTTTTCATCAAAACGCTTCTCGTATGAAAGAACCGTACAAAATCTCCAGGGGATCGGGTAAATTGTTCGTGCCGGGATGAACGGTGTTCATATCCCTTAGACAAAGGCACCTGTATTAGGGACGACGTCGGCCGTGATCAGGGCACATAACCCAGGCCTGATTATCGCCAGCAGATAGCCCTCACGCTCCGACAAAAACAGAAAAAAAAGGTTCAATGCATTAAGCCAATTACATTCCAAACATCTCTTTGATTATGATCTGATAACGCAAACCCGGCTACACGAATAGCAAACGTTAAATAATAAGTTCATCGATGATTCTTTATAATTCAAATAGTAGGAAGCACATTTTTTGAAACTTTCTATACATCGTGTATCATTTAATACTTAATATTTTTATAATACTGTATAAGAGAAAATCGTAAACTTCATTAATAGGTCGATTAGGTTTCGTGGTCCGATTGACCAAATAAATTCTTTTCGATTAATTAACCTTTAAGTAAGGTATTTGTCCGAGTGGATCGAAGCCACGATAGCTCAAGTGGTAGAGCAGCGGCGTTGTTGAATTAAAGGTTAATTAATTGACAAAAATTCGTTAAAAAGGTTACATTAATAAACACAAAATTTTCCCCTAGCTCCTAAGACTGAACGCGTGTATATTTTCAGACGTAATATCAGCAGAAGAAATTTCAACAAAATTGTTGATCCAAAATCCCTTGTTAGTGTCATTTTTTATTCAAGAATGTTTGTTTTTATTACTTTTATTTGATATTTACAACTAGAAATATTGTACTAAATAAATATGTTTATATATGTTGAATTTGTCATTTGATTCTTCATACTAAAATCCTTTCACCCTTTACTCAATGAGGAGGCCTCGGTGCCACTTTCGCTTCAATCGTCAAGGATGTTGGAAGTGATACATGTCGTACAAATAGATTATAATTTGTTTAAGTCTTGAGGAGCAGTCAAGAATGAGGTAGTTTAGAAAAATCCCTTTTTTATTTATTTGCCGACGTTTCGACCTTTATTCGGGTCATCTTCAGGGCATAAAGTGTGGCGATATTCTTGCCGAGTTATATTGGTATTGTGTAACAGCACTTTCACACAAAACTAATATGACACGACAAGAATAGCGCCACACTTTATGCCCTGAAGATGATCCGAATAAAGTCGAAGCGTCAGAAAAAAAATTAAAAAAGTGTGTATCTAAACTACCTCTTTCTTGACCCTCCTCACGCTTCAACAAATTATGAAACAACCGGTCACTAAGAAAAACACACACTAATAAATTATTGTGTGTCTTCAGTGATAGATGAAATTTTTTAGTTTGACGGAGAATTTTAGATTGGAATGATTAGAGACGTTTGGAATAGTAAGCCTACACTTCATAACCATACGCCCAAAGAGGTTTAATCATTGTCTTGTAAATTAAAAGTTTGTTTTCAATGTCTAATTTTAATCGTGGGTTATGTAGTATTTTTAATAATTTATAACGTCGGTTTGTTTGCTGTCTTTTCATTCTTGAGTAGGGATTTCACAAGGTCTGTGGTAGGCAATAGGATTCCATTTGTACTCACTGCAGGACAATTATTTCTACGTTAAGTAAAATTTATCTGTACGCTTTTCAGTTTATCTTTCCTACTGGTATGACGGCTCCAAAACCGACAAGGGAACGGGAGCCTGGGTCTTCGGGATGAACCTGAAGACCGAGCTGACGGTAAACCTAGGCCAGTATGCTACAGTTTTCCATTCTGAAATCATAGCGATCGAACATAGGAATACATTCCCGGAAAATAGTCATTTTCTCTGACAGCCAGGCAGCTCTTAGGGCCGAAGTTTCATTCGAGGCAAGGCGAAGAATGTTTGGGACTGCATGGAGGCCCTGACGGAAGTCGATGACAGTAACGATGTGACCCTAGCATGGGTCACTGGACACTCGGAGCATAGAAGGAACGAAAAGGTTGATATATTGGTCAAAAAGGGGGCCAATATGGACTCTCTGGGTGGTTTTTAACTTTGGCTTAACAGCCTGCCTCAAAAGAGGACCTTAAAATGGATCCTTGATGAGTCTGGTGGAACAATACCACAGGTATGCGAAGAGATTCACAGAAGGGCCATCCGCAAACTACCAAAAGAATTACTGAATGGCAACCGCAACCGAACCAGGATTCTGGTTGGACTCCTGACAGGGCACTGCCACTTAAGAAAGCACATGCACCGGATAGGAGTACAGACAAGAAACACTGTGCAGATACTGCCAGGAAGAGGAGGAGACCGCAGAACATATTTTAGTTTCTGTGAAGGTAGGTGCAGGTTCTTGCAACTAGGACAAGAAAAACCACAAACAAGGACCTACACTAAGTAGCCGCTGGCAAAGCTATGAACGGTAATTAATAACCTGAAGCTGGCCAGTGAGTTATAAATATAGTTCTAGATGCAATACTCCTTCTGCCCGCCTATTTTATCCCTACATCTATCCCTAACCCTAGATTTATCTTCAATCTCCACTTTGTGAACCATACTGTTAACTCATTCAGGTGTTTAAGTGTTGGGTGTTAATTGAAGGGTCCGAATTATTTGTACGAATCTCTGAATCACCAGCGAAAGTATGTGTCGTAATGTTAACATGTGTTGGAATATCTTGCAGTGTGTATTGAAAATAGAAATGGGCGAAGTATGCCTCCCTGAGGAACACCCACCCCAATGCGTATATAAGGTGAGAATCCAGCTCCCTGACGACTCGGCGAAATCAGTCCGACAGATAAGATCTCTATAGGAAATGGTACGTATGGTGGATGATGTTCTTCAGTTTCGATAGCAAGCCCTTGATGGAAGGCTGTTCTAAAAGACAAGAAAGACACCCAAGCAAAGCTGATTTTGTTCGAGCGAAGGGAGAGAACTGTCAGCAAAACGATGCAATTGTTGAGTTGTTGAGTGGAATGAGAGGAATCCAAATTTATGAAATAATATTAGAATTTTCAAATATAGGCATCAGTTGTCGGAACAGTATTTTCTAGAATTTTGGAAACAATAGAAGAAAAATCTTTTAGAAACTATTAGTTCACATTACTGTGTTATTAAAAAAATTCCCTCAATTTTAAGACCATTGGGAAAAGCGGGAAAAATTTGGGATGAATTTAAACGTAAATTCTTTGGTTAGTACAAAAGTGAGTGTTGGAATATCTCGTATGCGCAATTGTCCTAAGCCCTCAGGATAAAACTCATTAAAAACCGGTGAGTGGGCAATAAAAATTGCAACTATACGTCAGTCGTGAAACATTAGAGGCCATTAAATAAACTCGAAATGGTCATGAAACTGATTCATCATATTTATATATTTATAAAAGCGTTTAGAAAAGTTAACGGCCACCCTCCGCATATAATTTACAACAGCGCAGACAAACCAGCGGCGCCAGTTGTCAATAAAAACGCTTTACTCTCCTGGGAAAGGAAAAAAGAAAATAAAGTTATTAAGCGGCGTACTTACGGGAAAGTTTTAACGACTTGTAAACAAAATATGATATTCAACATTAAAAAAGCATTATCCCAAATAAGATTGCATGCAAAATGGGTTGTTACGACGGTAAACCCGATCTAAAAAACCTATTAAGCCGTTCTGTTTTATGTAAACATGCGGTTATCTTTAACTTTAAAATCAAACAATGAAAGATTAAATTTAAATTGGTTATCAGATAAGGGATGATTGCAGGCCCCATGGGTTGATCCAGTGTTGGTAATATAAGAAAATACTCGAAGCAATTATTTTTTGTTTTATTTAGATTAAATTTTAACTACCTTCAATTAGATAACAAGTAACATTGAGAAAAAATCAATAATAAACAAGACTGGAGAAACTACCCAATGGAAGGATAAGAGGGGAGATGGTATGACCATCCACTCTTTAGTTGACGAGGAAGGTCTGACGGTAATGTGAGGTTGAAGACCTTATCGGTTTAATATGGTGTTAAAAAAGAATTGTTAAGGAAGAATAGCACATAGAACTTTATCTACATTCTGGGCATATTGTGTGTCTACTTTTCAACCTAGTATGACCAATTCTTAGTCTTTTATCGTTGATCCCTCTTCTTCAAACCATAGTCCCTATCGGTTTAATATGGTGTTAAAAAAAGAATTATTTAAGAATAGCACATCGAACTTTATCTACATCTGGGGCACATCGTGTGTCTACTTTTCAACCTAGTATGACCTATTCTTAGTCGTTTGTCTTTGATCGCTCTTCTTTGAATAATTGTCCCTAACGGCTTAAAATGGTGTTAAAAAAGAATTGTTTTGGAAGAATAACACATCTAACATTATCTACATTCTGGGCATATCTTGTGTCAACTTTCAACCTAGTATGGCCTATTCTTAGCCGTTTGACTTTGATCCCTCTTCTTCGAATAATTGTCCCTAACGGCTTAAAAAGTGTTAAGTAAGAATTGTTAGGGAAGAATATCACATAGAACTTTATCCACATTCTGGGCATATAGAGTGTCTACTTTTCAACCTAGTATGACCTATGCTTAGTCGTTTGACTTTGATCGCTCTTCTTCAAATATTCCTAACGGCTTAAAATGATGTTAAGTAAGAACTATTAAGGAAGAATGACACATCGAACTTTATCTACTTGCTGGGCATATCGTGTGTCAACTTTTTAACCTAGTATGCCTATTCTTAGTCATTTATCTTTGATCCCTCTTCTTCGAATAATTGTCTCTAACGGCTTAAAATGGTGTTAAAAAAGAATTGTTTTGGAAGAATAACACATCTAACATTATCTACATTCTGGGCATATCGTGTGTCAACTTTTCAACCTAATATGGCCTATTCTTAATAGTTTGACTTTGATCCCTCTTCTTCGAATCATAGTCCCTATCAGTTTAATATAGTGTTAAAAAATAATTGTTTAGGAAGAATAGCACATCTAACATGATCTACATTCTGGGCATATCGTGTGCAAAAATTTCAACCTAGTATGGCCTATTCTTAGTCGTTTGACTTTGATCCCTCTTCTTCGAATAATTGTCTCTAACGGCTTAAAATGGTGTTTAAAAAAAATTGTTTTGGAAGAATAACACATCTAACATTATCTACATTCTGGGCATATGGTGAAATCACTCTTCGGTGTTCGAAGAGGCACCGATGAAAATGCTAAGGGTTATAGGAAAAAACTCCACCTGGAACATTTTGATAGCAAGATTTTCATCAATTTTTTCTGTTTTTAATTAAAATTAAACCATTATTTTGTTTATCCTCAGCATATAGAAAGAAAATTCTTGGGATAGTACAATTTAAATTTCCTAAGCACGAGTACTTTGTGCTTGGTTTGTTGAAAGTGGATTGTATTGGCTGGATCGTTTTTCTCGAAAATAACAACAAGAATTCCTCGTAATCCCTCGTATCACTATTTCACTTGAGCCGAGAGGAAAATTTACGACGAGGGAAAACTATTCTAAGGGCGACGATATAAATCTCGTGGTCCTTGGTTGCATTTAGCCTTTTGATAAATGCCCTCGGTCCCGTTATCGCGTGTGCAAAGTGTTCCTTACACTTTGAAAACGTGCTGAATTTAATCTCAAGACGACTTAAAGCCGCCAATTTAAATAAAACCGCGTGTCGGAATTTATCCTCCCATGTCATCATGACGACAATGAAGAAATTTCCCTTCTCTCTATGTCAATTAAAATATTGAAAAAAATTGTGTTTTCAAGCGTTAGAATATTTTACAAACAGACGAACCGCGTTTTTTAATAATAATAATAATACATACATTTATTAATAAAAAGTATAGACTAAAGTGCGTTAGAATGGTTGACTATAAGGGCCCATTGCACCAACTTGCTTTCAAGTCAGAACTGAACCGAGTTCAACGCAAAAATTAGAATTTTACAATTTATATTGAACCTAGTTCAAATGATAATCCTGGTTCAAGTTCAAACGGCCGTCGGCGTGTGTTAAACGGAGATCAGAGTTGAAGAAGTCCATTCCATCCATATAAGGGCCCGCTGCTCTAAGTTAATTTAAACTTAGTACTGTACTGAACCGAGTTCAACTCAAAAATTACGAGTTTTCCTATTTACCTGGAACCTAATTCAAATGATGATCCTAGTTCCGATTGGAAAAGCTGTGAAACGTGGGATAAACTGTGTTGAGAGTTGAATGACGTTCGTTTCACATAAGGGCCCTTGCACTAAGTCGGTTTAAACTCAGTTTTACTGAACCTAGTTCAACGCAAAAATTAGCTTTCTCCAATTTATCTGTAACCTACTTCATATGATGATCGTGGTTCAAAATTGAACGGCCGTCGAGCGTGGATTAAATGGAGATCAGATTTGAACGACGTTCATCTCGTATAAGGACCAGTGCATCAAGGGAGTTTAAACTAAGTTCTGTGCTGAACCGAGTTCGACTCTAAAATTAGGGTTTTCTATTAATCTTGAACCTAGTTCAAATCATGATCCTGGTTCAAATTTAGTCTTCGAGCATGGGTTAAACTGAGTTCAGGGTTGACCGTTTTCGTTTCATCATATGGCCGTATGTTGTTGAAGACATATTCTCGAGATTCACACTTTTGATATCTTTGTTCACAGATTTCAATAAACGTTTACAAACTGTTGATTAGGTTGACATATGTATGTTAACAAAGGAAGGGTTATTAGAAGCAGTCAAGGCCATTTTCACGAATGAGACAATGGTGGATACTATAGTAGATTTAGAATGTCAACAAAAATTTCTCCGACTTATTCGAAGGGTAATAAGTACAAATGGAAAAACTAAAGAGTCTACGAAAAGTGGTACAACAACCAAAGTCAACAATGAATAACTGTGATGACTAGTTATAACCGTACAAAGAGGCCACAATCAGTACCAACTTGTGACCATCGGTTGAACGATGGGTGCGTTACAGATGGTGCTTCCTTTTTTGAACTTGGTTCAAGTTATGAAAGACATTCCAGGCAACACAGCATTAACCGGGAGGTTCAACCTCAAGGTCACGGGTTCAAATCCAGTGGCCAACAAACTTTACAAATGGTCACTATGGGAGTTGATATAACCTCTGCTAGTATTTCTACGATAAAAACTCATTATTTCCGGTGGATTGTAAACCAGAGAATATCATACCTCAAGGTTGCGAGGTGTTTCAAAATAAAACAAAAATAAAACAGGCCCATTTATAACTATTATGGATTTGATATTCAGAGATTAGAACCCTCTTTCATTTTTGTAGGCACAACTTCTTTCTTACTTCTAGTCATAGTGCAATACCTTTAGTCTACCCTAGTAACCTGATTGGGTTTTGTCACGAGATGGAGTTGACCATTCCCAGCTTTGAGTAGAAGTGCGTAGTATTTAGAGAAAGTTAATTAATGATTATTTGCAGATCGTGAGATGCGGTCTTGAGTAGAAGTTGGAGGAGTCTATGTTGACCTTTTTTAAACATGTCTTGTGCACAGAGTTCTATTGTCAACTTAAAAAATCTACGGTTTGGAGCTTAGATTAATTATTAATAATGATTTTTTCCCTGCTTTGACAAGTTTTAAACATTTGGCGTTTGTCCATTCGCTATTTGATGCAGGACCGTGATGGCCTCTGGATATGAAACATGATCAAAAATGACATCTCAGACTTCGTCTCTGTATTTTTTTTACAGACCTGCCATAAGACAACTTTCCTTTCGCTGGTTTTCGCTGTCATGAGCTATTTCTTGCGAATGTCTAATTTCACAGCCGACACCATCCTGTCATCTCGTCACGTGTTACATGAACTCAC
This sequence comes from Cimex lectularius, assembly GCF_000648675.2. Lineage (NCBI taxonomy): Eukaryota > Metazoa > Arthropoda > Insecta > Hemiptera > Cimicidae > Cimex > Cimex lectularius. The sequence continues at coordinate 1,489,183 of NW_019392660.1, read as the reverse complement.
CCGACGAACGGAAATATGAAACTTTACCTTTGACTAATACTAAGTGTAACATTCTCTGAAATGTAAAATTCAACGTTTTTGTATTGCCTTTATTTCTAACCGATGCTTAATTGCCGCGCTTTTTATAATTCACACTTACAAAGCTGTATTCTGTCAAAGTTAGGCTATTAATTAATTATACTTTTTTATCTAAGGTCTTGGTTGAGATGACAAAGTTAGTGTCACGAAGCTCCTTAGCCTTAGTCGAAGATCGTAAGTTCGAATCCCGCCCGTTACACTAACTTTTTCATCTCAACCAAGACTTTGTATAAAAAGTATAATTAATTGAAATAATTAACAAGCAACGCTGTTCATAATGTCTCAGAAACCCTGAAAGCCAGAGAGCGATTAATATTTCGCACTATCAGTAAGAAAAATTTAATTCTGCTCATAAACAAATACGAAAGTTATTTTTTCTTTTTGCCTGGGGTTGCTGGTCGTCTTCTGGGCGCACACTAGGCCGGAGGAAGTTGCCATTCTTCTGGAACCCGGCTCTGCGCCGCGCTACCGGCTTAGCGTGCGTGCGCCGGGGCAGTCGTAAATCGTTGAGTTCGGGTATATTCGGCTGTCCTCGGACGCCATATTTGTAAAGACGAAGCCAACGATTATGACGTGGGCCTCCTGGAAATGCAAAATCAACACTAAACCGCAGCGCTAGTCGGATGGAGGGGGAAAATTCGGCCAACGCGGCCAAGAGCGGTTCCACTTCCACATAGTGTGCGGACCTTCACAATTCCGCACCGGCCTAGTTTGTGCCCAGCTTTAGTCTTCTTTTCTTCTAATGCTTTAAAAAATCTATTGTGGAATTGATCCTTATTTATTTCCCTACCGAGTGAACCTTTTAAGGGCTGGTTTTATCTTCAGGTTTCGATGTTTCTGCCGTTTCACGACATAATGGGCAGAGTTCTATCTCGGTTTTTCCCATTTTTCGTGTGGTAATTGAATAGGACCAAACCAAAGTTATATTATTTTTCGTAATTCTTATTTGCTGATTGACTGTCACATTTATATTTTCCTTTTGAAATATTTATTTGTAGTGGGAACCTACCCATTAGGTGTCACTACCGGTTCTGGAATGGTCTCGCCCTCCACTCTCCAGCGAATCAGAGCAGAGCCGGTGCGTACAAAAGCAGGAGCACTGCCCCACTGTCTTCAGACTCATCTACTCGACGAGATCTCACCAATCACTAATCGACAACGACAGCAGACTCGTCAACCGACTTATCACTAATGACGCACTTACGACGACGGCAAGGGTACTATCAGCGTTAGCCTCGAACTTGCCTTCTCAACGTAGCCGACTTGGCTACAGGCAAACCGCTACACTCAGCCAACTGCTCTCACTCTCCCTCTACCAACAGGCACAGACACATTCGGCCGCCAGACACATCGTCTCAACGCTACGCTTCCAAACAACACCGGCCCTTGTCAGAGCCACCTAATACCTCCCAGTCACTAATGGTGAAACTGGTGATTTATTCAGTTTGTGGGCATTTGTTGCTCTGGTTCGTAGGGTGGACGGCTGGTGCTTGGTGAAAAAGTGACCAACGACGAAGATACGTCTGAGGACGAAGAGGTTTTCTATATCAATAGATGGTTATTTTATCGAAAACCTATCTCTACAGCTGCTACACTTCTGACCTATCGTTCCCAACAACATAACTTGTGTCTTGAGAGAGGAACTTCTAGGGTAGTCTCATTCTTGAGATCCTGAATATCATCCTTAATTTAATATAACTGCCATCTTTTATATAACAGTGTTGAAGTATTTTCTATCCTACGAAATCGAAATATATTTACTTTTAAAAACCAGAGTCAAAACCTTTCCTCGTATATTCTTCCAGAACGACCAGATAAAAATGTTGGCCAAGGGCGGACGGTTTGTCTGAGGAAGATTTCGAGGTTCAATTCTGTTCTTCCATTGCATCAAGTCTTCAGAATGTAATTTCTGCATTGGTTTTGAAAATTTACGGGCAGTTGTACATTCTTGAAATCCTGAATTTCCTTGGTGCCAGATTAGAATCTGAGGGTTGTTCCTTACTTTGCCAGTTTGCCTTCAATCCTTTCGTGTCCTGGCAGCTTCATCCGAGTTTCCTGATTTGGGCATATGAGTACAATCACGTTTTTTAAGCATTTCCTGTACGCAGAGTTCTATTGTTTTGATCTCAAGTTGGAAAATTGAGAAGAAGCTTGAGTAATTTGATAAGTTTTAAAACTGATGGCGTTTGTTGATCTCAACTCCTGTCTAACTTAACTACGTTGATCAATTCGCTCGGTCCGTCTATTCACGCTAGTTTACGTACTCAAAAGTTTCAACTCCACGCCTTCAATGAGGAACAGATAATTTTGTTTAGATATTTATTTTTTAATTTGCCTGATTATGAAGAAAATCACAAAATAGAAGTATGAAATATTTTCTTTTTACTTCAATTTGCAGTTATTCAGATAATTTTATCTCTGTTCTTCACAAACATTCCGAGCAAATGTTCGTTATTTTTACATTTACATCTTTCACCACTTTTTAGAAATAATGAGAAACGTCGATCTTTGAAAGTTTCGAAATCCACCTGTTGCAGTTTCATCTCGTTAGATACAAAACGCGAATTTTTACTGTTTTCCCACCGGCATTAATAAACATCAAATACGCGACGGAAATACGATGACCTTTGTTATAAAAAGCGCTTCCTTGAAAGCATTGGAAAGAGACCAGTGCCAACAATTCAAAGCCCCGGGATTAATTTGCCGGCGAAAATAGCCAGGTAGTTGATGACGAAATAATTGCACATCAATTATAATAAGTTGTGTGTGGTTTTTATTTAATATTAAAATTATTTTATCTCTACGAAAGTTTAGAAGAGGACCAACATTGAAAATTATTCTTGTATACGGTCTCGGTTGAGATGAAAAAGTTAGTCACGAGCGGGATTGGAGGTCGGAAGATTATCATGATCTTGCGGCCTCCTTTCATTCACAGTAATAAATACATTCGAACTGTATTTACAAATTCCACTCATACACTAAACTAAACTGTTTGTCGGGCATGTGCAGTACTCGATATTCCTCGACATCCACGTCCTTTCACGCATCACCACTCACGCTAATAAGTACATTCTTTCTGAAAAGGCCACTACACTTCGGAAGTATAGTACTAACGAAATTCCAATGACCCGTCCCTCACATCATACTACAAATATATATACACGTAGCTACTAATTTGGTGGGCCTGTAAGTACTCGACATTCCGTCACAGCCACACTCATGCTTCGACACTCACGCAAATAAATACATTCATACAAATAGGGGGATATACCACGTTTGGTGGGTTATATATAGCATTGATTAATTTTATAATATGCTATTGGGAAGGCCACACCAAGCTCTGTGCAGTGCTAGTTGTTCGTATTCTTCTAAAATATGTCTTACTGTCATAGTTGCGCCGCACATGGGACATCTCCTCGGTCTTTTGCATATGTTAGGCGGGTATGGCCTATCCTTAATTGTGAAAGTACAATTCTTTTTGAAAATTTCAGGGATCCAAGGTTTGACTGTCTTTTAGCGTAGAAATGTGTGGTGTTTAGTGACCGTTAGTCAATGATTATTTAGAGATCGTGAGATGCGGTCTGGTTTTGTTGAAATGCAGACAACACAAGGCCCTGAAGATGATCTCAGTAAAGATCGAAACGTTGACATGATAAAGAAAATGTTTTTCTAAGACCTACGTCACACCAGACCGGACCTCATGATCTTCAAATAACCTTTTGACTGTTTTATCACCTTTAGTTTTTCATTCAGGGCGTTCCATCTGTTTTGCTAGTTGATCAGCTTGTTCATTCTATATTCATGACCCAGAATCTGCTTAAAGGTTGTCGATTTTTCCTAGAGCTATTACGGAATTTAGGACAAGTTTGGAGCATATTCTTTAGAGCCTGTAAAGTATTTAAATTTGTACATATTTTCCATAGTCCTGTGCACTGAGATATATTGCATGGAACTCTGGTCGGAAAATTGTTGAGATTAGTTAAGGGCTTTGCAAGGTTTTGGTCGGTTTTACACCTACGGTCTATGTTTATAACATACGGCCCTTGTTAAACTTAGTACTATTTTTCTTCCAAACGATTCATTATCTATGACTACTTGGAAGGGTCTGCCAAAGTTTTGTTTCACTACCATTTTGTACCGTTCTAATTTATTGTAATTATCTTCAAAATTTTGACGCGGCGGTTTATTTCCTTGTACCTCTGGAGTTTATCGGCACTCTCGGCCATCTTTCGTCCATAAATATGTAAGAGTGCGGTTTCCATGACTGTAGTGGGATGGGAATTGCACCTGATTTAAGTTAATTTCAGTTAATCAAAAATTATGGCTTTTTTCAACACATGATTAAAAGCGTTGTACTGCATAGAAAGTTATTTATAACAAAACGGATCAATAAAGACGGATATAAAGTAAAAACAAATAGTCCTGTAATAGCCAGTTTTGAAATATCTACCTTGTTAATTTAAGATGGCAGTAAGGATTTCTCGATTTTAACAACTATAACTTTACAGCCCTTACACTCCTCTGTTTACTATTTCACCTTCGAGGGCCGTAGGTTCGTTTAAATTTGAGTAGGCCGTAATAAAAAGGCGAGTGACGCCGTAAAAGTCCGAAACCGGGCGGGTTTTCAACAGTTAATTCACTTCATTTACAAAGTTTTTACGGCGCGCCTCCCACTATTTAGTCGGACAATAAAAGTTCCGACCCTAAAGCGTCCATTTCCCCGTGGGCTTTTTCTCGAGGCTGAAAGGGCAACGGTCTGGAAACTGACCACGGCGTTTTAATTAAAATAATAGAAAAACAAAGACTCTTCTCGAAGGGGAAACAAAAAGAGGACAATTTTATTACTCAACCACCCGACCGGCTTCGCTACCTCCTGTTATCTTCGTTGACCCTTTTCCTCTTTTCAATTTGTAGCGTTCGGAAGGGAAGAAAGACAATTGAAAATCAGACCATTACCATTTGCAAATAATAATACAAAAAAATCCGATTGTTCGACCAAAGATCAATAAACGCTTTTATTTATGAGAAATTATTTACAAGAGCTTCCAGAAATGTCTCTTTTTCCCTGTGCATAATATACAATTTCATGTCAAATATTTTCTAATTATTACTTTCAAAGGGAAAACGACGAAAAATATAACTCCATGCCTTTTATTAACTCTCCAATTAGAATGAACTAGATAATCAAAGAGGGCGACTAAATTTCAACATGTCCATCTATAGATCAAAGCGGACATTTACATATTCAACAACATTTCTTTTCGTCCAATTAATAAAAACATCACAATTGAAAATTCGTACTGTTTTATTAGAGTGTGCGTGAGTGAGTGAGAGAGTGAGAGAGAAAAAGTTAGATGAAGCAGATTAAGGAATTGGAAGGTAAGATGAAAGGACCTTACAAACAGAGGATGAGAAAGTGAGAGAGCGAGGAGGAAAGAGGGAGAGAGAGAGAGAGAGGAAAGGGAGTGAGTGAATAAAAGAGAAAAACAAAGAAAGTGAGTGATCGGCAAAAAACGAGTGAGTGTGAAACAGAAGGAGAGAGAGGGGGAGAGAGAGAGACTGAGTGAGTGAATGAGTGAGTGATTGAGTGAGTGGGTGAGAGAGAGAGAGAGAGAGAGAGAGAGAGGGGGGGACTGAGTGAGTGAAACAGAATGGGAGAGAGCGAGAGGAAAAAGTTACATGAACGAAATTAAGGAAGAGGGAGGTAGGGCGAAAGAGCTGTGTAAATAGCGAATGAAAAACAGAGAGAGAGAGAGAGAGAGAGAGAGTGAGAGAGAGAGTGTGTGAATGAGTGAGTGAGTGAGTGAACGAGAGGAATTAAAGGCTAGAGAGAGATACTGAGTGAGTGAGAGGGAGTGTGAAACAGAATGGAAGAGAGCGAGAGGAAAAAGTTACTTGACCGAAATTAAGGAATAGGGAGGTAGGACGAAAGATCTGTGTAAATAGAGAATGAAAAACAGAGAGAGAGAGAGAGAGTGGGGGAGAGGGAGAAGGCGAGGGGGAGAGAGNGGGGGGGAGGGAGAGCGAGAGAGAGAGGAGAGATGGTGGTAGAAGGGGGAAGAGGGAGAGAGAGAGGAAAGGGAGTGAGTGGAAAAGAGAAAAACAAGGAAAGTGAGTGATCGGCAAAAACCGAGTGAGTGTGAAACAGGAGAGAGAGAAAGAAGCGAAAGGGAAAGTAAGTTACACGAAGTAGAATGAAAAAGAAAGAGTGAGAGTGAGGAAGAGAGGAGACATAGGATCCATCGGTAATGGTCAGAATGAGAAACTTGCCGCCATTTCACCACCTAGGTTTGGTAGACTAAAATGATCAGTATACAAGCTAAAAACTATGTAATTTGGCCATTTCCGATTAAACTGGACAGCCTACTCCTGGTGTCAGTCACATAGGTTCATGATCAACCTCAGTAATTCGGGGGTGTTTTATTTGGTCAATCATGACCTTTTTTTTCTTTCTTTCTTTAGCCAAGTCATGAGGATGGAATAAATTAAACTTTGGGTGACGAAGCGAATGAGTTACGTTTTAGTCACGAACTAACAGAAAATTTAACCAATCTAATTCGATTAAATTAATATATTTTTAGGCTTACGTTGCTAAAAATTGATCTGCCTTGAAGCCAATCACACAGGATTGTAACCAAGTAAAAAGTTTCTTTGAAATATAAGGAAAGCATGCTGGTACTTACGGATCGTCCGGAGTCAGGTGGACCGGCTCGTCTGTGAATTCGGGAGGGAAGTTGGCCAGGTCTCGATCCGAATCCAACCTCGGCTTGTACGGGGGCGTCACCTGCTTCTGCTCCAGCTACAAACAACAGAATAAACTACTTTTCGACTGTCTACACAAAGATAGTGGCGGGCCTAAAAAGCTAAAACATAATGCGAATATCGGGGGGGAAAAAATACGACGGAAATTGTTGGAAAATCGACAAATCACGGATCGTCCGCCGTGAACGTCAACGTGAGACTGGTGAACTGTCGGTCGAAGTTTTCCAAACAGTAGTGCGATCTGCCTGGGATAAACAGGCGACCAATTTTGTTTTATTTTCAGGAAATAAACAAAATTGAAAATTATAACTCCATTATTTATTATGTTCAACTTTCTTGAAACGTAAGCGTATAAACAAAAATGTATGACAATAAAATGTAAAAAATTCTAAAACAGAGAAAGAAAGGGAAAGTGTACAAAAAAGAGATCGAGGGGTAGACTGCCAGAAAAGGGCTTTCTGGTTTTCTAGAGAATGATCGTACGCTGACAAAAACACATGTCTCAGATAAATAATATCGTGATACTGTAATGAACGTGATATTGAAAAGTACAGATACAAATATATATCGATACATGAATAAAAAATAAAATGGATGGTGTAGGAGAAAAAACGGTTTGTATTATACATTCATAGTTAATTAAATATTAATTATTCTTATCTAACTGCAACTTCCGAAAATTTTACAAATAGTTTAAGGGCAATAGAAAGAAAGACTGATAAGAAAAAAGAGCTGTATAGATAGAGAGTCTAGAGAGACCACAGAAAAGGAACGAAAAAGAGAGATAGAGAGAGAGAAAGAGAGAGAAAAAAGCAAAGAAAGAAAAAAAGAAAGAGGGAGAGTGAGAGAATGAGTAAGTGAGAGGGAGAAAACGAGAGAGGAAAGAAGTGAGAGGGAGAGAATGAAAGTTGGGATAGTGAGTAAAATGAGAAAGAGAAAGAGACAGGGGAAAAAAGATATTTGATAAACGATTTCTGTTTACAAATCTCGCAAATTTAGGTCAATTTGAGCTTTTTCACAAGAGAGAGAGGGAGAGAAGACAGAGAGACAGGGAGAGACTGAGGAAGGGTGAGAGACAGAGGAGGAAGAGAGGGAGAGAGAAAAAAAGAGAAAGGGAAAACGTGAGTGAGTGAGGAGAAAGAGAGAGAGAGAGAGAGAGAGAGAGAGAGAGAGAGAGAGAGAGAGAGAGACTGAGAAAGAGCGAAAGGAAGAGGAAAGTAGTGAATGAATGAGTAAGTGAAAGAGAGAGAGAAAGAGAGAGCGTGGAGGAAGAAGGAAAAAGTGAGAGAGAGTGAGTGAGTAAGAGAAGTAAGAGAAGCGGAGAGATTGAAAATGAGAACAAAGAGATAAAGATATTGGAACGTAGAACAAAAGAGCATATAGATAAGGAATGCAAAATAGTGAGAGAGAGTGAAACCGAAGGGGAAAAAGGGAGAAGGAAAGAAAGAGGGAGAGAATTAAACGGAGTGAGTGAGTAAATGAGAAAGGAAAGGAGAGTGAGTGAGAGGGGACAGAGAGAGAGACTGAGGAAGAGCGTAAGAGAGAGGAAGGTAGTGAATGGATGAGTGAGTAAGAGAGATTGAAAATTAGAAAAAATAGATAACGATATTCCAACAAAGAAAAAATCGCAGCAAACATAGTGAGAGAGAGAGAGAGAGAAAGAGAGAAGGAGAGAGTGAGATAGAATGAGAGTTAGTAAGAGAATTAGTGAGTGTATGAGATAAAGAGAGAGTGTGATAGAATGAGATTGAGTGAGCGAGTGAATGAGGGAGAAAGAAAGAGAGAGAGAGAGAGAGAGAGAGAGAGAGAGGGGGGGACTGAGTGAGTGAAACAGAATGGGAGAGAGCGAGAGGAAAAAGTTACATGAACGAAATTAAGGAAGAGGGAGGTAGGGCGAAAGAGCTGTGTAAATAGCGAATGAAAAACAGAGAGAGAGAGAGAGAGAGAGAGAGTGAGAGAGAGAGTGTGTGAATGAGTGAGTGAGTGAGTGAACGAGAGGAATTAAAGGCTAGAGAGAGATACTGAGTGAGTGAGAGGGAGTGTGAAACAGAATGGAAGAGAGCGAGAGGAAAAAGTTACTTGACCGAAATTAAGGAATAGGGAGGTAGGACGAAAGATCTGTGTAAATAGAGAATGAAAAACAGAGAGAGAGAGAGAGAGTGGGGGAGAGGGAGAAGGCGAGGGGGAGAGAGNGTATAAATTCACTTTTTCACATCCTAAATGTATTTGTTAAATGTAAACAATGTTTGTAAATCCCAGGCCCTGAAGATGATCTCAATAAAGATCGAAACGTTGGCCATAAAGAAAATGTTTTTCTGAAACCTACATCACACCAGACCGCATCTCACGATTTCTGAATAATTAAAGATTAATTAATTGAAAAAAATTATTTGGTCAATCGGATGTCGAACTCTAATGGATATCATATATAATAACAGTAATTATTCAGAAATCGTGAGATGCGGTCTGGTGTGATGTAGGTTTCAGAAAAACATTTTCTTTATCGTCCCAACGTTTCGATCTTTATTGAGATCATCTTCAGGGCCTGGGATTTTATTTATTTGGCCCTGGTCTTCTGGGCTCAATAAAGATCGAAACGTTGGCCCGATAAAGAAAAAGTTTTTCTGAAACCTACATCACACCAGACCGCATCTCAGAATTTCTGAATAATTATCTATTAACTGTCACTAATCACCACACATATAATAACAGTAATATATATATATGAATTTAATAAGAAAACAGGAGGAAATATGTGGTGAGGCTCATATCCGTTATATCAATAAATACATAAAATATTATGTATTGAATTTAATTCGTATGCAAAATTGACCGAAAATTATCACTGTTTTGTTTCCAAGATTGCAAAATTTAAATAAAAGTGAGGTATAATCCTTGAGACAACCTTCATGTTAAGAATGGGATTTTTAACTAAATGACTATCAACATTATGTTTAATAAAGATAAAACATAATAATTTCATTTTATTTTTCAATTTTGAATGAAATATGATTTATTCAACAAGTTTATAATCGTGTACGTCACAGCCAGAATAGGAGACTAAACGTTGTAATACATGATAATCCCCATATCGATTTAGCAGATCACTAATTGAGCTTTAGTCCCGTTTCTAAATCCCATAATCTTAGACAGATTTAGGGAAGACGGGCAGGTATTACAGCTTGTCGAAACAATATCACTCCAGGCATTACAAGTAATGGAACTTACATTCGAGACAATCCTGTTGAGCCGGCCGGGCTAATTGCCCTCATTAAAATGTCAGTTCGGTAATAAGAGAAAAATGTAACAGCCGTTGGACCCGGTTCAATTAGGAAATGCCAAGGCCCGCCGGATGTTGATAGAAAAGTTTTTCCAGGAGAAGGGGAAAATTATGATACCTCTGGCGACATTAACTGGCCCCCTTGGATACTTAAACGCGCTTCGTTAAAGACAACACTGGATAAAACTCCCCTTTATTGAAGAGAAAACTTCGCTCGGGCTTTTAGTAAGTACATCTTAGCTTTGACGGCAAACTTTCCTATACGATTCTTCATTTGATAACGCCCTTGTGGTTCTTTTAATCTGCCTCGCGAAACGGCACCTTTTGAGGATCCATGAACAGAACAGGTCCTTTCCTTTTTTAAAACATCTAGAATTATTTATCCAAACTGTGCTAATCGTTTTAAATCGGGGGTGTCGGCGGCAAATGTTAAGGCGTTTGCACGGCGACTTGTAAAGGTATCAAGAGCACTGTCGATAGGTGACTCTTGGAGGATCGTAGAACAAGGATTTTACCCACCTGTTTAAGAATAGGGAACGAGAGAGAGAGAGAGAGAGAGAGAGAGAGAGAGAGAGAGAAGAGAGAGAGGGGGATGGGGGAGTGGAATTGAAGGAGAAATGAGTAAGTGATAGAGAATTATAAGAGGAAACGGGATGGCGAGAGAGAGAAGGAAAGAAAGAGGAATTGTGAGGGAACGAAAGGGAGAGGGAGAGAGTATAGAAGTGTAAGTGAAACGGGAGAAGGGGAAAAGAGAGAGTGAGTGAGAAAATGAGAGAGTGAGGAAAAAGAGGATAAGAGGGATGATGAAAGAGGGAGAAGTTGAAAGCGAAACAGTGAGTCAAAGATGAGAGAGGAAAAGGGGAAAGGAAGGAGTGAATGAGTAAGTGCGAGAGAGAGAGAGAGAGGGGGGGAGGGAAAGAAAGAGAGAGGGAGAGAGAGAGAGAGAGAGAGAGAGAGAGAGAGAGAGAGAGAGAGAGAGAGGCAGGGATAGAGGAAATAATGATAGTAATGATAAGTGATAGAGAATTAGAAGAGGAAACAGGATGGCGAGAGAAAAAGGGAAAGAAAGAGGAAAAGTGATAGATTGAGTAAGTAAATGAAAGTTAAAAGGGGAAAGGAAGGAATGAATGAGTGAGTAAGTGGGAGAGGGTAAACAAAAAGAGGGTAAGAGAAGAGGAGGAAAGAGGGAGAAGTTGAAAGGGAAACAGCACCTTTTGAGGATTCATGATTAGTACTTACTTCAACGCCTTTTCTTATTTTTTTTTATAACATATCGAATTATTTATTCAAAGAAAGAGAGAGAGATAGATAGAGAGAGAGAGAGAGAGAGAGAGAGAGAGAGAGAGAGAGAGAGAGANAGGAAGAGACAGGGATAGAGGGAGAGAAAGAAACAGGAGGATGGGAGAGAGAGAGATAGAGAGAAAGAGAGAGAGAGAGAGAGAGAGAGAGAGAGAGAGAGAGAGAGAGAGAGGAAAAAGAGGGAAGGGTCACACACAGTACCTTTTGAGGTTCCATGATTATTACTTCAACTCCTTTTCTTAATTTTTTATTTTTTTTTAACATCTAGAGTTATTTACTCAGACTGTTCTAAAATCAGGGGCGTCATTCGCAGCAACTGTTAAAGCCATGCCATGGCGACTCATCACTGTAAAGGTTCATATCACTGTCGATAGGTGACCCTCGTAGGACTGACTCGTTGAACAAGGGTCATACCTAACTGTTTCAAAGATAGCTATTGCGAAGAGGCTTACGATCTCATAAACAAACTGTTTTTAGCTTGGCAGCTAGTGAAATGTTTTGAAGGACCCATACCATTGCATCCACTACTCCTTAATTGGGTGCAAGGGGATTTCCAGGCGAAAAATAATGGAGCAGCCTGGCAATCACTCAGAAGCACAAGTCGATTGATGTCGCTTACGGTCAGCCGACCCCGCACGGCAGTCAAAACGACGGGTGTGCGAACAGTCACACAAACGAGGTCCCTTCCGTACGGTCGGGGGATGGAGCCGGATCAACTGAACTACAGGCGCAAGCATCTCCTAGGCCCAAATGCTTGCACTTACGGTTTGGATTCGTAGTGGTACGTGGGGAGACCCCTGGCGGGTACTCGGTGCGAGACGCCTGACCCGGTTGTTCTCGCAAACTGGCACAAAAACGGGAAAGTTGCACTACTCTGGGGGTTGTTGGCATTTCCACTTAAAACCAAAGCTGTCGTCGGAACGTATCCGGAAGTCCCTGCTATGGGGGCCCCTCCACTCGGGGGTAATAGAGTCTCCTTCTCTACCTACGGGAGTACGTACGGTGGGAGGTTCGGATCGAAATCATTTCGGCCCTTTGAGCCACTCGCTGTGCGGCACACGGTCAGGTGCATTGTTGGGCTGACCCACCCCTTCGGAGGGGGCAAGTGGGGAAGAAGCCCGTTCGGGTCTTTAGGGATCTGGACGGGTTTCTACACCGAGCACGCGGGCAAGCAGGTGCATCGCCTCTCATGATAAGAAACAAACGTCTGATAAGGCCATGTGCCAGGTGTGGGCGATAAAGAACCTCTAAAGACGACGCCCCCTCAAAAGCAACTTAATGTTTAAAAGTGAGCCCTGAATGACTTGGTTCTCTATGGTCCCTCCTAATTGAGCAATGCAATTCCTTCGCTCCATATAGAGAACGTATACGGAAAAGTATCAATCAGAGTTTTTCACTGAAGATGGCGCAATGCGTTTGAATAACTCAAACAACAAACCCGCGAGTGAAGACAGACCCAGTAGTGCCCATGTGCCGGTTCAACATGAATTCACCAACTCGCAGACCAAACCCCATCATCTACTAAAAGTATCAAATCACTTTCGATAGGTGACCCTCGGAGGATCTGACTCGTAGAACAAGGGTCATACCTACTGTTAAAAGTCAGCCCTGCAATAACATGATTCTCGGTGTCCTAATTGAAGGGTGCAATTCATTCGCTCCATATAGAGAGCGTGTAGAAATGTCATCCGGTACAATTGTGCTTGGGCATGACAGCAAATATTATTGCCTCTTCGAATCCTTGGAGGGGGGCTGTTTTATTGTATATAGTACTGATAGCTTTTTCTTCCTTTTCGCATACATGGAGAGTAAACGTATTTATTAGAGAGAATGTGTAGTGTGAGAGGACCTATGGTTGAATATTGAGTACCCTCAATTAGATTAGTTATAATCCATCAATACCCATACTCTATCACCTTAGTTGATTGAATCTGAGTGGATTGATGTAAACAGGAAAGAATGTATTTAAGAACGGGTGAGAGTGTGAGCCTATATTAAATACTTCACGTATTGTCAGCCACTGGAGTCTGACATCAGTGGCGATGTTGTCTTTAGTCGCGGTCATACGTTGTAGGTTGGTGTGTGAGACCATCGGGCTATCGGTTTTCCTTTCCGCGTTGTTTAGGCCTTTCTTCTTCCCCTCATTAAGTTTTTACAACTACCGGCGAAGTTAGGATCTTTTATTACAAAGTCAATCTCACCCCAAAGTGGAGAACCAACGAACGATGAAAACTATTTAGCTTATTGATTTATTCTGTTATAATCGGTATTCGGGGTTCTAGTTACTTTATTTATGACCAAGTTACATTGCGGTATGAAGCAGGGAAAAATATACAGCTTTTTCTCACAAATTTTTATATCAATGAATGTATATGAAAGAAGATATTTTTCCTTTACAGAACGATATGGTACGGTAAATGAGAGGGTTATACTTAAGAAAGTATTAGTGGGAACCGGCAATGTGGCAAAATGAGCAAAAAAGCACAACAGATGCTTCGTTTTTACTTCGAATTACGATTCTAGATGTCTTGAAACGCAAAGGGCCCATTTGGCGAAAGAAAAAAAAAACACGATAAACTAGGGATCGATTATATCATTTTCAGGTGCGGACATCCTGAGGTCAATTTTGATTAAGACATGTTGTACAAGCTTATCGAATGAAATTGATCAGGTTTCTTATTAGACTTTTTTGTATTTTACAGTCTGATTAGATTAAATGAAATTCATAAAGATCAAAGATAGCGATCAGACTGGAGTCGACAATTTTAATTTTCTGGAACGAAGGATCGTCTGAATGAAGTTGACGAACTAAGACGAACAGGTCTGGTCCCAGACAGATTGCCCGCATCTTTCCAATTAGAGGTTTTCCAGGGGAACCTTTTGATGTTTACCACCCCCGGCGCATTGGGCACTTGTTACATGGGCCGGAGGGTGAACTTTCAATAGTAGTAGTAATTGGGGACGGCGCCCCCGGTTCAATTGGAGCCTCCCTGTTTACTTCCTTCCCGATTTATCCACCCGGGTGACAAACATCTCAATGCGGTTGCGGGTCAATGCCCAAAACACTCAATGAACTGTCGTCATAGCAACCTCACCTTTCTTATCACCCTTTCGCGGATCCTTTCAGGGAAACCCTTCAACCTTTATGAACTAAGGTTGAGGTCTCCGCCATATTTCACTTTCTAAAAAAATCGAATTTTTAATCGCTAACGAACTACAAAGCAGCCAAAGTGACATTAAACGAACATTTTTAGTTTTAGAAAAAAATACGGCCAGTTTGGTCCAACTTGGTGTAATTTTACAGGTGTGGTCACATTCAGATGTGCACAAAATATGCAAGCCATGGGAAAAGAAAATTGGTACCTTTTGGCATATGCTTCATGGGTTGGACAAAAAATAAATGCCAGCTCAAAAATGAAGATTATGGATCAAGCGTAGGTAAAATTTAGCGATGCTTCAACCTTTCCTTCATTTCTCGAACCTTTTCCTGTGCCGAGCACTAGTTCAAGCAGATTTTCATCACCAGATGTGCCACTTCAATCCACATTTGGTCCCCACATTACTTTTTCTGTACAACTTTTCATTTATACCAAATGATGAAAAAAATGGTGAAACTGGATGAAAATTATGACCTTAAATGACCTCAAACCCATGACACCGCTGGTGTGTGTAAGCATATATTAGTTTCGTCCAGCTTCTCCATTTTTGTTGTTCAGGTCGAAAAGAGGAGTGTGCACGTTGCAATGAAAATTTAGAACACACAAGGAGCAGAAAATGAAAACCAGGTAAAAACGATGGACCTGGTAGGATTAGAGCATATTCGTTCACCCTACATTGCTCCATACTCTTGTTTTGTAGCGATGCTATTCATCCTTATACTTAAGAATCTAAGTAGCCACCAAAAGGCAAATATTAATTTTTTGTCCCTCACATTTCATGGTACTATCACTCAAAATAATTGTGGGCCAGAAAGGACAAGGGCATACCTATTCTCGTCAGTTCAATGTAAAATTTATGGATGCTTTATCAATAATAGAGAATTTCCCAATATTTATCAAGACACGCTGACTTTTTCTATGCTGGGCAATAGGCCAAGCAGATGTACACAAGAGATATGCTCGTCCTTCCAACTACCCTTTTTTATAGGATACCAAAAACTGGAGGAGTTCCCCCTGGAGCACTGCAGCTGTATACTACAGCTTATTTATTCTTGGATCCATTTTTGGGGGGCTCGCAAGACAAGTGTTAATTTGAACTTTCGGTGTGCTGGTGTTCTTCCATGGAAGAAACTCATTTTTGAAGGGGATTGGGACCAAATTCAGGATCGCTGAAATCCGATCCCGCCACAGACCTTCCATTGATGAGTGCCGAGTCGATTTCGTTTTCCGGTCCCCTTAGGCGTGAGAAAAAAAGTTCAGAGGCGACAGTGGGAATCGAACACACGACCGCGCCATCTACTAGCCGAGAGCCTGAGGTCTCAAGCTGCACGCACACCAGGTCGGTGGAAGCCGGAGGAAGTTGCCAGACTTCTGAAACCCGGCTCCGCGCCCCACTACCGGCCTAGTGTGCGCCGGGGCGGTCGGAAATCGGTGAGCTCGGGTATATTCAGCTGCCCTCGGACGCCATATTTGTAAAGACGAAGCCAACAATTGTGACGTGGGGACTCCTGGAAATGCAAAATCAACGCTAAACCGATGGAGAGGGAAAATTCGACCAACGCGGCCAAGAGCAGTTCCTACATAATGTGAGGACCTTCACAATTCCGCGCCGCACCACCGACTAGTCTGCGCCCAACTTTAACCGGCTACCGCGGTCCCTACCCAACTACTACCCTTTTGGTCCAAAATCCTCCAGGGTTTAAACAGCTAACAAAAGGCAAAATGCTGACGGCACAACTGAAGAAAAACTGGCCAAGCTAGACGAACAATGTGAAAATAAAACGTTCCTGCATAGAAGATACTCGGATTAGCCTTCAATGGCAGGATATAACTAACATAAGGCAAAGTGTGTATGCTGCTAGGAGAAAAATGGTACCTGCTTTTCCCACAGACCTAAGTGCATACGTCCATGATGATTTGAATATGGTCACAAAAAAACAAACCTTTTGTTATAAACAACGATGTCGAATAACCTAATAATATTCACCTGTGATAAAATTTAACACCCAACATGGGACTTCGGGTTGAGAACGAGTCTATACCATCAGAATGAGCGCCTGATGATGGGGGACGAGTCACGCCCGCACACACTCCTCCCGATAACATTGATCTTTCTTTTCTTAATTTCAATTTTCAAACTTAAACATGCCACTTAGAGCTGAGAATGTTGCGCGTGGTCTAGCACTTATTGATGATGGACGTTCCATCAGATAGCGGCCATTGCCATGGGAGTTTCCTACGAAACACTACGAAGTTTTCGAGCAACTGGGTTTTACCATGGAAGACCCTGTTCTGGACGCCCTAGGGTAACAGAACGACAAGATGGTGGTTTTTTGACTGAAAATTTTGCGAAACCGGCACCTTACTGTTATGCAAGAGGTGCATCAGCTCCAGCAAGTTCGAGAAGACCAAATTTCTGAACGCACTGCTCGAAGAAGGCTAAATCAGTATGGATTGATTTTGCCCCCTAAGAGGACCAGAATTGACCAGAACACACAGAGTTGCCATTTGCTCGAGACATAGCTTAGGTCTTCGAACGATTGGTCTGCTGCACTTTTTTCAGATGAGTGTAGATTTGCTCTACGATCTCCAGATGAGCGTGAGTATGGAGAAGGCGAAATTAAAGATACAAAGCTCGTAATTTTTCCAATAGCCTGTGAAACATGTGACAGAAAGTATTTATTAGCAAGAATGTCCAATGTGAAAGAGCTGTTTTGAGGTCTAAGTCCAAGTTAACATATAGAGGTGGAGATGTTTAAGTGAAAAAAGTAGAAAATGTGTCGATTAAGCGGTTGGAAGACAATATGGATAGTTTCTTCTCTTGAATTGCATAACCTGCAAATGGTTTAGTTATATAAAATACAGTAGGGATGGGACAAACCGATCACTCAATGAAACGAATCAGCTCTTTTTCTTTGCTACCCCAAATTAATCTTGCTCATAATTTCATGGGAAGACTTTGGCGGGTTTTTCGAATTTCACTGACGCTAAGTATTGGTGAAAAAACCTTTCCTGATAAAATCAATCTAGAAACTTGGGGAATTCGTGAAGTTTTTAAATCAGGCGACTTGCCAATTTTTTTCTCTCTAAATCACAAATGTTACACACAAGAAAAAAAAAACAAATTCATCGGAGATTATTCTTATCGTTTAGACGTTCTCGTGAGCAGGCAAATTTAAAATCTCATAATTATTATGCCTCAAGAGTAAAAATAAAAAATTATCGTATAATTTTAAAATAATATTTACGAGAAAAACGGTAATTACTAAAAGGAAAATACGCCCTGTACAAAACAAGCAAAAAGTCGACATAATAATGCAATAAGAGTCCAAAATTGGCGAATTGTATTATTTCGCTGACAATGGAATACAAATTTTTCCGACAATAAATGCTTGTTAGGAGGGTCCCCCTTTCTCCCTGGATTTCCTGAGCCGGGGTTGGTCTCATTTCTCAGTATAATTTCCGCACGACATGGCAATAAGGTGGACGTCCCTATCCGCGGCCCCGGGCAAGACGTACTTAAGCCAATCTGAGTTCACGCTTCGGCTGGTTTTGTTGCGTCCGATTAAACACAGGGTCTCCTCGTCCCTATTGATGAACTCGTTGTTTAGACCCGACGGCACGACATTTATTTGCCGAACAAACAAGAGGCCGGCTACAAACTCAATTTCATTATCTGTTATCGTTAATTGGAAAATGCCTTCTGACGAACCGTAGCAGGAAACCCGTGATGGAGTTTGTCCACCGTTTTCAATGTGTTAGACAAATGTTGAAACAATTACGCACATTTGCATTTTAAATTTTAAGGAAATATACACGTACAAATACAAAAAACAAAACACCCTTCTCACCTAAATGTTAAGAGTATTAGAGAGGGAGAGTCTTTCATTTCAACCAATACTGAAACATCACTTGACCATCTTCGCCCAAAAATTAGACATTACATGGAGAAATGAGTAGGAGATAGAGATAGATAGGTAGATAGAAAGAGAAGGAACGGGAACGAGGGAGAGAGAGGGAAAAAAAAGGAGAGTGGGAGAATGAGTGAGTAAAGGTGAAAGGGGAAAAGGGCGAGGGAAGGAGTGAATGAATGAGTGAGTGGGTGAGTAAGTGAGAGAGACAGAGTGAAGAGGAAGCGGGAGGGAGGGCGGGAGGGAGAGAGAGAGAGAGAGAGGGGGAGAGAGAGAGAGAAAGANGAGGGGGGAAGAGAGGGGAATAGAGAGAGTGGGGAAAGGAGTGAGTAAATGAAAGGTGAAAAGGGGAAAGGGCGAAGGAAGAAGTGAAAGAGAGAGAGAGAAAGAGGAGGAAGCTGGAGGGCGGGAGAGAGAGGGAAAAATAGGGACATTGGGAGAATGAGTGAGTAAATGAAAGGTGAGTGAGGAAAAGGGCGAGGGAAGGAGTGAAAGAGAGAGACAGAAAGAATAGGAAGCGGGAGAGCGGGAGAGAGAGGGAAAAAATAGAGAGAGTGGGAGAATGAGTGAGTAAATGAAAGGTAAGGGGAAAAGGGCGAGGGAAGGAGTAAAATGAGAGAGTAAGTGAGTAAGTGAGACAGACAGAGTGATTGAGATAGTTAGAGAGAGAGTGAGAGGAAAAAGAGGGAATGAGTGAAAGGGCCACAGTTCCTATTGAGGATCCATGATTAGTATTTCAACTCCTTTTCTTAATTTTTTTTATAACATCTAAAACTATTTATGTAAACGGTGCTAATCGTCTTAAATCAGTGGCGTCAGTGCCGCAAAGGTGCGTTTGCCCGGCGGCTTGTAAAGGCATGAAGAGCACTATCGGTGACCCTCGGATCTGACCCGTAAGAACAAGGGCCATTCTCACATGTTTAAGAATAGTGAAAGACAGACAAACAGAAAGACGGGGTGAAGGGGAAGGGAAGTGGGGGAGAGTGGGAGAGAATGAGAGGCAGGGATAGAGAGAGAAAAGAGTAAGGGGCAGAGAGTGAGAGGAAGAAGCGGGTAGGCGGAGAGCGGGGGAAAGCAAGAGGAAGAGTGTTGGAATGAGTAAGTAAGCGAAAAGAGAGAGGGGAAAAGAGAGAGGGAAGGAGTGAATAAGTGAATAAGTGAAAGAGAGAGAGAGAGAGAGAAAGAAAGAGAGTGAGGAAAAAGAAGAAATGATTGAAACAGTCACAGTACCTTTTGAAGATCCATGATCATGATTACCAGAACGGGAAGAATGGGTCAAAGGAACTCCGCTAAAGGCGGCTAGCTAATTCCTATTGGTACTCTGGCGCCTACAAAACCGACAAGTGCACGGGAGGTGGAGTCTTAGGGATGAACCCAAAGACCGAACTGAGGTAAACCTACGTAATAACCTACAGTTTTTCAGCGTGAAATCTTACCGATTGAACACTGCGCCAGGGAAATAAAAAGCATGATGCCTGACAGGCAGGCATAAATAAAGGCCCTAGACTCATACGAAGTGAAGGCAAAGAGTGTTTGGAACTGCATGGAGGCCCTGACGGAAGTCAGTGACACTAATGACCTGACCCTGGCATGGGGCCTAGAGGCAGCGAAAAGGTTGACATGGCCAAAGCCCTCTTGCCAACATGGACTTTTTCTTGAACCTTACAGTGGCTTAGCATCCTGCCACAAAAGAAGAAAATCTTAGAATCTTAAAAATTCTAGAAATCTTAAAATTGATCCTTAATGTTTCCAAAACCCAGAAGAACAATACCACAGGTATGAGGCCGCTTGCCGTCGTCGCGATGGTCTTAAAATGCATAAAAAGGAACACAAAAAGCAAAACAAACCATAAACGACCAAAGAGGGCGAGTGGTGGAACTCGTCTGAAAGCATACTGAAAGCATCGAGCATAGTTGATCAGTATAATGCCATGCAGTGTATTTCTCATCATCCTAATCTGTCCATTATCTCTGGTTTGGGTGTCTGACGTTTTTCACGATCCATCCTCAGTGGTTCGATTGTTGTTTTTTATTTCATCATTTTTCCTTTAACCAGTTCATGAGGATAGACAGTGTGATAGACCATGTCAGAGTAATGCGGGACCGCAAGGTCATTTTCTCTATTTCTCGTCAATATACACTATATTTCTATTTTAAAACCGGATACTCTGCTTAGTTGAAAAATTCTATTAAAGTGTTAAATGTTAATGACAAATTTGCCTGCCCGTCGAGTCAGGGATTTAAAGAAGTTTAAAACTGTCACACATCTGGGTAAAAGTCTGTGAGAAAAAATCGCAGAGTCCGTTAAAACTGCCAGGAGGAAAGGTTAATCTAGCTGACCTTTCACTTATCAAATAGCGACTAACTTGAAGAAGTTAGGGCAAAAGGTTCAATTAAACACGAAAGCTCAGAGATTTCACTTATAAATGTTCGAAACTTTCTCATAGAATTAACGCAAGATTTCAATCGTTAAATAAATAATTTCGGCCTAACAATAACAAATCTGTAATATATCAAGACAATAACTGGCGTTTTATAACTGGGATATTTCAAAACGGCCCGGACCACCCATAAACATAAACAAACTGTTTATAAAGGAATGAGGGGGATGGAGCGATTTTATGTCAAAAGAAAAATTTCCGAGTTAACCGCGTATGACATACGAGCGAAAAATAACCTGTAACTATAACTATGGCTATTCGATTTTATAGCTACGGTTATGACCCCGCCCATCTAACGACGTGCTCACAAGATTTTAAAGCGGCCGGTGGTACAGCATAAGCCCATCCGGTTTAATGGGTGCAAGCGTTAAGATTTATTTTTAAATACTGCGGTTTATTCACCCCGAGACAATTTACAAAGGGACCGAGGCGGGTGAACAAAACAGGTATAAAGGTCGAAAAATCGAGTGATTAGAGGGCAAATTATCGATTTTTTTTCATTTAAATGTATTAACCAACAGAATTTCCAACACAAAACACATTTATGGAATGACGTTGCAGAAAGAAAAAGGGTTTGGCAGTAAATCCACTAAAAATCATGTCAACCCACAACTGAAGATGGCGAGGAGCTGAAACTTGACTGAGAGATCAAAGAGCAATGATAGGCTGCCCAAAATGAAGAACCTTACACATAATATTGCAACATAATTCAGAAAAGAGATTTGAGAACGAAAACTCATAAAAGTAGCACAGATCATGAAATAAAACGCACGGCCCATCACTGATGATGGCGAGAAGCTGAAACTTGATTGACATATCAAACAGCAATGATAGGTTGACCAAAATGAAGAACCTTACACATAATATTGCAACATAATATGAAAAAGAGATTTGAGAACGAAAACTCTTAAAATTAGCACAGAGTATGAAATAAACGCACGACCCTTCACTGATGATGGCGAGAAGCAGAAACTTGACTGAGTGATCAAACAGCAATTATTGGATGACCAAAATGAAGAACCTTCCTTACACATAATATTGCAACATAATATGGAATAGAGATTTGAGAGTGAAAACTCTTAAAACTACCACCGACTATGAAATAAAAAACACGACCCTTCACTGATGATGGCGAGAAGCTGGAACTTTACTGAGCGATCAAATATTAATGATAGGATGACCAAAATGAAGAACCTTACACATAATATTGCATCATAATTCGGAAAAGACATTTGAGAACGAAAACTCTTAAAATTAGCACCGACTATGAAATAAAAAACACGACCCTTCACTGACGATGACGAGAAGCTGAACCTTGACTGCGTGATCAAACAGCAATAATAAGTTGACCAAAATGAAGAAGCTTAATTAATGGTATGATATTAATTGGTCAAGCGGACCACGAAACTAGTGAACTTACACGTAATATTGCAATATAATATGGAAAAGAGATTTGAGGACGAAAACTCTTAAAATTAGCACAGGACATGAAATAAAACGCACGGTCCATCACTGACGATGGTGAGACGCAGAAACTTGACTGAGAGATCAAACAGCAATGATAGGCCGACCAAAATGAAGAACCTTACACATAATTTCACTAATTTCGTGGCCCGCTTGACTAATTAAATCATTACAATTAATTAAGGTTTTTCGTCTCCACTAAAAGCCTTAATTACTTACACATAATATTGCATCATAATACGGAAAAGATATTTGAGAATGAACACTCTTAAAATTAGCACATATCACGAAATAAAACGCACGGTCCATCACTGATGATGGTGAGAAGCAGAAACTTGACTGAGTGATCAAACAGCAATTATTGGATGACCAAAATGAAGAACCTTACACATAATATTGCAACATAATACGGAATAGAGATTTGAGAAAGAAAACTTAAAATTAGCACAGATCACTAAATAAAACGCACGATTCTTCACTAATGATGGTGAGAAGTAGAAACATTACTGAGCGATCAAATAGCAATGATAGGATGACCAAAATGAAGAACCTTACACATAATATTGCAACATAATATGGAATAGAGATTTGAGAGTGAAAACTCTTAAAACTAGCACAAACTATGAAATAAAACGCACGGCCCTTCACTGATGATGGCGAGAAGCAGAAACTTGACTAAGTGATCAAACAGCAATGATAGGCTGAGCAACATGAACAACGTTACATGCAACATTGCTTCAATAGTGGTAATGAGTTACATTTGAGACCTAAGTCTTAAAATTATTGGGTTGTCCGGAAAATAATGCAGGATTTTGGTATTAAACAAAAAAAAAGAAACTAGTTACTTTAAAGCAATGTTCTTTAATCAAAATAATTTCCCATACTCTCAATACATTTCTCCCAACGTGTTGGTAACTTATTAATTCCGTCTGAGTAGAATTCAGAATTTTTAGAATTGATAAAGTCAATAAATGCATTTTCCAGTTCCGTTTGATTTTTGAATATTATGTGTTGTAAGTAGTGGTCCAGGTGTCTAAAAAAATGGTAGTCAGTAGGCGAGAGGTCCGGAGAGTAGGGTGGGTGAGGCAAAGTTTCATAGCCAAGCTCCAATAATTTTTGTGACGTTACACGTGACACATGTGGTCGAGCGTTGTCATGCAACAAAATGGGCCCTTTCCGATTGACCAAAGAGGGCTTCATTACTGCCAATTTCTGATGCATGGTATTAATTTGGTTACAGTATGATTCAGCATTGATGGTTTCGCCAGGATTTAAGAAGCTGTAGTGTATTAAACCAAATGAAGCCCACCATACCGTAACCATTACCTTTTTTTGATGAGTTGGGGGCTTTGGAGCTTCTCCTTTGTCGAGCCACTGTCCAGAACGTCTAGTGTTATCGTAGAGAATCCACTATTCGTCACATGTAACAATTCTGGCCAGAAATGGGTCATTTTTGTTTCGACAAAGAAGTGATGCACAAACATCAAAGCGCTGATTTTTTTGGCGATCGTTTAATGAGTGTGGAACCCAATTTTCGAGTTTTTTCACTTTTCCAATCGCCTTGAGGTGGTCAGCGACGGTCGTTTTACTGACTTTGAGTTGCTCTGCAAGTTCTCGAACAGTTGTTTTGGGGTTTTCTTCCACCACTGATCGCAGAACATCATCATTAAGAGAGGAAGGCCTTCCACGACCTTCTTCATCTTCAAGGCTGAAATCTCCCTCCCGAAATTTTTTAAACCACCTTTGCACAGTGCACTCATTAACACAACCCTCGCCCCAGACTTGGTTAATGTTTCTAGCCGTTTGGGCTCCGCTTCGGCCGAGTTTAAACTCGTAAAAGAAAATCGTACGAAATTCTCGCTTTGACATTATAAGGATGACTGAATTATTTCCAAGTAGCGGAATGCTACAGAGGTAAACAAACAATATCATTTGGAAGAGGATTAATAAGTGTTGACATTCATACAAATGAGTAATCCTGTAAACGTAAACAGAATATTTTATATAGATTTTTTTTAATGAAAACTTAAAATCCTGCATTATTTTCCGGACAACCCGATAGCACAGACCTCGAAATAAAACGCTCCACTCATCACTGATGATGTAGAAGCTGAAACCTGACTGAAAAATCAAAACAGCCATGACAAGCTGAAAAAAAGAACAACCTTAAACGCAAGAATTGCTCCAAATGTTGTAATGGTTACATTAACGTCTGAAACCGCATAAAATGAGCACAGACCCAGAAATAAAACGCACGACCGATCATTGAAGATGGCGTGAAGCTGAAACTTGACTGAGAGTCCAAAATAGCTATAATAAGCTGAAAAAAGAACGACATTACATGCACCATTCCCCTCGACGAAAGCTTTAATCCCTTATCATTTTGTAGTGAGTGTGTGTGAATAAAACGATTTTTGGTGCTTAGTAGTCATATGATTAGTTATAAGGCAGAAGCGAAAAGGGACTTTCGTATGGATGAGTACCATTGTCTCGCCGTCCTATCCGTCAGAGAAACAGTACCTCCGTCGGCTACAAATGTTCTGGATAACCGTATTAAAAGACACCCAACAAGCAGTTAGTGAAGTTTGGTCAAGAAAAATGAATGTGACTCTCCCTGATTGCTCCTCCTCCCTTCGGTGTAATAAATCCTTATAATATTGGAGGAATGAGACAGAGGGCGAGGAGGAGGGGTGACATGTGGAGATAATCTAAAACTGTCCAAGAAACTCCGGCACTAACTCTAATAAGAGGAAAGTAACTTGGATCTTTACAACTTGCCTCAGCCCTATCACTTTACCCCACACGCTGATTTCATCTATCACTCTTTCCAGGAATTGTACTTGTCTTCGGCTCCTTATCGTTTTACTTTTTATCTCACGGAACTGGCTAGCGTCTTCATACTTTTACTACGGTGGGGGGAGGGCGATCTTATGAATTTTGAAGCGTTATGACAAGGTTTCTCTGTTCTTCTGTTTACTCCGCAGGAAGGAAGGAATAACGTCAGAGATCTTTATCAGGCAAAACTTTTTTGAACCAACCAAAATATTTTGTTGCTATTTTAAGATTTTTTTTTTAATTTAACAGTCAAGAATTTTCACATTGATTTAGCCTTCGATCATTTTGGACTACCAATCGTCGCTGTATTGAAACTCTCAGACATATTCATTCAACTTCTCGCCTTCTTCAGTGATCGGTCGGTATTTTGTCATATGTGCCCGTTTATGCATTTTCGGATGAAAATTCAACTCTTGGGACATTTGGAAGCAACAGTGCTAGAGAGGACTCTAGGTTTAGACTGTCTATCTTCGTTGGTTTGATCTCTCAGTTGTTTCAGCTTCTCGCCGTCTTCAGTGGTCGGTCATGAGTTTTGTGTCGTGATCAGTGCAAATTTTAAGGGTTTTCACTCTCAAATCGCACTCTTTGTCACGTGTTGACGTAAAGCTCTTCATTCTGCTCAGCCTATCATTGCTGTTTAATCTCTCAGACAAGTTTCAGCTTCTCGCCATCATCAGTGAAAAGCCTTGCGTTTTATTTCGTGATCTTTTCCAATTTTAAGTATTTCTGTCTCAATTCTAACGCTTTGCCACATTTTGAGGCCATGTTGCATATTACTCAGCCTATCATTGCTATATGGTCCGTCAGTCAGTTTCAGCTGCTCGTTATCATCAGTGATAAATTGTGCGTTTTCTTTCGTGATCTGTTCTAATTTTAAGCGGTTTTCGCTCTCAAATCTAACTTGTTGCCACAATTTTAGGCAATGTTGCATGTAAGGTTGTTCATATAGCTCAGCCTATCATTGCTGTTTGATCTCTCAGTCAAGTTTCAGCTTCTCGCCATCATCAGTGATAAGCCGTGCGTTTTATTTTGTGATCTGTTCCAATTTTAAGTGTTTTTAGTCCAAATCTAACAATTCACCACATTTTGAGGCAATGTTGCATGTAAGCCTGTTCGTATCAGCCCATCATTGCTGTTTGGTCCCTCAGCCAAGTTTCAACTTCACGCCATCTTCAGTAATCGGTCGTTCTTTTAATTCGTGGTTATACTAATTTTATGCGTTTTCATATATAAACCTAACGATTGACACATTTTAAGGCAATGCTGCGAGTGTAAGGTTAGTCATGTTGGTGAGCTATCATTGACGTTTGGTCTCCCAGTTAAGTTTCAGCTTCTCGCCATCTTTAATTATCTTTGCTAATTTAAGCGTTTTCTGCCTTAAATCAAACCACTGCCATATCTGGAGTCCTAGACTAGGCCACACACTGACTCATCATAAACCCAGATCCATTATTTCAGTTACAACTGGCTGACTAATTCAGCAGGACAGATTTACCAATGGTAATCCTTTATCTCATAACCTCATTTTCAGTATTAGAAATATCGACTAATTTTTCACTCAAGTACACTCTGGATAGAGTTATGGTCTTGAAGAAGATAGCAAATTCAGTTTTTACTGCCAAGCTTTCGACCTATTGTAAGGTCATCAGGGCAAAACAATCTTAAATATGTCTATTGATTGACATTTAAGTTTTTTTTAATGGCGATCTCCATTTCCACGAAGACCGACTCAGTCCCACCATTGCCAAGGACTGTAACCAAGTCCTTAGGATTGTAACAGACCTTGGCAATATTGGGACTGAGTCGGTCTTAAAGGAAATTTGAGATCACCTGTAAAAAATTTAAATATGTTAATCTAAAGACATTTAAGATTGTTTTGCCCTGATGATGACATAAAATAGATCGAAATCTTGACAGTAACAACAGAATTTTCTTCTTCAAGATCATACCTTGATCCAGAGTGTTCCTCATGATTCCCTCATGTCTGTGAAGTGATGAACGGGATCTATCAGATATGTTTCAGCTACAGACCAACCGAGCGAGGAGAATCACATCAAGATTCTTTTTACTGTTTCGAGAATGACTCCTGGATATAGTAAACTTTTCAAAACCAATAGTTTGAAAACAATTAAAGAACGTAAAGAGAGCCATAAAAATCTCATGTGCAATTAACCTTTACAAAAGGTAAATTTAGGGTTTGGTTCAAGTGACGCAGAAACAAAGGTTGCATTCCATGCGATCATTAAAATGTTAATGAGTGCAAAGACTGCCCATAAGAAACCATAAAAGATCCATCCAATAAATCCTTTCAATACGAAAAACGCTTCTCAAGTTCAAGGGTACAGGAAGTTGGCTCTTAATCTCCGGAGCTTTACGATCATATTAAAAGTACCAAAGTTCTACAGAGAGAAAAAATCAACCAAGAGCATAATACACAGTGTGGAGAATGTACAGGCAATTATAATGAAAAGTGGTCGCGAAAAGTTTATTATTCCCCTGAACAAGTACAAAGGTTAATATTAACACTGGGCATAAAATTGGGCAGTAAAGTTGTGTTGTGTAAAATAATTTACTAGCAGGTTTATACTTTTATTCCTTTTTAGTACTTTATAACAACAACAAAATTCCATGTTATTTTTTCATTTGTCAATTGTGTTCCTATAATTTAAACAACCCTGACCACAAAAATTTTATTCTGCTTGTACAGAAATCCTAAATTGTTTAAATAATTAGATTCTATTTTCATGTGTTGTTTAGTTGCGACAGACAGTGGATATAATGAAAAACATTGACATCGGATGACATCCTGTGTGATATTTAACTTTGCGACTAACGTATTTAAAGCGCAGACAGGGGAAAGTTCTGACAGTAGAAAGCCTAATGGAACTTCACTAACAAACTACAGTTAGTCCCTTAACAGTGCTAATCTCATTTACATGAGGCTTAGTAGTTGAACAATTATAATACAAAGTAATGATCCAACGTTTCCAGAATCACAGTTGACGAGTAAATAATAGTTATTTAACTTTTAACCATTGAAAGAAAACACTTATGGTGTGTATCCCATTCGATAGTGCACTATTTGCTTTGGTAAGGGGTGGAAATATGCGATATTGAAATGTTAATTAAAAATCTAAATAACAAATTTTATCTATCCGTCTCTTTTTCCTTATAATTTTACTTTTTTTATTTTTAGACAGATTCAATTATCAAACGTTAAAGAGTTAAAGTTTATCTGACTGTCTTTTTTTCTTGTTTTTTCATTTTTCTTAGAATTTTACTTTTTTTATTTTTAGACAGATTCAATTATCAAACGTTAAAGATTTAAAAAACGTTAAAGTTTATCTTTCTTTTTTTCATTTTTCTTAGAATTTTACTTTTTTTTTATTTTTAGACAGATTCAATTATCAAACGTTAAAGACTAAAAAAACGTTAAAGTTTATCTTTTTTTTCGTTTTTTCATTTTTCTTAGAATTTTACATTTTTTTATTTTTAGACAGATTCAATTATCAAACATTAAAGACTAAAAAAAACGTTAAAGTTTATCTGTCTTTTTTCTTGTTTTTTCATTTTTCTTGGAATTTTACTTTTTGTTATTTTTAGACAGATTCAATTATCAAACGTTAAAGACTAAAAAAACGTTAAAGTTTATGTCTGTCTTTTTTTCTTGTTTTTTCATTTTTCTTAGCATTTTACTTTTTTTTCATTTTTAGACAGACTCAATTATCAAACGTTGAAGACTAAAAAAACGTTAATCTGTCCGTCTGTTTTTTTTTCTTTTTTTCTTTTTTTCTTTTTTCATTTTCCTTAGCATTTTACTTTCTTTTTTTTTAATTTTTAGTCAAAGACAATTATCAAACGTTAAAGACTTAAAAAAGTTAAAGTTTATCTGTCCGTCTTTTTTTTCTTTTTTTTTTTCATTTTTCATTTTCCTTTGCATTTAATTTTTTTTTAACTTAGTTAGACAAAGAATCAATTACTAAACGTGAAACTTTAATTATTACATAAAAATATATACAAATGAAGTGGGTGTATTTTTGTGCCTGCCAGTGTATACTGTATTTTTCTTAATAACCCTCTTTCAAAAAAAAATAAACAAACTGAAATAAACAAAATTCAATTTTAAAATCAGATTTATTCAGCACTCTTACCGTTTCCCATTCGATGCTTTTGAAGAACGGGTGGTTCACTATATCCATAAAGCCAGACTCTCTGCAGCAGCCAAGCCTGTCCTCGGGCTTTTTATTGAGGAACCCTTTAAGTACGGAGGCAGCTTTTACCGACAGCGAACGGGGAATACGGATGGTCTTTTCCAGAATGACTGAAACAAATTTAAACCGTACCATCAAAAACTGTACAAGCCGGTACATGTAAGAGGCAGTCAGGATAATCTTTAACAATAATTTATTATACAAATAAATTCTGATTTTAGTTAAGATTCTTGATAAGCAATAATTGTTGTCACAAAAATGTGATCAACCTACATCATGTTTAATTACCTTACATATTTCCTTCGGCCATTAATATATTCTTTAACATGATCTGTATCTTTATTTTACTTGCTTTAATCTGCATGTCTGTTTAATCTGAACATGTTTTAATCGGCAGAAATAATTTTTTCAGTTTGCAATTTTTGTTTTTATTTTTAATTAAGTAATTTTGACTTTGCTCACTCCAAACTCTACGCTGATTTTGCTGCTTTTTACAAATAGAAATTAATGCCTGCCTAATTAATATCAATGCCCAAAAGAAGAAATAAATTTAAAAGTTCTGTTTTCCCCTTCCGTAATAAAAAAATAAATAAATTTACCTTGGAATAAATAATCTTCCGTATTTTGATCTGGGTTTTCAGAAGCTCCAGCAATATCAAACGGACTTCTTCCAGCAAGCATCTCGTAAAGGAGAACTCCTAAGGCCCACCAATCAACACTGAAAAATATAAATAAGTTATCATTAATAAATCGAATTATGGTTTAAGCGTGTCAGGGGAAAACTCATGTCCAATGGTTTAAATTTTACAGAAAAGAATTATTTGTTTGTCTAGAAAATAATGCAAGTTTTCTTTCAATTACCGCAAAAAGTGAAAAAAAATTCGTTTAATCCCAATAATTTGCTTCTTCACTAAAGTAAACAGAGTAATTGCCTTTGTTTACATTCTGTCATTGTTTGACTTAATTCCTGGAAGTAAATAAATTTTACAATAGTACCTACTCATCACATTCATATTCCATTCAAAATGAACTGAAGAGCATATTTTTCCAATTAACGCAAGTTGATATTACGATTGCTTTATTGATAGTGACGGTATTGTTCATCGTGCAGTCCAGTTGTACTCCCAAAAATTTCCTGATCGCCCCAGAGTATGGATCAATTTAATGATTCATAACCAAGAAACCAGCAGCGTAATTTCAACGAGGAGCTGAATGTTTTACTGCATGTTCTCAAAAATCCTAATCCCTCTCTCCGAAGTATTGGAAGGGTTTTAGGTTTTTCAAAATATAAAATTAGAGATGTACTCCGACTTACAATTTTAAGCCGTATCACTCTCATCTCTAACGTTCCTTGGAAGCAATTTTGGACGCTGAAGAAAACTTTCCTCCATACATCCTACAGACTGATGAATCCAGTTCACTTTTAATGGCATACTAAACCGTTGGAATTTTTGAATGTGGGCAGAGGAAAATCTGACAATTTCGTACTCTTGTCATCATCAGATGGTTTACAGTATCAACGTTTGGTGTGGAATTCTCAGAAATAAATTAGTAGGGCCTTATTTCTTCAAAAATAATTTAAATGGTGCTCAGTCCCCCAATGTTTTTGAGGAAGGTTTTACCAACAATATTAGATGATATTCTGTAACAACGACAAAGAGTGATTCTCCAACAATTCTTTGCAGTTGAGACTTTATTTGAAACGTCACTTCTGGGAGAGGTGGATAAGACCTCATGGCTGGATCCTTGGTCACTCGATTTAACACCATATGACTATTTTCTGTGGGGGTATTTAAAAAGCAGTGTCTACCCAGCATCCTCAGTTAAAGAACTGCAAGGATAGAAAATGCTTGTCAATTCATCTCCGCTGACTCTATCGCTCTGACTATCAGTGAAGAATGGTTAAAAAGAGCAAATCTTTGCATATTTACGCTAGGCAGACAGTTTGTACATGAAATGTGATTAATAAATCGCAAACCAAATTGCTGATTTTTCAAACTTTTTACCAAAATTTTGTCAATTATTTTGATCAATTTAAAATCCTATTGCACCGTTTTTTTCAGTGTAAAAAAAAAATCTTTTAAAATGATTCAAACCCATGATCTTCGGCTCAATATGCTCTAATCACTTGAGCTATTTTATTTTATAGTTATTTATTTACTTCATAAGTTGCCAGGATTCGAATCATGATTAAACGACATTTGAAAAATGGCAAAAAGAGGGAAAATTGCAAAGGTTGTAAGTTGGGATGAGGAGTTGGTGTTTGAGTAGATCAAAGTCACAATAGCTCAAGTTCAAATCCCATTCATGATACTAACTTTTCATCTCAACTAAGACCTTAAATAAAAAGAATACTTCATTGAAATTTTTATTTGTTTTTGATTTTTTCCTTTACACTATAATTGTATATTTAGAATTAGATAATGAACATTTTCTTTTTAAATGTCTTAATTTTACAACCAAACCTATTTTTGGTATGCAAAAGATTAATAAACCTAAATACAATAAAATTTAAGGGTAATGCGTTAATTTAGTCCATTAGTGCAGTTTGAAATAAACAACAATAAAACAGTGTTCAGTTTATTTTATTTTTTTAATTTGTATGTATGTATTTATTTATTTAAGTGTATCAGGATGGACGATTTTTTTTGTCCCGGACTTTACACTACTTGAGAGATGGCCCTGTCATAAAATATTCATCAATTCTTTTGTGTTTAGCACATACTGATTTTTTGTTGTGAGAATTTTCACGACTTATAGAAAATAAAGTAAATTTGTAAAATCACTTATATTTTTAATTTTTATATTATTTATTGCTAGTACGTTACCTGAATCCGTAGTCTTCTCCTCTGAGAATTTCTGGAGCAATATAATTGGGTGTACCGCAGAATGTTGCTGTAGTATCGCCAGGCCTTATTCCTTCTTTACACATACCATAGTCCGTCAGTTTGATATGGCCTTCATGGTCCAAAAGAACATTGTCCAATTTCAAGTCTCGGTATATGATTCCTTTATTTAAAAAAAAATCGTTAAAAATTTAAAAAATTTATTTTACAATCAGAAAATTAAAACAAATTTACCTTTGTCGTGTAAGAAATTGAGCGCTAAACTAATTTCAGCGGCATAGAACCTTGCATGCTCCTCGGGAAGCCTGCGCTGCCGTTGCATGTGGAACATCAGGTCTCCGCCCCTTACGAATTCTATCACAAAGAAGAGGCGAGACGGCGTCTGGAAACACGAATGAAGACCGACCAGGAACGGGTGGTTTGAAGCTGTTTCGAAGACATGCTTTTCAGTCTGAACCCAATCGATATCCTGAAAAAATAAAATTACATTAAGTTGTGCAAAACAATTTTTTTTTCTAAATTAAGAAATCTTAGCTGTTTCTAGTTCCAGCGAGTAGTTTCTTTGTTTTTAAATGGCATTTTTTGATATCAAGATTACATAAAGATCAAATTAACAGACCCACATGAAAAACTATCTGCACAAATCAGGGCCCATCATGGACATTTTAATGCTGGTTTAAACAGAATTAATATTAACGATTCAGCGTTTTGTGAATGATGTTTGGACAGTTTTGGAACATTTAGTCATTGGCAATATTTTGGCACACCCATTTAATTACCAAGGCAATCCAATCAAGCATTATTTAAGTTTACAGACATGTTTTGTAAATCTTCGGCATAACAAAACACAGTTTACCTAATTGGTGAATGACAGCTGTTAAGAAAGTGAGAAGTGGGCTCATGGGTATTCAAACAAACAGAATTTAAAGGTGGAAAGGAAGGGGTCTTAGCAAGAGAGGAATTCCATAGATTGAAGGCACAGATGAGGAAGACTGAACGCAGTCGTTCTACGTTAATAAGGATAAAGATCAGAAGGGTGGCAGGCGTGTACAGATGATCAGAAGGTAAAGAAGCCTGAAGATATCTGACAGAAGAAGAAGTCAAGAAAGTATTGCTTGTGATAGGAAGGGTACAACCAATCCAAGATGTACAGATCAGTCACTTGAGACCTCCTTACGGAACGAGACTAAACGTAAAATCCATAAGCTTATTTTTAAGCTCTCTATTAAGTCCCCCATACACAACACATCTATAACCAAGTAGGAGAGACTAAGGAGTATACTAGGATTATACTAAATAGAAGAACTGATGGAATGTGGAGAAACATGAGAAAATCAAGGAGATATGGGGCTTCAAAGAAAGGTCTGATCTAGGTTCTTGACGGTGGGATATAAGGAAATAAAGTGATTGTTAAATGCAAAATAGTACGATATAAGGAATGAAGAAGAGAACTGGATCCAAACGCTATAGCTTAGGATACTGGGTGTAGGGCAAGTAGTACTTTCCTATGTTCAACTTAGCCTATTTTCAATGGCCCAAGAGCTATTTGAGAAATTTCCTAGCGGTACAAAGCTGCCATTGGAACCTAACTCTGTCAGTTAAAAAGTGACTATATACTGGTCATCTAGCTTAAGATACTAGCAACTGAGTCACATAATGGGCTAGGTAAACTCCCATGAGGTATAAACCTAAGGGTCAGCATATCGGGGTGCGATAACCCTTTGAGGTGAAGGTCAAAGAGCTTGGGACTTTCTTAAGTTCGACTTAGCCTATATGGCCCAAGAGCTAATTGAGATTACAGTTTGCATGCGTTGGGAGCTGAAATGTCCTAGCTGTAGAAAGCCTCCATTGGAGCTTAACTGTGTGGGAAGCAACGATTTCCTAGGCATCTAGCTTAAAGGTGATACTAGTATCTCAATCAAATAACAGGGTAGGTGAACTGCCCTAAAGTACAGGCGCAAGGGACAGCATATAAGGGAGGGATAACCCTTTGAGATGAAAGTCAAAGAGCTTGGGACTTTACTAAGTTCAACTTAGCCTATTTTCAATGGCCCAAGAGCTATTTGAGAAATTTCCTAGCTGTACAAAGGTGCCATTGGAAACTAACTCTGTCGGTTAGAAAGTGACTATATACTGGTCATCTAGCTTAAGATACTGGCAACTGAGTCACATAATGGGCTAGGTAAACTACCATGAGGTATAAACCCAAGGGTCAGCATATCGGGATGTGATAACCCTTTGAGGTGAAAGTCAAAGAGCTTGGGACTTTCCTATGTTCAACTTAGCCATTTTCAATGGTCCAAGAGCTAATTGAGATTACAGTTTGCAGTGGAGTGGTCTGGAATCCCAGCGGCAGCCAGACGTTTGAGGTGGGAGAAGAGCGTTTTGACACCTAGTATGTCTTCCAACACAAAAACCTATTTTTAGACGCAGTTTTAGGTACCTAGTGTTTAGACGCCCACTATGTCATTGAGACAAAGCAGAATTTGCCAGGATCATCAGGTCGAAGTCTGTTTTGCCTTCAACTGTCAACATATCGTCAGTCATCTGCAAGAGCCAGAGCAACTCCTTCAGGGTTTTCTATCTTTAATGCTGAGTCATACA
This sequence comes from Cimex lectularius, assembly GCF_000648675.2. Lineage (NCBI taxonomy): Eukaryota > Metazoa > Arthropoda > Insecta > Hemiptera > Cimicidae > Cimex > Cimex lectularius. The sequence continues at coordinate 1,454,295 of NW_019392660.1, read as the reverse complement.
AAATATTCCAGAATCGTGGTCCTTCCACAAGAGCATCACCTTGACTTAAATAGTCTGTTTAGGACTATGGTGGCCTCCTGCAAAGTCGGCACTTCTCCAGCTGCTTGCTTCTAGATTTAATCATGGACTTCGTGCATTTGTAGACGCAATATTCTCCTTCTTAGATACTGTGAAATAGTGTTGTATACACCCAATGTTTATCAATTAAGCCAAACTTCATTCAAATAGACGATAACTTAAGTTTAGTTACATGTAATAAAATTGGGGAGTATGTTGAAATAAATACAAGTATTTTAAAAAATTCACAACCTGGGGCTTTAGAAACATTAGTTCGGCACAGCAGTTCATCGAACGACTGGACCTAAATAACATGGAGCTGTACAGTTCAGTACATCATTGTTAACGGTACTTGTAATGAAATATAGTTCACTTGAATTAGTTCAATAAAATGTATCCCAAAATAAACGACTGTGCCAGTCTCTTGAGAGGGGGCTTATTTGGGACAGAGACTACTTGGTAACGGTATGATATTAATATCCACTGTTAATAAAGGTAGGCTTACCTCATCGTCAGTCACTAAAGCTTTTTTAATGACTTTCATAGCATAAATTCTTCTAGTTTTCTTTAGCTCTACCATTAATACTTTGGCGTAAGAACCTCTTCCAATAACCTTGATCAGTTCGAAATCAGCAATGGAGTACTGCCTTTGAGAACCCGGTTCCAAGCTGTCATCAGCTGAAACGTCAATGCCATCAATAAAATGTGAACTGTTAGTTTGTTTTGTAAAACTTACGTTTCGATGGGTCTTCAATCGGCACGGAATCCGAAGTGAGGTCCATGGGAGGTTCAGGAAAGTCTTTGAGGTCGGTCTGATGGTCCATGATGGGAGTGCCTGCAATGATATTTGTTTATAAAAACCAAAATTTGTGGTGTAAATAATAACAAAAAAAAATCAAAATCAAAATGTAGGTCGAAATGCAGTAAAAATTACAACTTTTAATGTCACTGGCAATTCGCATATTTTAAAATCAATCGTATTTTACTGTAGTTCAATACTCACTGATAGTCGGGGTGTCCCCGTTGGACTCATCTTTGATGATGGGCTCGACCGCTTCATTGCTACAAGGTTTCTGAACCAATTTGTGACACTTTTTATGCACTAACAACTTGCACTGTATGCATTTAAAACCCTGCCGACCAAGACCCCATATTCTGTCTTGGCAGAAAGCGCAGAAGGCTCGCTGAAAAAAAATTTTAAAATTTTTTAAACAGCTTGAAAATTAAAGACAATACCTACAGTTACATAGTACTGCAAGAAGAAAATATTCATTTATAAAAATCCAAAATAAATACAACACTGTAGGTGAGAACTAACAAAGCACTAATCAAAGCTGCCCTACTAGTGAAAGTAAAACTGGACTAATTGAATTCTGGGTTATTCTCATGATGAAGAAGAGGGGAAGGAAAAGTGGTGGTTATTGGATATCAGACTTCTCAGATTCTACTCATCACCAAGTAGCACCATATCTCATCCGAGTTACGATAACGGAGTACGAATAACAAGCAAACGTAAACAATTATTCTAAAGATTTCGGGCTGTGCTAAGTAGATCATTAATTAAAATATTTACTGCTTAGTAGAAGAAAACAATTGACAAACGTTAAATGTTAGAAATTAACAAATTTATCATCACTTAGGGAATAAGTAAACAAATAAAGTATAATTCAAAATAATTAGCACAAAATTAATAAAATATGTTAATTAAATGCATATTAATAATGCTCAAAGACTTTCCTATCTTGGCGTGGAATGTAATAAATTAAATTTATAGAGAAAAACAAACAAAAATTGGAGAAGGATGAAAAAAATAAGCTGTAAGGACTTACTCTGTTGAACCTCTTAGCTTGGAATATGTGGCCGTTGACCCTGTAAAGCTTCCGCCATCGTCTTGCTCCTCTGCGGTAAATGCTCCCTGATTGAAAAAAAGATAAGAAAAATAAATAAACATTTTTTTTTTTAATTCAAAGAGATCAAAAGAGCGGTGGGAAAAGGAGGGCTGAGAGATGGTTCAAAACGTCAAGAGATTTAGGGGTGGAATAAACAGGATTTCAATTAACTTTACAGGGCTAAACTTAACGAGTTGAGAAAGTATACGTGTTTTTCTCTTTAACTCTGTAACGTTGGTCATGATGGTCATCTATCATCACTGTTTTAGTCTATATGTCATGTTTCGGCTTCTCTCCATCTTCAGTGATGGGTCGTGCATTTTGTTTCATGATCTGTGCTAATTTTAGCGTTTTCTATCTAAAACCTAATTTTTTGCCATCTGTTGAAGTAGGGTGTAAGGTTGATTATTTTCATCTTCCTATCATCGCTGTTGTGGTCTTTATGCCAAGTTTCAGCTTCTCGCCATCATCAGTGATGTGTCATTATTTGTGATCTGTGCTAATTTTAAGCGTTTTCAGTCCCAAATCTAACTTTTTGCCACATTTGTAGGCAATTTTGCATGGAAGGTGTTCATATTGCTCAGCCTATCATTGCTGCTTTTGCCCATCAATCATGTTTCAGCTTCTCGCCGTCTTCAGTGATAAATCATGCGTTTTCTTTCGTGATCTGTGCTAATTTTAAGCGTTTTCAGTCTCAAATCTAACTCTTTGCCACATTTTGAGGCAATGTTGCATGTAAGGTATTAATATAACTCGGCCTATATATGCTGTTTGGTCCCTCAGACATGTTTCAGCTTCTCGCCGTCTTCAGTGATGAGTCATGCGTTTTCTTTCGTGATCTGTGCTAATTTTAAGCGTTTTCAGACGTAAATCTAACCACTGCAACGTTTAGAGCAATTGTTGCTTGTAAGGTTGTTCTTTTTGTCAGCTTATCATAGCTTTTTTGGACTCTTAGTCAAGTTTCACCTTCTCGCCGTCTTCAGTGATAAATCATGCGTTTTCTTTCGTGATCTGTGCTAATTTTAAGCGTTTTCAGTCTCAAATCTAAATCTTTGCCACATTTTGAAGCAATGTTGCATGTAAGGTATTCACATAGCTCGGCCTATCTTTGCTGTTTGGTCCCTCAGTCAAGTTTCAGCTTCACGCCATCTTCAGTGATCGGTCGTGCGTTTTATTTCCTGGTCTATGCTAATTTTATTCATTTGCAGACGTAAATTTAACCACTGCAACATTTCGAGCAATTGTTGCGTGTAAGGTTGTTCTTCTTTTCAGCTCATCATAGCTATTTTGGACTCTCAGTCAAGTTTCAGCTTCACGCCGTCTTCAGTGATGTCATGCGTTTTCTTTCGTGATATGTGCTAATTTTATGCGTTTTCATACGTAAATTTAACCACTGCAACGTTTCGAGCAATTGTTACATGTAAGGTTGTTCTTTTTTTTAAATTCACTAATTTCGTGGTCCGCTTGACCAATTAAATCATTACAATTAATTAAGGTTTTTAGTTGAGATGAAAAAAATTGAAAAATGGCACAAAGGAGGGAAACTCATAAGGTGGGGTTGAGATAGGAAGTTGATGTCCGAGTGGATCGAGGTCACGATAGCTCAAGTGGTAGAGCAGCGGGGTATCTAGCCGAAGATCGTGGGTTAGAATCCCGCTCGTGCCATTAACTTTTTTTCATCTCAACTAAAAACCTTAATTAATTGTAATGATTTAATTGTTCAAGCGGACCACGAAATTAGTGAATTTAAAGAATTAATATGAAGTACACTTCACTAAAGCTCTCCGTCGCCATTTCAATTGTCGTCGAAAATCCAAACCGATTACACGACATTTGAAAAATGGCAAAAAGGAGGGAAAACTCATAAGGCGGGGTTGAGGTAGGAAGTTGATGTCCGAGTGGATCGAGGACACGATAGCTCAAGTGGTAGAGCAGCGGCGTATCTAGCCGAAGATCGCGGGTTCGAATCCCGCTCGTGCCATTAACTTTCTTTCATCTCAGCTAAAAACCTTAATTAATTGTAATAGTTGTTATTTTTGTCAGCTTATCATCGCTGTTTTGGTCTCTCAATAAAGTATCAGCTTCTCACCGTCACCAGTGATCGGTCGTGTGTTTTATTTCGTGATCTTCGCTAATTTTAAGCGCTTTCATACGTAAATCTAACTCTTTGTCACATTCTGCCGCAATGTTGTAAGGTTTTTCATTTTGGTCAGCCTATTATCGGTGTTTCGGTTTCTCAGTCAAGTTTCAATTTCACGCCATCTTCAGTGATCGGTCGTGTGTTTTATTTCGGGATTTGTGCTAATGTTACACTTTTCAGACCTCAATCTCTTTAACCCAGCAGTTAAATTTTCTTCTATTGCACCAATGTCCGCTAATGGATTTACTGGAAGATTTTGATTTCTTGTATGAACCAACGAATTTTTCTATGGAGGTATGGTATCGAGTCTGCATCTCTGAAAAATCGCTTTTCTAGGTACCATAGTGTTTTCCTGGCTACTGCAGGGCCGTCGCAGGATATGTTCTGTTATCTCAATGTCCTCTAGATAAGTCGACATAGGTCATCTGTTGATAGTCACATTTAAAGTGGTTCTTTAATTTGCAAGTCATGCAAATATGCTAGTTCTTCAATTCTTTTATGTTGAGTAGGATTTGTTCTTTTTCCAATTAGGTTCTTTTTCGAGGAGTCTTGTTGAACTTAAAGCCTAGTTTAAGTTTGTTGTGTCTAACTATTTCAATTCTTTTAAAGGAAGCTTCTCAGGGGGTATGGTATCGAGGTCTACGGTTACATTCTCAAGAATGGCTTTTCTAGGTACCATAGCATATTCCTAGCTATTGCAGGGCAGTTGCGCAGAATATGTTCGGTTGTATTTGCGTTTTATATTCACAGTTGACATTGGTCATGTGTTAATAGTCCCATTTTTTAATTAGTTTTAATGGAGCGTCAATAGTTCCTCTTTCTCTCAGTGGGGTTTTTTTGCGAGTTCTGTTTTAACCCAGTTTAATGTGGATATACTTTATGCCACAGAACGGATAATGTTGCCAGGTTCCCTTTTTAACCGTATGTCTGCTGCCATATGAGGAAGGTCCTCATAACCTGAGACCACCTTTGCATTAGGTTACTTGTAGATCCCAGTTTTTTGGATATTCAAGCAGTTCCAGACGAGTTTGGTTTCGTACGCTTCGGTAGTCTTTAGAATAGCTTGGTTATCCGATTAGAGTACACATTTTTATTGTTGTACTATTGTTTAATTACCCAAAGTATTGGCAAGAGGTGAGTTGTTTTGTCACAATTTCAGGAAAGTTTTTCTATGCAAAATTTCCTAGTTTTTCGCTGTAAAGTTGAAGTTTAAGTATTTTTGATTACTCGACATCTGAATTTTATTCGTTTTGTGTAGTGTTTGATGTATTACGTCCGTCGTTTTCCTACACTGGGATCAATCGATGCAGGTTATGTCAAATGTTTTGTGTCCCATTTCATATCAATTCAACCCCAGGTTGCCCATGATCACTATACTACAAGTGGACAACATTACATAGAAAACTACAGCAAACAAATGTGGAAAGGAACAAATGGTGAATAAACGATCACTGAAGGACATTATGCTACATCAACCCTACACTGACACAAATAAATCTTAAGCTGTCACTGTCAACAAAATACGTACCCTCGCCGGGATATGACTTTGACTAATCATGCCAGGACCTCTGACAACCGGCCCAATGGACTTATGCGCAGGACCTTCTCAATTAATAGTCGTTCTTGTGTGTGATATATTATCTTTGTGCGATATTTACAATTCGTGATGTGTTATTTGTACTTTCTGTATTGTCAATAATTATACGACTGTCAATCAAAACGACAGGCTTGATGATGATGATGATACATTGGTTGTTTTTGTTCCCCAAGGACTGCAGCCTTCTAGTTTATTGAATTTTTCTAATTCCTTAGTTCTGTACAAACGACGCTATTCTTCTCCTAAGGAGTATTAGGTCACTAACTATAGATACTACAATTTCTTTCCCTTTCTTTTATCCCAAGTTATGTCTCCATTGAGCGGGTGCTTCGCATTCAAAGATAAGGGCCACTGTTTCTTCCTCATTGCATAACCTACAAATGGGGATCATCATTGAAAATGCCCATGTCGTGTAGCTGTTTTGTCAGATGCCAGTGATCCGCAAATTGTCCTATCACCCCTCTGCGTTAACCCACTATAAAAGTAGCAGTGAGTTTGCCAGCCTTGTTTAGGGTTGTTTTAGCATAACCTTACTTTACCTGGCATCGCTAGAGTTTATCAACTTATTGATTTGCTTTTATGGATATTTTGTAAAGGTGGATACCTTATTAGTTTTTTTTATCCCAAGTACAGGTTCAGGGTCTATATATGGTCTTGCAGATTCTCCTGTGACCAGTGTGTCTGCTTTTTCGTTATCCAACATTCCCTTGTGCCCTTGAACCCATATCATCACATAATGTTTCCTTAGGTTTGGAGATTTTGGACGCATTAACTGACTAATCTTAATATGATTTGTTTACATGCTAATGATATAATAGCTGTTTGGCTAGCGGATCTTAAACCACCGTTCATGGTATGTATTTCAGCTTGAAAGACCGACCTGTACTTCCCAAATAAGTTTGATTGCTCATGTTTTGGGCTTGTACCAATGTTCCTTCCTTTGTTTTGGAGTCATCTGTATAGATTATCTGATGTCCTCCTGATGTCCTCTTCTTCTTTGTAGACTGTTGAGACTCTATTTGATAATGGTACAGGTTTATTACCTGTGCAAGATCACAGATATCAATCTTCCAACTCATTTTAACATGGTTAGCTTTCTAGAAGTATAGCAGGCGAGAGCTTCAGGATCTTGTGTATCGCCAGATTTTCGAACGTTACAACTTAGACCGTTAAACATTTTATTGTGGTCAGACATATAAACGACGTAAAATCTTGCTTTCTTAGAGCTTTTTCAAAATGATCCACGTTTTATGTCATTGTTCCGATCTATATCTTCCGGTTACAGCTTGGCAGACCTTGGCAATATCCTGAATTGGTCTATCTCGGGGTGTAATTTTTAGTATAAAAAAAAAGCGTTTAAAAAGGTAAAAAGTAATGCTTTTTGACTTATTTTTTGATCTCCCATTTTCTGGCCAATGAAAGAATAGTTAAATGGAGGTATGGTCACCCGATATGAGGTCTCCGTTAGACACGCGCAAAATTTAATTAAAATTAATAAAGGAATATTTTCAAAATGGGAAATCTGACGAAATTATCTCATCGAAAAGGACGGAAATAAGTATTACACAAATAACAACAGTGATAAACTTACTGTCTTCGCCCTGACATGGCATTCCTGGCGCTGGTGGCACATTGGGAAAAACTGAAACAAACAAAACGACGTGAAAATCGATTAAACAACAACCACACATAAAGGTAATTAACTTTTTAAATTACTAATAAAATTGAATTTAAGAGCATATCCTGTTCACCGACAAAAAATTGGAAGGGGGACTTACTGTAAGTATTTAAATTTTAAATATTAACGTGATAGTTATAAAAAAGCATGCTCCATTAAGCAAGCACGTCCATAAAAAGTCGCTTAGCCTAACCAAAACAATTTCTGGCAATTTTACATCAATATCACCCAGAAACCAAAATACTTGTGCTTCACACTGTAATATTTTCTCCCCTCCATGAAAAACGTTGAAAAATGGTTATGTAACCTAACGGCAAGTAACCATAAATTTACCTCAATTAACATAAACTTAACCTTAACCATAACCCAGCCTAACTTAACCTAACCTAACCCCGTTCTTAATTCTAACCCTAGTTAACTTAGCCTAACACCGTCACTAATCTTACCGTCTCAACTATAACTCTACCAAACTTAGCCTAGCCTTACTCCATCCATAACTCTAACTCTGCCTAATTTAACTTAAAGTTACCCCGTCAAACCATAAACTCAATCTAACTTCGCCTAACCTGAACTATAACCCTACCTAACTTAACCTAACCTAACCCCGTTCCTAACTCTAACCTAGTTAACTTAACCTAAGACCGTCACTAATCTTAACCATCTAATTTCACTTAAACCTAACCTCAACTATAACCCAACCTAACTTAGCCTAGCCGTACTCCATCCCTAACCCTAACTCTGCCTAACTTAACTTAAAGTTACACCGTCACACCATAAACTCTATCTAACTTCACTTAACCTAACCTCAACTATAACCCTACCTAACTTAACCTAACTCCGTCCCTAATTCTAACTCTGCCAAACTTAACTTAAAGGAACACCGTCACACCTTAAACTCTATCTAACTTCGCTTAACCTAACCTCAACCATAAATCCACCTAAATTAACTACTTAACTTAACCCAACACCATTACTAACCATAACTCTACGTAACTTCGCTTAACCTAACCTCAAAGATAACCTAACATAAAGTAACCCCGTCCTAATTGAACCTAACCTAACCCGGTTCCCAATTCTATCCCATAAACCAATGTAAAAAAAATTATTTAAAAGCATGGTTTTATTTTCCATATGTATAATCTTTTACAAAGAAAATTCAAAATTTATTAAGCAATTTTAATTCTCCGCAATATATTCAACCTATGTTCAACAGTTTATTTAAGAAAGTACCGTGTAATTTCCAATTTATTTCTGACAGCTCATTCCGTCGTAAATTCTACTTAAAGCGTAAAGTTTAATTTTCTTATTTCCTGAAGTGGAGAAAACAAAATGAAGTTTGGCGAAATTGCAAGTTTATAAATTAAAATTTATTTTTTAATTCCATAAATTTCTTTGTGCAATATGCAAATATGTTCTGTTATGCGCGTTGGCGTGTAAATACGTCGTATTTAAAGACAAAAAACTGTAATTCTAAATGGCTGGATCCCCATGGACTACCAGCTTTTTACTTAACTTGTTCTCTATAAAAATACTAGCAAAATGTACTCTTAGAGAGGGTAATGTAAATTTGGGTTGAGTACGCCGGGGGAAAGAGAAAAATGAATTATAAATCTATAGGGGGCGAACAACAAACGAAAACTCTGTTTTCTCAGAAGTTGCCTCTCTAGAAAAAGTTTTACCCTTTCCCTTGACTAAACCTCGGACTGCTAGAAAAGCCAGTTCTGGAAAAAGAAGAATTTTCCCTCTAACCATTGCACAAACATTGCATAAACTCAAAATCGAGCTATATTGTAATAATAGTAACTTCGATAGGAAAATCTTTTAGTTGGTGAGTCGCTACATGGAAAATCTCGAATATTAACATAGTGAAATTTGTCAAATAAACTTGAAAGTAACAAAAAATTTGTACTTTTAAGGTACACGTTTGGATATAGGACGAGGAGTCTTTAACCGATAAAAATTCACCTCCTCAGACCTGTAAATTTGGGCATTAAATACGCCAACTGAACTGAACCGTTTCGTAGAGAAAGAAGAGTGATGTAGAGAGATGTTGAGAAGCTTTGACGAGAAGGCATTAGTTTCAAGTTGACGGACGTGGAATGTGTAGAATATTTTTGCGGTTTATCAAAGTCGGACGTTCCGACCAGAAGTGCGAGTCGATCTGAATACCACCAACTCAAAGTGAACCATAACGAAATTCCTCCAAACCACAAGACTAAGCCGGTTCCACAGACAAACAATCGCTTTAGGTTAAATTCGTTGAAATAGATTAGAATGTGACACTGACCTTACGACGAATCGAAAAATGTGTAGTTTCACACATCGACCCGATAAGTAGTAGGATGAGGTTGTTACGACAGATTCTATAGCTATCTTGACTAGCAACCACTGGAAAAACTTTCATATCATAGGTCAAAAAATGTCGAACGAACTACCAACCTCAAAAAAGCCCCTTGCTTGATATGACCTGACTCCCTCGGGAATTGGGTCTACAGAGACTGGTCTACAATTGTAGTAAACAGTCTACTTCGCAAACGTCCTTAGGATTTATTATTTAAAAACAAGTCCTTCGGCGTTAAAATCTTCAGAAACTGAAGAAAGGAAAATGTCGTTTTCTGGATTGACAGGGTTGCGTTCGGCATAGAAAAATTGGATTCGTTATACCAACTTCATAAACATCTCAGAAAAACAACCAGAACTACCGGATGATGTATATGGACTATTGGTACAAATGACTAGGATCTCGAATGCAACCTTCAGACCGAAAACAGGGAAAATCACTGAGGTCATCATGATCCCTAAACCATACAAACAGCCAAATAAAGTCAAATCAAACTGGTAAATATTAGCCCTTAAGTGTCCACAAACATTGCGCCTTCATTGTCTGTCGTGGGTGCATTCGACGATAACCTTTGGTTCAGAACTACTACTATAAATGTAACTTTGGGATTTATTTTTTGGTTTTAGCAGGGAAAGGTTAATGTCACTGGATGCCACGGTTCAATTTGCTTTCTATTATCTCTAAGTTTGTATATTTCCGATTACGATTCATTTTTTTACCTGAATATTTTTACCAGAACCTAAAATTTTCCGTAATCTTTTCTTTTTATAAAATAACGATTACTTATACTATGAATACAATTAACTTTGTTTAAATGTTGCCTGTTCCCTGTTATTAACTCAAATATTTACTATTAACATAATTAAAACCACTATATTATCGATTAGCATTGAAATAAATAATGCTTATCTTTTGTGCTTGAAACTACTTTCGAAAAAGGCTTAAGAAAAGGAGATTTGGTAGTCCACTGTAGATAAAGGAGACGTTATCGCCCAAGATATAGCTAATGAGGACTAAATAAAAATCAACAATGTTAAAGAGAAACCTCTAACGGGGCTAAAATTGAAAAATTGGGAGATAATTGCTAAAGAACACATGGCACGCTTGGCCCCCAATAGATGACAAGAACGGGAGGAACCTTCGAGCAAAATTTTAGGACAGTCTTAAGTGCCAAAACAAGAGGGAAAAGAAAGAAGGACGCCTCCGTCGAGAAGGGCCATATCTCTTGGCATATGGACCTAGAGTCCTAGAACGATAGAAGGTGGTCCAAGGAACGGGGACATTAGGTTCTGGAACCAAATAATAAGAACCCATGGGAAAGTATATCAGTATTTTCCCGGTTGAAGTTCATACAATAAAGAGATGTATTTAGTCAGGTTCCGGAACAATTGATCAAAGCCCATGGGAAAGTTCATAAGTGTCTTCCCGGCTGATGTCCATGCAATTTAGAGATTAGTAAATCAAGTCCCAAAAACAAATACCCAGAACCCATAGAAAAATGCAGCAGTATATTCTCGGTTGAAGTTCATGCTATAGAGATTTGTAGTAAGTCAGGCCCTAGAACCAAATACTAAGAACCCATGGGTTAACCAAATACATCAGTTTCTTCCAGGTTGAAGGTCATGCTATTGAGAGAGGTGCTTAATCAGGTGGAGGAACAAATTGCTCAAAACCAATACAGCAGTGTATTCTCGGTTGCAGTTCATGCTATTGAGAGAAGTAGTAAGTCATGTTCTAGAACCAAATACTCAGAAGAACACCTGGAGAACTAGCAGTATATTGTCAGTTGCAGTTCTGCTATTGACGGATGTAGTAAGTCAGGTCCTAGAACCAAATACTCAGAAGAACACCTGGAGAAACAGCAGTATATTCTCGGTTGCAGTTCTGCTATTGACAGATGTAGTAAGTCAGGTCCTAGAACCAAACACTCAGAAGAACACCTGGAGAAACACAGCACTATCTTCCAGGATGAAGTTTATGTTATTGAAAGTTGTAGTACGTCAGGTCCTAGAACCAAATACTAAGAATCCATGGGAAAGTACAGCAGTATCTTCCAGGTTGAAGTTCACGCAATTTAGAGATGTAGTAAGCCAGGTCCTAGAACCAAATGCTCAAATCACATGGAAAATACAGCAGTACCTTCCAGGTTGACGTTCAGGCAATTTAGAGATGTAGTAAGTCAGGTCCTACAATCAAATACTAAGAAGAACACCTGGGGATATACAGCAGTATCTTTCATGATGAAGTTCATGCAATTGACAGATGTCGAAAGTCAGGTCCTAGAACTAAATGCCAAAAGCCCCTGGGAAACTACAGCAAGATCTTCCAGGATGAAGATCTCGCAATACAGAAATGTACAAAGTCCAATTTGAATAAACGTTACAAAAACCGTAAAACGAATCATGACAGATAGTCAGGTCAAAGCACTAAGCTCGAACATCATTAGCTCAATTATGGTGCTGAATTGAAAAACTGTAGGAGTAGAATGAAAAGGCACAGTGGGAAGAGTCCAAACTTCTAAGTCCTGAACCCTTCTGTGGCATAGGGATTCACACTATCAACGAGTAACTTAGACAAAAAGACAAAATTGAAAATGAGGAAACAGTTGAATTTACTCATTGGACACAAATATTCCAAGAACATTCCAGCAAATTTTCGAAGGGAAGAGACGAGAAAATGCAAGGAAGCAGGAAAAACTTCGATTCATGACAGGTCACTGCAGAATAAATGGCATGTGAAGAAGGTTAGTAAAATCCGACTCGGCATATGAAGACACCAAGTCACCTACTTAATATGGCGCCACATTTGCCCTAAGGAGGATGTGTTTTTGGTGCAACGTAGCACTGAAACCTGGACTACCAATCGAATTTCTTCACTTAGGGCTATGGGTACAGAACGTGGGCTACAACATCTCTCAAGGGCGCTGTACATCCGCCCGGAATATTACATCTACATCTGTGCCGAGGGTTATTTTACGAATAGGAAATCCCGGCACACTCATTCTACGGAAACATGCAAATCCGTAATAATTAGCATCCGTGATAAATTTCGCGTGACAATGCCTAAACAGAACACATTCGGGCAATACGCGCAGGCGAAAATTTACATAGATTCGGAGATTGTTCCCAATGGAATCGAGAGGGTTTAACGGATCGGCTAATGGATTATTAATTAAGCCGATTTTTTTTATCCAACCTAGACAGCAGAATTGTCCCTTCTTTTAATATGACCCAGTGGATTTCCAATCGCTAACGTTAACCGAAACAGTCCTGACATTTTGTAAGCCGTCAGTCTTAAAATTGATTTTTATCGATTAATTGATGTAAAACAGCAAATTGATTGACGAGCAATTTGCAAAATTCCACAATGAAATGTCATAAATATAGCCATTACTTATGTTTCACATAAAAACAGTAAACATTGAATGTACAAAAGTGGCACCTTTTCTAAGCCTGTTATTTATTCGATAACTCTTATCTTCAAGATTATAGATTTAGATAAATACTAAAATTGTTGGGACATTTTAAATAATTCAGCTCGAAGAGCCCTGGCTCGATTCCTGTGTAAGAGATAAGTCTGCGCATGTGTCCATTTCCACTGAACTCCATTCATCAATTTTGCAAGGACCATATTTCACTGTAAAATAAATGTAGTTTCTCTTTTTTATTTATTACAACTAGATAAAGTGTAGTGATTGTGTATTCCCCCGGTTTGACACATAAAAAACCTATTTATTTACGGCAACAAAATTAAACCAAACGAATGTTTTAACCTGGGTATAAACAAACAAAGAAATAAATAAAAACAATACATGGTGTTCGGTTGGCAACTCGTGTTACAAATTTCAAAATGGAACCAAAAAGTCCTAATTAACTATGGTCCGAATCTCAACAGTTTCGGAGTTATTAAACTTTTTCTGGGTTTTTTAAGATTTCACGACCTTGCTTCAAATAAACAATGATAAATCGTTAGATACCATTGAAAATTACGTTAAATTTCCAATAAGATGTGATAAATACTAAACTAGTAAACGTTGATGAAACAAGCATTTTAGTAGCCAGAAATTTGAAAAAAAAAATTGTCAGAGTTGAAAAACTTACTATGGTAATTCCAAACTACTTTTTCCAAACCTAGAGACCAATAAATTTCCGATAACGTATTCCATTTAATATCATTTTTAGTTGTGTACTTGTTTTAATTGCTTTTTTCACAGATGAAAAAAATGACGAAGGAAATGAAAAAACCGTGGGTTGACGGATTGGCAAGGTGGAAAGATTAGTAATAATTTTTTTTTAAATTAAGGAAATTTTAAATGAATGAACTAAAAAATTTTAAAGGTGAAAAACTTACTACGGTGATTCTAAACTACTATCTCCAAACCGAGAGACCATAAAATTTCATAAAACGTACTCAATTTAATATCCTTTTTAGTTGTGTACTTGCTTTTTTCAAAGATGAAGAAAATGAGAAAGGAAAGGAAAAAAACCATTGTTGAAGGATTGGTAAGGTGGAAAGATTAATAATTAAAAACAACATAAGGAAATTTTGAATGAATGAACTACAAAAAAATTTCAAATCTGAACACCTTACTATGGTAATTCCAAAGTACTTTTTCCAAAATGTACACCATTTAATATCCTTTTTAGTGGTACAATTGCTTTTTTAATTACTTTGTTGAAAGTTGAAGTAACTGATGAAGAAAAGGGAAAAACCGTGGCAAGGTGGAAAGATTAATAATTAAAAACATCTTAACATAGTCTTCAATGGTATTAACGGACTGGTCCAAAACCTTTTAATTTTGGATTTATCATTGTTTATTTTATGCAAGGTCGTGAAATATTACAAAATCAGAAAAACGAGAATAACTCCGAAACTGTTGAAATTTGGACCATAGTTAATTAGGAAATTTTGAATGAATGAACTAAAAAAATTTCAAAGGTGAAAAACTTACTAAGATTTACAAGGTTGAGATTATTAATAATAATATTTAAAAAACTTGAGGAAATTTTAAATGATTGAACTAACGAAAAAAAATTTCAAAGCTGAAAAATTTACTACGGTGATTCTAAACTACCATTTCCACACCAAGAAACCAGCAAATTTCAAATAATGTACCCCATTTAATATCCTTTTTAGTTGTGTACTTGATTTTTTCAAGGGTGAAAAAATCATGACGGACAGGAAAAAACCCCGGTTGAGGGATCGGCAAGGTGTAAAGATTAATAATAATATGAAAAAACTTAAGGAAATTTTAAATAAAAGTACTAAAAAAAATTCAAAGCTGAAAAACTTACTACGGTGATGCTAAACTACTATTTCCAAACCGAAAGACCATAAAATCTCAGAAAACGTACTCCATTATCCTTTTTAGTGTTATAATTGCTTTTTTAATTACTTTGTTGAAAGATGAAGTAACTGATGAAGGAAAGGAAAAAAACCATGGTTGACGGATTGGCAAGGTGGATATATTTAAAAAAAGTAGGCATAGTGTTAACAAGATATCACCTAGATTCGTAAAAACTTTTTTTTAATCTTGAAACTCATTTATTCCGAGGAATAATAATACAACAATCCTTAAGTAAACACATGCACTATTTCGGTTAAAAAAAGTTTAATAAATTCACTCAAAATTTCCTTAAGTTTTTTTAATCTTTCCATCTAACCAATGCGTCAACCACGGTTTTTTCCTTTCCTTCATCAATTTCCTCATTTTTAAAAAAAGTAATTCAAAAAGCAATTGGACAATAAAAAGGATATTAAATGGAGAACATTTTCTGAAATTTGCTGGTCTCTAGGTTTCGAAATAGTAGTTTAAAATCACCATAGTAAGTTTTTCAACTTTGAAAAAAAAAAAACTTCAATGTCCTGCCTACTAAAACGCTTATTTTCCCAACGTTTAAAAGTTTAGTATTTATCACCTTATTGAAAATTTAACGTAGTCTTCAATGGTATTAACGGACTGGTCCAAAACCTTTTAATTTTGGATTTATCATTGTTTATTTTATGCAAGGTCGTGAAATATTACAAAATCAGAAAAACGAGAATAACTCCGAAACTGTTGAAATTTGGACCATAGTTAATTAGGACTTTTTGGTTCCATTTTAAATATACAACCTACCGGCAAAGTTTGTAACAAGAGTAGCCGTTCACCCTGTACAACTCGTACACAAACGGCCATTAATTCCATTTCTAAGATAATCCCGCAGAATTTCACCGCGCCAGCTGGGTAAAAAAAAATTGCCCTTTGCTTTACAGGTCTTCCAAACTTCGGACATCAATTTACCGAGGGGAAGTTTGCGCGAGGACAAGTTGCCTGTATTAAGAGGTACACCTCAAACTTATATAATGCTTTTTATCTGGGTCAACCGGGCAGCTGTTGGGAAATATGGTGCCATAGTATCTGCATAAACACTACAGATGTTGGATCGTATTCGAGAAGTTTCCTTTTTCTCCGAAGATTACCTACTGCCTTAAAAAAATAATAATCTCTTTCAATTAATTAATCTTTATGTAAGGTATTAGTTGAGATAAAAAAGTCAGTATCACGAGCGGGATTCGAACCCACGACCTTCGTGTGAAGCGGATCAAAGTCATGATAGCTCAAGTGGTTAGAGCAGCGGCGTATTTAGCCGAAGGTCGTTGGTTCGAATCCCGCTCGTGACACTGGCTTTTTTTCTCAACGAATACCTTACATAAAAATTAATTAATTGAAAGAAGTTATTTGGTCAATCGGACTACGATATCTAATGGATGTTACAATAATATTCACATATCTAAAAAAACTTCCTTTTTTTCACATTTTCGCCTGTCACCTAAAAGAAGGGCTTTTAACAGGTGGCAAGAGTTATGCCAGTGAACAAAATTGCTAAAAATTAAATCAAAAGAACTTAGAAGATCTAAAGACAAAATAAATCGAAGAAAAAGCAAAATGTAATCAATTTCAATAAAAATTAAAGAATACCATATAATTGCCATACGTTATCAAATACACCACAAAAAAGTTCAAATAATAAATTTAAAACTTTTGAAGTAACAAATTTTTGAAATCATAATGATAATTAAATTTATCAAAATTAATTTTATAATTGTAAAGAAACCTAAAAACATCATTTAATCAGAAAATTAAAGTAAAAATAGGGTTTACTTTGGATATAAAAATATAAGTAGTTACTTTTTGTCTTGTTTGATATTCATTGTTTGATTCAGCAAAAAGGGCGAGTGTCAGAGACAGAGAGAAAGAGAGAGGAGGAGAGAAGAGGTACATAAAAAGGTAATAAAAGAGAATTAGTGAGCCAGAGGAAAAAGACATAGGGAAATGGTGAAGGGGATAGAGAGCAGGAGATAAAGAGATAGATAGATAGATAGATAGATAGATAGATAGATAGATAGATAGATAGATAGAGAGAGAGAGAGAGAGAGAGAGAGAGAGAGAGAGAGAGAGAGAGATTTCTGTTTTATTTTAAAAACCATGTATGCAAAATTAACTTGACAAAAAACAGATAAAAATAAAATTTAAAACAGTTAATTTCTCCTTACTTAGAGAATTGTTTACCTTAAAAAATGTACAAGTGCAGTTGATCAAGACCAGATATCAAAAACTTTTAACAAAAAAAATTGCTGTATGAGGTATCATTTTACAAGTAAGCAATTATTTTGATTTATATACAAAAATAAATTTTGTAGATAATTTAAGTAAGATATTTTTAAACTTAAACTATATACGTTTACATTCATATGAAGAGACTTTTTTCTACTTTTAATTGTATTTGCTGAATTTAATTTAAAACTTGTAAACTTGTTAATATGTCATTTTTATAAATGCCTAGAAAGTAGATTATTTTTCATAGATAATTTAAATGACACTAGATTTTTGCATTTTTGAATTTCAGAACGAGCTGCAGAGAAAGTAAGAGATACATAAATAGAGCGAGTGTAAGAAACAGATAAAAAGAGGAAAGAGTGGAGAAAGAAGAAGAAAAATGGAGGAAGGAGAGAGGAGGTTTATAAAAAGATAAAAAACAAATAGTGAGCCAGAGGAAAAGAAGAGAAGAGACAGAGGGAAATAGTAAAGGGGATAAAGAGCATGAGATAGAGATATAGAGATATAGATAGATAGATAGATAGATAGATAGATAGATAGATAGAGAGAGAGAGAGAGAGTGAGAGTGAGAGAGAGAGAGAGAGAAATACTGGGAGAAAAAAAAACAAAAAATCACCCTTAATGTACTATAAAAAAATCTAAATAAACCGTTAACAAAACTCTGCATTTACAAAAACACTAGGTAACTTTCTTACATTTTGAATGAGAAGAATATATCAGAGAGAGGGAGGGGTGAACTGGTAAATGGTCTGAAAACGAAGATCATGAAAGAGAGAAAGGGGGCATGAGAAAAAAGGCGAAAAATACGGGACATACACGGAAAGGGCAAAAACAGAAACGGAAAAAAGAAAATAAACTAAATCTACAAAAAGACAGAACGAGCAAGAGGGCACAAACTAGAGTAATAAAACAAGGATAATGAAAGAGAGTATAGATGTAATGAAAAGAGGGGGGAAAGAACGAAAGTTGAAAAAGAAAATAAAGAAATACGAAATACAATAAAAATAATGATAGTAAACGTCTGGGAGAGAGAGGGAGAGACAGGGTGATATTTTAACAAATAACATAATGAACATAAAATTCACACGTTTAATTGTATGGGTAAAGAAAATTAATACAATAGAAGAAAATGTGTTTATTGATCAACCCACAAGGTTTAATGATAACCTTCAATCAGCCCTTTCAAGAACGGACTATTTTGAATTGTGCTTATCGATGTGCTATATTTATTTAATTAGTTTATAATAAAACGACCCGATGGGCGCTGAGGATGGCAATGAAAAGTGCCTTGTTCTTAAACAGACCCCCAGATGATCCAAAAGCTAAATCATTAATTCAATACAATTTAATTAATTATTGTAATAAATTAATTATTAGGGCACTCTTTTCGTACCTATCACTTTAACTAGTGATAAATAAAAAATCAATACCAGATTGATAATTCGCCATATGCGATTGACACAAGGGCATCTGCTTTTGGGCCCAAGCCCGCGCAGGTGCCCCTTTTGCAAAGAAAGGTTTCTCGATGTGCCATGCCTTGGCTCCATACAGAGAGCGTGTTGGCATGCCGCCGGATTTCGGACACGGTAAAGCGTTTAAGGGCCCCTGTTCCGATTTATAGGGGAATTGGGAATTTTTTATTATATACAGTCAAAATATGTGTTTTGTATGGGTGAGTGTATTTATTAGAGTGAATGGAGAGGGGCTAATGGTGAATGGCATCCCCCTCGAGCTGTGTAGTTGGGTCGATGGCGGTATATTTATAAAAGTACCCCCGACTTATTTGTTATTTTATGCAGGTCGTTGAAAGAATATTGAGTACTCCATCTACTAAATAGAATGAATGAAATTATATAGATGTGAATGTATTTATTTGTGTGAATGCGTATTGAATGTGTGTTGTTATATTTGGCATGCGCTCGGGGATGAAATTAAGCTCTTTATTTTCATTTATTCCATATTGCCCATGACACAAAATTACGTGAGGTTTCTTCTTGATTTCTGAGAAGTGATGACCGGCAACTTGGTTGTTTCCGAATTTTCTGATCTGCTTATTCTTGCTGTTAATACGTACTCACTAGTTTGTTTATATTTCGAATCATACCAGTAAAAATATTTACAAATCCTTGAAAACTGAGGGAAAATCAACAAACAAGGCCCAGCCAATAAGTTGACAAAATACCTCTGACAGATCGATCGGAAACGACCAATCATCAAAATTAAACGTTACAGTATTATTTATCTATGCCGTTTTATAAAACTACTACCAACGCGTTAACAAAATAATGAACTTTACGACCGAGAAAACGCGATTAGTGGGCCACTAATCAGGAAGCGAGATTAAGAATTAAACCTTACGACGCTAAGTTGCAAAGAGTTCTTACCAAATTTCTTCGCCAATTTTGCCCCCACTGGAGAAAAGCGAACCCCCCCCCCTTAATGTATATTTGATCTCTCGAGACTGATTA
Organism: Cimex lectularius; assembly: GCF_000648675.2. Classification (NCBI taxonomy): domain Eukaryota; kingdom Metazoa; phylum Arthropoda; class Insecta; order Hemiptera; family Cimicidae; genus Cimex; species Cimex lectularius. Next base: position 1,434,525 of record NW_019392660.1, on the reverse strand, counting down.
CAGAATTCGAATATATCCAAAAAGTCGAGAACTCCCATGACGGAAATACGAACTAGAAGTCCTGACAAATGCCTCCCACGCTGAGAAAAAAAACCCGTGCGTATCTACTTACAAAGATTTAACAAGCCTGGAGCTGGAATTCAGGAGGGAGGAATATTTTTGAAAGTTTCTCCCCACTTTGGTACAGAAACTCGGCAAAGGAAGTGACAAATCATGCGGCTTGGGTGGATCACTCGGAACCGGTCTGCTCATCGTAATCAAGTTAAGTGCGGATGGTAACAATCCACCTGTTTTGAGCCATTAGACTGATTAGACACCTCTTCAAGTAGATCGGTTTTCAAGGCGAAAAGTGTAAAAAAGGAAAAAAAAAGCCAAACCTTTGGAGTGAGGGTTCAATTATCCTTTATCTTTTTAGGACATTCACTACTGAATTGTACCACAGTCAAAAGGGCTAGAAACAACCTAAAATAGCGAAAACGTACATCAAGGCACGATTTTATCCACAATTAAAACTTATAAAATACATAACAACAAAAATTGAATGACAATATGAAATTTATGATATAGTATCTCTCACTCTCTCAATATCACACACACTCACTCACACGCGAGCGTCTATCTTTCTACACTCGCCCTCTCTCTTTCTAAATCCATCTCTCGCTTTCTTTCTTCCTCTCTCAATCTCTCTCTCTCTCTCTCTCTCTCTCTCTCTCTCTCTCTCTCTCTCACACACACACACACACACACACACACACACACACGTCTCTCTTTCTTAGTCTTTATACCGCACACTCGCCATCTCTCTCTCTCTCTCTCTCTCTCTCTCTCTCACACACACACACACACACACACACACACACACACACACACACGCACGCACACGCACGCACTCACTCACTCACTCACTCACTCACTCACTCACTTTATATATATAAAGTTATAGAAATAAGACAAGAAATTATTAATACTTTTTTAAACTGCATTCTTGTCCACAAAAGTTTTTCTAATTATAAATATTTATTCATTTAATGAGAATAAAGAGAAGGTAGATAGATATAGAGTGAAGAAGTGAAAAATAGCGAAAAGAAAAAAACAACTTAATCATTAATAATACTTTTTTACGTGTATTGTGGTTTATAAAAGTTCATTTGGAGAGATAGAAGAGAAGGTGTATAGATAGAGAGAAAGAGAGCGAGAGAGCGATTGAGAGAGGAAAAAAGAAAGCGAGAGATGGATTTAGAAAGAGAGAGGGCGAGTGTGCGGTATAAAGACTAAGAAACAGATTCGTGTGTGTGTGTGTGTGTGTGTGTGTGTGTGTGTGTGTTTAAAAGAAGAAGTTTAAAGAAGTTTAAAAAAGTATTAATAATTTCTTGTCTTATTTCTATAACTTTATATATATAAAGTGAGTGAGTGAGTGAGTGAGTGAGTGAGTGAGTGAGTGAGTGAGTGAGTGAGTGAGTGAGTGAGTGAGTGCGTGCGTGCGTGCGTGCGTGCGTGCGTGCGTGCGTGCGTGCGTGCGTGCGTGCGTGNGTGTGTGTGTGTGTGTGTGTGTGTGTGTGTGTGTGTGTGTGTGTGTGTGTGTGTGTGTGTGTGTGTGAGATGTAAACTTGTTTGTTGATTTTGTTTTTGTTTAATGTTTTTTTTTTCGTTTTAGTGTTACTTATTCAGAAAAGTATTCTGAATCATTTTTTGCTTTGAGTAATATAATTGTCATACATTGTAGTTTATATACAATACACAAAAATGAACTATATAAATAAACCTATCAACCTATTCGTTTTTATTTTACGTTTTGTTTTTGTTTTATTGATACCTATGTCCTACAAATTTATAAACCTACAACAAAAAGTAAAATACACAATATATTGGAGAGTATAAAAAATCTATCAATCAGTTTCTCAATCTCTCTCACTATCTCTCTTTCTCACTATCTCTCTCTGTCTCTCTCGCTCTCTCTCTCTCTCTCTCTCTCTCTCTCTCTCTCTCTCTCTCTCTCTCTCTCTCTCTCTCTCTCTCTCTCTCTCTCTCCCCATCTCTTTTTCACTGTCTCTACTCCATCATTACTTCCTTTGTAAATAGATTTGTATTTAAGAGCCATTGTAAGAGAGATCGTTCGTGACCTAAATTCGCGAGATTTTTTAAAAATATTGCATTTAAAATAACTTATGAGCAATAAACACAAAAAAATAATCTGGATAATAAACAGGTAAGCCTGTTTGTTATTCCTAGTGGTCAGTCCCACTTGAAATTCGAAATTCCTTATTTTCTTTAAACATTACTATTTCAAGAATATATCAATTCTTTTCGTATTTACATACCGACGAGTTGGTAGGATCCTTTCGACGGAAAACACCCTAAGAACATCAGGTGGAGGATTCTAGGCATACCGCCGCATAAACAACTAATGTAACGTCCGACTTTCCAATACGAGCGTTAAATCGGCACTGACAAGTCAACAATCATCTTGAAAAGTGCGAGATAAGATAACCAAATAAAGAGGAAATAAAGAGGATAAGGGTCGAGAAAAAGGAAGCAAAGGTCCCAATCTCGTATTATTTACACGAAAACCATTGTTATGAATTATGCATTGTGAACCAAAACAAATTCTATTTATAAATATTTACATTGACTATTCCAGGTAGCTTATCGAATTTTTTGTGCAATCAAAATCATTTTTCTGTAGTATATTTAATGCTATTTTATACATTTTTCTGTAGCAGTCGACATAACATCATCTGCCATGGAAAATAAACATTACTGTTCAGAAGTTGTCCTAGATGTTACAGAACGTTTGACAGAGAATCACACCCCGGTCTCCTTATCAAATTAATAAGTACCTTTCCCCATATCTCACAGTCATTTCCTCTCGGATAGATAGGTGACAATCGGCTCTGAATTTTCACAAATCAAGTCCATCACGACCGTCGTCCCTAAGGGAGTTTCCTAAGATCAATACTCAACGCGCTGACATACGAAGACACCCTAACACCCACATCATGACCTTCGAGGACGACACCGCGATCTCTCTTCATATTCTAACCTTAACCTCGCTGCAAAAGCTGACCAAGCTGAACGAATAAAAGAGCTTGACGTTATAAGAAGTACCACAGTGCACAGTAAGGTATAGCCATCCAACCGAATCAACTTGTACAGCAGACTTAGATGGAACATAAACATAAACAAAAACGTCCAGAACTCAACCGAAGAACAACTCAGAAGTCTACTCAGACCATATCCACCATGAGTACAATTAACAAACAATATACAAGACCCTTTTGGTTCAGACAAGTTCAGATTAAGACCGTTTTGGTTCAGGGAGGCACTCCAACATCCAAAGAATCTAATCCTTTTAATCGATAATCCAAACAATCCACAAAGAGCACAAGACATCCCATTGACTGACATGATTCAAACGAGTCCACAATTTCCACCCCAAGCCCTCCTTCCATACCAATCCAGCCTAAGCCCACTTTTCACGTCCACTCTAACAACCCATCTGCATATTATGTAATGAGGAGGAGGAAACAGCCATCCATATCATCTTCGAATACGATGCAACAGCTCAATGGAGATTTAACCTAACGTCCAAAAAACTTAGGGAATCAAATTGTAGCAGCGACAGTCAATGACCTGATACTTCTAAGGAGAAGGATGAGTCTAAGAACTAAGGATCTAGGAAGGTACAATAAGCCAGAAGGCTGCAGTGCCTGGGGAGTACAAACCCTGCTTCCTAGTATCCTTATCACCATACCTTAACAACCCTCCCCGCCTAAAAAATCAGTTACCCCACCTCCCAACATAACCATAAACCTTAACTAACAATCCTAAACACAGATTTCTGGCAATGGCCGGCTCCTCCCCTACATCCCCATGGTCTGACAGGTCCCCCAGCAAGATCTTTTCTTGGTTGTTACCAACAAATTGTTAAATTTACACATACTTTTTGTACAGAAGTCATAAAAAAAATCTGTATCAATTTCTTGAGGCCAATTAATAAAAGCAACCAACAGGTCAGTTGTACCTTTAAAAATAACCATTCTAAGGCGAATAAAACGAAATGTGATTTGTATTTTCTAACCCTAAAAACAAAAAGGTTAGTGAAATCAATGATGGTCAAAAAACAAAACGAAAGTAGAAAAATCGTTATTTCCTTAAAGTACCACAGATAAATAGCCTAATTAAGAAACCAATGTTTCAATTGACGAAACTGACAACCTTTCAAAGCCAAAAAACAATTATTAATTCAGTTGTAAGTACAAATTTGAAGCAATTTACTCAAAAATAGTACAAATTTACAGTAATTTACCCAAAGACCGTGTGTAATGAAAAACGGAACGGAAACGGTACGAAATAAATGATTTACCATTTCCCCGGAGGGAAAGAGATCAATGAAGACGGATGATTTGCCAAGAGCCTTTGACAACCGGACTCGGCCACTTTCGCAAGGTTCAACCCAAAAATAAACCGGCCGGCAATTTGATTTATTGTCGGCGGTTCGATCGCCCCCAGATAATCCCTGCCCGACCATTGTCCCCTGTCAGGCTGAAGATTGCCAATGCCGGACGTGACCGGCGGACAAATACGGAATAAGCGGAAGGAATAAGGACAAATTTACAAACTAAACCCTAAACACACCTGCAATACTTATTACTTTGTTTATTTAATTCGCTCTTGGGTATAAAAAGTAATATATAATGGACTTACTATTTTAATAAGGGTCAGTGAGTGAGAGTTTGTAACCGACGTGTCAATGAATTTAAGTGAATGAGTAATTGCGTTTGGGTGACTGCATGTGAAATAGTGCGAGGAAATGAGTGAGCGAGTTCGCTAGTTAGGGAATGTAAATGAGGGATTGAATTAAAGTGAATGAGTGGATGAACAAGTTAATGAGAGTTGAAATGAATGAGTGAGTGTTTGTAAGCGATGAGAGAGTAAACATGTATGAACGAGGGGGCAAACGACTGTAACCCAATGAGTTGGAGTGGATGAGCGATTGTAAGCCAATGATTTTGTGGAGGTGAGTGAGGATAATTCAATGAGTTAGCGTAGAGGAGTGATTATAAGCCAATGAATTAGTACTACAGGTAAGTGAATCTAAATTGAGTGAGTAATCGGATCAGTTAGAGTGAATGAGTGAGGCTACGTACGCAATTTAGAAAAGGTAAGTGAGTGTAAGGAAATGCGTTAGTGTAGTTAACTGAGTGCCAATGAGTTAGTAATAAGCGAATAAGTAGTAGATGAATGAGGGTAAACCAATGTGTAGCGTAGGAAAATGATGGTGATTCAATAGCTAGAGTAGGTCAGAGATTATAACCCAATGAGTTAGCAGTGTAAGTGAGTGAATCTAAATTGAGTGAATCTACGATAGAAGGTAAGTGTATACGTCCGTAGATAAGACAGTGTGAGTAAGTAGTGAATAAGCAAACGAGTTAGTGTAGGTGAGTGAATCTACGTAAATAAGGTAGTGTAGGTGAGTGAGTGGGTGAGCCAATCAGTTAGCGTGAGTAAGTGAATATACGATAGTGTAGGTAAGTGAGTGTGAGAGTGAGTGAGTGAGCCAATGAGTTAGTGTAGGTAAGTGAATCTACGTAAATAAGGTAGTGAAGGTGAGTGAGTGTGTGAATAATCCAATGAGTTAGTGTAGGTAAGTAATATACGATAGTGTAGGTAAGTGAGTGTGTGAGTAATCCAATGATTTAGTGTAGGTAAGTGAGTAGTGAGTGGGCCAATGAGTTAGTGTAGGTGAGTGAATCTACGTAAATAAAGTAGTGTAGGTGAGTGAGTGAGTGAGTGAGTAAGTGAGTGAGTGAGTGAGTGAGTGAGTGAGTGAGCTAATGAGTTAGTGTAGGTGAGTGAATCTACGTAAATAAGGTAGTGTGAGTGAGTGAGTGAATGAGTTAGTGTATGTGAGTGAATCTACGTAAATAAGGTAGTGTGAGTGAGTGAGTTAATGAGTGAGTGTGAGTGAGTGAGTGAGTGAGTGAGTGAGCGAGCGAGCGAGCGAGCCAATGAGTTAGTGTAGGTGAGTGAATCTATGTAAATAAGGTAGTGTAGGCGAGCGAGTGAGTGAGTGAGCGAGCCAATTAGTTATTGTATGTAAGTGAATATACAATAGTGTACGTAAGTGAGTGAGTGAGTAATCCAATAAGTTGGTGTAGGTGAGTGAATCTACATAAATAAGATAGTGTAGGTAAGTGAGTGTGTGAATAACCCAATGAGTTAGTGTAGGTAAGTGAATATACGATAGTGTACGTAAGTGAGTGTGTGAGTAATCCAACGAGTTGGTGTAGATGAGTGAATCTACATAAATAAGATAGTGTAGGTAAGTGAGTGAGAAAGTAAGCCAATGAGTGAATAAACAAGTATTTATTAGGGGGTGAATCTGTACAAAAGTTAGCGAGTGAATGTATCCATGTGAGTTAAATAAGTAAGTAAATCGAGTGTAAGCGATGAATGACCTAGTGTGGTGATAAGTGAATGAGCTTAAATAAACGATCGTTAGAAAAATTGGTAAACAAGTTCGTGAGTGAGGTAGGTGAACGAGTTAAGATAAATGAAAGAGCTCAAATTATGAATGAGTGAATAAATATAATTGATTGAATGAGTCAAAATCTATGTATGACAGTGTGAATGTGTTAATGAAGTCATTATCGAAAATAAGAAATCTACATTTTCATAAAAGTTTAAAACTCTTCGATTTAACAGTGTCGTTTTTTCTTCAGGATTTTGTAATATCGGGTTTTTTTATCAAAAGCCTCCAAAACAACAAAGGTTGTCTATTTTGTTCACATCAGTACTTTCAACAGGTCAGCCCGTTGAATACCGGACCAGACTTGGATAATGGTTCACAACGCGTGAGAGCATAAAAATAACACGTCGCACAATCACAATGTGATATTCACATAGAAATTATGCTTTATGAAAAGGCCTGTAGAATTCTGTTTCTCGATATTTTCCTCGACAGATTGTGTACGTTCATTCACGTCTAGATGTCTTAAGACAGCTCGATTCGTGTTGGAACACACACGTTCTTACAGCCCCGAATCGATAGCCACGTGCGAATCCAACTTGTTTCAACGAGCAACTTCGGATTTAGGTAGTCTAGACGGTCTTCGCTTAACGGTCAACTAATCGATAAAGCTCATTCCAAGTTAAAAACTTTTTTCACAAATATCACCAGACACCTTTCATCTACAGACTTCATAATTACAAAGGAACATTGCACGGGGTAAATCGATGACACAAAAAGCAAAGAAGGATATTTCATTCGCTTGAATAACGGAAAAAAAACATAAAAACCCTTTTATTTGTTAACCAATTTTGTTTTTGAAAAAATTCACAGACGAAATAAAACTTTATTGTATCCGTAAGAACATACTAGTTCAAAATGTTTCTTATTCAAATTAAACACTGAGGTTCTTTTGATATAAACAATTTTCAATTATTATAGTCATAAAATGCGTGATTAAATATAGAGTTAATTTTGTTTTATTACTAGAAAATAATTAACTTTTGATATAAACTGTCTACCAAACACGTTACCTGGGTAACGTAAACGTCAGATGTTCGTAAGCATCGGTGGTTCAGTGGTAGAATGCTCGCCTGCCACGCGGGCGGCCCGGGTTCGATTCCCGGCCGATGCAAATTATTTTTTAAGTTCATTTTAAGTCAAAACGTTTATAAACAGACATAATATAAAATAAAACGCTTTATTCTTTCTTATATTCAGGATACAACCAAGATAGCGAGCTTTTCAGTTTAAAAAAATTGCTAATATAAACAAAAACTAGATCATAGTATGGTCTTCATGAAAAAGCGAATTCTACTGCTACTGTCGAGCTTTCGGCCTATGTTAATTTTTAAAAACTGTTTAGTTTTAGTTTCATTTTAATAAAATTCTTAATTATAATTTGTTTTTCGTAAGTTTTTAAAGGTGTTGACTTTTAACTTTTTCATTAGCCGATGCTTTCTGGCATAATGCCTTTGGTCTACATAGGTCACTTTATTTTTACAAAAATATATGGATTTATTACAAAAAAAAAAAAAAAAAAAAAAAAAAAAAAAAAAAAAAAAAAAATTAATATGTTATTAAATTTAAATGAACCGTAGTTAAGAAAAAAATAAAATTATTTTCAAGTAATTGGCATTTCAGTTCATAACTATTAATAATAAATATTTAATTCCCATTTTTTGTTGTACGATTAGCATACAATGTTTAAGTATAAAATGTCTACTTCGAAATGTACAAACCAGAAAGAAACGCAAAACCTAACGAGCATCGGTGGTTCAACGGTAGAATATTCGTCTGCAATAACGAATGACTCAGGTTCGACTCCTGGCCGATGCAAATAATTTTTTTCCCTCTCGATCTAAAATATTTTATATTTCGCCGTTCGGTCCTACCTTAACGAATTTTACACAGATTAACATTGAATGTTACAATATGAACGACTTCTCAAACGGGCGTACAGTGAAACTTCCCTATAACGGACGCTCTTCACGAATAAAATGTACTGACAGGCAAAAATTCCACCCAACTGTAATATAACTTCATTTGTATATATTATTATATATTAATCAAAGTTTCACGTTTTTTAACGTTTAATAATTGAGACTGAATAAACATTTTAAATTCCGTAAAATTTAAACATTGAAAAATCCCTTATCCTTCTTTTGGATTAAGGATTAAGTGTGCTTACCTCTAATTCACATTCCCAATTTAAAACATAGCATAAACAAATATTCATTGGTAAAAACAATGAGAGAAATTAGGGGCAGAATTTTATTTTATAGACAAAATGAAAAAAAATTGATAGGGTGGATTTTATTTCTTTTTAAGGTATATGACCAGTTTGCATTTGCACCATTAGTTTATCTATATAAAATTTTGTACTATTTTCAAGTAATATTTAAAAAAAAGTTTACTAGCCGACGAGCCCCATGTGGCCAAAATGTAAGAAAGTTACCTACATAGTGTTTTTGAAAATGTACAGTTTTGTTAAACGATTTTTTTAATTAGGAATCCAATTTCTTCGTGTAATACTTTTTTTTACCATATGTATTTTTTTTAATGGTTTTAATTGATTTTAGATTTTTTATAGCTTTTATTTTACATTCAGAAAGTTTTTTTTTAGAAGGCTTAATATAATATTACGTGTTTGCACCAGAAGTTAAACTTGGATCTTTTTTTATTTATGTATTTTTTGAATTAGTTGTTAAATTATTAGTTGTTGTTTTTTTAATATCGTTATATAATAGGAACATTTGGTTGCAATCAGTGTTGTTAAAGTTTTTTAAGAATTTTGTGCATACATATGCATTCTAAGATTTCTTTTAAAAGGGTTTTGTTCAAAATCGAAAGTGTGGAATTTTTTTTGACGATCAAAATTCAACTATATTTATACTAATATAATAACATAAGATATTACTACGAAAACTTTGGACGTACGGAATTGGAACTGTTGGATTCCACCAAACCTTCCAATATCAAGATCTTCCAAACCATATAATCTAAGTTCTCAGACAAATTGTCAAAACCGTTACTTCATCAGTAACCTAAACTTTTACCAACGAACTGATCTCGTTTCAAACCACATCCATCCTAGACTTCCCCTAGAAAATGATGACCTTAAGCCCTCCTCAAACTGAGTGGCTGGGTTCTCCTAACATGTGTTCTCATCAGCAGTCTTATCCGATGCTCTCCTCACATTCTGACTCTACCTTTGCAGCAAAATCGACCCCAAGATCGTGGTGCACTCGATTGCGCATCAAGCTAAACAAATAAAAGATCCGACAGGTGTGTTAGAAGAAGTATCTGCTCAGCAGACCACATCTACAGTATTGTAATCCCTCCTTCCAACCAAATCCGCTACTCCTTGGGTTCTTCTCAACCGAACGACAACTCAGCCTACTACTTGGGCCCAAATCCGAAGTATACCAAATAAATTAAAAAATATATAAGAAACTAATTTGACCGATTTGTACTTAGTCGAGTTGTCGTGTTCAGCTAAGCCGTTCAACATCCGAAGAATACAATCGTTTCAATCAAAAGTCCTCCGTCGCATCCTCAAAGTTCTCTTCTACATTACTAATAAACCATCCACAAAGAACTAGGTATCCAATTCGTGATGGACATATTCCAAACAGGTTCGACAACTTCAACTACAAGGATAAGGTTAGGGATAAGAGAGGCGGCCACGAGGCCTACTGCACCTCGACCTAAATAGATCTATTGTGCTCCTCTGTTAATTATAACTTACTGGCCAGCTTCAGTCTAATAACCAACCACAGCTTTGGCAGCGGTTTCTTGGTGTAGGACCTTGCTGTGGATTTTCTTGTCCTAGTTGTCAGAATCTGGGCCTACATAGACTTTACAGAAATATAGAATGTGTTCTGCGGTCTCCTCCTCTTCCTGGCAGTATCTGCACAGTGTTTCTTCTGTCTGTATTCCTATCCGGTGCATGTGCTTTCTTAAATGGCAGTTCCCCGTCAGGAGTCCAACCAGAATCCTAGTTCGGTTGCGGTTGCCTTCCAGTAATTCATTTGTAAGTTTTGCAGATGGTCCTACTATGAATCTCTTCTCGTGCCTCATGCCAGGATCAGGTCATTAGTGTCGCTGACTTCCGTCAGGGCCTCCATGCATTTCCAAATTTCTGTCAGAGAAAATGGCTATCTGCCGGGAATGTGTTCCTAGCCTTTTTATTTCTCTGGCACATTGTTCAATTACTATGATTCCAGACTGGAAAACTGTAGCATACTTGCCTAGGTTATCCCCCCTAACACCTAACACAACCCTAAATCTTAATCCTAAATACTGATAGTTCCAGCAATGGCCGGCTCCTCTACCACTTCATCATCCCAGCGGTATAAGGTTCCTGCCAAATCTTTTATTGTTCACTACCATCACATTGTTAAACGTATAGATTTTGTACAGAAAGCAATTATTTAAAAAATTATCACTTTTCCATTAGTCAATCAATTGGCCTATTAAAAATGTACAAGAAAAAAGAAAAAAGCCAGTTGAAATCCTTTAAAACCTGAATTATTCAAAGTGAGAGCGTTTAATTTATCCTACCAAATCCAATAATAGTATATTAACAATTCCGGCTCGGTCCACATGTAGAATGCTAATTAAGGTTTCTAATCAAACGCGGCCGGACCAGAATTAGAGACAAGTTTAAATCAATACATACTTGACAAACATCCCGAGTACGACAGTTTATCAATAATTACAAAAGCCGCGTCAATTTTGCCCTAGAATGTTACAACATCGCAAATACTGGTTTTAGTGTTGTTTCGTTGCGTCGAGACGATGAATCTTGGCCGAGACCGAGTGTGTGGTGCCGTTGGTGGTGGTCTGTGACCAATGAACCGTTGGCTTAGGTCCGGGGACCGAGAGTCGGTCGACTCCGCTGTGGCTGAAGGGACTCGTGTACAGCAATTAGCCAAGAGCAGTAGTTGGCGTTTTTAGCCAAGTCGGCTGTGTTCAGAAAGCGAGAATCAGGCTAATGCTGCGAGTAACCTTGCTGTCGTGGTCGATATAAACGATGGCATTCCATTAGTGATGGGTGAGACCTAGTCTTTAGTCAACGGGCAGTGCCTATTCTTATAAAGGGCTCTACTCTGATTGGCTGCAGAGTGGAGGGCAAGAACATTCAATAAGCGGTAGTGGCATCTATTGGTAACGTGGTAACTACATGTGGCCTCTAAATAGTCGAGACCAGGCAAAGAAGTGCTCCGTTTCTCTGTGATGTTCGCTCAGTGACGAGTGTTGTAGAGGTAGTCTGGAACTACACTGTAGACTGTGTGGCTGGCGAGGTCGGTCTGCTTATATACTCCTCCAGAGTGGAGGTGCTCATTTCTGATTGGTCGCAATGTGGAGTGAGGCGAACCTTCTTATTGGTGACCTTGTGCGTTTCGATCGCACCATCTGTGTTTCCAGCTGGTTTTACTGGCAAAGGTTGTTTGCCAGAGATGTTGCTCGAGTAACAACGGTCAATTGAGAAAATGCATAATACTGGTATTGTATACACAACAAGGAAATTGAAAATTAGCCAAGACTTGGAAAGAGCCAAAAGTATCAAGTCAATATTAACACTACCGCTTTTGTCAGTTTTAGTTCAACTTTTATACCGTGTTTCCCGCACCGGAATCTTCACCACTTAAATTTTTGTTAAAACTAAATGTGTTCCCTTTTGCACTAACAGCACGTGGCCACGTTCACTAAGCATACGCTCCATTGCGACTAAACCGATGATGACCTGGCGCATGTGGGAGTTGTGTTTTAAAAGCATCGTGGGCAGGAACGTGTACGTTTGACAAACAGCACTGTCCGACCTTGGGGATGAATATGTGCCAAACTTCATACTTTTCTGTTCAAAATTGGGGAGGAATATGTCGACCCCGCTCTTACCGGTGGAACTTCTGGGTCATAAAGGAGTTATTGACGTCCAAATACCCTTTGGGTGTTCCGAAAAATCGGTTAAGCACTTCACACTCACTTAAATATTATTTTGATCAATAGGATAATTTGATAATTTAAAAAAAAAATAGGCTTATCCATAATGTTAATTAACTTATATGCCAAAATATGACTTCTTTGCAACAATGGTGTGGATAAATGTTTTTAGAGTTCCAACCCTTTATTATGAAAAACACAAAACAGTAATATGACTATTTCAGAGGGGAAAAAAATGTTCCAAATCTCAAATGAAAAGTGCCACGTTTACCACTCTTATCTTCCGACAAAATTGAGAGAGAAAATCCCTGATAACACTAATCAACTCTTGAAAATTGCATTTTATTTATAAACAAAGGTTTAAATAGATAACAGCGAATACGGTTCAGTTTGTCAATTGATTCGAAACGTGTGTCATGTTGAGGGGACAAAAAAAATAGATAAACACATCAAAGGACCTGATCTCATTAACACGAACACGAGTCAAGTAATCAAGTCCTTTAATCATGGATAAACAAAGCCCAACACATCGCTTTATCTAATTTTATCTAATGCACCAATGCCCCTCCAAAAACATAACGATAAATGTCTAAAATATTAATGCTATTTATATATAAAAAATAACATTAGGAATGATGATAATGATAATACTGATTGATCAGAGATTTAAACTTGATATTTACCGTAAAGTACAGATTCAGTCACTTCTAAATACTTATAGCTGTTACGTATTATTTATCACTGAATTCTATTTAATTGACCTTTACTTCAACGTGAGGTGCGTACAGATATTAAACCAAATCAAGCCGGCGTCCCACAGGGGGGCTTCTTAGTCCCATCTTTGATACAATTTACACTTCTGACTGCTTATGCGTCCGAAACTATCATAAGCCAGCACAAGACACACCACAATGCTATTTTGTAACCCGACCTCCATCCCTGAACAACTTGAGTTTATCAACGACTGGTGCCATAAGTGGAGGACAATGAAAAAACAATCTGCCGTCTTGTTAACTTCAACGATAAAGCGCTTCCGACTTCCATTTAACTAAAAACTCTAAAAAGGCAGTACTGCGACTACTTTGGACAAACGCAGTGGAATTACAACGTCCGAAAAGCCATACAGTATCCAGCGGATCATATCATTCCAAAAAATGTCACTGTTACTCCTAAATACTTATAATAGTTTACTACGTTTATTTACCCTTGAATTCTATTTAATTGACCTTTACTTCAATTTGAGGTGACAGATATTAAACAAAATCAAGCCGGCATCCCATTGGGGGGCTTCTTAGTCCCATCCTTGATACAATTTACACTGCTGACTGCCTATGCGTCTGAAACTATCATACGCCAGCATAAGACACACCACAATGCTGACTTGTAACCCGACCTCCAACCAACAACATCTTGAGTTTATCAACGACTCGTATTGTGGAGGACAATGAATAAACAGTTTGTCCTCTTGTTAACTGCAACGATAAAGGGCTTCCGACTTCCTCGTAACTACAAACTCTAAAAAGATCTTAATGCGACTAAATGTTGGTTTTAGTAATACAAATTTACTGTACTTAGACAACTGAATGACTTGGAATCCTCACTGAAAACTTAAGACACAGCCACTTAATGACTGGACAAGGACTTTTAGTATGGAAATCTGTTTTGATCATCAAAACTCAACTAACTCTAAAAAGACAATATTAGATTTCTTTCTCTACTTACGCAGTAGAATTACGGCGCCCGCAAAGCCATACAGAATCCAACGAACCAAATCTTTCCAATGTCCTCAGACAAGTACCCAAATTCTGTTCATTCAACAGGGGGCATTCTAATTCCCATCGAATACAATTTAAAACTGCTTTCCAGCTGCTTCCCAACTGCGTCATACCATAGCGATCATAAGGATGACACCTCGTTTCAGTCTTCTAGCCCGAATCCAGGCAACATTCAACGTCCAAGAATTCCTTCAGTTTATCGATGAGTCGAGTTATAATTGGAGGACAGTAAAAAAAAAAAAGTCACTAGTTAACATGAACAACAAAGAGCTTCGGATTTCCACTTCACATACTTCGGTCTGTTCCTAGACAGCAGACTGGTTTTGGAATCCTCACAGAAGACTTAAGAGAATAGCTTAGACAATACGAAGTCTTTTACGATCGAAATCTGTTTTATCAAAACTCGACTAAATCTATAGAGATTACTACGGCTACTTTGGACATAAGCAGCGGAACTGTGGGGTTCCGTAAAACCGTCCGGCATCCAATGCAAATCCTTCCAAAGTCCTCAGATAATTACGGAGATTCGGTCAACCCTAATTTAACAGAAATTTTGGCATTTAAATGAGAAGATAACAGATTTTTTTCTCCTAAATCATTATTTATTTGCGTACTTTTAAAAAACCACTTTTCTGCTAGTTTAAGTGTTTCACCTTTCCTAAAAATTATTACTCGAGATCTGTACATATTTAAGAATAAATCACTGCTCGCAGACTTTTCCTCAAGATCTTCCATTGCAAACTTTACCTAAAGTATTATAAAGTAGCAGTGGTATAAAAAATAACTGTTAGATTACACAGGAATAGTCAAGAAAAATGTCCTGAGCAAACATTGCGGATTTTGTTTGTGTAAATAAATCCAAGACTTTTCTCTGTTTGCCCTTGTCAAGAAAAGAACGAAAAATGTTCTAATAATTTGACAATTTTATTGTTCTAAATTAGGCTTTTATTTTTGACAAAGGTTGATACACACGCACAACTTCTTTATTGTTCATATATTCATGTTGTATATAATAAAATATACTTATAAAAAAACATTTGCGAATCAAATCAAGATAAACGCATTGTATAAACAAAGCAAGGTTTTACACGAGCAAATCCACCGTTTACATCTTGCTTCACCGTGTTTTCCTTAATATAATCGATTTAATATCGTTATGCAACTTCTTAACAAATTATAATAGGTCGTGTGCTCACTACAGCTATTATCTAGCGTGGGAAAAAGCCCAGCCCCCGCTATGGTTTATGGGAAAAGCTCTAATTAAATAATTATGTAATTTGTCCACCTCTGTTATGGCTAACAGGCGTTAATTATGCGAATTGTTTAACGTATGTGTAGAATTTCTTGGAATAAATTATTGAAACAGAAATCCAACACGTTGTTCGCATTAGCATTAATACAAGATAAATCCGGTAAGATTCAACAGAGGTGGAAGTCAGAAGAAGCACTACTGAAGAAGGTAGTACAATTCTATCAATTTCGGAAAGTTGTTTTTCTAAAACCTTATGGTCCGACAGCTAGCCACAATAGTAAATTCACCAATAGTAAATTCCAGAGCGTTTGGTATTGCATCAACTCTGACAGACATTCGAGAAAATCAAATTATCACAAAATTGATACCTCGGTTACAAAGGTATGCTGGGCAACGAGGAAATTGATAAATTGGCCAAAGTAATTCAATAAGGACACCACTAGGTCTTCGACTGCTCGTGTCCCCGCTTTTTGGCCCTTAAAAGAGCTTCGCAAGTAACGGTCTGGCTTCTTCTGCCTAGTGGTCGTGGCTAAATTCCCCCGGCGGAAATTTGCGGCCCCGACTTGGCGGCCCCAGGATGGAACCCACGGAGGCGTCCGGCTGGGATATGGGGGAAGAGCAACGATGTGACTGGCTTTAGGTTATACCCTTTCAACGCTTAGGATAGAGCTTCTTTAAGACCTCGAGCCTTTCAGTTTCATGATGGCCTTCTAATATTTTTGGGTTGCCTTAAAACCGGCTGGGCTGATGATCAAGTATCGCAATGAGTCCATGCTGTCTTCGTTTATGTTTACTTCCTACAGTTATCTCGTGTGAAGAATAACATATATGTCGCACGAAAAGGCTACATGTTAAACTATCTCCAAGCTTCAACATTGACATAACGGACTCGGTTGTGATTTGCTGAGAAGTCTCCATGCGCCGTAAGTAGTTGGGACTTGTAGTGGTCTACTGTGAAATGCTTCATGTCTGCTCGCCTCTCCACGCTGGGGAAGATGCTATAGGTGTATCTACCCTTGGTCGACGTATCCCACCGTCGTTGCCATTCCTCACGTAGCCATCTACTCGCGTCTTGCTCAGTCATAACTGGGATACAAGGTTGGTACCCATTCGCCAGCTCCCAAACGGAGGAAATAGCTATCGCCTGCAGGTCAGCGGTGGCCGTCCCGCTATCACCTGGAAAGCATCAGTTGAGGCCGTCCGATAGGCCTGTGTTACGGCCAACAAGAACTTAAGCGTGTTGTCCAATCAGTTGCGCTTCACCCGCGTACCTAAGCTGGGACAGCATACACTAAAACAAACTAGCAGAATGCCGAGCAATTGGGACACCTATCGGTTCTGAACCCTTTGCAGCGTACCAAACTGTCAAAAAAGTAGATCCATCCGACAAGTCCTTGATTCAATTGAAATGTCCCCAAGAAGAGAGAAATGCAATAAAACTGCTAACTGGACTGAATACTCTGGAGCAACTGATACTGCCAGTAAGAAGAAACGCTGTTGTTGCGAAGAACTATTCACATTGGGACTAATCCCGGTAGAGGAAAAGTCAAGGCTAAAGTATGCACATGGGAGCCCTTAACGAAGCTTTTGGGATCTAATAAAAAGCCTTAAGCTTAACGAAAAGACGATGACGAGATTGCACAATAGATCAATATTGGTCGCAGCGCGTTTCGAAGCCAACCCCTTTTAACCTTTAACCTTAACATGAACCCTGATAGATTTTCCAAGGAATGAAATGTGGATTTTTTTAACGATTCGTTCAGCTGTTTATAGTCGTCGAACCTTGATATTTACTGAACAGTCTATCAAGGGTTTTGTTCGGTACAGATATGAATTGTTTTGCAACTCAAACTAGTTCCGCTGCATTAAAATTGTACGCTTACAATGGATTTTGGGAAATAATATGATTATATTAACTGAAGAAATATTGGAACAAGAGACGCCCTAAAATGAAGGACGTAGAGTATTGCCACAACCAGCATGCATCCCTAACGACTCATTAGGCTTGATTAGAGCAACACCTGTGGTTCACCCTTGGTATTTGGTTAAAAAAAGCCTTAAGTTTAACGAAAAGCTCTACATAATAATGGAGATGTACAACAGAATACTGGTCGCGGGGAGGCCGACTCCTTTTAACCCTTTTATCAACCTGCAACCTGACATGAGTCCTGAAGGTGATAGTACAAGAGAATTATTCATTCTGGAGCATCTGCCTGACCTCGTACAGCTTAAATATATTGACCGGGCATAGAATTGACTAGCGTGCAGAGGGAAAAGTAAGTAAAGCACTCAATATAAATAAGGAGTAAAGGTGAGCTTATAATGCAACTTCCTACTGTCCATTTTGTCTAATCCTTTTCTTCTCGAGAAGATCCTACTAAAACGATTGATCCCTACTTTTAATTTTATCAAGCATCTCCCAGAGCACCAATTTGGCTTTCACTCTCGACACTACACAAGCCGAAGGATGCTTCACGTTGTAAAACAGAAACCCTCATCCTCTGAGCATGGTCTCCTGTACAAACTAAAGCGCGTCCTTCCTAAAACCTCACTTTACTACGTTCCTACATTACAGGACGATTCTTCCGAGTTTGCTTGCTAAGAGGCCCAAGGTTGCTAAGATCGGACTACTACCAACTACTGCCCTGTAGGAGCAAGAGTGCCTCAGGGCAGTGAGCTGGGAACAATCCTATACCTTCTCAAACAACCCAACTACACACCCTCCATACATCCTTTGCTGACACAACCGAGCTTTCCTGAAAACGTTTCTTAAACATATCCCAAATTACAAATAAAAAAGACAATTCTTTTTAAAAAAAAACCTGTTACATTATGAAAATTACTACATGGTTTCAGTGATTAATTTTCATTGATTATTAATTAAATTTTATTTATTTTTAACTTTGATTTTTATTATCAAATATTCCGTTTTTGGACAGATTTGTTTTGTTATTTTCCGCCTGGGTCAAATGTTTAAACCTTTTGACTTATTAAATCCATTATATTTAGTGGCCTGATTGATCAAATAACTTCTTTCAATTAATTAATCTTTTTATGTAAGGTTTTGGTTGAAATGAAAAAGCTAGTGACTCGAGCGGGATTCGAACCAACGACCTAGGTATAGCCGTGAGTTCGAATCCCGTTCGTGACACTAGCTTTTTCATTTCAAACAAAACCTTACATAAAAAGATTAACTCTTGGCTTATGTTCTTCACTCGTGAAAGCTTGTTTTAACGTTTTCATTATTGAGTGAAAAGTTTTATAATTTATTATTTATTATTATCGCGCGTTTAAGAAAGGTTTTTAAAAATTATAATTCCGAGATAAAAAGACCGATGAAATTACTTCTGTAGACAATGAACTAAGAAAAATTATAACTAGCCATCAATAAAAATCGATACTGCTTACTATATCATTGAAAAAAATATCATACTTTTTATAAAAATTTTGTAACAGGAAAAAAGTATAGATAACATCTGAATGTTTCTCTAGATGCCATCCTTGTCCTTTTCAAAAATTTATTTTGAGTATTAATTGTAAACACATATTCACCGAGAATTTGGTAAAATCAAAATATCATGATAAGATTGAATATTAAGAAATGAAATTTGGGGTGAAAATTTCATTATTTTAGACAGTGACCACGCAGTTTAGGATCATCTGTTGTTTGTTTTCTTGTTTTTTTTTTGTTTTTTTTTCTTTTTTGTGATTTACTGCTATGTGGAATTTATTTAAGGGAAGACACCCCCAAAGCCATAAACAAGCCAGTAAATTGCGGCGGCCGGTGTCGCAACTATCCAATCCCCGCCCGTCAGTCCTGCAGCCCCTGCAGGGGCGTGGAAGGCAGTATGCAGAGGACCGCAATACGACGTCAATTAATTAAAAAATAGAACCGAACTAAAAATTATTTATAAAAATTTAAATAAAACATTGAGTATTAGAAAATGGCGAAAATTTCTATTACAAAAATGATAAACCTTGTATCGATAACCATGAAATAGGAACCAAAACAATTTCTAAGTCAGTGAAACCACTTAAGCACTAAGGTGAACTTTAAGTACTAAGGTTCGAGATTTCTTTTAAGTTCATTGCCGTATTAAATGGCCGCAACGTACTCTAAACTCATTAAACACCGAGAGGGTGTTCCTAGTTAGGAGGAGGAGGTACTTCAAAACTGCTTTCACCCTTTAGGAATAAAAAAAGACGAAATCTCGCAACTGTACTAAAAGCAGCTCTAATAAGTGAATGAACAAAAAGAGCAACCGGCGCAACCCTTGATAAAAACTTTACAAATGAACTCAACGTTAATATTAACATTGCGCAATTCCCTGCTTAACTTTTCATGGGCCATGGTTAATTTAGTCCTTCGTTATTTACGACTTTTGTTTTTTCGTTTTTTTCAGTATTATTTTACCTTTCTTTATTGGATGTTAGCCTAATTACTTTATCAAATTGTAGCATTAATTGTGGCATCTCCTGTCAGAACTGGTGGGGGGGGGGTTATAAACCACTTTCAGATCATACTGGTCTGCCTACTCTTGCAGTTCCTGCTCTTACTCCATTTTCATATCATATTCCAAAGCACGCGACATTAAATGGGCCACGTTGAAAAACATAGGAAAAGATAAATAGAAACCAATTGACTTGTTTTGCAACGATCCGGATTTCGAGCTTTTAGATCATCATCATGTTGAAGGAGTTCTACAAACTGATGATGAGCTAAAAGCTCGAACACACTCCATCGTTCATCATTTCTACCAATTAACTTCGAGAGATTTCCTCTTGAGGCCTGTAGAATGATGAATGTGCAGTTAGTACAGGGAACAACTAGTGGCCCATATCCACCTCAGTGGTTGAACATCGTGGAACCTTAACCTCCTGCTCCTGCCTCACATATGCCTCAGGATTTTGCAGTATTTAGTCACCAGACCTACTTCTGATGTGTTTTAGTAGAATGTCAATACTCAGATTTTTATAAAATTACTATCATTCTAGTCATAGAACTTAGAACGGTTCTTTAGATCATAGTTCTCACTCAGATATCAAGTTCTGAGGTTATACGGTTATTCAGACTTGAATAAATTTTAATCAACGAGAATCAAGCGAAATCAAACTTTTCTAATAAAAACGATTTTGGACAGTTTCTAAAGAATGTAAATTAAAGAAACTACAAGCTCATTTGCTAAATCCAGCGGTAAAAAATGCTGCGGTCGCGATCGATAGTTTGGTAACAAGATTGAGTAAAAACTCCAGCAAAAAAAAACAGGTACTCGTCGACAGGACAGATCCCATTCATTTGTCCGATAAAGCCAGACGTGTCGTCAAACTGGAGGGAAAAAATTAAACGAGGCACTCAACACTCACAGCCCGCCTCTAAAGGTTTAACACCTTTTCGGTTAACGCTGTTAAAAGTTCGCGATGTATATCGATTGTTCAACGCATCTGTTGACAATTACAGTTTCAAATTTGTAATAACTCAGCTTAACGAAGGACTACCAAGTTTAGTAATTAAAAAAAAGGCAGTAAAGACTGTGCCAATACAGCTTGGACCAGCAAGGTAGCACCAGGATTGTCGACTTCACGGATTCGTCGCTGGTCCAAAAAACTGAATAATATCTTAGACTTCTGTCTCCTCATTATTCGACCCGAAAGAACTATTGATCTAAAGAGTATGTCCTACAACCCCTAAACTCCAAGTGCGAGTCTCCAAAACTCACAATGATTCGTAGCCAGGTTGAATCAAAATGTCCAAATTTCAAAGAGCACTGTATTGGAGATTGTATCCAAATGTAAAAGATCAAAAGGACGAAGAGGTACCACCTAATAGTATGAAAATTTCCAGTCGGTGTGAAATGTAATTATTAGCGTGGAAGATAGGTCGTCAGCACAATATCCAGTATTCAGACTAGATCTGTTATTTTTATCGTCCTAGAAGAATGTATTGACTAGTGTGATTGGATGAGTGGGTGACATTGTGTGAGTGTGTGAGTGTATGTAAGTCACCACAAGCCTACGAAATTGGTACAAAGAGCACTGCCAGTACAAACAGCTCAAGTAGCATCTGTGTCATGGATGAGGATTTCCTTGCTGTCAAAAAGGCCAGCGCAATCCACTTGGCACACCTATATGACCTAAAAGACTCGCCTTATACCGACTTAAACCCATGTCCACCTGTGAATTAAAATTCAAGCTCACAATAAGACCGGCTTAGTGCTAAAACAGTTCCCTAGGGAGGACATTGCATCTTGAATCTCTATGCCCTATGCCGGCAATCATAGTCAATCCTATTTGTCGGTTACATGTCCAGAACTTATCATGGAAGAAATCTCTTGGAGTATCCAAAAGTGAAAGATGATAAGGGCAAAGAGGTAGCTTGGCATTGTATCTCCAGAATAAACGTACAATCGTATCTCAGTTGAATTCAAAATCTTGCCGAATTCCGGACTGCTGCTCCTAAGTTCTCATATTGGATAACCTACCATAACAACTATAGCTATGTAGCTTCCGATAATGTTGGCCTGCATATCATCGTTATTTTGGTCCTTGAGACTCGTTTCACTCCTTTAGCCTTCTCGACGAACCTATACAAGGTACCAGACAACTACTAAGCCACAACTATTAAAAAAGTTATAAATAAGCCCTGAGACTGAAACGTTGGCAACAATATAATGAATAGACCAATTTGTGACATCACTGAAAAATGAATAAAAGGGGTGAGTTCGTGGCGGAATATAGACTACCCATCGTCCTGAATGAATTGATTTATTAGCGTGATCGTTTGAATGAGTGAATGTAGTTCAGACCCGCCAAAAATGAAGCTAGCTTTTAGGCTGAAAGGGATGACACTGGCGTAACATCAAATGCCCCAGTGACTCCTCATGTTTTATATATGCATGATGTATGAAAGTGTTTATTAGCGTGAATGTTTGTTTGCGTGGGTGGATCTGTGGCAGAATATACGGCACCCCAAGCTCGACAAATTTTAATTATACTTAGAGTATGAAAATTTGAGGCAGTGAGAAATGTAATTATTAGCGTAACAGATAGTGGGCTCTCAGCGGAATATCCAGTACCAGAGACCCACCAAATTAGATGTGTTATTTTATCGTCCTACAGAAATTTATTTATTAGCCTGATCGGTTGAGTGGGGGGGAGGGAGGGAGGGAGGGAGAGAGAGAGAGAGAGAGAGAGAGAGAGAGAGAGAGAGAGAGAGNTGTGGAGTGAGTGAGAGAGAGAGATGTGTGTGTGTGTGTGTGTGTGTGAGAGAGAGAGAGTGTGCGTGCGTACGCGCGTGTTTGAGCGCGTGTGTTTGAGCGTGTGTGTGTGTGTGTGTGTGTGTGTGTGTGTGTGTGTGTGTGTGTGTGTGTGTGTGTAAAGTCGTAACATCAAGTATCCAGTGATTAACAATTTTGAGCCGTAGATAATGCATGAAGTGAATTTATTAGCTTGAACGTTTACATGTGAGTGGGTCTGTGGCGAACTCAAAAATGTAAGATCGCCAGGACCTTCGGATGAGAGACAAATTGTGAAAATGAAGAAAAGCGGAGTGGAGAAAAAGTGAGGTGATATCAATTACCAAGGCAGCAAGCTAATATTCAGAATAGTAAGTATCGCTAATTGTCTTTACTGAATACCCAGTTAGGTCATTTCTGTGTGCAGGTTCATCACCCTGCAGGCCCGAAAAAGAAATCATATATATGATCCACGATTGACCTTTGCACGTCAATACTTGTGACTGTTCTATCTGGCACTTTGCGTTTTGTAAAGTTGGTACGCTTGTTTAAATGACAAATAGTAACATTTCAATAGGGCAATGTTTACTGAATGTTTTAAGCAGATAAAAATCGCAATATTGACATAAGAAGCGGTTTAGCGATTAGTCAAGGAGCCTCGGCTGAAAGCAAGAGGACAACAATACAAGGGAAAGAAGAGGCGAATCATTTGGTGTGAAGTGCCTCGTTCTCTTCAGTTGAAAAGCACTCCCTTCCATTTTGGCATCCCTCGTTAGCTCTTTAGAAATTTAACCCGATTCCCCACTCAAAACAAAGAATAAAACATAGAGCCGCAAAAGCGAAATAGCGCCTCCTTATTGTGCCCGGGGTAGGAGCGGAATGAATTAAGCCCTGCGACGGACGAGGGGACGGCTGGATTAGATTGCCTGGAGCAGAACGTGAGGAAACTGGCGAGATTAAGTGGCCAACCTACCGGCAGGCAGCCCCTTTTCAGATTTATAGCCCGTGAGTCCACTACTCTCCCACAACGACAATAAGAACTGGTGGAACATGGAACCAACTCGACCGACATACAAAACAACCGCGATTTCCGTCACTATTCGAGCATTCACCTCGCTAGACAAAACGAAGACTAACAATTATTCGTTTAAAATATAATAGAAAACTTAGAACAAAAAAGAACACTTTTCAACTTTCAAACTACTTTAAAATCTAAACAACACTAGTAAAAACTTATAAAACTTCGAAAAATCTTCGTAATTGTAGATGACATTATACAAATATAGATTGATGACAGAAACATCATAATCGAAATACATGCTAATAGGCCTACATACATAATCATATTTTCTTAACAATGGCTTATATTGGGCTTAGCGTCTGTTGAGTCTGTAAAGCCCAAAAGTAGTGGACAATATCAACCAGTAGCAGAATTTTTGTCGAATCAACCAGTTGTAGATGAAAATGATTATCATTCGTACGTGTTGACATTGTACTTTATTATTTGTTTATCATTGAAATGACGGGATCTTTACAAGAGCAAAGGAGATGGCGGTAGACTCAGGTAGGAATGTACTGTGTAAAGGATGGGTCTTAAGATACATCCTTGGTCCTTCATCTGTGTGATAGGAGACTGAAACAAAGAAGCAACTGACGTCTTGAAAGTTCGGGTATTTCTAGGTTTTGACCAATGTAGAATAACTGAGTATCATGATAAGGTAAAGTTTTTAAAGCATAGGAATTACCCGGATGGATAGGGATAAGTGTAGGAAAAGAGGCGGCCACAAGTCCTGCCTCTCGACCTGAGTAGGTTTATTTTGCCTCCCTTATTTTTATAAGTAACCGGCCAGTTTCACGTTGATAATCAACCTCCATAGCCTTGCCACTGGATCCTAGTGTGGGATTTTCGGCTTTTCCACTCCTAGTTGCAAGAATCTACAGAAAAGAATAAATTTCAGCCTCCTCTTCTTCCTGACAGTATCTGAGCAGTACTTCCTCTCTCTTTACTAATATCCGGTGCATGTCCCTTCTTAGACGACAATGCCATGTTAGGAATCCAATCAGAATCCGGTATCCTCTTTTGTGGCAGGAAGCTAAGCAACAGTAGGGTTCATGACCCAGAGAGTCCATGTTGGCCTCTTTTTTGTCCAACATGTCAACCTTTTCGTTGCCTATCAGCCCCGAGTGCCCAGGGACCCATGCCAGGAGCAGGTCGTTAGTGCCACTGACTTCCGTCAGGGTTCATTCTGTTCCAAACACTCTTTGCCTTCACCTCATGAGGCTTTTAGTGCTGCCTGAATGTCAAACAAGAAGGCTATATTCTGGGAATGTTTTCCTAGACTTTTTATTTCCCTGGCGCAGTGTTCAACCACTATGATCTAGACTGGAACTGGAAAACTGTAACATGTCTACCTAGGTTTACCGTCAGTTCGATCTTTGGGTCCATTCAGCTCTCCCGTGCCATGTCGGTTTTGGAGCCGTCAGTAGGAGTTTTTACCTTTAGCGGTGTTCCTTTTCCCCGTTCTTTCCTAAGGTAAGGTTCCACCAGGTTTTGGACTCATTAACTTAGGATGTGTCCTTTCTTGTGGCAAGATGCTAGGATACAATAGGGTTCGGGGCCTACAGAATTCATATTGGCTCCTTTCTGGGCATGTTCACTTTATCATTGCCTCTTTCTAGACTCCCCAGAGATCCATGCCAAAGTCAGGTCATGGGTGTTACTTCTGCCAGAACTTCGATTTTTGACATTACCTCGTATGAGGCTAAAGCCGTAAGTGCTGCCTGTCAGAGAGAAAATAAACTGCAATGTTTTCCTAAACTTCTTATTTCTCCAGCGCAGTGTTCATTTCCTATGATTTCAGGACATCTAATGGAAGATGATATCCATTCGGATAATCACAGATTTTTTATATATTTTCTAAGCCAATTAGCATGAATTCTATGATGTTTTGGATAATGGATCTATTAAGGGAAGGAAAAATTAGAATGGTAATTTGATGCTTCAGATTTAAGCTTTTAGATCAGCCCTGAGTGCCATACCGGATCTTAAGCTTCACATGAATACACACGAGTTTTAAAGCTCAGGAGGGGATGGGCAATTTTAAAAAAGTGCCATTGAACTACGAGAAATGCAGACTGGACATGGGCTAAAAACTATAAAACAACATAACACATATCGATTACAACATTAACAAGCTAGAAAACATAAGATACATCAAAATAAGTGTTATGCAAACCAAATTCACAAAACCGAAAGCCATTTGAACAAATCATTCTATTAAATTTATCTCTCCTTTTCACCTTGTTACCTTCAAAACTTTATATTACGAATCCAAGAGCAAAACAACTTTTTATCGAAAGGTTGCATAATATATTTCTTAATTCAAACCATTGGAATAATTAACTTTATCAACATTATCTATGCCATCATCATGGTAGGAAAAATAATAAAATTAGGATTATCCTTTCATTACTCATCTGTGAATTAAAAAAATAGAATGATACTCATGCCTTATGATTACCAAGCTGTTGAAAACACAATTTCGATATAAGTAAGTCCCGGTGTCGAATCCCACTCCCTTCACTAATCTTTACCTCGTGTGCAATGCATTAACAACCAATCAAAATTAATCCATCTGTCAAAGCCGAGGGGTCATCCTTGATCAAACCCTATCCTGGGAAACCTACATTTCCCAAATCAGGCTTCTCCACCCACTTCAATTCTATCCAACTCTTCCCAGCACTCGCAAACTCCTGCTCTCCTTTTTTCTTCCTCATTTCGATTATGACTGTTTATATGGTCACCGGCTTGTTAACTCAATCGGGAGAATCATGAACTGCGATTCGGTTCATATATCCCAAAGCGATCTCCTGTAGTATGTATCATGGTTTTAAATGGCCACCTCCTATCCCAGGCTATACTTCCTTGGCTTCTTCCTCTATCAATTTCTTCCCACTATATTGATCTCTTAACATTTAAGTCTTCTACACACATCTGTTCCAGCCCTTCTTATCTCAACCCCCTCGTACCCACTCTGATTTCCCTATCCGTTCCCTCATTTCATCCTACTCAACCTTTCCACCTTTAAATCGTGAAAATATAACACCGAGGATGTTGTTTTTCAGTTATCTTCTTCTTTCTTAAAGGTCTCAATGAAATCGAAAAGCATAGCAAGGAACCTCTAAAATAGGTTAAGCCCAGGGGGAAGACGAGATCAAAAAGGAGACAGGGTTTTAAACGATCCATGAAAAGTCTTAAATATAAATTAGTCAACTTCAGCCTGGATAGAGACAAAAAAAAACCTTAGTTGAATGGATGATCTGAACAAAACCAAGCAAAGCAGTAAAAAATTCTAAAAAATTTATATTAATAAACGAATTGTTAAATAATAAAAAACGCAATTTTCAAATATAAATCAATAAAGGCTGAATTTCAACAACATGTGGAATGTACGATTGAATTATACGTTATCAATTTTATATTGAAAGGTGCCAGGATTTCCCCGAGCCGTATTCGTGCTACATAATATTTAAAAGGAAAATCATAAAGATCCTATTCCTGACATCAGTATAAAAATAATACAGAAGAATATTTTCATTCGGTATTGCTAGTTGTAGCCTGATCAGTTCGAAATTTTATACATTTAAAGCACACACAAAAATTAAAGATGAATTTGTGCCCTGGGGATCGAAGTGACGATAGGTCATGTGATTAGAGTGCCAAGGCATAGGCCGGGAGGCCTTGGGTTCGAATCCCGCTCATGACATTAATTTTTCACATCTACCATATTTTACATAAAAATGATAATTCAATTAGTTACTTATGACCAACCAAAATATATAGACCAAAAGAAAATAATTCGGAAAACCTGTTTTATCTGTGAAAATTAATTGGTTATTGAATGACAAATTCTATTGAAAAATATAACATACAACGTGTGGTGAGTAGTGACCGTTAGTCGATAATTATTCAGAAATCGTAAGATGCGGTCTGGTGTGATGAAGGTTTCAGAAAAACATGCTCTTTATTGTGCCAACGTTTCGATCTTTATTGAGACATCTTCAGGGCTCAAAGTGTTTGTCTTCTGTGTAATTGTGCGATTCTTGCTTGTCGTGTTGAGAGTGCCCTACACGACACGCAAGAATGGCACACTTACGCAGAAAACAACCATTTTGAGCAGCCCTGAAGATGATCTCAATAAAGATCGAAACGTTGGCACGATAAAGAACATGTTTTTCCGAAACCTACATCACACCAGACCGCATCTCACGATTTCTGAATAATAACATACAACGTATAAATCATCGTGAGTTTAGTTTTGACTGTAAAAGTATTCCTTCTAGGAAGGCTATGGCGTCAGTCTTGACAAAAGCAGAGAAAATTGTTGATACGGCTTGGTTCTGATTGTTTTTATATATTATCTGCTATGAACAATATAAGAAGAAGAGGTCCAAGAACCGAGCCTTGACGAACATCATCAGATACGATCTGGATGGCTGATGATCCTAATCAATTTAGACCAAATCTTCTTCGGTACATAAGAAGATTCCGATTTCATTCGAAAGATAAACCTTATAATTTTAGGGTATTCACGATTTGTACTACATGCTCAGTATGTTCAAATGTTCAGTAATACAAGTAAAGTAAAAAGGAAATTCTTGTCATACAGGAAGGTTTAATGTACTCGTAGTTTCGAACCCAGAACCACAGCGTGGCAAACACACGTCAGCCATAACCACTCTACCTTGGTGTCAGGTTTTGGCTGTACATTAAAAACAGCATCGCTTAAAAAATTGAGTCATACAATGTGAAAAAGATTCACCCAAGGAAGAAGCAATGAATCAAAGGATCGTAGAAAACCATCTGGACCTGGGGAAATTTGATTGAGTTGATGAAACATGCTTGCTTTTGAAATTTTGCCTTCGGCACTAATCCCAATAAGTGTTGAGAAATTGAGATTGCAATGGGATGAGAGGTAATTTCGTTATTTAAGGGATAAAGAATGAGTGTAAAAATCATCTTATTACAGTAGGAACACATCTTATAAACTTGGTTATCGTGATTTATATCCCGGATACGCCAACCAATCATCTGAACCTAAAACCTTTTGTATTTCCTTATTTTTTTTGGCTAATATTCAAATATCGTGTAATCGTAATTCAAATCTCGGCGATATATATTAATTAGTTATCCTCCTAGGTCATTCAGTACTTACATTAATCTATTATGTATTTTAGTTTGTCCAATTCATGAAAATAATTAGTTTTATTATCATGGAAAGTATGTCTTGGGGGAAAGAAGTGATGATAGCTCAAGTGGTAGCGACGGGGTACTGATCCGGTAGTCGTGGGTTCGAGTCCAACTCGTGACAATTTTTCAACTCAACCTTTGCATAATAATTAGAATAATTACTTTGATTACTTGGAAGAACTAAAAACCTAATGTGTTTATTCTTGTACATTGCGCGCAACTTAGTAGTTTAAGCCTAGTCGTTTTGGATTAGAAATAGAGATGATGATGGGACTTCGCGGATTTGGTTGTTTTCGAAATAATTAAAATCAATCAGGCCGTTAAATTTGAAATAAATCGTAGAATCTCTATTTTCCTCAGGGCAAGATGTGAATCGCATGATCATCGAGAGAGCATGTGTGAACTGTTTTCCAGTTGTTGATCACAAAAATCTTTTCTTTTTTTTTTTTTTTTTGTAAATTGAAGAAAAACCCTTGAATGGTGTAGTGAGTGAGTTTCTGGTCAAGGTATGGGGGGGGGTCTTTATCCAAAACCAGTTCTGCCAAATTTCGACTTTATTTAAAGTCATCCTCAGGGCTCAATAGAGCCATCAAGAATTTTAGCCTTATAACAATTATGATTTATAAATTAATTAATTAATCTTTACGTAAGGTATTGGTTGAGATAAAAAAGTCAGTGACACGAGCGGGATTCGAACCCACGACCTTCGCTAAATACGCCGCTGCTCTACCACTCGAAGTGAATCGAAGTCACGATAGGACAAGTGGTAGAGCAGCGTATTTAGCCGAAGATCGTGGGTTCGAATCCCGCTCGTGACACTGACTTTGTTATCCCAACCAATACCTTACGTAAAGATTAATTAATTGAAAAATTTATTCCGTCAATCAGACCACGAACTCTAATGGATATATTTATAAAGATAAAAAGTTTTGCCACATAAAAAATAAAACAAACAACTTGTTACTTGTTTTGTTTTTATTAAAAAGGAAGATTTATTTGCTTTTATGTCTTACCAGTAGTAAAAATGGTGGAAAGCCCTGACCATGACTTCAAATGAAGTGTAAATCTTGGCAGGATCGTTTTTGGATTGAGAAGCATCCCCAACCTTGACCACAGACTCGATCACTACATCATTACAACTGTTGGTCGATCCTATCCAGAATTTATAGCTATTCTAAATACTCATATTAAACTGGTCGGGAAGGAAAACCGGTTGTTTGCCCGAGACGGTTTTTTTAAAACTTGGGCGTTGTCCAAAAGAGAGAAGCGCGAAATGAAAATCCCTCCGGCATAGTTTCCCTGGGAAATCAAGAGTGAAAAACCGAGTAATCCCCCACACCACCTCACGTCAATGGTCCTATCGTAATTACTGTCATTTACAAAATAAAAATGAAAAACTTCGCTGGAAAAACTTTCAGCGATTTTCAGCATTCATTTCCTCTGAATTACCAATTTATCTAAACAATTTTTTTTTTTAAATTACAAGGAAGGAAATGTCGAACAGAACACGACGATTTTGTACTACTCGTGAATAAAATGTATGCACTTACACAGGATGCAACTCAGGAAGGCGAAATTAAAACTTACCTGCAACAAAAGAAATTAAAATCACGTTAGTTCATATTATCAAAACAAAAAGAAAATCCACACGACAAAACGACATATTTACAACACATCGAGATGTAGAAAATATACTAAAAAAGGGTCAATACAAGAAGGAAAATAATTCACGAAAAAGTAAATAATAGCGGATGTGATGAAAGAATTGCCTGATATTAAGCTTGTACAGAGTGATTTAGAATGGGCTTTTAAGTCGGCATTTTGCCGCATAGCTAAGGTAAAAAACATACAAAATAAGGGAAAAACATCACGAACTATGGCTGACCTGGTGTAATATATTATTAAACATTTCCTCCAAAATAGTTATATAAAAGGCGAAAACAAGCGCGAATCGCATACCAGCAGTTTATTTTTTTTTATGTAAATGAAGCTTAATGGTTGAAATGAACTGATTTTGGAGTTTAAATTGATGAGATGATGATTCGTGCATCAGCTGAATAATTAGCATAGTAATATCGCATTCCATGGTTATACATTTCATGCTGAATCTTGCCTTATAAGAATAGTTTCATTTTTGAAATTGATGTAAACTTTTTTTTCTGAAAATTACAGATTTTCCCATTGTAGATATGAATTTTCTATTTGGGAATATTTCTAAGCACGAGTCTCGTCAGTATTGATTGGTCAGATGTTTTATCGGCCTTTGGCCAACTTCGGTCGTACCCTGTCAAATACGAAAATTTTTTGTTCGTTTATTGTACAATAAAACGTACAAAATCCTTTTGTCAACCTAAGCGAAATTGTTTTTGAGTTTTCTTTGTATAAGAACATCCTTTGAAGTTGTTAAGTAGTTTTATTTTTATTTATTTATTTTTTTTAATTTTAATTTTTTTTTAACGAGGGTTCGCAACAGCACAGATATATTGACCCTCGGGGAGCCGGTGTTTTTGAAAAAAAAAAAAAAAAGCCCATTTGTAAATATGTCGGGTTCGAATGTAGGGCCGCTGGATTCAAACCCGGGACCTTTACCTTACAGTGATGAGCCTGATTTAGGGTCAACTCCTAAGCCGTTGCGGCTACCTTCGCCCCCGGTAATTTTATTATTAGTTTATTTATTATATTAATTAAAAATTTCTTATAAGAAATTAAACTTTAAAAAAGAGAGAGAGAGAGAGAGAGAGAGAGAGAGAGAGAGAGAGAAAGAGAGAGAGAGAGAGAGATCTGTAATATCACAGCAATTATTTCAATATATATTTCTGATCAACGGACTTTAATCCCATCGCCACCAAGATCGAGAAGAAAGATAATCATAAAATAAAGCATAACCGGTTTTATTTGTGTCCTATGGCATGATCAAAGGAGATAAGAAATAAATTTAACTATCTTCACGTCTCTGACTTTTAATTATAATATTGTTATGTATACTGCTTTCCTAAACTTTATATGATTAGGTGGGTGGGTATCAAAGTTGTTAAAAATTGTCCTTTCTGATCCTGAGCGGGTATTTTTATTCCTGGTGTTCCCCAAGGCTCTTTCCTCGGACCCATCCTTTTTTTTGTATACTTTAACACGATACATCAACCAAACAAATGCAACAATGGCTATCTACTCTTCCTATTGGAGGATATATTACAATATCGAACAGGTAAACAAGATAACAAGTTTCTACAACGGAAAATTAAAACTAATTGTAATAAAACGAAAGCGATAGAAAGTTCAAACTGAAGGCGTGACTGTTTCGTGAAACAAGTTGGTCAAACATCTTGAGGTGGTTTTTGATTTTTTTATGTTTAATGTTTAATACCATCTGTACATCATGTAATGATCCGATACATATTTACATATCACATTGATACAGTAAATGTCTTGAAGGGAGTTAGGAAATCTGTATTGTTCTCGTATCTTTACACAAGAGCTAGTGTAAAGTCCTTGGTGAGGAGGACCTCAAGTCATCTCCTCTTTAGTGGTCTGACTGGACAGAGATGGATTATGTTTGACATGGTTTGGACAAGTGGGTTAAGGTGAGTGGAGAGTTTTTCGTAAACCTGAAAATATGGTGGGGATTAATTTTTTTAAAAAGGGTATTTTAAGATCAGTCGTTGTCTTTACTATGATTCTGAGGATTATGGAAGACTGAATTCACTGGTTATAGGTAGGTTTAGCGAGTTACATTCAATATGTCTCAATCGGCTGCAGGTTCTGAAGAGTGTCAGCTTGTTTTTGTTAACAGATTTGCATCCAGTTTTTAGCTATCCGAAACGTCTGTTCCTTTCCTTCTACTATGGCAGTGCCCTGTCATAAGTCCAACCAGAATCCGGGTTCTGTTGCCGTTACCTTCCAGTAATCCCTTTGTATGTCTAATCCCTTTTATGAATCTCTTCATGTGCTTCATGCCTGGGGTATTGTTCCACCAGATTCTGGACTCATTAAGGATCCATTTTCGGATGTGTCCTTTATTGTGGCAAGATCCTCGACAATAGGATTCGGGGTCTAGAGAATTCATATTGGCTCTTTTTATGTAAAAATGAGATGGTAAATTGTGAAATTCAAACATCATACAAACGAATAGTGCAATATAATTTTTAATTTTCAACTAGCCTAAAGAACATTTTAGTCACTGAGTGTCCAAAGGGGGCGAGAAATAGTTACGGATTTAAATTCAATCAAAACACCTAAAAACCTTCATATTTCACATTTCCAAATAAAGGGACAGAACGGATCCTTTTTTATCAGATGTGCTACGACAGGATACGCTCGGTGCTTTTTAAAGTACCAAAGAGGGTTTGAAGGTAAGTTTCAGGGTAAAGGCCGTGCTCACCAACTTAAAAGGGGAAGGTCCATAAGCTCGTAAGCTCCTTAGCGTGTTTCGTACTTAGGTACGAAGGCGGGGTGATGGACTTAGGTGTGAAGGTATGTAATCTGGGCACTTAGAAGCCAATTTGTACTGTTTTAAGGTCCCCATCGGATAATCTCTTGACAAACCGTTAATCCAGGTCAGGTGTCATTTAATGTTGAAATTTGAAAAAAAAAATAGGGGAAATGTTTTGGTCTACGAAAAGTCCAAAACAGAAGCAGACGGTCGGCACAACTGCGGATATTATTTCCGCCATGAGGGGGACGGGAGGTCCAAATTCATTACAACGCCCCCTCGGCCGACAATCATAAGTCAAAGCCGCCCGCGCTTTCGCTAATAACGCCATTTATATTAATACATGTCCATTAAAGCAAAGCATCGTCGGTTCCGAAGGAAAAACACAAAATTGAAAATATAAGGGAGGTAGAATTTAACAACGGGAGTTCTCTTAAGTGAATCAGGGAAAGTTTGAACCAATTTCCCGATGAACACTCTAAATCAGAATAATTTTAATACAGTGTCGGCTTTTCGAAAGACAGGAAGGCTGGCACGTAGAGATCATAAGATCTTTCCAAAAATAGCCGAGGGAATAAAGTTGAAGTTCTTGGAAATCGACCACGTGGGCATATAGTTATGGGAGGTAAGGGCATATTGAGACACGATGACACCACGCGATCGAACCCTATGACGTTACCGCAACTGAAGTAAATAGATCCTTCCAGGGTAGACGAATTTAAGTTGTGAAGGAGTATAAATAGCTGGGTGTCATCTTCACGCAAAGCTACTCATCTTAAAAAGAGAATTCGCACGTCAATATTCGCGTTTAACTCAGTTTGGTCCAGCCTGCCCTCAAACCCCACTATCACACCCTTTTCGAAGGTATTTAAGGCAGTATGTTGGTCGATGGTGTCCACGCTTCACACGTCTAGTGATACCAATGTTTTAGTAGGATCCTATCAAGGTTTCTTTATTCAAAAATTATTTCACCTACCAACGTTTAGGCCTCTTTCAGACGAGGCGGTTTGGTTGATTCAACTAAGTTGTCCGGTTGACTCTCAACTAGTTTACTGAAGACTCTTTCTTTGCTGGTTTCAAACAAAGCAACTTATGGAATCAACTTCTCTTCCCAACGGGAGTTCAGTACGATGTTAGAAACCGAGGAAGCAGGAGTACTTCCTTATGGAATCAACCTCTCTCGCAACGGGAGTTCGGGATGGACGGGAAGAGAGGTTGAATCACAAGTTGCCAGGTGAAGCATCAAATAAAGAGCTTAACATCTTGTTACCTGAATTCAAACTGCCTAAAATTACTACGATCTAAGTGATAAATGCCAACTTGTCGGGGTCCAAAACCCTCAGTTCTCTCGTCCACGTCTATAACCTTGAATTGTGATCAATTTTGTGAGCGGGAGCAGTCAGTCATGAAAACAGGTGATTCATTTCACTAAGGGAGAGGTTTCGATCCAACGTTACCGGTTTTTTCCACCTCTACTGGGCACTCGCTCCTCGGATAGGAGGACAAGTATAAGATTTTTCCAAATATAGTCGAGGGAATAAAATTCAAGTTCATGGAGATTAGACACTATATCACATTCCACATATTCCTCCAATCCAGCCGATATTGTAACCTACGTGTAAAGTGGATGCAACGGAACCATGAACAGCGCATAGCAACGGAGACACCGGAAGTGGTTTTAAGGTAACGAGGCATCACGAAAAGGAAGGCCCACAAACCGCCCTGGAGGCAGAGAAGGACGCCAGTGGAGATATGGAAACAACGTTTAATACAAGATACTGTTATGCTACTGTGAGGATGTAATTATTAACGTTTTTTCTACCTAAAAATTAATATCTCGCCCATGACGGTATCATGACGTTCATGAGCGGTAGAGATGTTCAAATCGATGGTTATGTTGGTCCCTGGGCATATAGGTCTGAGAGGCAAGACCATATTGAGATCCGATGCGAACGAACCCTATGACGTCACCGCGACTTAGTGAATAGATTAAAGTTCGCTCATTTCCGACTGTTTCACCATTTTAACACTGATTTTCTCTCGCCTTCAATCACTGTTTTTCATGTTAATGCCCTTTTTTACTACTCCAACTCGCTTACTGGATGTAAAAGATCGTATATGTTTAAAACTTTGAATATCATAAAGCCTAAAGCCGTATTCTAAAAAACAGATGACATGATTCCAACACGCGGCGAGAAATCTATGCCACTACCACATCGCCGTCAGCTATTCTCAATATGCTGACCCATTAATTTCCCTATGTGACAAAAGGAAGCTCTACATCGCGTCGTGTATACCCCTTGCCTAACGAAAAGGCGAACAATCCAGGACGTACCAACCTCCGGACCTAACCATAGCGATCCGGCCCTCTGACGCTAAAAATGCAATAACAAACATAATTAAGCACGATCGTTAGATGGCCATCAGAGGGTCTAATTTGAAAAATATTGACAAAGTCAAGCGACTAAAAATAGACCATACTAGGTTGACAAATAATGATGTGCCCAGCATATAAAGTCGATGTGTCATTCCTTAGCTCCGTATAGAGAGCAAGTGAAGGCCACCCAACATGAAAACTCTTCTTGAGCATCGATTATTTCAGTACCCTGTCACGATTTTCGGAGGAAACAGGGTTGTTTAGTTGTATATTGTACTTAGTATACTTTTGTGTATATTGAGAGTAACTGTATTTATTAGAGTGAATGTTTAGTGTGAGAAGGTCGATGGAGGAACATTAATATTGAGATTAAATGTATTTATTAGAGTGAATGTTTAGTGTGAGAAAGCCGATGGAGGAACATTAATATTGAGAGTAAATGTATTTTTTATTAGAGTGGATGTTTAGTGTAACAAGGCCTATGGAGGAACATTAATAATGAGAGTAAATGTATTTATTAGAGTGATGATTAGTATAGGAAGGCCTATGGAGGAACATTAAATACTGCATAATGACCTCGCTGTCGATTTGTCACTTTCTTAGCCAAGTTCACATCATCTTCAATTTTTTTTTGCCTTAGCTTTCGCTATTAGTCAACTGCTGCTTTGTATCCTCCATGTCTTTCCTGACCCCAACCCCAATAGGACCAGTGCTCTCGTTGTTACTACATTTATGCTTTTATTACAAACTATCTTTTACCGATTTCAAAGTGGGATGTGCGTGTGGACCACCCATCAACATCGCCCAGAGAGCGCTCTCAGGCCCACAAACCGTCCGTGGAGGCAGAGAAGGAAGTCAGTGGAGATATAGAAAAAGCGCTTAATACAAGATACTGTTATGCTACTGTGAGGATGTAATTATTTACGTTTTTTCTCGGTTAAATACATATGTTACATTTATAAATGATGGTTAACATTGCTCTATAAACGTCGATATTTTGTGAATATAATAACATTTTGTCATTAAACGGCTTTTCAATTGACTGCATTTGAAATAACCTATTAAATAAATTCCCTCGTTCTTATGCAAAACTGAAACAGATCAATATGACGTGTTCCAGGTCATCAACCACGGGATTTTTTTTAGGTGTAAACCACATATACCGTGATTAGTTCGGATCCGAATGATACTAGGGCAATCTCTTTTGGTAAAATTACCGCCTTCATACCGTGGATTTTTGTTTAAACGGGGGTTGACAGATTGGTATCTGGTATATCATTCCATATGTAGATGTCATCGAATCAAAATTTGATAACTATGAATATTAAGTTCTTATCGCAGGAATTAAATTCAATTCAGCGATTTTTCGGCTATTTCGTTGACCATCTTTAAATAGTCCATTTCCTTTTTGAGTATAATGTTCAATTCTTTTATTTTATTTTTCTATTTTAAAAAATCAAATTCTTCTTTGAAACTTCCACTATGCTGAAATATGGATATTTCTGTAGATTAATTTCCACTCTACTAAGTTTTTCGTTGATATTTGAACTGAACAAGCACGAAGAAGGTTTAAGTATGATTTAATAGCTTTGATGCATAAGTTCGTGAACTTTATCAAATACCAAACATTTTATAAGTTTCGCGTTAAAAGATCGAATTGGGTTTTTTCTTTTCAGAACTTGTAGAATATTTAAGGTTCGTTGTGTGTTATTTTGGACAGATTTTTGGTTGAAAGCCCCTATCCCGGAATTGAGGCTTTTCCGTATGACACGGCGTTTGACGAACCATGGCCGGTCGATAACTCTCGAACGGACTCGCATGTGAATTCAGCGATTCATACATACGAGCCGTTCCTCGTAATCGATTACGGAAAGTAGCTCGGATCGAGGTTTATCCCGAAGGTTTCTCCAATACGGAAGCCTGGAATCAAAAGAGTATATTTCTCACCGACGCTTTTATCCTCCCAGGAGGGCCCTTTAGCGACATTTTATCCGATAATGTGGCATATGGGGAGAGTCAGAAGTTTTCCCTCCTGAGATTCACATTGTTTATACTGACAAGTAAAATATGTAAAGGAATAATATTGAAACAAAAAAATAATTTATTCGTTTACTAACTCCGTGAATTATGATTCCGACCATTTTGTCTTGGTCCGATCGAGTCTTGTTCTGATAAGACAAAACCAGCAGAGAAAGGCCAAAATCATCGGAAACGACCACCCCGCTCAAGATTTTTTTCCCCAATGTGAACGGACACAGTACATTTTTCTTCATTACGATTTCCAGTTCCACTGTCACCCCTTGAATTTTCTTTCAAGCACACCTTCTTCCATATAAATTCAACCAGCCCAAGTAACGTTCTATGGCAAATATATATAAAAAAATAAAGCCAGTAGAAAAGAAAAAAATATATGTATTTTAGCACAGCCATGTCATATGAACGTGAGAGCGGTCTATGTTCTTGCAAGCTCATTATAATTTGTAAATATTTATTGTGTTGGTGGATTTATGGAGGATTTCAAAATTTTGTTTTATTTTCGCAGGTGCAATGTCATGTAAACGAAGCTTAATCCTCAAATTTACTTGATGGATAATAAATACTTTTAATTACTATATTTGATACAAAACATTTTAGTTTATATTGAATTTCATACGAGTGAAGACTTTTTAGGAGAAGAAAATTTGAATGGACTGAACAATTTTTCTTGTAGTTTCTCTCCATCTTTTTCCTACGTTTATGTCAGTTTTCCTTAATGTTAGTGTCGCCAAAAGTATGCAGCATATGTAATATAAAAAAAGTTAACATTTTGCCTTTCATAGCTCGGTATTAAGAGAACAAAAGGCAAAAAACAAACAAAATAAGAGCTTGCGACGAGAAATGGTTTGATAAGTTTGCTTGTACACCTACTATTGAGTTGGTTCAAAATTTATGGATGTTTTCAAAATTTGTTTTATTTTCGCAGTTGCAATGTCATATAAACAAAGCTAAATCCTCAAATTTAATTTATGGATAATAAATACTTTTAACAATTATCTTTAATACAAAATATTTTAGTTTATATTGAATTTTATACGAGTGAAGACTTTTTAGGAGAAGAAAATTTGAATGGACTGAACAATTTTTCTTGTAGTTTCTCTCCATCGTTTTCGTATGTTTATGTCGTTTTTCCTTAATGTTAGTATCGCCAAAAGTATAAAGCATGTGTAATATAAAAAAGTTAGCATTTTGCCGTTCAGTAGCTCGGTATTAAGAAAACAAAAGGCAAAAAAATAAGAGCATGCGACGAGAAATGGTTTGATAAGTTTGCTTGTACACCTACTATTGAGTTGGTTCAAAATTTATGGAGGTTTTCAAAATTTGTTTTATTTTCGTAGGTGCAATGTCATATAAACAAAGCTAAATCCTCAAATTTAATTGATGGATTATAAAAAATACGATTATCTTTTAACTTATTTATGTTTAGTAGTCTAATTGACCAAATTATTTATTTAAATTAATTATTCCTTGGCTGAGATGAAAAGTTAGTGTCACTAGGATTCGAACTCGAAGGTCGTGGGATCGGGAATAACTCCAAAATGTTGAGATTCGGACCATGGTTAATCATGACTTTTTGGTTCCATTTTGAATGTAGAATCTACTGGGGAAAGTTTGTAACACGAGTTGCCCCACAACCTGTATTTCAAATATTTTTTTTTTATTTTATAAAAATCAAAAATAGTTTCGACTGCCTTTTCAAAACCTGCATTATTTTTGCACCAGCCCAATACAATAAAATAGAATCTTTTCAATTGATTAATATTTAAGTAAGGTATTGGTCGAGATAAAAAAAGTCAGTGTCACGAGCGGGATTCGAACCCAAGACCTTCGGCTAAATACGCCGCTGCTCTAACCACTTGAGCTATCGTGAATTCGATACCCTCTGACACCAACTTCCCATCCGAACCTAAACTTTTGAATTTTCCTTCCTTTTTTCCATTTTTCAAATGTCGTGTAATCTATTTGGATGTAATCTATCCGTCCAAGTGGATCGAAGTCACGATAGCTCACGTGGTAGAGCTGCGGCGTATTTAGCCGAAGGTCGTGGGTTCGAATCCCGCTCGTGACACTGACTTTTTTTATCCCAACCAATACCTTACTTAAAGATTAATTAGTTGAAAAGAATTTATTTGGTCAATCCGACCACGAAACCTAATCGATAAAATAGAATGTTGGACAATTTGGCCAACTCCAGATCTGGATTTAACTGCCATTCCTGTAGACCAGTATGTCAGCTGTTACTGACATTTGATGGAAATATTTTATGGAATGTTCGTGGCCTTCCTATCACATAAAAGACAAAGAATTTTATTTTTATTTAAGCCAAAAGTATTTACCTTTCTTTACAGAGGAAACGACGCGGGGTTGTGTTCAGGTGAATAGCTTGCAGATTCTCCTATTGACGAATGATCTTTCAATACAGTTCTTATTTCGTTAGAAATTGAAAAGGTGGAATGTTTCTAACAGAATATTAACAAGATCAAAGGGTTTTACAGCCGGCGGAACTTAGGACTCCGTGTATTAGTTGCGTCGTGTATTCCAACCTCGCGAACTGTTACGGAACATGCCTCCAGGGGCTGTAGTACAGTCCGAAGGCGGGCATTAAGGTTAAACTCACAGACCCAGTGTACACAACGTTCCAGAGAATCTGAACACAGGATTAAAACGGTAAACCGAGAAAGGTTCGCAACGGCGATATAATTGACGAGCTTCTCACTCGTTTAAAGTGTTGTACTCCGGGATATTGATCAAGCTGACTCTCGCCCGCCCCTCTTGCCAAACCCAATCCGACGAGGGAAAAAGATCTTGATTGTAGGACAGTTAAGATGAGTTGACGCAAGTAAATCATCCTTCTTTATCCTACTAAGTACTTTTCGAGGGGGGGGGGACCTTTTCAAAGTTGTTAAAGTACAACACATCGATTCTGGGTAAATTAACTATAAACCCTACAAACTTTAAACAACTAAGGATAGAAGACTTCACTTTAGCCCTCATATGAATAGGATCGCAAAAGCCAAACCAGTCATCAGAATTCTGTTCGCACTATTGGCTAAAGTACGGTTACTATGGATGCAAATTCTCACAAAATTTTGTTCCTGATGATTATGTTCGAAATCCTCCGAAACATTGTGCGCGTTTTGTGATTGTCGGTACGTTTCTGCCTCCCAGCAAAATGGACGAACTTAATGAATTTTATTTTCTTGAAAGTCCGTTGATCAGTTATCAAGCTACTGTTGATAGGTGGTGGGAAAACACAGCCTGTTAACCATTGATTTTACACAAGAGACGTGAAGGTAGAGTTTCAAACTTATTGCTAGTTTCTTTTTAAAAAAATGCATATACGTAATACATGTATGTGTAGAGGTCATAAAAAAAAAGAGAGGCAAAAAGAGGGAAAATTCGAACGGTTGTAGGCTGAGCTGAGTGTCCGAGGGTATCGAAGTCACGATAGCTCGAGAGGTCAGAGCAGCGGCGTATTGGGCCTTAGGTCGTGGGTTCGAATCCCGCTAGTGACACTAATTTTTCTCCTCAACCAAAAACCTTGGATAAAAAGAATTATTCATTAGAATAATTAATATTTTTTTCAATTCAAGTCAGTGTAACGAGCGGGAATCGAACCCACGACCTTCGGCTAAATATGCCGCTGCTCTACCACTTGAGCTATCGTGACTTCGATCCACTCGGACCCCAACTTCTTACTCAACCTCACCTTTCGAACATTCCCTCCTTTTTGCCATTTTTATCGCAACCAATACCTTACATAAAGATTAATTAATTAATTTATAAATCACAATTGTTATAAGGCTAAAATTCTTGATGGCTCTATTGAGCCCTGAGGATGAGTTTAAATAGTCGAAATTTGGCAGAACTGTTTTTGGATTAAGATGCAATAGAACTTTGTGCAATATTTACAAAGGCGCACAGATGTAATCTCAGGCAAATAGCAATGAAGCTATAGACTCCTCCTTCAACTCAAAGGTCTGGGAATAAAACATAACTTCCCCAAAGATTTTTACTTTCAGAAAACTACCTGTCTGAAGGAAGAACATAGACAAAATCAAGACTAGAAACTTCAAGAAATTTGAGGTGTAAAGTGAAAAAGCAAAAAAAAAATGAAAAACCGGTTCTCATAACTAACGGAAAAAGAGCTACAATGTAGCTTTCAGAATTAAGGTATATACTTGAGACTATTTTCTACTATTTATACTATTTTCTTAAAAATGGGACAAGAAGTGCAGAGATTGTTTTTGCTTGGAAAAAGATTATTGTAGTGTAAAAAGTACAATGAAAAATGAAAATATTTATGCAAAGAAGGCCCACAGAAAAGGAATTTTAACAAGTTTACGACAAATCAGAGATGTATGGAGAGGAGGGTGTAGAACTACCGGAAGGGAAAGAAGGAAATTAAAATTTTAAACACCGAAGTAAAAGACACCAAGGAATCATTAGAATTAATAAAATTGAAACGGTCTTGACGTGATAAGATCACAGGAAGAAAGATACAATTGTAAACAATTTATTTAGACAAATTGTCTTACAAAAACCCAAGGGCTAAGAGTGTTTTTAAATATGAAAGAAGCGTCTGCTCTCTATGCAATGGTAAAATATGATAAGAAGATTCGCGCACTCGTCGTACAGTGTTAAATGTGTTATTCTGCTATCAGTGCGAATTTTCGTCAGCGATCTTTCAAGACAGTTATTCAAAGGTTTTTCGAGCTCTGTGTTTTCTTATTCTAAGGATAAAGAAAAAAAGGGAGAATTGCTAGATTATCTGTTTAAAAATTCTTGAATTATCATTAAATTCTTTTGAAGACGTTTCTGACCCTTCCTTTAATCGAAATCATCCTTCCTTTTTGTGAATACTACCATTATAACCAACTAATCTAGTGGTAAACAAAAATCTAACTTTAATTACATAGTACACTTGCATACAAGAACATCTTGCAAGTGTCAAAGATTATAAAAGTTCCAAAATAATATACTTGCTTCACGAGATTTCTCGTCTTTAACGTACTTGCAAGCTTTAGTGAGAAAGAAAATATACATAGACTCTAGTCGGCGAAGAAAGTGTAATTGTAATCTTCGGAATGAGTGTTTTCTGGATTTGTGTCTGAGCGAGGTATTTAGGTCTGTATTAGTTTCGTTAGACACGTAAAATCAACGTCATCATTCTTAGGATTACGATCGGGCAGTTTGAATGAGAAGAGCATTGACATTTTTGACTTTTTGAAAGAAGACTGGAGAAACAACCAATTGGCAGTATGAGACAGATGCCAGGGCCATTGACTCTAATCGGCCAATAAAGTTTATGGTATTCGTCAGAATGAGTATTTTTGTATTTTTGTTAACAAGGTGACTATTTAGGTCTGTGTTACACATAAAATGAAGAATCATCATCCTTAGGATTATGATCAGTGAAAAAAGGAAATACACAAACAGTTAAAAACAAGACTGGAGAAACAACCAATTGGAAGTATGGGATAGATGCCATGGCAATAGACTCTAGCCGGCGAAGAAAGTATAATGGTGTTCTTCGGAATGAGTGTTTTCTGGATTTGTGTCTGAGCGAGGTATTTAGATCTGTATTAGTTTTGTTAGACACATACAATCAACATCATTCCAAGGATTATGATTGGGCAATTGAACTAAAAAAATATTCGACTGTTTGGCTGAATTCGACACTTTCGGTATTAAGTCCAGGTGATAAAAGCAGCCTTTTGTTTGTTAGATTAAGTCAGTTTGTCATATTGTGAAAGAGTATCGTGCCTTCACTATTTTTAATCGAGGGGTTCCACGTCAGATGTTAGTCGACGTACATTTCTGATGTGATGTGTCTTGGGTACATTTCAGAGGTGATTTTTGCTGAGAATAAGATATGTTCTTGAATTTCTTTTATGTTTGCAACAAGGCCATGGTAGTGTGAAATGTTCAAGGTATCGAGTGGAGATAGGTTCAAATAGCCCTATCGTCTGCAAAGTTCAAAAAGGTGGTTTAGGATCGGATGGGATGGTCAGCCGCATAACTTTAATACAAAATCAATAAAACGAAATTTAAAGTAATAGCCTACTTACCTAATAAAGTCTTCATAATTCTTAATTACGAAATAAAGTATTGATTTTTTTTTACCCTCGGCGATATAATTGTAAATAAATGCGATTTTTAAAAGCCAATAAAGAAAAATGGTTTGAATATCTGTAATGAAACCTAACAGTAAGATGCGTATATAGAATTTATCAATTTATCACAGATTAATGTCCGTAAAACATTTATGCCGTAAATATAATTTTCTTACGCTTTAGAAATACTCGGTTTATGCAAGGACAAATCTGATATGAGTTCTTTGTAATTTTTAGGATATCTGCCTGTACCTCACTTCCTTGATTGCTTACAAATTAACTGACCTCACCAAGATTGGCAAAAGCGTTGCTGCAATTGGAGAGGGCTAACTCGGAGGAGTGGTAGGACTACTAACCGGTCACTGGCATTTGAGAAAACATCTAGACAACATGGGCATGCCCAACGATGATCCCATTTGCAGATTATGTAATGAGGAGGAGGAAACAGCCACCCATGTTATCTTCATAAGCAACAGCTCAATGGAGGTTTAGCCTAACGTATAGAAAAAACTTAGGGAATTAAATTGTAGCAGCAATATTCAATGACATGATACTTCTAAAGAGAAGGATTGAGTCTATTGCACTGCACTAAGGAAGTGACGGCTGCAGTGTCACCATACATACATCAAGTCTCTAGTAATCACTTTTTTCGTAAAGGATGGTTTAAACCTATTTATTATATTATTATTATTATAATTATTCTGGTTGTTGGAGGTTTCGAGTGGAAGTGACAGGATTAGAATTACCAGAGAGAATTACTGTAACGTATGCAAATATGAGTGTGGTTTGAGGATGTAATGGAATGTCAGCGTCATCCTGGTGTAGGGTGTC
Source organism: Cimex lectularius (assembly GCF_000648675.2). NCBI lineage: Eukaryota > Metazoa > Arthropoda > Insecta > Hemiptera > Cimicidae > Cimex > Cimex lectularius. The sequence goes on along the minus strand of NW_019392660.1, from coordinate 1,389,769 downwards.
GGTCAGAAAACTACCCTGACTGAGGTAGACCAGCATGGATAGGGAAAAACCGGCGACAATCAATGACCTGATACTCATAAGAAGGATTGGGTCTATTGCACTGAACAAAGGAACTAGGAAGGTCCAAAGGTCAGAAGGCTGCAGTGGCTGGGGAGCATAAACCACCCTTCCTAGTATCCTTATTACCATACCATACCCAGCTTTCTGTACATTTATTTATGAACTATTCATAAGGAGGTCCTGGGGTATTTTTCCGCTTCAGTAGCCTTATTGGCTTTCAGCCGTCAGCGAAGCGCCCGATTTGTGAGGTACACTGTACCCCTCTATCTACAACCCCTGTCTTCTCAAAATTCCCTAATCACAACAAGCTTCCCTCCTTTTTCTCAAAAACTCATCCCTTCCAGCTTTTTTTCTTTTCCGTCGCATTCTCCACGAACACATCTCCTATCGCCCTGTCATCTCCCTTGCATCGGCGTTTCTTAAAGTTTCATCGCCACGCGAATCTACACGGATCCCCCTTCAAATCGCCATACGATCTTCAACTCCGCGTGCATCCCATATCCCGACCGCATCGTCCCAAACTGATCATCGCCATTTTCCATTAATATCCTCATCTCCGTTGATTTAGAACATTCCTCCATCGCCCCTTTATATTCATCCCTCGCTTCACATCATCCTTATACCAAGTATCATCCCTCATCATCTCCGAGAAACTTCCTTTCACATCACTGCCATCGCCAATAAATTTCTTCATCCACCTTCATCGCCGCTACTGGAGTTAGGCCGGTGCACTGGCCTAGTCACCACCCAACATCGCTTCATATCTCTTACAGATCTAGCCTGAGCAGCCCGCCACGTGCAACACTCAGCGATCTTACGACGCAGTGGATCATAATTTCATCATCTCTTTCATTCTTCCTGTGTCATCTCCATTATCTCCATTTATTCAATCAAGAAGTTACACTCCCGTTGGTGCCGAAATTTAATTCCCTTTCCTTCTTTTATAATTTATATCTCCAATCTTCGGTGGTGTTCCTCGGCGCCATTTTGTGAGTTGGTTGCTGGCGAACAGATCCTATCCCTCATATTATGAATGAGAGTATGGAGGATTAAGCAGGAGTTTACAAAAACAATGCCTTACGTTAGGATAATTTTAACTGGTTAATGTTTATGTTAACTTTAATCTAGCATCGTAGTCTAAATTATCAAATTCCATAATAAAAATAGACACGATAAGTCGTCCTTCGCAAAACGCATCCAATGACCTCCAAACATGTATACGATTCGACCCCTCGGAACATAAACATAAAAGAACCGAAAACAATGCCGGGAGGTACGGTGTCGGGATCAATATTAACGGCAAGCTGAGGAGAAAGCACAGGTGTAACTGTACGTCCGGTTCTAACGTGTCATACAATATGTTTCACCCCCTAAGATTATGGAGGGAGTTTAACAGGCTTAGTGCGCGGCGTTAATACATTCATAATCTATTAAACCCTGTTGAAATGCTCCATCGCAAAGCGTAAAACCTTCTTAGGTTAAGTGCACTACTAAACTTTACCGGTGCCGGTAAAGTAGTCGACATCGTAATGAAAATAAATTCCTGACAGAACCTCGCATAACATTTTAAACAGGATATTGTTAAAAGGATGAACTTTCGGTTCGAAACGAAGGAAATAAAAATTAATGAGTGTAACTGTGTTACGACTAAAGTCGAAAGTCGGTTTAGTATTCCAGCCTTTTGCCCCAGCAAACGGTGAAAAATCGCCCTGTGGCTTCCCAGAAATATTTCATCTTTGGATAGGAAATATTAGATTTGTTTTGTAACTTGGGTGAAATAACGGTGGACGAAAATAAACGGCACTTCTTCCAAGTTTGGTGAGTAAGAAAAGTTGAATAATCGTGTGAACAATCGTTGAAATTCCCTGATCCAATTGAACAAGAGGGTCCGCCTAACTTTTCATTTATGCAGGGTGGTCAGGCTTATGTTTAAAAAAAATCGGTGACAATACAAATAAATGGAGTACAATGTCGCAAATTCATGGTTTTATCTCAATAAGTTCAAAAGTTACTTTTAGTGTGTATTTAAGAAAAACACGTTTCTTTACGTAAAACATTAATTTTCTCCACCCTAATGTAAATTTTGTTCTAAAAATTGGCAACCTGTTTGGAAAATTGGGCAATTTTTATTCTGTTAATTAAATACACGGCCTAAGATCTGATGGGGTTTTTACTCTAAAGAACTGCATCAGCACATTTCTTTCGTTTTTCTCCCTTACAACCACTTTTTCATTAACAAAACCATCACGAAATTTTTGTAAGACTTCTTTTTCTTCTGCACGACGATGATGAGTTTCCGATCATGCGTCCGCTACACTCTAAAAGTGAGCCAACATGGACTCTCTGGGTCCCGAACCCTACTGTTGCTTAGCATCCTGCGAAAAAAGGGGATCCATCTTAAAATGGATCCTTAATGAGGCCAAAACGTGGTGGAACAATACCACAGGGTATGAAGCGTGCGAAAAGATTCATAGAAGGACGATCTGCAAACCTTACAAAAGAACTACTGGAAGGCAACCGCAACCGAACCAGGATTCTGGTTAGACTCCTGGAGAGTACAGACTGAAGAAACACTGTACAGATACTGCCAAAAGAGAAACGGCAGGGCCTATGTCGGTGTAGATTCCTGCAACTAGGAGAGGAAAAGCCGCAAGATCATAGACTAAGGAACCACTGGCAACGCTACGGAGGTTGACCAACAACTGAAGCTGGCCAGTGATTTTTAAAATTAGAAGAGCACAGTAGATTTACTCAGGTCGAGGTGCAGAAGATCCTGTGATACTGCCAGGAAGAGGAGACCGCAGAACACATTCTACGTTTCTGTGAAGGTCTATGTAGGTGCAGATTCTTGCAACTAGGACACTAAAAACCACAAACAAGATCTTGTCATCTCCACAAAACAAGACAGGATCCCCTGTCATCCCTATAGAGCCTGATTAATAACCCGAAGCTGGCCAGTGAGTTATAAATAACAGAGGAACACAATATAGTAGCCTTGTGGCCGCCTCTCTTATCCCTATCCCCATCCCTAATGTCCCCTAAAGTAAGATATAATTTCATTAATATTTCTGTGAGAATGATTCAAATCTTGAAATGTTTTTAGTATTTATAAACACTAAGAAGACATGAATGCGATCATTTCCAGTAAACAATAAATACTATGTTTAAACAACCAAAAAAGAACTGTTTTTGCGTTCTCTGACGTCCTTTGATATTTGTCATCCATTGAGAACTTCTTACAAAAGCTGTCCGAAAGTCACTTCTTTCATTTCCTCACATCCCACTGTGGACAACTACAAATGTTAACAAACTGTATTTATTTATCAGAGCGTGAGCGTTTGACATCTCCCTGCCGTTGAAGGGTCTGGCGCCTGGCCAGGCTCCCGGTTGTCAGATCACAACTGTGAGAAATTACTTCCCGACCCGTGAAAACTAAGGATACGATTACGGCCCCATTCGATTTACAAATACCTCAATAATGGCCCTTTTCAATAACACAATAACAAAAGGGAAACTGCCCTTCAAAAGTGAGGGTGGATTTTGATATTTTCAAATCACTGCAGCATGAACTGACCTTCAAAATGACCTTTGCTTTATTTTACTTTGGTCAACATACACGTAGTCTTATCACGATTTTCGATATTGATAATTGAACATTCTTGTATATCTAATGTAATTATGTTTTATTGCTTAAATTCTTTTTGTCATTCCTACTATATTGTAACGACCTGGCAAACTGACAATGTCCATTGTCTGTTATAAATGTAATTGTACTAAAGACAAACACACACACACACACACACATCATTTTTCTTTCTCTGAAGAAATGTGACTCTCTCTCCCTCTCTCACACCCTCCCTCTCTCCTACACCCTCTCTCTCCCCCACTCCCTCTCTCTTCCCACTCCCCCTCTCTATCGCACTCCCTCTTCACCTCTCATTCACTCTCTCTCCCACCCCCTCTCCCCTTCTCATTCTCTCTCTACCACTCTCAATCCCACTCCCTCTCCCTCTCCATCTCACTCCGCTTTCTCTCTCTCTCTCTCTCTCTCTCTCTCTCTCTCTCTCTCTCTCTCTCTCTCTCTCTCTCTCTCTCTCTCTCTCTCTCTCTCTTTCCTTTTTCCGGCTACTATTTTTGTATTTCGCTCTTTCTCTCTTTCTCTCTCTCTCTCTCTCTCTCTCTCTCTCTCTCTCCCTCCCGCCCTCTCTCACTTTTTCATTCTTCATTTTTCTCCTCACCTTTTCACTCTCTAAATTGCTCGCTATCCCGAATTTTCTGGCTCCTTATTTTCCGCGATCTCTATCTTTCTTTTTCTCAACTTTCCTCTATATCCAAGAGAGAAAAACGTCAAATATCAGTGTTTATTTTATTTATACCCGTTCGGCAAGGATAGAATAACGGTCGAGCACCTTTTCAATTGTAGAAGGCTTGATGTATATTGGCACTATTTTGGCATATCATCGGACCTGCGCCTATTCTTGAGACACGGCAGCGGGCACAGATCGCTGTTCCGGTACCTCAGGGCTATAGGGATTTTTAATGTATGTAGTTTTTATGTGTGTGTGTGTGTGTTGTGCCTGTGTTTGACTTTATGTTAATTTATTACAATGAATGTAATTTACTAGCGTGGAAGGAAAGGGTTGGCCCCGCCCCGAGGAATATCGAGTACTCTGGGGGAGTGAATGTGACCAGAGATCTATGTTTGTGGTGATGTGTGTATATGTATATATATATATGTGTGTGTGTGTATTTCAGAACCTGAGGTACAAACGACAGATATTTGAAATCAGAGATCAGTAACCAGATCGAGACGCTCAAATGGCTGCAGTTGAAAACAACAAAGAAGAGGAAAAGAAAGAAAACACGCAGAGGGCCGGCGATGACCTCAGCTGTTTGTCGGCCCATAAACATCCCACTTTTTTATTATTTTATTTATAATTATGTTTGTTGGACGACCAAAATTTTACTTTATTCTAGAACTATAACGCTTCAGCGATCTTATCGCAACAGTATGATCACATTCCCTAACGTCGTTTTTTTCCCCTTCCGCCCCATGAGGTATTCATACGTTCTTTCCAATATAAAAGATGCGCATCTTTGCTTCGGCCAGTCCGTAATACGGTCGATTACTCCTGCCCATGTCGATGTCACTTGATCGGTTTTCCATTATTTCTGGGTGTTTACCAGGTAAAAGATTTGCAAACAATCGTTGATGAAGATAGTATAAAAACATAATAATGGCATAAGCCATGATGAAAAGTTCATTACTATCGCGTGTTATAAGTATTTATAATAATTTAATAATAACAATTTGCTTTATTTCAAGTGGGAAGATTTCTTCTTTTCTTTTTCATCCAAAGCGAATTGCAATTAAGCCTAATCCTTTAAGTTCATTCACATCGGTCAAGTCCGTCATTAATTACGGCTTGCTCTCCAGGCATCAAAAGGTCGAGGAGGATGAACCGATTTAATAAAAGCTCTCGGCCAAATAACTTTTCCAATTTAAAGACAGGAAAGCTAGGCTTTCCACACATGAAGTTTACCCCTGAATTGCCCGACGGCTTCGGCAAGTCAGAACAGTTAGCGTGCTCCGATAAGTGTGAGAGATTGTAAGAGTTATAACACTCATTATGAATTCCGGGAGCACAAGAAGAATAAGATTAAGGCACACCAGCCCGATAAAGCCACAACGCCGCAAAACGGTTAATACCTACCCTACGAAATATGCTTTTACAAAACCCACATCAATTTGAATGTCCTATTTTCAATTAGATTTTTGTGTGTTACTTAAAAAAACGACAATAAAATCCATCTATTTGATTGTATAAATTTGATTATAAACTAAACTAAAACATAAGACACGGAGTTGCCTTTATCACGACCACATTATTCATACAAATTATTATCGAACAATTTTATAAAAGTACAGGCTTCATGATTTATTATGTGATATAGATAAACCAAATCTCATGAAATTGCTACTTGTAAAAAGGAGCATTAATTCTGATTTTTTATATAATGGCTTTGAAATAAATTAGCCAGGGTAAAACATGTTTTAGTACTTTCATACATTGGCCAGACCGTACAAAGGCTAAAAACTTTATCCTCGGTTTAATCCATACTGCATTATGGGCATAACTTTGCCTAAGTTCGTTAACAAACATATATAATACGGATTGAAATGACATTAATGCGTTTAAATGTCATTCAAAGTTTATAATACTTAAAGTCATTATAACAATTTCATATATGGATTAATTTAATTAATTTATGCGGTATACACTATGCCCTTTGATGAAGTTAGAGTGTAACGTATAACAGTCTGGTCTTGACGGTTTAGTATACGTCAAACGCCGTTTTTCTTTCTTTATGCATGAAGGTAGCCTGTACCTTATTGCTCGGCACTTCAATCTCACGAGGTAAGGGGGAAAAATAGAAAAAGCGGTCTGAACAAATTGATTAAAGCCCAATTCCGTGGTATTGCGCGGTTCGGAGTGCGTTCAATCCGTCTGAAACGGTTTTATTTATTTATAAAACTGTTTACAAACTCAACACGGCGGGATGTTCGAATAGTATTGGGTTGTTTCACATGAAATGTCAGTTTCCAAGTTGAAGGTTTTGTTTTAGTAAAATTACTTTATAAAAGCAAAATCATTTTATTCGAAGTATTTACCTTCATTTTCTATACATTTTTCCCAACGGGTGACGAACTTTTTTATGCTGGAATTGAAGAATTCTGAGGTTTGAAATTAAACAAATTCTGAAAACACTTTTTGCATTTGAACATCATTTTCACACATTTTTTCCTTTGATGAAGTTGTCTAAATTCCTAAACAGGTGAAAATCTGTTGAAGACAAGTCGAGAATAAGCTGAAGAAGTTCGTAGCCAAGCTCTTTCGTTTTGTTTACAGAATATTTTGACACATGAGTCCTGGCGTTGTCGCGGAGGAGTATAGGATCTTTCCGATGCAGGTTTTTTTTTAGTACTTTTTATTTATTTCGTCTATATCCTTGCAGTACGACGTAATGGTTTCCCCTCTAGGCAAAAAGGAGTTACCGTTAATATTTTTGGGTGTAAATTTGGTTTTAACATCCTGGTCTTTTGCCCAACACATTTTTCATCGCAAGTGATTATTCTTTCAATAAAGGCTCGGTTTTTTGCCTGGCGAGCAATAAAACGCATATCTCAAAGTGCTTTAACTGCTGTCGCTCAGTGAGCTCATGAGGGACCCATAGCTCAAGCTTTTTGGCTTTTCCTGTTCCTTAATTGTCTTGACAAAGTAGCACTTGCATTTAGTTGTTCTGCGGGTCCTCTTACTGTTTGATAATGGTTCTTTCTCTTCCACCTGAAGCTTAAGAACATCGTCGTCGTTGGAGGTCTTCCGCGGTGCTCGTATTCCAATTCGATATTCCCTTCCGAAAACTGAGCAAACCAAAGGCGAATCGTTCATTCGCTCGTTGCATCCTCTCTGAATTTCTTCAATTATAAGATCAGACATTTCATTTGAAACAACCCTATACCTGATGGGATTTGGGCAAATGCAGACGCCTATGCCCAACTCGCGTTTTTTCATGAATGTTTCCTCTATGATACGCGAAAACAAAAACAATCTGTAAAAGTGAAATCTACTGAGTTTTACCTGGCATGGTCCTATCCAACGAAAATCCTTGTTATTTAATTAAAATACGTTGTTACAATTCTCCAATGTGAAATTGTATTGTATGTATTGAAGGTCTAACAGAAAAAAATATGGCCTCCTTATAAGAGAAATACCCCTACCATCGCGAAAAAAAACAGTCGTCTGTTGACACTCAAAATGTAAGGATCGAGTTGATCAGTCAATTATTATTAAGGTTCAAAATCTTTTTTATTATTGTTGATTTATACAAATTTTAGAAAAATGTACTGAGGAGGAGTCGGAAAGAGCCTCGAAATGCATCTACGTATGAAAAAAAGTTGGGAAAGCTAACGAAGTTTTTATAATCCAGATTTTCATCCCTAACCAACAAAATTAAGAAAGAAATTTCGATTGTTACTGCCAAGCTTTCGTCCCATTTTAAGGTCTTCATCAGGGCAAGACAATCTTAGATATGTCTACAAAATGACAATTAAATTTTCAATAGACGGTTTTAAATTACTTTGAAGAACAACTCAGCCCCATATTTCTAAGGATTGTGATAGCATTGCCAATTTTATTCCAATATAACAACACATTCACAATAATGAGGGCTTTCAGTGCATATTTTTAAGGTATCTTTGTAAGCCAGAAAACAGATCAGATTTCTGGAACAATTAAGCAGTTTGGGATACTTCAACTTCTGATTACTTTTTTTAAATTTATGTCCGTACACTGAGTTCCACCATTGGCTGGTTTCTCACGGCATGTGTGGCTAACCTTCCTAATAAAGCGTGAAGGAGCAAGTATTATCCTTGTATGATTAGTGTACGGACAGAGTGGAGCCAACAAAAGTTTGATGTCGCCACTTTCACTCTTCCATTCAACCCTCAATAGTTACGAAAAACTGTAAATTTGGAAACCTAATTATTTTAGAGAAATGTTCTCCAGTTTTCTAGATATAATGTGAGATTGTAAATATCTTAACAGAACATTTATCTGCAAAATAAAGAACTTTCCGAAAATTTTCTCCGGGGCATTTTTCGCTCCAAAGGAAGAGTAGAATCGATTCCCTGAGTTTCGTCAGAAGGAACTGGGACACCCCGTATATCATCTAATCATCCATCAGCTTCACAGCTTTTTTTTGAAGTTCATACAAACTTTGGAGTGTTGCAAGTCAATGTCAATTCAGCTTAACTGGGTTTGGGATAAAATTTGTCCACTTTTGTTGAATTTTGTCAAGCAAGTAATCGAATGTGTCCATGGTTATCGGAAAATATTCCTTGAACTTGACGGGATCTTCTCGGAGAAATAAATGAGGAAATTCGCCGTGGACACTTCGCGATCGGTTAATTACGAGAATTCCTTCTTTTTTTCTGAGCGTCAGGAAATACCACGTCCTCAATGAGGTGTTTTCAATTAAAAACATGTAATTATTAGGATCCATCATCTAAAACTAAAACTTTCTAGACGTCCCAGAGGGTGAGAGAGACCTGAACTCTTTCTTGGTAGCTCCTTACTCTGGCTTGGCTATACACACACAAAATCCATGATTTTTCATCGCTAACGCAACGCAAAAATTTTCTGTTTGGAATGTACGGATGATTCTTGTTGCAATTCGTCACGGATTAATGAAGATTCTCATTGAATTTTATATAAATTCCTTGATAGATGAGTCAACCCACAAAACAATGGAATCCTAAACAAACAAAAAATGCGGGGAGAGTTCTTCATTAGAGAGACCAACTTCAATGGAGGGTCAACATTCGGTGTGGCTTAATTAAAAACCGCTTGATAAGCTATTTTTGTTAAAACATAATTGAAAAACTTTATCGATTTTTTTTTTTTTTTGTCAAGACGATTTCCACTTTTTGTCACGTTGGAGAATTGTAAGAAATTATTTTAATTAAATAACAAGGATTCTCGTTGGATAGGGCCATATCAGGTAAGACTCAGCAGATTTCACTTTTACGGATTGTTTTTCTTTTTGGGTATCACTGAGGAAACGTTCATGAAAACAACAAGAGTTGGGCATAGGCGTCTGCATTTGCCCAAATCCCGTCACGGGTAGTATTGGGTTGTTTCACGTGAAATGTCTGATTTTATAGTTTCAGAAATTCACCGAGGATGTAGCGAACGAATGAACCGTTCGCCGTTGGTTTGCTGAGTTTTCGGAAGGAAATAACAAATCGGAAAACGAGCACCGCGGAAGACCTCCAACATTAATTGACGACGATGTCCTTAAACTTCAGGTGGAAGAGAACCACTATAAAACTGTCAGAGGACTCGCAGCACAACTAAACGCATGTGCTACTTTGTCAAGACAATTAAGGAACATAGGAAAAGCCAAAAAGCTTGAGCTATGGGTCCCTCACGAGCTCACTGAGCAACAGCAGTTAAAGCACTTTGAGACATGCGTTTCGTTGCTCGCCAGGCAAAAACCCGAGCCTTTTATTGAAAGAATAATCACTTGCGATGAAAAATGGATTGCATATATCAAGCAGCATCGATCAGGGCAGTGTTTAATCATCGATAAAAGACCAGGGCACATGTCAAAACCAAATTTACATCCAAAAGAATTGATGGTGACCGTATGGTGGTCCATGGCTGGCATTATTCACTACTCCTTTTTACCTAGAGGTGAAACCATTTCGTTGTGCTGCAAGGAAATAGACGAAATGCGTAAAAAGTACTCAAAAAAACAACTTGCAATTGGCAAATCGGAAAGGTCCTATACTCCTCAGCGACAACGCCAGGCCACATGTTTCAAAATATTCTGTAAACAAAACGAAAGAGCTTGGCTACGAAGTTCTTCAGCTTATTCTCGACTTGTCTTCAACAGATTTTCACCTGTTTAGGAATTTAGACAACTTCGTCAAAGGAAAAAGGTGTGAAAATGATGTTCAAGTCCAAAAAGCGTTTTCAGAATTTGTTTAATTTCAAGCCTCAGAGTTCTTCAGTTCCGGCATAAAAAAGTTCGTCACCCGTTGGGAAAATGTATAGAAAATGATGGTAAAAAATTCGAATAAAATGATTTTGCTTGTATAAAGTAATTTTACTAAAACAAAACCTTCACCTTGGAAACTGACATTTCATGTGAAACAACCCAATACTATTCGAACATCCCGCCGTGTTGAGTTTGTTAGTTTTATAAATAAATAAAACCGTTTCAGACGGATTGAACGCACTCCGAACCGCGCAATACCACGGAATTGGGCTTTAATCAATTTGTTCAGACCGCTTTTTCTATTTTTCCCCCTTACCTCGTGAGATTGAAGTGCCGAGCAATAAGGTACAGGCTACCTTCATGCATAAAGAAAGAAAAACGGCGTTTGACGTATACTAAACCGTCAAGACTAGACTGTTATACGTTACACTCTAACTTCATCAAAGGGCATATGTACATACCGTATAAATTGATTAAATTAGTCCATATATCAATTTGTAATAATGACTTTAATTATCATAAACTTTGAAAGATATTTAAACGTATTAATGTCATTTCAATCTGTATTATATATGTTTGTTACTGAACTTAGGCAAAGTTATGCCCACAATGCAGTATGGATTAAACTGAGGATAAACTTCGCCGTATTATTCTATATTATTGTATTGTATTACATGCAATAACAACTGCTTAATAATTCCTCAGTATCAAATGGTTATGGGAATACCTCATATTAGACCATTATTTTATTATAGGCACTAAAAATTGGCCGTATTAAAAAACAGCATTCATAGAAGTTTTATAATTCCCTACGATGCGATTTCTTACACCGACAGGCAAAAAATTCCACCCACTTGTAACATCTTGATTTGAACGTATATTTATATATTAATCAATGTTTCAGGTTTTTTAACGTTTGTTAATTCAGTCTTTGTCCATAAAGTTTAAAAAATGTAAATTGCTAAGGATAAAATATGTTTTAATTTTGTTTTAGATTTTTAATTAACATTTCAATATCGCGTATTTTATCATGTTGCCTTAATTACATCTTGAAGACGGCTCGGCATTCTTTCTACCAGTCTGGAAATGTCTCTCTGATGGAGGTTAGCCCATTCTTCAAGAAGTCCTTTCAAGATTGTGAAGTGTATCAGGTAGTGATGGACGTGCTCTTATCCGTCTTTTGAGATTATCCCATGTTCGCTAGGGTTCAAGTCTGGAGAACGCGCTGGCCAGGCTAAGACCCTGATGTTATGCTGTTGAAGGTTTGTATTATGCGAGTGACATGTGGACGGGCAATATCGTGCATTGGAATAGGATAGATTTCATCGAGGACAGGCATCGCATGATGTTCCAAAATTTCATCGACTTAGCGAGTGGCCGTCAAAGACCCTCCACGACCAACAACAAAGTCTGCGAATCTCCATTGAAATAGAAATTATAAATGATGGGGTGAGTGTGGGGGTTCAACAACTTAATGTGAGTAGGAACCATCTTTTTTAAGAAGGATTCTCCATTGAAATTCCCGCCCACACCATCACTGAGCTAAAACGCTCTGGGAAAAATTAGAGCCTTCGTACCCTTTCATTTCGCCTTCTCCACACTCTTTCACGCCTATCTGGAGATCGTAGAGCTAATCTACACACATCTGTAAAAAGTACAGCAGACATATCGTCCAAAGACCAATGGCTGTGTTCTGCAGCAAATGCGAATCCTACAACTCTGTGTGTTCTGGCTAATTCTGGTCCTATTACGGGGCGAAAAGCCGTCAGTCTATACTGATTTAATCTTCTTCGAGCAGCACGTTCAGAATTTGGACACCTCGAACTTCCTGGAACTGACGAATCGCTTGAGCAACAGTAAGTTGCCGGTTTCGCAAAATTCTCAAAGTTAAAAAACGGTCATCCTGTGGTTCTGTTACCCTAGAGTGTCCAGAACCGGGCTTTTCTATGGTAGGACCCAGTTTCTCGAAAACATCTAACAGCGCCTCGCAGTGTTTCGTATGAAACCCCCCATGGCAATGGCCGCATACCTGATGGAACGTCCATCATCAATAAGCGCCACACCACGCGCAACATCCTCAGCACTAAGTGGCATTTTTTAAGTTTAAAAATTGAAATTAAGAAAACAAAGATCAAAACTAAACAGTTTGTTCCTTCAGAATTCAAATGAGATTGAACAAACATTTTAATTTCCGTAAAATGTAAACATTGAAAAATCCTTTATCCATGTTTTGGATTAAGGATTAAGTGTGTTTACCTCTAATTGATATTCCCAATTTAAAACATAGCATAAACCAATAAATATTTATTGGTAAAAGCAATGAGACAAACTAAGGGCAGAATTTTCTTATATGTATAAAATGAAGGAAAAAAATCAATTGGGTGGAATTTTTTGCCTGTCGTTGTATATGGGGTATTAGAAAGCAGTTTGCGAACTGGTGGATTAAATTGTATGAAATATTCAACAAATTCTTGATTTTCCTTTAATATTTATACGTCAATAATAAGTTAGGGGTCAATACGAAAGTCAACTTTGTTGAAAAAAAAAAAGGATTTTAGTTTCCAGGCAATAGACACAACAATTCTTTTCTGGTTCTTTTCTGTTTTAGGCTCAGCATAATGTTGAAATATAAATATCAATACTTTTCGTACTCCGCTGACCATTTAAAATATGCAGGCAATTTGGAAATAGGTTTTTTCGACACTACACCTTCATTTTACAATTCAAACGGAAAACTGACACTGATGAGGGTCTGTTTGAATGGCACGTGTCGAGATCCTGAATGTTACATTACGAATGTCGTCACATCAGCGGCAATATTGACTCGGGCCCTACTCGAGAGATCCTACATGGAGGAGATACAGATTTAATAGGGGAACTTCTTTTTTTTCCCCGTATGGTCGAGAATACTCTGGAAGAAATAAGTGGAAGTCACGAATTCTTACGGAGGGTACAAGGGTCAGAAGTGAAATATAATTTGGACAGGGGGGTCTGTAATCTTTATCTTGGTAGACCAGTGGAAAAATTCCTAATATCTAAAAATAATAAGCTGCTTAAGGGCTTTTAACGTTTAATATTAAAAAAAATATTTGTCCACGAAAATGTTGGAAAAACTCGTAAAATTGCCCAAATAAACTGGGCCTCGTAACGATAATTGTGAAAACATCCAATAACCGGCTGCAATTTACGTTTTATTTCCTACTAAAACAACGAGAATTGGGAAGATTTATACATTGATACATCAATTTCAAAAACGAAACATTACTGCCAAACGCTGATCAATTATTGGTTAAATTAAGAATAAATTTACTTGGAATTTAATCTATTTTAACTAATAGAGCGGTATAAAACAATTGATTTAAATATAAATGTGATTAATTTTTAAAGGTGTGGTGTTTAGTCACCGTTAGTCAAAGATTATTCGGAGATCATGAGATGTGCGGTCTGTTTCTTTATCATGCCTTCGTTTCGAGCTTTATTGAGATCATCTTCAGGGCCTGGGATGTATAAACATTGTTTAAATTTTACAAATACATGTAGGATGTGAAAAAATGAATTTATACAATACTAGAAATTTTAGACTTTTAAAAAATAAATCAAATGAATTTACACAATGCGAGAAAATTTTAGATTAAAAAAAATTAATTTATACAATGCTAAAAAATTTTAGATTTTTCATATTAAAAAATTTCTATCATTGTATAAATTCGTTTTATTTATTTATTTATTTTTTTCATCTAAAATTTCTGGCATTGTAAAAATTCATTTTTTCACATCCTACATGTATTTGTAAAAATTTAAATTATGTTTATACATCCCATGCCCTGAAGATGATCTCAATAAAGATCGAAACGTTGGCACGATAAAGAAAAATTTTTTTAAAAACCTACATCACACCAGACCGCACCCATCTCCGAATAATTAATTTTAAATTTTCAACGATGTTAAATTTAAATAATGAAACGGAATATTCTGCAGAAAACGGATTTCTTCTGAGTTCCCTTTCCATTAAACGAATGAAAAAATTTCAAAGTTATCCAATTGTTCAAGTGCCCGTAAAATGATCATTACAACAAAGTCCGAATGACACAATTAATCAGAACAAATAAACAATCATTCAATACAAATATGTGCTTTTGAACTAAATATATAAAAAGAAACGAAAATATATCTAATCTAAATAAATGTGCCATCTATCAGCTCCCATCTATTCACTAATGGATAGCTTATATGTATAATTAAGACATCAATTACCTTATTTTCCACTTGTGTCTTAGCAGTAAAGCCATTGAAAACACTTACCTGAAACAAGAAAGTAAAACGTAAATAAAAATAATTGCAAATTAAAGGGGTGTAGAAAAGAGCTAATTTATTATATGTATATAATATAATATGTATACATATAATATATGTNGATATTGAAAAAAAAGTTGGGAACTGTTAAAGTTAGCAGCAAGCAAGTTAGGAGCATTTTAGTCCAATTTAACATTATATATATATATATATATATGGTTTTTGCACGAAAAATGGCAAACTTTGTAAATGCATATTTTCTCAGCTTTTTAAGTCACAGACCTGCGTCAGTTTCATTTTTTAGACGATTTTACGTTTATTTTTTTTAGTTATTCGCGAATTTTGGGGAAAACGTGGGTTTTTTACGTGCTCGTGGAAAAAAACCTATCATTTTCTCTACCGATTTTACCATGCATAAACCGAAATGGGAGGGAAAAGTTAAATTTACGTTATGAGGAAAACGACTGGTTATCTACAGCAGAAGCATTCCGCATCCCAAGAGGTCAAAGTTAGAATCGTCACTTCCTTGCTGACTTTTTTGAAAAAGACCTCGGAACAAAAGTTGTAGAGCATAAAATAGGCGAAATCATTACAGTTCGAAATTTATACATTCTTGAAAATCGGTAGAGAGAAAGAGAAAGAGAGAGAGGGTGAGAGGGAGGGGGAGANGGAGAGGGAAGGGGGAGAGGGGGAGAGAGTTAGAAAGGGAGAGAGCACGTACAAATCGCGTTTTTTGCCCCAAAATCTACAGTAATTCGAAAAGGGTTGAAAAATTGGACAACGTGGAACTTTTCCAGTTGAAAGGTTATTAAAATTTCCTATCAATTGATAAAAAGGGCGACGTTCAAGGACGATATCCTGGCCCCACGGCTCAATTTGAAGTTTTCGTAAAAAGAGCAAAAATCGACGTGTTCCAGAATTGGAAGACTGTTTGGTGTGTCGAAATCAACACTATGTCATATATTAAATGATAAACAAAAGAATAAACGTGTGTATACAAAAGGACATGGAAAGATTAAAAATCTCGAACTTTTGAATCCTGAGCTAGCACCTCATAACAGGTTGCAACCTTAAATATTCGGTTAGTAATGGCTGGTTGGAAGGTTTCGAAAAGCCCAATGGCTTAGTTTTCGAAAGCTTTCCATGGAAAACAGTCCAGTAGACAATTCTTTATACACCCAATTGACAAAAGACTTGCCAGCATTAATAAAGGAATACTCACCTGAAAATGTATTTAATACAGACAGGTTTATTTTATAAATGTTTTCTAGACAGAACATTATTTTTTAAAGGTGACCAATGCCATGGTGAGAAGCTATGCGCAAATATGAACGGAAAAACTCCTGTTCATCGGAAAATCGCGTTCTCCTAGATGTTTTAAGGGCTTGAAAACCTACCAGTGTAATACGAACACAATAAAAATGAGTGGATGACGACAGGCATTTTCGACGATTGGCTGAGAAAATAGGCATCTAAAATAAATTGAAGAAACGCAATTTTTTTCTTTCTTGCAACTGCACAGCACACTTGTTCCTTTATATTAAAACTTGTTAAATCCTTTTTTTTAAAGAAAAATTAACAAATTTGCAGTCGAAATTGTGATGGGAAGATTTTGCGACGGTATCGCAAGGTCAACGAAGGATCAAGCTACTGGATAAAAGATGACTGAAAGTAAAGTAACTTATGTCATGCAGGAGGACAACGTCCAATTACCCGTTTTTCATCAGACCCCATTAAAATATTTCTTTCAAACTATTCTCAATTAAAAAACCATGAAATGTGCGCGGGATTCGAACTCAGGACTACTAACGTGGCAAATACGAGTCGGACACTCTTACGACTAAATGGGTTAAAGAAGATGGAAGAAAGTAATCGAGGTAAAACTACTTTCCAACAATTTTTTAAAAATAATACTCCCAATTAAAAAGCCATGGGCTATGCTGGGATTCGAACCCCAGAACCGCTAGGGTGGCAATTAGGAGGACGTTCTAACCTCTCGGCCACCACCATTTTAGATTAAAGTTTACATGATTTCCATAACAATGTCATCTCTTTTATAGACCCTATTGGTTGATCTTAGAATCTCCTTTACTTCGAAGTGCACAAGGTCTGAAATTATGGTCACTTTATAAACAAATTTATTTCAGCCGTGGCCGGGCCGAATTCGTCCTACCCCAGCGGAAAAGCAGTTTTCGGGCGATTTAGTAGGGTAAAACGGTCAGGGGGCTTTCAGCGAACCGTGTGACAAGAGCGGCCATTAGGAAACTCGCCGGTTGAATGGGATAGTAGGTAGGATTAATGGGACCTGGTCGAGAGGATTCATCAAACAAAAGGGTCAGATATCAGGAGATTGATTGGCGGTAAACGGTAGGGTGAAAGAGAAAAAGACCCGTACCTAGAAAGTCCTGCTGCATACTCTAAATCACAGCTTTCTAATAGGCCCGGAGGGAAAAGCCATCTTTTACCCCTTTTCTCTCCGTGTGTTACGACACCAAACCAGAAGACGATTCAATTTCTTTTGTGAGGGAATTTGGATACCGCGTTATGAATAAATAATTTATACGAACATACCATAATTAGATAGATGTCCTCTTTTATTTTCATGAAACTAACATAATCTGTTCTCCTAAGATTTTTGTTTCATTGACCTATTGTCCTCAGCCATATGAATAATTGTTTAATTGGTCATTTACAGCAGTCACAAACTACAACCTAGGGATGACCATCGATGGTCGATGTTTAGAAAACATCGATGGTAGGCGACCGATGTTTGATGTTTTCAAGATAGATGTTACTGTGTCGATGTTTTTCACCATCGATGGTGGGATGTCGATGTTATATAAACTTTTTCAGTTTTTCCTAATTTCTACTTCTGTGAATAGGGAATGACCCATATTCTTCTGATGTGAAAGTGACCTATCAGAACCTGTCAGGGGTTGTTCAATTTGTTACCTTAATGGCACATCTGTTCCCTCTGAACGGTTATTTTCCAAAGCTGGACAGATTATTTCGAAAACCAGAAATAGCTTAGAGGATAAATTGGTTTTAAAGCTACGTTTTTTTAAATTTCGTTCCGGAGAAGATGTGGTAGTGTTTCATTGTAAAGTTTGGATACATTCTAATAAATTACGAGGTCGCAGAAGAACGGATGAGGTTACGGAAGTGTGAGCGCTCTTCACTTCACCGTCCGTGGTGCACAATGCACTCGGTATCGGTTGTGGCCATCCATAACTGGTGACTGATGAAAGCGTCTGTCAGACAAAAACACAAGAATAGATAGATCGGCATGATCAGGAACTCTCAAAAGTACGGGGTTTCATTACCAGAAACTCCCCTATTAAATACTTAATTAGTGAAAAAATATATATGTAACCAAAAGAAACAAATAAAATCACTAAATAGAAATTACACTAGGTGCTTCTTGTAGTATCGCTAATATATCCTTTTAGAGCAGCACGATTGTACACAAATCTTCGAAGCAAGCGATAGGTTCGATTAAGAGTAAGGTTTTATTAGAAGGGAGTTGCGAGAATGTATTCCTCGAGTTTAAATTTTTCTGAAAGGCAACGGTACTACAGTTTCAGGGTGGAATTGTTTGAATAAGTTGTGTCGAGCTAAAGTAGGTAAAAGTTTTATGAGATCGGAGATTTTAAACTGTCCATTCTAAACAAAAGGCTCGGAAAGCCGAAACCTAAACCACCTGAGCGTTGAAAACGGTGAGTTATATTTTATATACGTAAAGTTTGTTTTGGAGGGAGGAATAATTCAAAATGCGTCTGTACTAAAGATAACAGGAAATTTAATAAATACAATACGAATAGTGATAGAAATGTACATTCATATAATATACGCTCCCCCCATTTTATATAAAAATATTTCATACCCCGAAGAATACCATCAAGAATAGATACCACGCCCCGAGGAATATCGAGTACTCTGAGGTGAATGATATGACATCTGGATAGTAACAGTAAGTTATTAGCGAGAATGGACTGAGTTCGACCACGCACAAAGGAATACTGAGTACTCTAGGTTGAGGGTGTGACGTCTGTAGAGTAAACGTAAGTTATTAGTGAGAAAGGAGTGAGTTCGACCACACCCCGAGGAATACTGAGTACACTAGGTTGTGGGTGTGACGTCTGTAGAGTAAAAGTAAGTTATTAGTGAGAATGGAGTGAGTTCGAGTCCGCCCCGAGAAATATAGTGCTCTGGGGATTGAATGTGACCAGACTTCTTTTTGTACAAGGTGATGATGATGATGATGTTTGTGTGTGTGTGTGTGTGTGTGTGTGTGTGTGTGTGTGTGTGTGTGTGTGTGTGTGTGTGTGAGTATATACACATCATTACCTTGTACAAAAATAATGTGACCAGACTTCTTTTTGCACAAAATGATGATGATGATGATGATGATGATGACGATGAGGTGTGTGTAAAACCTCACACACACCATCACCTTGTACAAAACGAAGACTGGTCACATTCAGTTACCGAGACGCTCAAATGGCTGCAGATTGAAAAATAAACGTGAAAGACCTGAAAAAGGAGTACAAACACGCAGAGATTGTAAGATTTAAAAAAAAAGTCAGATCAAAGTTTTCCTTGCTTTAAAACAGTCCAAATAAATATTATTTTATAAATTTACATAAATCTTCGAGCAGAAAATAAACAACTTGGACGGTGAGGCATATAAATGTATTCCAATTTATGAAAAAGTGAACTTTTAAAAATATTTCATTTAAATGGATAATGGATTTTGCCCACTTTCAAAATGAATTACAAAAACAATCTTGTAATTAACATAAAATAAGTTCGATAAAGAGAGAAGAAACAAAAATTACCACACTACTACAAAAATATTATTTTATTTAACAGCACCCTGGGTAAATTTTAAAAAATTGATGAAATTCTTATTTTATTTCAGCGATCCTTACCCCTTTTGAAATAGTTAAATGGAGATGGGTCACAAAGGACATCCGAGGTCTAGGAAAAATATTCCCGCCATACGGTAAATATTTTACGAGCTAAAAGGGTCGTGGTGAAGTTTTTCTGAAAGCCATAACAGACCTTCGGCTGAAATAACGGCAAAGGTTTAAAAAATACAATAAAGGAATAAAACCTATAAACAATTTTATGTTATATTATGAAGTGCCGTTTTGTTTAAACAGGCGTTTAAACTTACGTGGCAAATCCATGGCCGACCTACAAAAGCTGTATGAATTATAAAAATTTAAACTGTTTAGAACAATTTCCAAATGCTTTTTACTTTCAGAGTTCAATATGCTGGTGTCCACCTTAATTTTTGTAAAGAAAACAATTTTCACTACTGAAATAATGTTATTACTGTCATACATACAGAGGGCTTAAGGTCTGATTATTACAGAAGAAAAAAAACTACCAGTCTCGTTTTGACTTCTGAGATAGAATGTACTTATTAGCGCGAATGCATAGTTGTGTGTAAAAAAAAAGAGTGGCGGAGGAATATCGAGTACCCCACTGCCCTTTGAGTGAATGGCACTGTTACGATATGTTAAATATAATTAGGTTGGCTAAGGGTATAATGTGGCTTTGCACCAGCTGGACGGGTTAGACTGACCTCATTGTCGTTATACCTTCGAAGGGAAAAAAAACTATAACAACTGGTAAAGATTTTACCGCTAAGTATTTAAGTAAAATAACTTGAAGTACAAAAATGTTATTTAAAGAAACATGCCCCCATGGATGTCCTCCAAAATCACAATCATTAAAATCTGAACGTTTTGAAACAATTTTTCCTTTCTTAAAAGTACTGTCTACTTTAATATTTTAATGTTAGGTTTACTTTTAAATACCCGACCGTATAAAATGTCCAACCTGACATTTCTGCAATATTACAAAATCGACAAGGGAATAGGACATAATTTATTGGCTTGAACCTCGCATAAAAGCATATAGTGTCATTCAATAAGCTGAATAAGAAGGTCGGATGAAATATGAAGATAGAAATGCCACCCAGCGTGTTATTATCACACATAAGGTGAATAATATTTATGGATATAGTCAAATTTAGCAATAATAATGAATATTACATTGTTATAAGCTTTTTGACATTTTTTTAAAGTATTATTATTAAGTAATATCAGTAAGGGTCAGGAAGGGTTCGGGTGAAAGGTGTTTCACTAGGGTTTTTGTAATGAGAGTGTAGGGAATTTGAAGGCGTCTTGTAATGAGAGTGTAGGGAATTTGAAGGCGTCTGCATCGACACCTAAGTTGCAGTAGTGTGTGATTAGACCTTTTGTCCTGTAGTTACTTATACCGTCACATATCGGCATGGAAGAGAGGTGATATGCCGAAGGGTTATTTTCTGGGATTTGAGTTGAGTCTAGAGTTGGGGCTCACGAGCTGATCAAAAGAGAAAACACACATTACTGAGCGAACGATGAACTGCTCTAGTAGAACCCTGTTGGGGACGTCGGTACCGCAATGGTTAAGGCGGTAAGGTAAAGGTTCGAAACCAGCGGCTCTGCACCCCGAGAACTGATATGACCTCTGCTGTTGGGTGCCCTCTAAAAAAACGCTCAGGCGCTGGCGTACCTAAATTCGAAAAAAACCCGCCAAAGTTTACCCATGGAATTATGGGTAAGAAAAATTTGGTAAATGCCAGGAGTGAGTCATGAAAAAGAGAAAATTAATTTCACTAAGTGAGCGGTTTTGATCAGATCCTTAAAAAGAACGGTTTTTCTTTCATCTTTGGGAAAGCCTAATCCTCTATTTCTTGAATCATTCTCCCAACTTCTGGTTCTAGGTTTTCTATGCACATTAAGTATAGAAAGAGGCCAAGGATTTTGCCTTGCGGAATTCCCGTTTCTGATTGGAAGAATTTTCTTGTAAGTTTCTATCGAACTGACAAACATCCCATCTCTAGAAAGCCTAATCCTCTATTTCTTGAATCATTCTTCCAACTTCCGGTTCTGGGTTTGCCATGCACATTAAATATAGAAAGGGGCCAAGGATTTTGCCTTGTGGAACTCCCGTTTCGGATTTTCTTGAAAGTTTCTATCGGACTGATAGGATTTTAAGATGTGCTAATAAGTGAATTGAGTTTGTAGATATAGGAAAGCACAAGGAGCATTTCTTCCTTTAAATGGAGTGTGCAATGATCGTTACACAGTTCTATATTAGTTCTTCTAAATACAGAAAGGGACGAAGGATGTTGCCTTGCGGAACGCTCGTTTCGCAATGGTCGTTCTTGTTCCTTTTTGAAAGTTTCCATTGGATAGATAGGAATTTAGGAAGAGGTAATAAACAAATGGAAGAATGCCCTTGTGTTATTAGTATTAGGAAAGCATGAAGAGTATTTTTCCTCTAAAGGAGTATGGAATGATTTCAACCACCCTATGACACAGTTTAATTTTAGAAATTGATAAGTTAGAAACGAATTGAGCAAAAGTTATACAAAACAACAAAACGCCTTTGCATAAAATAGAGGATCTAAAAAAAAGTCACGCAGAATTTCCAAAGCAATTTTAACTTTTCCGCCTATGTAGTACTAGCACGATGAACCTTTTATGCTTTCTTGTCAAAGGGATAGTGTGAAAGCTTTCTACAAAATATAACTAAGACATTTATGAGAGAGACGAGGGAGTAATTCAATGGAACTAGAGTCGAACTTTTCCTCACAATGAGAATGATTTATGACCCTTATTCTTGTATTAAACATGAAGCCGGGTTGCCTCGAACAATCGAATTTGTAAACCAACGATCTCATTGTCCAAAATACAGGTAATTGTTAAATAATTAACCACGTTGTAAAAATACTCCCCGTTTATATTATCCCCCATGAATATCCATTAAAGCGACCGCCGACTGTGGAATAAATAAATAAAATGCGAAATACATTATTATGTTGTCAAGCACAGAGGGTTTTGAGTGTAATTTAGGAGGCACTCTGAGTGCGCTACCGTGAGGGGGGATTTATGAATATGAATTACAGCCCAAGTCTTAGTTCACATTGATCAAGAAATACACAAAGGAAATTAGAAAATTCACAATCAAAACCTACAAACAAGTGAAGAACGAATACGATATATGGTAAGTAGGATACACGGTAAGAAATTTAAGTCAGGCAGACCAAATCAACGATAACCAATGTTACGAGCCATCACCCGGCTCACTCAACGTGAAATCACTCAACTTTAAAGTTTATAGCCGTAACTAGTTAAATAGTTAACGAAGAATAAGGATTTCTCGAATCGTTTAGATTAACTTTTCCCCACGGACGACAGTTATCGACAAAATACAATGCTAATTACGTTATATATTTCTATCTTTATCGGCCCTACCTCTCTCTTTGGCCACTTTTTTAACGTTTTACAATATTCATTGTCGATTGTGTATAGTAATGTCATAAACATACGAAATACTTTTATTAGGTATATATCTGATTAATAGCTCGAAATATCCTCAAGGGGAAAAAAGGCAAAAATACATAGGAAAAATATAATAATAATAATAAATCTTTCTTTGCAAGAATGTACATTAAATATAAATTCACAACAAAAAATAATATTCTTTTCATGTAAGGTCTTGGTTGAGATAAAAAGTCAGTGTCAAGAGCGGGATTCGAACCCACGAACTTCAATACGTCTTCAGATTGACAAGCAATACCAAATTTCCTTGAAGACCGACTCAGTCCCAACATTGCCAAGGTCTGTAGCAGAGACCAATCTTCAAGACCATACAGAGTGTTCATGTGTGAAAAAATGGTCGATATTTATAATACTGAAAACTGAAATCTTCTTGATAGATCTGTTATAGATAATTTTTCTTCATGTTCCAATATCACTTTATGTCGTTTTTAATTTTCTTAGCCGTTCTCCAACTCGTTCTCGCTCCATTACGAAAGCGTCTGAACCACTGTGGAATCACAAGTAAAACTTCTGCGTAAATTCCATATAAATTTCGACATGCCACTGCTGCTCTATACCCGAACTCGTATAACAAGCAATGACATTTGTGATCAACTACCCTTTTCTTAACAATCTTTTTCAATAAGGTTGTTCCAACCCTAGAGCTAACGGGGCTAGGACGATACATAGTCTATATAAGGAAGAAAGTCAAAATTTGAAAAACGAAAATACTGATGCGCACCCGCAATAGTACCAATCCTCTTTTTATATCTATCAGGTTTCTACTTTTCACCATATTCAATGGTTTAAGGATAAGAATAATGGCGTTGGCAGGCCTCATTCTGCTTAAATTCCTAACCAGCTGATGGCTACTTAGAGATTAAACCTCTAAGGTTCCACACTATCATGCAGAGCATATCTCATAATTCTTTTCAATTAATTAATCTTTAAGTAATGTATCGGTTGACAAAAAAGTCAGCGTCACGAGCGGGATTCGAACCTCGAAAGTTGGATCGAAGTCACGATAGCTCAAGTGATATATTAGCGGCGTACAAGCCGAAGGTTATGGGTTCCAATCCCGCTCGTGGCGCTGACTTTTTTTTATCTCAACTAATACCTTACTTAAAGATTAATTAATTGAAAAGAATTTATTTGGTCAATCGGACCACGAAACCTAATCGATTTAATATCTCATAATGTTGGATTTATTAAACCATCTCAGAATCTGCCCATTTATCTCAATTTAGTTTTCAAATAAATTTTATGAGGTTTATGCCTTTCCACGAGTAATTATTTGACTTAAAGGAAATTCAATAGCATATTTTTTGCTTTAGAAAATATAATATTACCAAATATTGTTTTTGTACGAGAACTGCCTTGTTAACCAATACGGATTTGAGAGGCTCATAAATGATGGGAGGCATTAACTAGACTAAGCCAAGTTCTTCCCTGGGGAGAAGAGTTAGAACTTGAGTACCTAAAGCATTATCGACCAAACTATTTATGTTCGGTTTTTAAAGTTTAAATTTCTTGCTGGAAAGGTTTTTTATATATGAAAGTAGGTTTTAGCTGTCTGTTACAGTCCGGAGAATTTATGCATGCATTCCGCCGAGTTTTTGTACAGGGCCTCATTTACATGCCGGTACTTTCATATCGGGTTTTTTTTTAACTTTTAAATGCACACTTTATACCATCGTAACTTGGGTGGCGTGGGTAAAAAATTAACTGACCCTTTTTCCATGTGATTCTGTATTAACACACTCGAAATTTCGGCAACTGACCAACGCTGTTTTCATGCAATAAAGAGATTTATTACAGATATAATAAGAAAAATTAATATTCCGGTGAAATTTTCTTTCAAAACACAAATTGACCATACAACATCAAAATCAAAGAAAGATCCAGGTTTTGATTTTACTATTCCGAAAATTTATTACCCCAGCACCTCCCAAAACATGCTTATATAACTTCGTACAACCTACTCCCCTACAGCAAGTGCACTCGTTGCAAGAAACGGAAGCACTCGTTTATCCGAATGTTCCTTAAAAAAAGACATTTCAAATCCTTAATCCTCAAATTATAATCCCCCACCAGCGATTTGGTTTTTGCAACTGCCACTGAACTTGTCCAACACTGCCATCGCGTGGTAGACATTATTTCCTCCACCCTTGAGATGTTACTGTTCTGGGAGCTTGATGTACCGCAAGCTTTTGATCCAGTTTGGCATCCGGGCTTGCTGTTCATGCTGAAGAGCAGCATATATCCACCTATTATCTCATACTACACAGTTACCTAACTGCCTGGTTATTCCGAGTCATTGAAGACAATTCCATATTTGCATATTTCCCTATCCATGCTGGTCTACCTCAGGGTAGTTTTCTCACCCCACACTATACCAGGATGACGCTGACATTCCATTACATCCTCAAACCACACTCATATATGCATACGTTACCGTAATTCTCTCTGGTAATTCTAATCCTGTCACTTCCACTCGAAACCTCCAACAACTACAATTTTATAGGAATAATATGATGGTGGGGTGAGTATGTCGATTCACTTTTTGTCAAGGATGGTTCTCACTCAGGTTTAAACCATACTTTACTAAAAAATGATTACTAGAGCCTTCATGTATGATATGGTAACACTGCAGCCTTCTGGCTTATTTATATTCCTAGTTCCTTAGTTCAATGCAATAGTCGCAATCCTTCTCCTTAGAAGTATCAGGTCATTGCTGTCGCTGCTGCAATTTGATTCACTAAGTTTTTTGCGCACATTGGGTTAAAGCTTCATTGAGTTGATACTTTGCATTCGAAGATAACATGGGTGGCTGTTTCCTCCTCCTCATTACATAATCGGCACATGGTATCTTCGTTGTATATGCCCATGTTGTGCAGATGTTTTCCCAGATACCAATGACTGGTTAGTCATACAACTCTCTGAGTTTGGTCCTCTCCAATTGCAGCAATATTTTGCCAGTGTTGGTGAGGCCTGTTTTATCATAAGTTTACTGTGTCTAGCGCCGCTAGAGTTTATCCACTTCACCTTGTTTTGCTTGGATCCATTGTGCGGTGGAGGATTCTATATTTGTTTTTGTTATCCCAAGTATAGGTTTGGGGCCTATGGTCTTGCAGATCCTCCTCTGGCCAGACTCTCTGCTTTTCCATTACCCAAAATTCCAACCGAAGATATAATCAGGTTGTTGTGTGCCAGGTTTTGGAGATTTTGGATGCATTCACTGACTAATGTTGATGTCTTTTACATGCTAATGCTTTAATGGCTGCTTGGCTATCAGATCTTATAAAGATTTTTTTGACAGAGTAACCTCTTTTAAGATTTACCAGGGCACAAACATTGATGGCATGTATTTCTGCTTGAAATACCTAAGTGTACTTCCCTAATGAGTTTGATTGTTCATATTTTGGGCATGTATAGAAAACGCCCGATCCGGTTCCTTCGTTTGTTTTGGAGCCATCTGCATACCACATCATTGTATCTGATGCTCTCCTGTGTTCTTCCTCTCCTTTATCATTGAGACTTTATAGGATGTTGTAAAGAGTGTTTTCGGGATCATATAGTCAGTCACCATTTCTAAGAATGGGTGTCTGATTTTGTTGATTATGGTAGTATGCCCGAATTGTTAAGTTCCTATCCAATTTGTTTTTGGAGCCTAAGTGAGGTTTTCCTAGCCTCTCCTTGTATAAATATTTCCAGCGGAGGTAGGATTAGCAGAGTTTCTAATGCATTTGTAGTTGTTCTCATTGCCCT
The DNA here is from genome assembly GCF_000648675.2 of Cimex lectularius. Taxonomy (NCBI): domain Eukaryota; kingdom Metazoa; phylum Arthropoda; class Insecta; order Hemiptera; family Cimicidae; genus Cimex; species Cimex lectularius. Next base: position 1,362,701 of record NW_019392660.1, on the reverse strand, counting down.
TGTGATACATAGGTTTGTTAGTCTTTGTATGCTGCCAATTTTTGGGTAGCTACTTTTTGTTGAGCTTTGTTCCACCAGATTAGTGATCCATAGGTTATTCTGGGTCTTATTACTGCCGTATATAGCCAATAGGCCATTTTCGGTTTTAATCCCCAAGAAAGTCTTTTTGTAAAAAGAAAAGAATAAAATCTACCTTCATTCACAGTAAATAGTAAACATCAGTCTACTTAAATATTATTACCCTCCCCAACTTCGGACAAAGTGCGGTACGACTGTATATCGACTAACTTGGCATCCTCCCACACGACTGAAACGTCAAGAGGTTTTGATATAGGGCTCTTGCTCGACTTCTAGACAGCCGTACCTCTTAATAACAAAAAGCTTGACAACACCATAGTTAAGCCGATATGGACTGTCATTGTGGAGTTTAGACAAACATTCCAAGGTACGAAAAATCCTCGATGTTCCATTTTATGTATCGAATTCACAATACTTAATTATTCTTTTCGTTTAAGACGAAATCCGTTCCCTTTAGCGCAAATTTCCCAAAACCCTCCCGATCGCCTTGCATCAGCACATCAAAAGCGTCCCGACCAATTCCCAAGAACTGTTGAAGAAAAACATGGACTTTTATAATCGGCACACTAGAAAATCGCTATAGAATAATTTCAATTATTTAAACAATAGGGTTTTCGAGAGATCGCTTTTTGATAAGTACTTTCCTTTAATGCAGCGAGTGCGTAATGTCTATCTGGTGGGAGGAAATCAATATATATTATGGCAGGCTCCTCTGAAGATGCCGTCCGACCTATCAATCATGGCATATTTTATTTCAATGCTGGAAAGGTTTTTTCGAGAGTTCATCGCCAAATCTTTCAAATTCGATTAGGAGAGATAAGAAAACGACACGGTTCTAAGGCGAACATAATTTAGTCATAAATGTTCACACTGAGTAATAAATAGAAACGAGTTTGGACAAGTTTGATCTTGAATGGCTGGTTAATTACGACCCTTATCACTTTCCGAAAGCTGTTAATTTGAGCAAAAATATATTTGGATTTAACATCTACAAGCGACATTATATTAAGCCAAAAAGACACATAATCTTAAGGAAATTGCGTAAAATTTACGATTTATTGTTAGTTTCTTCGATCTTATCTACTGTTTAATCAAATAGCAAAGTGAAATGTGAATTTAGAAGAATTTGAAAGCGTGAACTGGAAAAGAATTGGATCGTAAATATTATAATTTGTTTTGATAAATATTGAATCAATTGAGATTTCTGGTCCAAAAGATCGGCCATAAAAGAACAATCGAAACAGCAGATCAGTCCTTTCTAGTGAGTTTGTGCCTAGTCTTAAGTCTTCTTAAGTCGTAAAGAATATACCAAATGGTGTTTTTGAAGAGAATGTATCGACCACTTGAAGATTATTTTGATGTATTATGGTCAAGGGAGAAAATAAAAACAAAATTCCAAATTTGCCAAGCTTTTGACCCGGACATCAAAATTTAACAACAAGGTCATAAACCAGGGCAATAATGGGGTTTTAAAATTTGTAGTTTAATAAAATTAATTATTACATTTGTTAAAGGTTTTAGAAGCAGGACAAAACAGGACCCGGGAAGCTTGGCAAATTTGTAATTTTGTTTTTTAAGTTCCCCCTTGACCATAGTTAAGAATGTAGTAAGAAAAATTTCATTTCAACAACAGTGCAGCTTTCAAGAAGCACCTCGTTCGATATTATAGTTTAATATAAAAGAACAGATAATGTTTAATTAGTACGAATTTATGGGTTGGCAAGTTGGAGAGAAGAAGAAACCAATATTCACAAAATCCATCAGTTTCTGTTTTTTATAGATTTTTAAAAATTTATGAATGAAAATTAGTATTCTGTGTTCTTTCTTGCCGTTAAAAAAGATATTCATTCATTTATAAAATAAGTACATATTAATTTATGTTAAATCGAAGATTCCAGCCGACCAGTGAATACAAAGTGGGTTTAATTTCCAATTTGTTTTATTTTAAATTTAACAAAAAATATTATAATATTTACTGTTTTTTTAATCGTTTTTAGTCGATTGTTAAACTATTTACATATATGTAAAAAAACATTATTTCGAGTTTATCCTATGTTTATCCTTCTATTAAACTTCAATTAAAAATAATGAAAGAAATTCATAGTAAGAGTAAGTAAAAAAGGCTCCTTGGTACAAAATTTAACAAAAGAAAAAACAAAAACGTCGACAACATCTGAAATTCGTAAACATTTATTTGCCAAGTGATTCTGTATCTTGTTTGTTTAAGGTTACAATATTTATTTTTTTTTAAAAACATGAACCTCATAGAGTTTCAGCATCTAACTAAAACACCCAAAGAGCGAAAATTGCCTGGGGGAGGTGCAAAAGACTCTGTGCCAAAACTGGTGCCCTAAACCTTAAAATGACCCTATGGATATACAACTGCGTCGTAAGACCAATGTTGCCTTATGGGTCGGTGGTGTGGTGGACCAAAACTCTTCAGGCCAAAGCAATAAGGCGGCTAAGTGGCATACAAGACAAGCGTGTCTCAGTGTCACTGGTGCCATGAGCACAACGCCAACTGCGGCCCTGGAAGTTTCGTTAAACCTTCCACCACTTCACATTTTAATGCAAGGAGAAGCCAGAGCAGCAATCCACAGGATCATAAATGGACAACCATCTGCTAGGATAGGCCATGTGAATGAACAATGGAAACTGAGGGAGAAGATACAGGCAGATGCCATTCTAGATGTGCCAATTCTAGATGCCACTACTCCGAAGTACAACTTCACCAAAAAATACCAAGTATTGATACCAGAACGGGAAAAATGGGCCAAGGGGACACCACTAAAGGCAAATTCCTACTGGTATACTGACGGCTCCAAAACCGACAAGGGTACGGGAGCTAGGGTCTTTGGGATGGGACTCCCAAGACCGACTGACGGTAAACCTAGGCAAGTATGCTACAGTTTTCCAGTCTGAAATAATAGGGATCGAACAATGTGCCCGAGCAATAAAAAGGTTAGGAATATATTCCCGGAAAATAGCCATTCAAGCGAGGCGAAGGCAAAGAGTGTTTGGAAATGTATGGCCCCTGACGGAAATCAGCTATATGACCTGACCTTGCCTGTGTCCGAGGGCACTCGGGGCCAAGAGGCAACGAAAAGGTTGACATGCTGGTCACAAAGGGAGCCAACATGGACTCTATCGGCCCAGAACCCTACTAAGACCTAGCAGCCTGCCACAAAAGAGGATACATCTTAAATCTGATCCTTAATGAGTCCAAAACCAGGTGAAACAATACCACAGGGTATGAGGCGAGCGAAGAGATTCATAGAAGGACCATCCGCAAAACTTTCAAAAGAAATACCGGAAGGCAACCCCGACCGAACCAGGCTTCTGGTTGGACTCCTGACAGGGAACTGCCACTTAAGAAAGCACATGCACCAGATAGGATACAGACAGAAGAAACACTGTGCAGATACTGTCAGGAAGAGGAGGAGACTGCAGAACACATTCTATGTTTCTGTGAAGTCTATTTAGGTGCAGGTTCTTGCATCTAGGACAAGAAACCACAAGCAAGAACCGCTGGCAAAGCTGTGGAGGCTGGTTAATAGCCTGAAGCTGGCCAGTGAGTTATAATTAACAGAGGAGCACAATAGATCTATTTAGGTCGAGGTGCAGTAGGCCTTGTGGCCGCCTCTCTTATCCCTAGGGTTTTCTTCAGTAGGACTAATATTTTATTAGAGATGTGAAACTTTATGGAATAAAGTTATGAACGGCTAAAGTTACCAGAAAAGTGAAATATCTCGAATACGATTGAGATTCAGGCTTTGCAGCCCAATTTGACACGTAGGAAACCTCGTTAAATATTGACGTTTACGGTTGAAATTGAAATTGACATGGAAAAAAAATCTTAATAAACAATTATGAATAATAATTTAAAGAGGTTCAAGCCTAAATAAGGTTAAACAAAGATAAATATACAAAATATGTATATATAATGTAAATACTCTACTGTTGAAATTAAACTAAAGGGGTTACAAAATTTCAATGTCATATTGTAAGGGTAAGAGTTAATCAAAGAGGTAACTGTTTTGGAGCGAGTTTGGCGGTGATCTGAACGTAAAAATACATTCGTGGGGAATGAAATAGGAAGATATGGTCTTATAGAAGAACCACTTCGAGTCGATGTACAGATCAGTCATGTGAGAGCGTTGGAGAGAAGATAAAAGGTACAAAGCAATTCATTAGACGTTTAAGCTTATCTTCAAGTTCCACAGTGAGTCCTCGGAACAAAGCCCACACATAATTAAAGTGGGGGAGAATAAGTGAACTAGAGGTTTACACGTACTACAGGGGAGAAGCATCTTCCATGCGTATGGAGCCTTCGTGAATTCAAAAACCACTCAGGATTGTTATAATAAGGGCAATCATAGGCCCCACTGGGGTAGTCTCTTACAAGAACAAAACCATCTATCCCAGGCGTTGTGCGAATCGGTATTTTTGCTAAGCAGACATGAACGTCCTCGAGCGGGTTAGTGCCTGACTGTCATGTACTGGCATGCACGGATGGCCTGCCGACCTACCTTCAAGCAATCTATAACGGTTGTAAATGAGATTTATCTCAGGGAAGAGTGCCAAAAATTCCAGTGGTCTCCACTCGGGAGACGCTGACTAGGCACTCGTTCAGCGGCAACTTCGGTGAGATAGGTCCTCCAAGTATAGCCGAGAGAATAAAGATAAAATTCTTGGAGATTGACACTATGCCACAGCTGTTGACAGGACTTCGCAGACAAACTACTTAAATTTAGACTGAAAGACTCTTTGTGCTAGTATGGCGAAGGTGAAATCGTCGAACGTGTATGAGGCAGTAAATGACCTATGCGTAGTGGTTGCATCAAATCAATGAACAGAGCGTCCGAATGTACTCCTAAGAGGTACCCATACCAAAAGTGGTTTTAGAAAGAAAAATTGGCCTGCTGAAAAAATAAGATCTCGTACGGGACTACGTTCACATTAAGCCAATTTTTAACGGACCAAGAGTTGAGTTCACCTTGTAGACAGGAGGCGGTGAAAGGTAAATTTTATAATCATCTGCGTAAAGGTTATGGGAGAAATATTGTAAGGATTTTAGGAAGTCATGTAAAAGCGGAGTTGCTTGAGCCACGACATACTCTAGAGATATGAGTGGACAGAAAATACCTGGAAACGATCCGAAAAGAAAGAGTGATGAGAAATACGGGTATTCACGATCTGTGTGTTAACACTGTTAGGTCATGTTAGATCGAGAAAAATGAAGACATAGACTTGTAAGAACCAGCTAGTTAACATTGCTTAATCTAACAGGGTAGAGCCAATGTTAGATGTTAAGTCGAAGATGTAGTCACATTGTTAGCCGTCAGGGCGTAACCAACATGGCAGCCATGAATTTAACAGCTGTTTTTTGTTCACACTTTTTTTTTTATTCTTAAATAAGCATTAATTAAATCAGACCAATGCATTTCATATGTTAATTTCTGACCTGTCCTTATACTCTCATTCATAAAAGATACATCCCCTATCTTGTAAAGTTATAGGATTGTAGGTTAGGATACAAGTTAGGTTTGACGACACGAATTGAAGCGTGTCATTTGTTAGTACTTTTCGAGTGCATGGATAGCATTTTGAATGAAAGAGTTGATTAATTTTCCTTTTTTTAATAACTTCTGGCATCTTACTATTTATTTTTCGTTCTGCCAGTCGCCACGCGTAGCATTGGGGGAAAATTACCATTTAACATGCTAATTAAAGAATGGGCGTTCACGATCTTACTGGACATTTCTCTATTCGAGTTAACACGAGTTAACATCTAACAAACATCGTGAATTCCCCTATTATGAGAGATTTTAAGTTAGGAAGGAGAAGAACGACCATGTGGTATTTTAACATAATGAAAATCGAGAAGGGCAAGAATGGTGGTTGATTTTAAACTGGTGAACGTTGATGAATTCCAAAATTGGAGTTTAAAAAAACCGTATTTACTCAGGGATATTGAATCGGAAATTTTGGATGAAATCACATCCTGTGTCCATTTTTGAAATTTGATCAAAGGATATTATAATATTCAATAAAATATGTATTTATTCTGCAAGTTAAATCAGAAAGAACCAAAACCGGTGAATACAAAGTGCTTTTTGTTGGTTCGATTGGGAATATAAATTTGCGGTCGAATAAAACATTATTATGTACCCTTTCTTGTAGTTTATTGAAACAATCAACATAGCTTGTTTACGTTTTTCTAGATTGTGTACAATTGTTGTACAACATGTAACTTGTTAATACTATATTGGTGGAATAAGGTGGTCAGAGCTTGGAATTGCCCACTTAGGTGAATCTTTTAAAAATTCATTGTCCCTTTTATTCGAGTAATGGATCGGGTCACGCAGTGTGTCTCAGAAAAGGTAAAAGAATAAAAAACGCGGCGTACCTGTGGCGTAGGTCGGTTCGTCCTCTTCGTCGGAGGGTGAAAGCTCGTGAACGCGGCATTCATTGTGGTGAACGAGGGCGGAAGACTGGAGCATGACGCACTCGTGGCGGGGTATCGCGGGCGGTGGAGGAAGGCCCGAAGGTCCCGGGGGCGGCAACGAGAACGGAGCTCTCGGACCGGAATTGCTGAGGATGTGGCTGACGGGGGCTCCGGGGCCGCTGAATTCGATGTCCGCGAGGGAAGGCCGCCGCGACATCGGGGGCGGGTAATCTTCATCCTGGTAGTCTTCCTCCGGCTCCGGGGCTGGATTCTGCACCGTTCCCCTCCTCGGCGACCTCCCGCGATCCTGGACTGAGGTAGCACTCCAGTAACCCCACGCCATCTCACATAGCACTCCGCTAACGCAACACAACTTATTCACTTACATCTCTTCGCCACAATTATCACAATGCTCACGACATCCACGTCTACAAAGTGATCGAATGCTCTGGGTCACGATTTAAGAAAAGTTTCATTGGCATATTGGGCCCAAAACATCCTCATTGCAAACTGTTATTCAATTCATGCTGAACTGGCATAGGGTCACTGATTGGGTCTGTCTTCATTCAAGGCATTGCACCATCTTCGATGAGGAACTGTCTGTCAGTCCAAGTACGGTTTGTATGTCGTTAGGTCCGTCTGTTGTCGCCCCCCAACTATTGTTATTTTTAATAGCTAAGTGAGAGCTTAATTTGATTAACGATTTGGTCGTATTCTAAGGTTTGAAGACCGTTTAAGTGCACTTGGTTCAATGTTACTCTACTTCACTATTTTGGAAAATCTCGCGAATTAAGCACTGTCGATAGTAGCCATCGGAGGACCTGACTCGTAGAGGGTCATCCTCACCCGATAACGAATAGGCCATGGTAGAGTGACAAATGAAGACTTACTTTTGGGCAAAATCCGTGAATGTTTCTGGCATGTAGAGAAAGGTTGTTCAATGTATTTCCCCCTAATTGAGGAGTGCGATTCCTTGGCTCCACACAGAGAGCGCGTTGAAATCCCACCGGATATGACAATTGAGCTCGTGCACGACATTATTGAAATATTATCTTCAAACACTTTTCCCTAGCAGATACAAGCTTGCCGATACTGACAAATCTACTGGACCAAATGGCTACCGACGAAAAATGTAATTATTTTTTATCGCCTGTTTTATGACAATAAGAGGGGTTTTATGCCGGTTGTTATTCTCAGTAATGTAACCCACAATACACTGTGGCGTTGTTCAACATCACATAAATAGCCTGGCGCCTCAATATTTATGTCATATTTTTTATCATTATTGTAATAAAATTAAATGTTTACAATTTCGTATGATAAAGAACGTTTTATTAAGCCCGAGACAATAGTCAATGGGGAAAAAATCAAGTAAAGTTTAAACAGAAAACGGATACGGCGGTACGGAATTTGTCAGTAGTTTATTAAAATGACCGCTTCAGCAGTCCGACACAGTGAGAACTGACGTACCTCGTATTCAAATCCAAAGCCACGTACGAAAGAATAACACATGGGGAAAGGTAACTTCTCTCGTTAAAGTAAGAGCCGAGGGACCGGGACACATTTATGATTAACATCAAGAAAAGTGCTGCGTTGCACACAATCCCTAAATAAAACATGTTCTTTCTTGAAGGTGAACGAGGGGAAAATCCAGGGAAAACATTTGAGGCCATTTTCTCTAGTGTTAACGCTCAAATTTAGTGTAGTCTGCTAATGATTAATAAATAAACAGACGAAAAGTATTAATTTCGAACTATTCCGATTTTACTATCAAGACCGTCAATTTGGATTTACGCGTCACCATTTAACAGTGCCGTCGCGTTGTGGACATCATCGTATCAACCTTGAGAAGGAAGAATGCTGCTCGGGAGTCGAACAGGCTGTTTGTTGGGTTTAGGGATCATGATGACCTCGACGATTTTATTTTTTGATCTGAAGGCTGCCTACGTGATCCTAGTCATCTGTACCTCTAGACCATATACATCAGACCTTGCGCCAGATCCGATAGGTCTGGTATTTTCCTGAGTTGTTTATGTTGTTGACACAACGAATCCAATTTTTCGACTTCGAGTGCCGAACGCAACCTTGTCAATTCAGAAAACCGCGAAATCCTTCTGTTTCTGTCGATTTTAACCCCAACGGACTAGTTTTTCAATAATAACTACTAAGTACGTTTGCAAAGTAGACTATATTTACTACAATTTGAGACCAGAAGCGTCTCTTTAGGCCCAATTCTCGAGGGAATCAGGTGATATTGGGCTTTTTGAGGTGGTGGGTAGCGTGTTCGACTTTTTTGATCGCCACTGCAGGATTGACGTCGGTATGATATGAAACTAATTCCAAAGGTTAGCGTCATGTTAGCTACAGAATCGTTCTCAACAACCTCAGCCCACTACTTGTCGGATTGAAGTGTAAACTCTACAGATTCTATTTATAGATTATATCAGATTAGATCAGATTATAGCTATTTCAACGAATTTAACGCTAAAGAGATTGTCTATGGAACCAGCTTTGTCTCTTGATAAGCGAAAACATCTCTGCCGATGTTTTTAATTGTATTTTTTGTGTTTTAGGGATCGCGGCGATCAGGTCCGGAAGTTTGGTCGTCCCAGCCTTAGCCGCCGGTGATTCAGACAAGACGTGACAGCTTCTCCGTCTACTCGGCCCACGTTTTCTTTCTTTTTTCCTTCTTCCTTTTACAATATAAAAATACATAATATATGAATTTATTTCTATTTGAACGGCAGTTAAAGCAGTTTTAAGTACATATTCGCAAATTAGCAAACAGCCTGGCTAAATTATTTCGGCCAGGTTCGACTTCCCTTCTATTCGAGGTTTAGACGAATTGTTCTTATTCGGTTCTGAATAATTCGGTTTGCGGAAAGGGGGAAATCAAAAGGTCGGTTGAACTAATCTCGTGGATATGTTGAGTCTGAAAGGCCTGAGGGGGTTAACGAGGAACCTAATAAGAGTGCTCCTAGGGAAAGAGCAGAGAGAGAAAGTGGTATTAAAAGCCGCAACAGGACTGACCAAGTGGAAAATTGCAGCTAGATCGATTTTACATGCTAGAACATTAAATACTGTTAATTTCAATCCACTCCGATAAATCGATGTGAAACTAGAAAAGTTTTGGAATCGGAAAAATTCGACTGTGTACTGCTACGATCCGATATTTTTCAGCAAATGTAAGTCCATACCACAGTTATAACCACAGGTGTAATGTTTCTAATGCACTATAGTTTGATTGTTTTAATTTTGTTTTTATTATACATAATTACAAACGTACGTACAGTTTATCTTCCCACACACATAGAACTAAACTGTACTCTCGAACTTTACAAGTCATATTAAAACTTTATTGTCTCTTGAGCAATATCTATTGTGCAAGGTGAGGTGGAACACGTTTGCAAATCTGTTAACCGATTATTACTCTCCCCGTGGGCATATGGAAATATTGGGGATGATAAGAGCCTAGTATATTCTGCCGAGAAGAGGAGCTACAAGGGTCACTGGGAATACCTAACATGAAGAAAAGTTTCTATAGACGGGTAAAAGTGCTCAATCCAAAAAATAAAGTTACCCTTGTTCAAGAGTTCAGTGAGAAGCCATGATTAAAGCTAGTGAAGCTCAAAAAACCACTGAAACTAAATAGTGAGCTGTACCCCAAGAGTGGATGGAATAGTCCTACTAGATGGACAATTGATGTAATTGATTAAGCCGATCTCCGCACATACATGCATATAGAGCTTATTGCCTATATATGGCCGTCCGAGGTCAGACATCGGTCTTATCCCTCCCATGGATTTAGGCTCCAGCGGCTGAGCTTTTAAAAAAAATATAGTTACCCTTGCTCAAGAGTCAAGTGAGAAGCTATGATTAAAGCTAGTGAGGCTCAAAAAAACCCTGAAACTAAATAGTGAGCTGTACCCCACATGGATGCTTTAGCCCAAAAGTCATGGTCTATTCTTAGTCGGTTTCGATCCCTCTTCAACCGAAATACGTGAAAGTTTCTCTTGCGAACCGACCAATGAAGTTTTTATTGTATTTCAGCTGAGATCTCGGTCAGTTACGGATGTTGGGAACCCAGACAACCACCACCTTTTCGCTGAGACTTTCCGAGTATCGAGGTAGGCTGAGCAAAAAATATTGCGATATACTAGCCATTGTAGTTTTAAAAAATAATATTTTAAAATTCAATCTAATCACTATCATAGTTCAAATTTAGCTTATATAATCCATAATTTCTGAATAAACAGGCTTATAATATTCGCTTCTCTAATTATAATATATATTGATTAAGTAATTTCAATCACACAATAATAAATTAAATGTATATTAGCCCACTTTGAATTGCATTTTATACAATATTGTGACCAGAATGATTGATTAAATTCAATAGCAAACATTGAAACATTTTTTTCATACACTTCATAGAGGCAATTTCCATAATTGTGTTTCAAATTAGACTCATATAATTGAATATTAACATAAAGACATATTATTAGTATTGTTAATACTCGATGGACTTTATGTCAATAAAACAAAGCACGGGTATAACAACAAAATGGTTTCATTTTGTTTCTAGCGTGTTTGGAAAGTTGAAAGGCACACGCAGGTTTATCGGAAAAACTAGTACGAAAATTTTTATAAAGAATATTCTATAAAACAAATTAATAACCCTGTTCACACCACTATCGACTAAACTAAACATATAGACACTATATAAAAGACACTATGTAATAAAACTATATTATACATTAATTGTGATAAAAAAAATCATTAAAATTTAAATGATTAAATTTCTTTTTATTTCAATATAAAGCATTAGTTATGACTAGAACCCGGATTTATATGCAATAAAAATCCTCAAATATTCCATATAATATGTACTAAAAAAACCCTAAAATATGCCGTATAATATGCACTAAAAACCAGAATATCGTAAACATATCGCAAACTAATAATTTAACTTTTTTTTAACCTAAGCATATTGTTTTTACGCTGATATTTATTCATTTTGAAAGGAAATAAAACAAAAAATTCAGTCAAACAAAAATCGCATAATATAAAATATTATGCAAAATAAATAGTTAAGCTTAAATAAAGTTCATCGTTTGAATTAAAATTGTCAATGAGATACATTGCAAAATTAGTTTCTTAACGTCCATAGAGGAAAAATTATTTATTTTTAGTATTATTTTTTTTCTAGGTTGAAATTATGAAGGAGTAAAATGAGGCCCTATTTCACAATCCGACTACGTCATGAAAAATAATTTTTCACCAAATGCGAATAAATCTACAAATTCGGGTTCTATTATGACAGTTTAAGCCTTTTTGGAGCAGATTTCGATTTAATTTTGAGACGAGCACACATTAAATTTAGACGTTTTTTTTCTGACGAGAAACTCTTACTGACTTTTATAAATCGATCTGATATGCAAGATTAATAGTAGAATTCTTTGGATCCTGATCCTCCTCGGCTGTTTTTCTTAGTTGTGATATCGACAGAAACCGCCAATAAAACGCCGAAGTTCAGAAAGAGAGGAAAACTTTGGGAAATCTATCAGATAACTAAGATCCGAAAGGTTTCTGGTCTCCTGGTGAAACGTCGACATTTGAAAACAATCTTCGGTAAAAAAAAAAAAAAGTGAAAAAATCCGTGTGTTTCTTCATAACTCGAAATTTATTCTCTACAGAGTATAACAAAACAGACATAGATTATTTTCTTTTTAAAGACAATAACCTAGTATAAATATTAAAAATTACAAATATTTGGCCAAAAGAATAAGCAAACACAACAGGCAGGCATAAAAAAATACGATTTCCATATTTAAAAAATTAATAAAATACGAGACAGAGATCACATTATATCAAATTAATAGCAATAATTAATTATTATCAAGAGATCACACTATTAAACCACCGTAAAAAATCAGATTAAAAATGAAATACCACCCCTGGATCAAGGTTGAATATGGGTTTCAGTTTGTTAACACTTTAACGCAATATGATAATTAATAATTAAAGTTTTTAAACAGCTTTATTTTTCAGTTATCTTCCCTAGCTCTATCCCTAAAACACTAAACACGACAGAATGAAAAAGGATTAGTCAGAAACAAAGAGCCAATTTTCCTGAGATAATCTTCGAACAGATCAACCTTGAAAAATTAACACTATAAAAAAATATCTTACGCCTGAAAATTATCAAAAATTTCTATACCTATGAATCATCCTTATCAGAAAAAAATAATGGTTTGTTTTGTTTACATACGCCTTGAAAAATATAAACCGTCCATCGGATAAAGATTTCGATTTAAATAGAAAATATTCTGCATTCAAAAGTAATTTATTATATATAAAATATATATGATAAATTAAGTATTTGTTTCACTTTTCGCATCTTTCCAAGCATAACATTTACATATGGCAAGAAGTCAACGAATAATCTTGTCTGTATTGTTTATCAATAAAATGATTTATATTTTATGTTTATTTATAAATTTTTAATTCATTGTATGCAACAGACGAGAATGGTAAATCGTAAATATATGAAAATAGTCAAAACTATTTTTTTTTATTTTACCGATGAATGCATAAATTCAATAAACTCCAACTAACCGATATTCATTAATTCGTTATTAATTTTAATAAGTTTTATTATGGCAAGTTGTATAACTTGTATTTAACATGTTTATTATTTTATATATCTTTATATATATTCTAGAGAGATTTAAAAGGATTTATGTACCGAAGGGAAAATGTCAAAATAAAAGCCAACTAACCTACATTGATTAATAATTTATTCTGATTTGTAATTACTTTTATTAGGGTTAATGGCCAAAAACAGACGTTGAAAAGAATTTTAACCTATTAAAAAATATACATGTCAAGAAATCAACGAATAATGTTGTATTTTTTATCAATATAATAATTTATACATTTGTTTATTTACAGATTTACGTTCACTGTATGCAACAGACAAGAATATTAAATTATAAATGTATAAAAGGAATCAGAACTAAGATTTCAGGCGTTATGACGATTGTAAATTATTGTAAATTAAATAATCTTCCAACTAACCTATATTCTTTAATTTGTCGATTTTTAATTACTTTTAGTACGGCAAGTAGTATAACCTTTATTTCACGTAAGTTTATTATTCATCTTTATATATAATTTATGTATTTGTTTATTTACAGATTTTTACAGTTCATGCAAAAGACGAGATTGTTAAATCATAAATATTCAAAAGTATATCAGAACTTAAATTTGAAGTTTTACTGATGACTGCAATAAATTAAATAACCTTCCAACTAACCTATATTCATTCATTTGTTGCGATTTTCAATCACTTTCATTATGGCAAGTTGTACAATTTTTATTTCTTGTAATTATATATATGAACACTTGTTTATTTATATAATTCAATAGAATCATAAATCATAAAATTTGAAAGGATTTCGGTCAAGAGGGGAAAACGTTAAAATAACAGTCGACTTACTTATATCAATTAATACTTCACTGCGACTTTTTATTACTTTTATTACAGTTATATGGCCAAAAATAGTGATTTGAACAAAAAAATACCTGTACTCTACGATAGATATCAAATACCGGCGATTTTTTTTTTTTTTTTTTTGTATTTTAAGAACATCGCCGAAGCTCGCCGATTCCAAAATACTCCAAATATGATTAAGTCAAATATGTATGAGATATGATGGAAATGTGAGATGAGACTCGGCCAAAAGACCCGGCCTATCTCTGCCGCTATTTGTCTATTCGTTAAGATCACCTTGATGACGTGGATGAAGGAGCATTTCCGAATACAACAAAGATGATAACTCAAGTATGTATACCTGTTGAGGCGGATATAAGAAGGTGGGGCAAATTGATAAGGTACACAGTGCAAGAGCTGAAAGACTACTGCGGCAGACCCACCCCTGGTGCTCGGCGCGCGCATCCCCCCACGACTGCCCCAGTTACCTAACAGGCCTTGACCCTAACAACAACACATAATACAATCCAACACCTATTGATTTAACATAACTATTTTTAACAATATCAAATTTCACGGTCTTTATCGATTTCCTCGGCGATTTTTCGATTCGAAGCCGGAGTCGGGCAATGTGCGGGAGAAACTGTGGGTAATGGGCAGAAAAATCTTTTATGTAAATTGAGATCAGGGGTGGAGAATTTGGGACAGGCTCCATGTGCCGGGAAATGAAATGCGGGCTCGCTAATCTTCCTTATTCGACCTATCTAACCGAGATTACTACAGTTCTACATTGTACAATCTCCCCAGTTTTAAAAAAAATCGGACATTCGTTCCCTTCGGTACTCATGGCTGCTGAGACCCATGAGGATTTCAATGCCCGAAGGAACTTCTCAGACGCCTAGTGTTCTCTAGGAGCACATATCATTCATGAACTTATCACATTCCTTGGCTAGCGAGGTAGTGCAATACAGCCAAGTTCAGAAGTGCTCTTAAAAGAGCTCATCCATACATGTACTTTAAAAAAGGCAGTTTGGTGGTTTCTGGGACAGCTTTTCAGCAGTGCCTTTCACCACCCCCGGAGATATTGAGAAGGCACTTCATCTCTGGCTCCTGTAAACCCCCCCAGCTAAGGTACATGGTTTTGAAAACCACGACCACCACGAGTCCAACCTCAATTGGGGGCTACTCGGAATCACCTCTTCCCCTGGTTATAACAGTCCTTGTAACAGTAACAGTACAAGAGTACCTTTTAGAGATACGTGTTCACTTAGAAACATCCTATCATAACCTAAAGACAATGTTGACAACTTAACAAAAAGCGGGGTTTACCAGTTTGTTATCATTGCGACATCAATTATACAGGGCAAAGCGGTAGAGAAATTAAAACGAGAGTTAAAGTATACTTGCCTAAATCGAACAAATTTTCGGAATTTAAGGACCGTCTAAATGAAACAAAACTCAATATAAATTTAAATTTAAATACAACGTGTTACAAAGTTTCAACAAAGAGAGAGAACTACATTGGTATGAGAAATTTGAATCTAAAAAATGTAAAATCTAACAGAAGATAAATGCATTTGATTTACCTCCTATTTTAAGTATGTATTATTAATCTCTCCCAGACCACCAATTGGCTTTCGCTCGCAACACCCCACAACCCAGTAGGTGCTTCGCTTTAGACCTATTATCCTCATCAAGAAATTATCACGTAAAGAATACTGTATGGGGTCCTTCCTATATCACAAACGTTCCAATGCGTGTGGCACAAGGGTCTCCTGTAAACTGAAGTCCTTCCAAACAACTTCTAACACAATCCTTCGTTCTACCTCACCGGATGATTCTTAGAATCAAGGGTCGGACTAGTCCGACTACTGCCCTTGCATCCTTTGCAAACGGCAAAGCCGTGCTTTCCTCTGATCCGTAACCTACAATTGTATCTTAGGAGCTGCAAGCAAGTGAATGGAGTAAACTTTGGAGTATAAAAATTAACGAAAACAAATGCACCCTACGAAGAAAAACCCCTCACACAATATTCCTCAACTATATTCCTATGGCAAAGAGCCTTGGGGAACAGCAGGAATAAAAATTTTCGCTCAGGATCAGAAAGGACATTTTTTAACTACTTTGATACACGCCCACCTAATCATATTAATTTTAGAAAAACAGTACACAGTAAAATATTATCATTAAAAATGAGAGATGTCAACCCCTTTGTAACGACGTTGCTAACTGTCCTCAAGATTTAACGTATTGCAAATATTTATGATGAAATCCATAAAATTGCAAAATGTATTGTTTTATTCAGATGGTAATTTAGAAAAAAAAATTATCAAGATGATTGGAAAGTGTTGTGCAACACAAAAGCAATATGGCTACAAGAATAGCATCATACTTTATGCCCTGAAGATGACCCGAATAAAGGTCGAAACGTGGTCAAAAAAACTGAAAAAGGTGTTTTTCTAAACGACCTCATTCTTGATACCTCCTCACGACTTCAACAAATTATGAAACTACAGATCACTAAGAAACACACATTATTGAGATTTTAAGCTAAGACATGATGGGTACTGATACAGCCGTTGTATTCAATTTAATGAGTACTGAGGTAATATGATGTTACAAATATAAATCAATAACCTATTGATATTCTACATGTTTAGGAATTGATTCACTATGTTTTTAAGTATTGAGAATTCTTGTTCGTGATAACAATCGAATTTCTTTCAAAAGCCAAAGATTTGTACTAAAAAAAGGCAGGGTTGATGGATTATCTGTTGAAAAGTGCCTTGTTGGGAAAACGTTGAATGAAATTCAATTTTATACTCCTTTGCCAACCCTTTTGATCCCTCCTTTCTCGGTCTAACTTATTTCTTCCTTCCTGACCCTTTTGTGAGCACTTTCATTATAAGCAAATAACATGTGGTAACTAAACCAAAGTTCAACTTTGAGTTTACGAAATGCCTTTAGCTAACATAATCTTGCTTGGGTCTAGGAAGCTAATAGGTAAAGCAAGTTCTTAAGGTCCAACACTGATGTCCCGGATGAAGGAACGAGATATCTGTTAGTACTGTATACAATTAAATATGCCTGTTTTCTCTAAAAACCAATTGATACTTACTTATATTTTGTACCCAGTTTAATAGTTTGCCCTTACTCTGTATATAAAGATATTTAACGTCTTGTTTTTCGTCAAATAGACGATTTTTAACAAGGTGGTAAATATTTGGACAGCTAGGTATACAGTTAACTAAGTAGTAATTATTGAGTAGAGAAGGTCAATGAGCTTTCATCCTAGAATCGAAACTTTGTCCCGTCGGTACCACGTGACGTTGTTTACCGATACATTTGTAGATCTCCTTCTTTTTAACAACATTGATCATAAATACATTTACGCTTTCGGGGTCAATTGACCAAGTTACTTCTTTCAATCTATTAATTATTCTTTCTATGTAAGGTCTTGGGTGAGATTAAAAAAAAGTCAGTGTAACGAGCGGGATTGGAACCCACGACCTTCGGCTAAATGAACGACTTACAACTAAAAAAAGGGAAAATTCGAACGGTTGTAAGTTTAGATAGAGAGTGTCCGAGAGGATCGAAGTCACGATAGCTCAAGTGGTAGAGCAGCGGCGTATTTAGCCGAAGGTCGTGGGTTCGAATCCCGCTCGAGACACTGACTTTTTTATCTCAGCCAATACCTTAATTGATTGATCATAAAGTTGATCTGGATCTGTCTGGATCAACTGAATGAACCTTTAACTTTAAAATTGAAATGAGAATAAAATAATATAAAAGAGGCTTTAATAATTCATATAGGAAACTAGTTCTTTCTTACTCCGGGCTTCTTTAGCAAAATTTACTCAACTGAAACAATGAGGATTATTTAAAGAGGACATTACGTATTCTCTTATTATAGAGCCTAAGACTAAATGTCTCTCTCTGAATTTTGGATCATGTAAAATCGAACTTTCTTCCAAAAAATGAAGTGTCTTCTCTATCTTGTTTTTTGCATAAGGAGCATAGGTTGGGGCTGTAATCTCTTGTAGAGTTGTAACCAAGGGCAAGCTATTCGCATCTAATTTAAAAAATAAAAAAACAACGAGCAAAAGGAACGGAGTAAATTTTAGTATTCTCATACATATTAAAGAAGTTTTGATTAAAAACGAGATATTTATATAGTATGAATATGGAGGAATTCTGAGTTTGAGCAAAATAGCGTGAGAGATACGGTTATTTTGGTTCAAGTTAGAAAGAAAAAAAAGGCCATTCATTCAGATTTTCCAGAGGAAAATTGGCATTGAGATGTAATTGACGAGCCAAAGGGTTCCAGGATGAATCCATGAGATTTTGAGTCTAATAATCCTGTTATTTTAGGAAGCTGGTGGTTGGGAAGATTTAGTACCTTGTACACTTAAGAGACGTGTAACTTTAACGAGTATAAAACCATTATGACATTTAATGGATCCGTGGCATATCAATACAGAGACAAATCACTAGACGGTGTGACTTTTAAAAGATTTTTAAAAAGGCATTTAAAAATCGATTCAAAGAACATTTTAGATTATAGAGACACAACAGAAAATGACCAAAAATATTACACACAGAACATAACAAAAATACACCAACAGAAATAAACATAGCATCAATTGCAGAACAGATAAATGTAAACTCAGCCGCAGTTATGCTAATATCATAAATCAAATTCGATATCATTAACACACAAAACATGAAAAACAATCATTACATTCCACACTTTAAAAAATTTCTACATAGTCTAAATCCCAACAACTTATCCTTTCCCTAATAATCTCGTCTATAATAATCCTGAAAATAGTCCATAGTCGGCCCCTTCCACCACAAAGAACGACTCCTCATAGAAAAATAAATTTGTACCCCTAGTTTTTCTTCACTCCTTCAAAATCAAAAAAATCAAACATATATTATTAACAAAAATAATAATAATAAAAAATTAAAAAAACATCTCACTAACACTTCAACACGACACACAACTGTGACATATCTACACCCAAAACGCACATTTTGTACATCATTGTATAAATTCATTTTCACATCTTACATGTATTTGTATAATCTAAACAATGTTTGTAAATCCCAGGCCCTGAAGATGATCTCAATAAAGGTCGAAACCTTGGCCAGATAAAGAAAAGTTTTTCTAAACCTCTATTACCTTTCGTGGTCCGATTGACCAAATAAATTATTTTCAATTAATTGATCTTTAATTAAGGTTTTGGTTGAGATAAAAAAGTCAGTGTCACGAGCGGGATTCGAACCCACGACCTTCGGCTAAATACGCCGCTGCTCTAACCACTTGACCTATCTTGACTTCGATCCACTCGGACACTAACTTCCCATCTCAACCCACCTTTTTTTAATTTTTCCTCCTTTTTGCCATTTTTCAAATGTCGTGTAATCTATTTGATTCTCGGCGATAAATGATATGTCCACAGGAAGCTTTAGGGACGTATAGTTCATTTTGTTTATTGCTTTTATTAGGTTTCGTGGTCCGATTGACCAAATAAATTCTTTTCAATTAATTAATCTTTAAGGAAGAAAACTCCACTCGGACACCAAATTTCGGAGTTCGAATCCCGCTCATGACACTGGCTTTTTTATCTCGACCAAATCTTAATTAAAGATTAATTAATTGAAAATTTTGTCTAAACCTACATCACACCAGAAACCTCACGATCTCCAAATAATCATTGTGTTTGTATGTTTATTAATGCCATTTGCATACTCGCACGTGTGCGTCGTAGTACAATACGGATTCGTAAATGATTCAATTCCAAACATGAAGGGATTTATTTTATCCCGGATAATCTACACGGATAGGTCAAAGTGCAAATCATGATTGCTTTGTGATCCAAGGATTGCGTGCGGGACTTGGTAAAAGTCCGCGGGCAGCCGGGTGCAAACCAATTTTGAGCATCGGTTTTTATTTGGTTTTGACTGATCAGATTAAATTTAACGGTGTGTTAAATGTTTGAATAATTCCTCCGTTTTATCGGAATAGAAAAAGCGATATTATCGAAAAGGAGAATTAATTATGCGGACCAGTTCGCAGTTCTGTAACAGCGCGGTAATCGATAGAAAGAGCCGTTTTAAAATTTAACGAAGTCCAATTGTGCTTTACGGTCTTTTTTTTAAAAAAGTTGCCAAATTTTAAATTTTAAGTTGGTTTTTTTGCCGAAATTGAATAACAATATTTGACGCTTGCGTTGAAATTTATTTGGAGCCAGGTCTGCGACTCCCACCAAGCGCCCCTGTGGCCTAATGGATACGGCATCGGTCTCCTAAACCGGGGATTGTGGGTTCGAGTCCCACCAGGGGTACTATTTACTTTTTTCACGACAGAAAACAACTTACAGTCGGTTTTATGCGACAATGTTTTTTTACGTAAATACTTAAAGATCTATTTTGTTTTTGCCTCGAGGGGGAATATTTTAAATTCGGCTCTCTGAATTTACCTTAAAATGTTTAATATTTAGCCTAGTTTAGCTCACAAATTTCCTCGACCTAACTCGTTGCAAAAAACTATTTTTATTGTTAGTTCTCAAAGAATATTTTTCTTTTTCCTCTCTGTAATGGTACAGCAATTTCTTTCATTTGTTAGATTATAAAAGGGTTTTCCTGTTATTTCTTTCTATTTCGAAGTACTAGTTTTCCTGCTTTTAGGCCCTTTTCAGTTGAACTCTAGATTTTGACCAATTCAGATCAACTGAATCGTTGCATTTTAGTTTGCGACCAAACTTTGTATTTGTTTTTTAGAAACATTTATTGTAATCCGTGGAGTGTCAAAAATGTATCGATCAATTTTTATCTAAGCTCTGTTACCTCACAAACTTGCCTTGCGACTTTAGTCACCATTAAAATGTAAAGGCAGTAAAGGCCAAGTGTAAAACATTGGAAATATAGAATAGAATTTCAATAGGATGAAAGTTAAAACTTCGATTTTGTTTATTTTAACGTTTCAATTTTTTATTGGAGTGAAGATGATATTCTTGAACCACCGCGCGAAACTGGTGGATTCTGATATATACAGGGTGTACGGCTACTCGTGTTACAAACTTTGCCAGTAGATTCAACGTTCAAAATGGAACCAAAAAGTACTAATTAACTATGGTCCATCTCAACGGAGTTATTCCTCTTTTTATGATTTTTTAAGATTTCATGATCTTGCTTCATAAAAACAATGATAACTCCAAAACTAAAAGGTTTTGGACAAATCCGTTGATACCACTGAATACGACGCTGCTCCACCTAAGCTATCGTGACTTCACCACTCGGACACCAACTTCCCGCCTCAACCCAACCTTTCGAATTTTCCCTCCTTTTTGCCATTTTTCAAATGTCGTGGGTTCGAATCCCGCTCGTGACACTGACTTTTTAACTCAACCCATACCTTTATTTAATATTTTTATTTCGCCTTTCTACTTGCTCAAATCTCACATATTATTTTATAGCATTTTTTTTTTTTTTGTAAATTGCAATAAAAATATACTAAAAGTTATCAAATTTTATCAATAACAAAAATATTTCTAAAAACCGAATATTTTTCATCAAGTAAACTAGATCTTATTATTATTTTTTTTAATTTATTCTTTTTTTTATTAGTATTATTTTTTGTGTGTGAAACATGAAATTCGTTTTAGCACCACTAAAGACCCTAAAACCGTCAAAGGCTCTAGCAATGGAATCTACAAAAGTAATTTATTTATCACTATAGTTTTATGTCATTTAACGATTTTATTTTACAAAAATTCAGTAATAGTTACTTTTACGTATTTAGCTTGAAAAATGTAAATAATATTATTTATTTTATCAAATTAATATGTTTGATTAAACACTTGATTAGCAAAGGGGACGACCAAGCTGGTTAAGGATTTGGACCAAACTTTTGAGACTTGAAGTCACGATAGCACGTGGGTCGAATCCCGCTCGTGACACTGACTTTTTATTTCAACCAAGACCTTACATAAAAAGAATAATTAATTGAAAGAAGTAACTTGGTCAATTGACCACTAAAACATATATGGATTATTTACAATTTTTAATTTTTTTTTTCTATGAGGGTTCGCAACAGCAAAGGTCATATCAATCCTCAGGGTGCCGGTGTTTTTGAAAGTATGTCGGGTTCGAATGCAGGGCCGCTGGATTCGAACCTGGGAGCTTCGTCTTACAGTGATGGGCCTAAACCGTTGCGGCCACCGACGCCCCCAAAAACATTGTAAATAATATAAATGCACTATTTTTTCTTTAGTCCTTACTATTTGCTAAACTATAAATATTCGTTTCTCCATTATATTTATTATTTTTAAATTAATTTGTACGTGCTACTATACTGTGAAAACAAGATGGGTCTGTCATAGGACATAATCCGACATAATGTTCCACAAGAATTAGGGTCTAACGCCCCCTACTTAATGTACATACGGCAAAATTAAAATTTCATTTTGATACAATAAAGTATGTACTATATAAAAAAAATCAAAATAGAATAAGAAAACTTCATATTCAGATTCTACGTAAATAGTTATATAAAGACTAGTCCTTTTTTTTATTAATTTCCAAACAAAATAAATAAAACGGGGGTAGTTTATAAATAATCACCCGGTATAATAATAATATAAAGGAAGAAAGATATAAAGTTAAATGCATTTATTTTAGAAATTATTATGGTCCAATAACAATGGGAGATAGGCCTCGGATCGTTTGGTACAGTAATATTTTCCGAGAAATTCATGAAGCAATATACCTCCCTGTACCATTTTCTTTCCCTTCATTCTCTCGCATACCTCACTTCCTATATTCACTACCTCCACTTAAGTCTATTATAAACTTAATCCGGTTGTGAATAGACTGTGAGGTGAATTTAATATAACTTATGTTTTATGACGTGGCTAGTTTTTTCTTTGTTGAAGAAATTCGGTTATTTCCAGACAATTCGGCAAAGCCTACGTTTTTATTAAGGGAGGTTGGGAGGGTTTTGAGAAATTTCCTCTGACGGGAACGGATTTCATCTTGAACGAGGTCTGTTTAAGTAGTTTCGTTCGATACATAAAATGAAGTGTTAAGTTTAAGGATTTGGCGGTTTGGATCGACGTATGTTGGAATTTTTGGCTGGACCCCACACTTCGAGTCATTAAGTCCATATCGGCTTAAGTATCGTGTTGTAAAACTGCCTTTTACTTTCGAGAGGTAAATTAAACCATTTGTGATGAAGTACAAGAGTGTATCATAATTTTTTGACGTTTTGTTCAGGTGTGAGGATTCTACCTCAGACGTTTGTCGAAGTACAGTCAGAGATACCGCACCTTGTCACCAGTTGGGAGAGTGTGAGAGAGTACTATTTAAGTTGATGATCTTTTTACAAAGAGTGAAGATATGGATGGATTTGTTTGTGTTAAAATTTTATTGTTTTCTTTTAGTCTTAAGACGCTAGTAGTGCGAGGTGTTGTTAAAAGTTTCGAGTGGACTGGCAGGAGTTAGTGTCATCTGCTTTGTGAGTGTGTTGGTTTGAGGGTGTGTTGCAATATGAAACCGAGTATGGTATGGGTGGTACGAAAGCTATCCTGACGTACTCCAGCACGATTTGAGAATATGCAGAGAGGGAACTGTCTTCAATGAATCGGAAAGACCAGTCAGTGTGGTAACTGTGCAGTATGAGAAAGTAGGTGGGGGGAAAGATGCCCATAAGCATGAACAAGCCCGAGTGGGATTACATTTTAAAAATTTAGAATTGGAAGAATTCTTTTTGTTGTATGCATCATTCAAAGCGTGATTCATAAAGTAATAAAGCGGTAAAGAAGGTGTGAGATCGGAAAGCTATATGCAGAGTGGGAAATAGGAATAGGTATAACAGAGGCGGCCACAAGGCAGACTGCTCCCCGACCTGAATAGATCTATTGTGCCTGCGTTATTTATAACGCACTGGCCAGCCTCAGGTTGTTAATCAGCCTCCATAGCTTTGCCAGCGCCTCCTTAGTGTATGATCTTTCTTGTAGTTTTTCTTGTTCTAGTTACAAGAACCTCCACCTACGTAGACCTTCACAGAAACATAGAATGTGTTCTGCGGTCTCCCCCTCTTCCTGGCAGTATCTGCACAGTGTTTCTTCTGTCTGTACTCCTATCCGGTGCATGTGCTTTCTTAAGTGGAAATGTCCTGTCAGGAGTCCAACCAGAATCCTGGTTCGGTTGCGGTTGCCTTCCAGTAGTTCCTTTGTAAGTTTTGCGAATGGTCCTTTTATAAATCTCTTCGCGTGCCTTATACCCTGTGGTATTGTTCCACCAGGTTTTGGACTCATTTTAAAATGGACCCCTTTTTGGCGTGTTCAGGGACCCTTGCCAGGGTCAGGTCCTTAGTGTCACTGACTTCTGTCAGGGCCTCCTTGCAGTCTTTGCCTTCGCCTCGCATTTTTCCACACACTCCAATCACCAAGTTGTTCAAGGCCCAGGGTGAGAAGGCTGACGATGTCTGGTTCCTCCTGGCAAAGTTGGTATGCTTATGTTCCTGCTTTAGATAATTTTGAGGTCAGTGGCCGGTATATATTTTCCTGCTGAGAGAGAGGAATTTCTTCGCCTTCCTTTACAGAGATTTGGAAATCTCTTAGCTTGCCTGGTGCTTTCGTCCAGTACTTGTTTTTTTAAGCTATTTTTCCACACACTCCGATGCAGCTAGTTGTTCTGGTCCCAGAGTGAAAGGGCTGCCCCTGTTTTGGTTAGTTGGTCAACCTGTTCATTTCCTTCTATACCTTCTGTCCCGGAAACCACTTTGACCCTTTCTTGCCCTAAACCGATTCAGAGCAATACCAAATTTACCAATTTTGTTTAAGGTCAGGGGAAATCCTGTGAGTTTAAGGAAGGTGTACTGTTGTTCCTGTTCTGTTTTCTGCCCGTGTATTTGGCGCAAATCTAAACTCTCTATCACTAAACCCACGGTTTTCCCTCTTACCTTTTAATTAAATTGCTAAATTTCGCCTTGCTCTAAGGCAACATTAGACAATAAAGGGTTAATGCCTCCTATTTCAATACGAGTTGATGTGAATTTAAAACGGCCATTAAATTAATTATTAAAATCGCCGGAATTTCGTGGTTTATTTCATTCCTTATAAACCTTCAATCCATCTCTGAATACACGTAAATACTAAATGTTTACTGCGTGGGGTAAAAGTAGAAATCCAATTAAAGCCGGATTACAAGTCAATACAGAATCCATTTGTTGTAAACAAACTTTCAGACTTTTGCTACAGCACATAGTTCTGATTAATTGGGGTTGATTAAACATGGATGAAAGATAAATGAAGCACGGATGGAAGGATTTTGAAGGATATCTCTAAAAAGAGAAGCCGTAAATCAAAAATTGTTCCAAAGCTAAGAATATAAAATACAGTCCCCCAGGTGGAACCGGCTCTCAATCCTATTAAGTTTCCCTAAGTAGCTTTTGGGTAATAGTATTTACTCCATGCTAACACCAATGAAATAACAAGTCGTATTGTTAGAATGTATAAGCATACTATATAATTTTGTCGAGTTTGAAACTGTTATCTGAATAAATTACTGGATTATAAATTTAGTATCTAAATACGATATTATAGAAGCACAATTAAACTTATGGTCTTCATTAACACTTGAATAAAGGCGTATAAAATATATAAGAACGTGCTTAGTACGCTCCATACGGAAAAACGAGAAGCGTATGGTTTAGCAAAAACATTTTTAGCCCCCTATGTAATTAATTGAAAAAATCTGAACTACAAATTCATCAAACTTCCTAATCGATACCGATATCGTGGGTCTAATGTTTGTTTTAATTGACATACTTAATAAAAGCGACGTTAAATTTTGTTTTTGTTTTTCAGGAGAGAAGGCCAGTTTGAAATAAGATCCTTTCATGTTAACATATACCGACCTTGCGTGCCTACTGCATCGTTATTTCTGATACATAGAATAATACGGGCAGATTTGACAAGTCCATTTTTTACACGGTTATTCGTTGATAACTTATCAGTTACGTATACGTATTCTAAAGGTATTCTAAATATACACATACGTATAGTTAGATACACGTAATCAAACGTAAGAAAAATATGTTAACATAATCTTGAATATATAATCTTGAATAACCATTCTTTTCTGTTAAATCTTTTCACAATTGGAACAGGTGAAATTCGAATAAAGGAAAGAAGTCAGTGTCTCGCCATTCCCTACTTTTATTCCTAATGTCGCGCCATTTTTAGAAATATTATTGGTCTGGAAACACTCCTTGAAAAGTATCGTCACCAAATTCGATTTTTTGCTGAAAAATTAGTCCGTTTATTTAATATTTCATTTTTAATAATATTCGAAACGTCAGCGTTCTGCCTAACCCTACTTATATCCTTGATATCGCGCCAATTTTTTAGAAGATTGCTTTTGAAAGCTTATATAATGTCAACTTAAGATGCAATTAATTAAGGTTTTCAGTTGAGGTAGAAAAGTCAATGGCTCGAGCGGGATTCGAACCCACCATCTTCGGCTTGATACGCCGCTGCTCTACCACTTGAGCTATCGTGACCTCGATCCACTCGGACTTCTATCTCAACTGAAAACCTTAATTAATTGTAAGATATTAATTGGTCAAGCGGACCACGAAACTAGTGAATTTAATAAGATGCAATTTTTTCTGCTTGTAACGTCCTTACAATACACAAATTCTTGTCGAAACATTCATAAAATTTATGGAATATCATTGTTTGGAACTACAGCTTCCTGCCTCACCAGGAATTTATATTTAAAATTTATATCCTTGATAAAGCCAAAAAATTATGGAATATCACTGTTTGAAGCAACAGTTTCTTGCCTTACCCTATTTATATCCTTCATAAAACGTAAAAAATCCGAATATTAGTTGAAAAATGTGTGAAATGTACGTCATACAACGGCTCAAATTATATGCGAAATGAAACGGTTTTTATGCTCAAAGACCTATGTAACAACGTGGTACATAAAAAGTATCTGCCTTTTAATGAATTGTTCCGTACGTGATAATTATGCAGCATATCACGACATTAACGATCCGAGCAAACAATAACGCTCTTCTTAAGATTAAAAATCCAAATTAAACCCCTCGGAGTCAGATAGGCCAGGCTAAATCCTATTAAAAGTCTGTTACGAAGAACAGAAGGGGGAATTAGAATAAATTTCCTTATCCCCAACAAGCGAGATTTTTTTTTAACTGTCGTCAACGTTCAAATATATATGGTAAATTTATTTACGATCTAAACAAATCGCGATAGAGCATTTCTTGGATTAAGTTTTTATAAAACGTAGAGAAAACATAAGGAGAAAACTGTTAATACAATTTCTTTTAAATAAGATGTTACACAGACAATACAATATATTATAATCTATGAAAATAAATCAATTATACGGCCAAAAAGTTATTAATTTGCTTACAATAGAATTTTATCGACATTTCGCTGACTCTATTGATGTATTAAATGAAATATGAAGGAAAGCACAGAAAAAATTTACTGGTCATTACGAATTTTTCGAAAAGCCTGGGATGACCGATATGACCAACATATGTCGTTCTTTATTGCCTTTCTGCTCACGTCCTGCAGAATCCATGTGTCCGATTTAATTTACCTTTGCAGGATGGATAGTCGTGTATGGAGTGGAATTGTACGTTTAAAAAACCATTTATAGCCTCTTTTAAATATAGTCTGGTCTCTCAGTTTACGATCTGGCATAAATGTGTATGGCCGTTTTGAAACGGTACCTTCTCAAATTTGCACTATTCTATGCACTAAGCGTAATATACTGGCCCCTGGTGGACTTAAATTCACATTAAGTCCTGCCACTGTGTCGTATTTTTTCACAAATCTACTTCAAGCTAGAATTGAATGATTCATCGGAATTGTAGTCAAATACATTGATTTTGTGTTAAGTAACAATTATAATTGTGCAAAGTTGCAAATTATCTATCCAAATACATATCAATTATTCTGAAAAATAATATCCTGCTTTACATTTCCTCAACAATAAAGGTTATTCTATTGGGCTACATAATATACACAAAACATTAGCAACTATCAACTTCCAGGTAAAATTCTTATTAAAAAAATTGCAGTTCACAAACATTAAAACGCAGTGGTGGGATGCGCAGCGGTACTTAACCAGGACGGAAATCAAATAAAGTTTTGCAAAGAAAGTTCATGGTTTACCAATTAACTGGTGGAGCTAATAGCAATTAATGGAGGCCTTAGGATGGTTTTGACGCTACAACGGTCATGGTGAAAAAACACAGCAGCTAAAAACGGATAGTGCAGTCTCCCTTACTGGGTTTCGAGACCATACAAATCACAACCTATCTGCAGAATCAATTACGATATTGGAACTGCGAAAAAATCGACGCTGGAAGATTTTCCCGAGGTGGCTCAGGTGGAACAGGGAAATGAAAAAGCTGGCGAAAGATACGGCAAAAAAGGAAAACAGCTATTTCTTTTGTAAAAGTACCTCGTTCCTACATTAAAGTGAAGAAAAGCTAAGCTTACGATGGAACGATGTGTGGATAAAGGCAGATGAGGGCATAATTACGAGAAGGTACTTTCCATCAGTTCACGATAGAACGGACGCCATCTTTGACCGAACAAGACAACTATGGCACTCTCGGGTCACGGGAAAAATAGAGCATATTTGAAATGCATGCACATCAGAAAAAATGCAGAATGTCCTTGTGGAGGTGGGGAACGTTCATAGACGTGCATCATTCAGGAGTGTGGGCTGTACGAGAGCAATAGGTGATGAAGGACATGGCCAATGATGGCCAGAGGATGAAAACAGGTTAATTTGCCAATATAAAGAAGACTGTTTGAGTTTCGTTAATTCATTGAATATCACTAAACTCTAAAAATGTATACTTATCATTAATGTGTGGTGTTTAGTGACCGTTAGTCAATGATTATTCGGAGATCGTAAGATGCGGTCTGGTGTGACGTAGGTTTTAGAAAAACATTTTCTTTATCGTGCCAACGTTTCGATCTTTATTGAGATCATCTTCAGGGCTCAAAATGTTTGTTTTCCGTGTAGATGTATCATTCTTGAGTGTCGTGTTGAGAACGACACCTATACAAGGAAAACAAACACGTTGAGCCCTGAAGATGATCTCAATAAAGATCGAAACGTTGGCACGATGAAGAAAATGTTTTTCTAAAACCTACGTCACACCTGACCGCATCTCACGATCTCCGAATCGTATCATTAATTGTATCATAAGTAATTAATTTATTGCATCTAATGTAAATAAAATTACTTAATCTTGAATATTATAGTTAAATGTAAAAAAACCAAAGAAAATATTGATGTAATATAATACAAAGTTAGAAAAAACCTGTAATCATAATGGGAATGGGTTAAAAGAAAAACAATAAAATTCCCCACTGCTGGGGGTTACTGTAGTGGGACAAAAAAATTAAAAACCAAGATGAGACTTAATTTCGGAGAAATTGGTTTCTCTTCTCCGGATAATCTTTTAAAATTGCCAATATAAGCCAGTTGGAGGTTAAATCTTGATCGCCGCCAAATAACATTACGCTTTAAACAAGATCCCTAAAACTGAAGATTGCCACAACAACTCAATTATATCACCACCCACAAGTATCCTACGGTTATTACATTTTCAATTTCAAACTGACAACAAAAATTTAATGTATGAAATTAAGGTACTTTCGATTGAACATGTATCTAATCCAGGGCTTCCCCAACTTTTTAGCCAGCCTTTTTAGCTTATAGTGCACGTAGTAAATTAAATAAATTAGGATAGCTAGTCCATTCCTAATTGGAGAGGGATATCACTATGAAAATAATCATTAGATTGATATTGATAACTTTATATACAAAATCCGGAATACAAAAATCAAATTGGACAGATCGGAACCAATAGGTATGTAAAAACTCGAGTCAATTTCGAAAGTATTAATTTGATCATTAATGATTAATGAATTAATGGGAAGAATGAGGTTGATTTTTAACCTGCACAGTTTGGATTTGTTAGGTTTAATTTTTGATAGCTGGAGAAGGATGTCGGAATCAGCATCTAGTCAGCTTCGGTCTTTAGTTTTCGTGGCTGTGTAGATAGAAAATCCGGAATCGCATTGCTAAGCTGTGCCGAATGGAATAAAAGCACGTATTGCTTTTTCAACAAGCGGTTGAAAAATTTTCATTTCCAGACGGAGTCAAAAATGGGGGTAAGTCTCGGTAGATGTCTGGGTTGCAAGATTAGTGAAGTAGTAAGGAGATTTCACTATTTGTCCGAGCATTTTTGATGGAAAAGATTGGATGCGCTGGATGTTAGATGGCTTGGCATAACCCCACCAGTTATAATGTGTATGTCCAAATTGGCCGCAGTTAAGTCTTGTGTGCTGTTAGTGTTGACGGTTATTTTTGTACATTCAGTCTTGTCCTCCACTTTTTCCACCAGTCCTCGATTCTTGGATGTAGGAGATAGCTTGGATAGGATTCGGGCTAAAGGACGAAATTGTGGTAGCAAGTAGGTCAGCAGTATATTTGATGAAAGGTGGTTTATTTGGCTTTGCTTTGGTGCATACGGCCAGTGTCCAATCACACGCCCAACCCGCGCGAGCCGACCAAAGCCACCCCCGGGAAGAGGACTAGAGTGCCCCCCTTTAGACTCTACATAAAGCATGGGTCCAAGAATGCTACCTTGAGGGACGCCTGCTTATCGGTATGAATTCAGAGAAAATGTTGCAGCACCTCATTCGGAAGCTGTTAGGCATGATTTCAGGATAAGATAAATAGAGGGTGGGAAACGTTTTTGTTTAAAAGCATGCCCGGTTGACAGACCTATCAAAAGTCTATTAGAATATTGTGTAAAGAACCTCCATGAAAATACTCTTTCTAAACATTTAGATATAAAAAATTTCTCACTAACTTGTGATACAAGAAGATAAATTATTTAAGAATTATCGTGGAAAATTAAAATTAGCTTTGGGCAGAAAATAGTATAATAGTTTATATTATATATTATCAACTAGTGGCTTACTTGGATCATGCATTAAATATTTGCTGGCTGAATAGAAAACAGTCTTACCTGAAACAAACAAAAATATATATTAATAATTACGGTTATTTTCTATAATATTGAAATAAAAGTAGGAAGAAAGAAATAAACAAAAATTAAATAGTCGAATTTTAAATTTATAGTTCGGTCATTTTCAATCATACGATTTTGTCAGTTATATCAATGATTTTTCCCGACGTTTGCCTATGTATTTATGAAAATGATGAATGGTGGAGTGAGTGCGATGTTCAATTCTTTTAAAAACATAGTTCCAACTCACAGAAAGTTGTTTTCCAACGATCCGGATTTTCAGGGTTTAGCTCATCTACAACCTGATGATGAGCTAAAAGCTCAAAATCAGGATCATTGGAAAACAATTTACTGTGAGTATGTATTTCTGGTCTTTAGTGAGGTTTTGATAAACAATTTAAATAAATTCGTTAATACTGTAAAAGTAAATGCAAAACTAAACTACATAGATAGTGTTACGCAGAAAACAAACACTTTGAGTGAGTAGAAATACTTTGATTGAATATAAAAAAATATTTTTTTGCATTATATAAATTACCTTTTTTCCACATTCTACATGTATTTGTTAAATTTAAATAATGTTTGTAAATCCCAGGCCCTGAAGATGATCGCAATAAAGATCGAAACGTTAAGATTTGGTTGTTAAAAAGGATAGACGTTTATCGCGTCTGTTGTGTCGAAATAATTACATTTTGTTCAAATTGAAAGCTTAAGTTTTATTTTTGTTGCTTATAATCAATAAAATTTATAAGTCATTTCGAGTACAATTTCAATAGCCACTAACTTATCTAATTTTCCTACAAATTAGGGGCTGCTCGCTTGCTAGGAGGAGGTTAGTTGGTTTTTGTTTTTGGTCTCGATTTGTGTCGGTTCTCGGATTTGAAAATTTGAACTTTCGTTTCGAATAAACAAAAGTGACGCATATAAAGAAAAGAAGACAATACGAAGAGAAGTAAATATGCCGAAAAAAATCAAGACAAAATTCTCCCGAATCCCTATGCTTTTCGATAAGAGATTTACAGGATTTGACAGTTTCATTTTCCGGCGATGATGCGTTTACTGTTGTAAAATGGATCAAACAAATTGAAGAGACGAGATTTTTATGAAGTGGACGGATCTGGAGACGCTCATATTCGCCAAAAGATCATTAAAAGGGACTGCTTTATTGTTTATCACCATAAGATATAGATATGTATTAGACCGCACACAATGAGTATTTTTAGCACAAAGCTCTACTACATCATTAGACGTTAGGACGAGGCGTGAAGCCAAAATAGAACTTTCGAATCGAGTTATTTCCCATCTTGTGTGTGATTCGAAAAAGAAAAAAAACAGCACGGGGCTATCTGGACCGTTTTGCCATCCTTTCAAAACGTGGGGGCAATCAGTTCGTTGCTGGACAATTTCGCCCCCTCGGTGCCATGGTCAGTTTTCTCCCAAAGAAATCAGGGGGGAACCACAAGTCCGTAAAGAAAGGAAAAGATATGACTAGGATCGATGATGCGCGGGGGTGTGGTAGGGTGACAAGCCCCGTCCCCCTGCTTCTTCCTCGTCACAACCCTTCATTTCTCCCTTTTTCAAAAATTATAAGCAAAGTATTTTTTTATTATTTATGGACGGAGTGTGAGAAAGCTGTACTGTTTATACCTGAGCTTTATCGCGTATTTATTGATTAATACATATATACACATACATATTGGCAATGCTATGGAGGTTGATTAACAGCCAACAGCTAGCCAGTGATTTATAAACTTAGAGGAGCACAATAGATCTACCCAGGGCGAGGAGCAGAACCCGTTGTGGCCACCTCATTTATCCCTATCCCTAGTGTAGTAACTAATTAAATACATAATAGAAAACGTATTAGTAATTTAACGAATAGTAATGAATTTGGGCTCCTTTTATTCTACAATGCTTCATGTTTGCATGTTTATTTCATATTGACATACTGCTCTGCATAAATTTGTGATTTAGTTGCAAATTGTTTGACGTCCTCAGAAATGAGCAGAATACGTTCTATTTCGTGCAAGTCCTGGATTTTTGTGTAACGAAGGAAAAAGGTCGTTAATCGCAAAAATTTATTTTGTACAATCTGACGATTGTTGACATTAGGTTTGCAGATTAACTCCAGGCTACTATATTCATACAAATTAGCATTTTATACCTTGCGTTCATACTTGAGCAATTCGACAATAGGGGGAAGAATTGTTTTATAGCTATTTATTGTTTTTGAAATTTGGAGTCTAAGGTATGTTACGTTTTTAGACCATTCAGTTATAGTGCCTGGTGACATAGTTTTTTCATGCGATTTAGGTGGATGGTTGGATTCGGACTGCTTTTATCACAATTCATCAGTGTTTCATGGTTGTAGTTGTGTTCATGTCACATTGACATATTACTCGTAAAGGGTCAGTTTATAAAATTAGAGGAGCGCATCGTGGTCCACCCTACTTCACCTCACAGAAGCATTTTTTTTTAATTTTGAATACGCCTCCGAGAGTAACAGAAAACACAACATTACACATATACAAGACTTACAAATGAATTACTGCTGGAGGGTAACCTCAACAGACCAGGATTCTGGTTGGACTCCTGACAGGGCACTGCCGCCTAAGAAGGCACATGCATCGGATAGTACAGACAGAAGAAATACTATACAGATACTGCCAGAAAGAAGAGGAAACGGCAGAACTGCTAGGACCTATGTAGGTGTAGATTCCTGCAACTATGAGAGGAAAAGTCGCAACATCCTATAATAAGGAGCCACTGGCAACGCTACGGAGATTGATCAACAACTGAAGCTGGCCAGTGATTTATAAAATTAGAAGAGCACAATAGGTCGACGAGGTGCGGAAGGCCTTGCGGCCGCCACTGTCACACCATCCCTATCCGTAGATAATCCGTTTAGACGTACATACAACAATTTAATATTGGTTGATAGGACTGGTGTAGCCCAACACTGCACGTGCAGGTTCTGCAAAGAAGCAAGAGACATCAACACTAACAAACTCTGGCCCCAAATTTGCCCGCAGGAGGAAGCGTTTTGGGCTGTACAACGTCAACGTAAAACTACTGAAACCGTGACTACAGGGCGCAGTATATTACACACCACGAACCATCTACACATGAGAATACCTAAAAAAGCTATTGTATATAAATTTGTTAGAAACAGTTTACATCGGATAAATAAAACACTTTTTGTTCTCCAACATATAAACAAATTTTGAACCAGACGAGCATTTCCTCCCAAATTAATACCCAAAACCATCGCAGAAGAATCGAAAAAATAACCCTTTAGGCTTGGAAAATTTGAAGAAAATATGCAGCATGGGACCTATTAGTTACGTCCGTCCAGCACCTTGAGCATATATTTCCCCCCCCCATCATATTTCCAAGATCTTTCCTAAAACTAAGTTAAATGAAACTTTATAATGTATAGTATAATTTATAATTGTGTAATATTAACGTGAATGCGGGGTCATATCCCCAATTATTGCTATGAATATTGAGTACTCTGTGGTAGTGTGAATGCTGGCCAGACTAACCAAGTTTCATTTTATTTCTGTGTATGTCCGTTACAAATGCTAGGATAAAGAAAAAAAAGTTGGACACAGTAATATCACACAATATAACTTGGCCGGTGAAAAAGGAAAAAAAAAACAAGTAGGTTTAAAACTCGATAAAGACAAGAAAAGAAAAGACAAGGCTGGCGATGACCAATATATTTGACGAAAAACTAAAACAGAACACAACAGAGCTTAAAGGTTAAAACTTTAGTCTTAAATTAATTCTAATCGGACAGAGCTGATAAAGAAAAACAAGTGTTAAACTATGAACGTGCTTATTGAGCAAAACTTGTACATTTGAAAAAAAAAAAAACTGACTATGAAAAATTAAAGGCCAAGGGAGCATCTGCATAATGAATACAAATTACACGGGGAAACAAATATATAACGAAAAATAAAGAAAACCCCTTTGTCAAACCGGTACATTTTTTAAAATAAAACGTCTCCTTCCTTCCTAAAGAATGAAGTATTACCGTGGTGAGAGAAACAAAATATATGCAAGTCTCTGTGTACGTATAAATAAATGTAGAAACAATGGCAAATTTTCAAACCTCACATGTGACGTTACCTCGCTTCATGAGCTTAAATTCTAGGACGATCCCTCTAAGGCAAGGATAAGCGCAGAACGACCTACGCTCGTCCTCTATCCAATCCCTTCCTCACATCTTAGAATCCGACGTATTGAGCTATTACCTCACACATAATGCGTTCGCCGACACGTTACACTGATTAGTTATCTCTTGCCGCCCACTGATGACTTAATCGAGCGTCAATTTTCAAGCTGGTCCAGGTGAAATCACGGGTACAACTAAGCACAGAGCAGAGGAATATGAAAAGAGGAGAAAATCAACATGATTCCAGGTACAGAGGAGCGCAACGGGGGATGTTTCGTGGTGTTAGAACGGCTCGTTGGGCACTATACAAATCGCTCGAACGATGTTTTATTCCCAAGACTTCCAGCTTCCGGCTCAATACCTCCATTTTTTTTTCAACGTAAAATGTTTTGCAATCAGAACCGAATCAGATTCGAAAAATTTACATAATTTTTTTCCTAAAAAAGTAACGACTTGTTCATACTAAAAGCCTCAATTTTTTAACGCTGATTTAATGACTACCAATCACAACCGTTACTAGGGGGAGACAGACTCAATTTTTGGCTAAATGTTAACAATAGAAAGACTAATTTGTACTGATATTGATCGAAGAAGTAACAAGCAGATTCACCAAATATGCACTAACAAACAAATCATCAATTTAAGCTCTCTGAGGAGCTCCTGAGAGTTTTGATGAGACTCTCAGCCTTAGAATTGTGCTGTTTTATACATTATCAATTTAATCCTAACCTACCAGCCTACTTAGATCAAATTTTCGCCAGAGCAGAAAAACTTCATGTGCACCCTATGAGACATTGTATATCAAACATATATTGTATCTAACTAAGCTTTAGGTATACAATAACATGTAGGTAAGACAATACATTGTATTAATATCAATCGTAGGAAAAACAACTAGATACACCACATCTATTGGTGAGTGATGAGATTGTATTTATTGGCGTGAATGTGAAGTCTGAGAGGGCCGATGGCGTTGACCCGTAATTACAGTAGTTATATAACATGTATGGATAAGTGTAATACGTAATATATAGGAAAGAATGTATTGTGTGATTTGGTGGATTTAGGTACTGAGTGCGTTGAAGGCTGAATGACCAAGATGTTGTGGTAGCCTCTGGAGCTCAACCTCAATGGCTGGACATGAGGTTCCGCACAATCGGTCGTCCTTAAAAGGACAATGAGGATCTTTAACGCCCGCACCTGGCCGATTAGGCCTTATCGGACGTTTTGATTCTCAAGATGATAGCTGACCCACTTCCGCATACGAATGACGGTGCTACAGCCGCAGCGTTGGTGTAGAGGCCGCCCCAGCCCCGAGGGGCCAAGACGAACCTCGCTCTCCGCTTGCCCGTTCCGAGTAGTTGGGTCCGCATTGAGCATCGAACCGTATGCCGCGCGCAAAGGTCTACCTATCATCAGCCTGGTTTCCCGCGCACTCCTTAGATAGAGAAGGCCACTTTATCTCCCAGAGTATTGGACCTTCCCCCGCGTAAAAAATTCGGGATCCGCTCCGGCAGCGATTTTGTTTAAAGTGGAATTGCTAACCACCCCCTAGAGGAGACTGCCTTCGGTAAAGTTCGCCATTCGTTCACATTACACACTTCGAGTAGGCACAACCGGCCACTATCCATTCCCATCCGCTACTTCTCACGTATTCGAGGGACTCCGTAGTCTGAGCGTCCTCAACGCTATACACTATTCGATATTCCAATCCTTCGTATCCCGAGAGGGCGGGTTTATAACGCTGTTCATACGCAAGTATTCGAGCGAAGGTCACAGTTAGAAGAACAGCCTCTTCTCTAAGTTCCCGCCAGGGGCGTCGCCACGAACCACTACGAATACCATTCCTAATGTAGCAGGGACTGGACTTTGGAACATTTCTGCTACCCCGTAGTAAGATGGTTATGCACCCTCCCCCGTCTATGCAGACAGGATCTGGTACCCTAACCCTCGTGTGCCTCCGATAAAGCCCCCTCCGCCCCCTGACGACCCGGAGGCCTACACAAGTACAGCCTGTGCTCTAGAGAGTTGCCACGCCCTCAAGGCTGCACCATTATTTGGCGCCGGGAAAACCCCCATTGTAACCAAGGGTTGAGAGAGGTAGCAAGGAAGAAAGAAGGATTCCGGATTGAGAAAGGGACACGAACGAGGACACGAGGTACATCTTTTCAGGGCCTCCCGCCTCGTCCACACTGTACCACCCATCGCCGCCCTAGTTCCACATTAAGTCCCTTGGTGGACGATGGTGCCATCACACAAAAGTGACAAGGTACACAAACGCTCAGTACGCGTACTTCCTTACAAGAAAGCGACCGTGTAGGTGCCCACAAAGATAAAATAACGCTCTAGCACTTTTTTAATTGTAGAAGACTTGGCATATTCAAGTAATATTGTATCATATGATCAGACCTGTGCGTAGTCTCAGGGATGTTCCATTACCTCTAGCACGTGGAGTCACGAATTTTGTTCATTGAACCAACGTTTAATACGTACCTAAACATTACATAGACAATATGGAGACATATGAGTACTGAAACACTTGGTATTCATTGCAACACAGTTGTTTAATATTTCTTAACTTAGAATGCAATCGGTACACGTAGACCAGTTTATCTTTCCACAACCGAAGACAGACGGACGTTCCTAGTTGGAAAATGTGCCCAACTGATAAAGTTTTACGGTTTACCGGTTTAGATTACCACGCTGAATCTTGTTTATGGGTGATTACTACCATGCCCACGCCTTCTAGTCCCCCCCTCCCTTCATCAATAATGATAAAAGCTCCAACAGTTATCAGAGATTTTACAGGTTATATATAGCAATTATTTGACTCGTGTTTTAATTTAGGTCAAAAAGTTCACTCCAATCAATTTCTAATTCGCCTTCTGAATAAATTGAACATTATGTATTGACTTTCATACTACCCGTTATATTTCTTGATTAAAAATCGAAAAATTAAACTTCTATACAGATACACACTTCTTGGATGAAAATAATTTTTTTTGTTTAATTAAGGCACAGTAGAGATGTGCAGACAAGGCTGTTTTAATCTGTAACAGGGCCACCGCTATTAGACCATTTCAACCGTCCGTGGCTTGACTCATCAAACAACAATTACATTATCCACCTTCTGACGACCAGCAGGGAAAAAAACAGCGGAAAGTTGAAACGCTCCTAACAACATTTGAACTAGTTTGTTTTTATGCCCAGATTGAACCAAGGTAATTAAAAATTTTCAATAGGAAAGAAAATGTTTAAATAACAATTCAATAAACGGTCAGATTTGCCCTGGAGGTCTGAAAGGTGAAAGCCTGTAGTTTGATCTTTTCGATCATCCTGTACTATCTATTCTCTATGATTTTGTCAGTGCGTCCTCGGTCAGTCAGTGCGTTATTTAGACCCCTTTTATATGTTGGTTAAAAGTCAAAGCGTTTTGTCGGTGTCTTTGGAATTCCAAAAGATGGGTTTTTCGCGTTTTTTTGGTTATTGTGATGATCGCTTTCGTAGAATGTACAATGTTAGATTAGGACGAATCTGTACATATAGCCCACCGGTGAGTCCTAAAGTGTCAAGAAATTTAATTAGTAGGCTCGGTTGAATGTTTTTCTACGATTATGTATATGCCAAAACACTTCCACCCGGGTGAAACGTGGCGTTATAGTTAGATGTGTTAGTGTCTCCGCTGCTTCTTTGCAGAATCTGCATGTGCCGTGTTGTTTTATACCAATCTTATCAACTAATATGTTGTACCTAAATGGATTATCTACGAATGGGACAGGGGTGAACGTGGCGATCTCAGGGCCTTCTGCACCTCGACCTGAGTAAATCTATTGTGCTCTTCTTCTTCTATATAAATCACTTGCGAGCTTCAATTGTTGGTCAACCTCCGTAGCGTTGCCAGTGGATCCTTAGTGTAGGATCTTGCTTGAGGTTTTTCTTGACCTAGTTTCAAGAACCTGCACCATAGACCGTCACAGAAACGTAGCATGTGTTCTGCGGTCTCCTCCTATTCCTGGCAATATCACAGGGCCTTCTGCACCTCGACCTGAGTTCTATTGTGTTCTCCTAATTTTAGTAAATCACTTGCCAGCTTCAGTTGTTGGTCAACCTCCGTAGCGTTGCCAGTGGCTCCTTATTGTAGGATGTTTCCTCGGCTTTTCCTCTCCTAGTTGCAGGAATCTACACCTGCATAGGTCCTAGCAGTTCTGCCGTTTCCTCTTCTTTCTGCCAGTACCTGTATGTACTCCTCTAACCGATGCCTTCTTAGACGGCAGTGCCCTGGTTCAGGTTCCTCTCCAATAATTCCTTTATACGTCTTATATATGCGTAATGTTTTGTTTTCTCATACTGTCGGTTGAGCTTTGGTAAAAATTCTTCTGCGAGTATTGGTGAAGTAGGGTGGACCACGCTTAGTCCATCTCCTGAAGAGATGTTCATTAAATTTAAAGTAATTTTGCTGTAGATGCTGCTAAGTGAATTTTTTTATGCATCCACTTTTTTGGAGGCTGATTTTGTTGTTAGTGTGATTTTTAATAGTTTCTTTCTTCTTATTAATATTATATAATAATAATACTTTTATTTCCTAAATATAGGTACTATACAAAAAAAGGACAACTATTTACATCTTGGAATTATTCCATTCTTTCACCCGGAGGTTGACCTGATAATATATTATATTCTTCTCCTTTCTCACTCCCCCCCTTCGCTCGACAGCATTTGAGGATTTTCAAGTATAAATGATATAGAAAGCACAACAGAAAAAGAGAGTTAGAAAAAAATTAGAATGTAAAACTTAACTAGGTAAAAATACAAATTTTGTGTAAATAAAATTGTAAAAGAGAGAAAAAGCAAGACAATACGGGAGCAACTAAATACAATCGATTGTTAAGTACGAGTGAGAATGTTTAAAAATAACCCTAACCATCCCTAATCACTAAGCTTGGAAGTACCCAGGTAATGCATACGGAACTCGGCAAGAAAAATTTAAGTTACAGAGAGTGCACCGGGTAATAATCTCGGTCCATCCAAGGTGTTGTAAAGTTATAAAAATTCCTCTCTCAATTTGAACAGCCATTTTGACTCTCAGACCAAGTACTGGGCGATTCATTATTCTCAGAAAACAACCCTGACTGAATGTTCAGTTTCTTATAAAACAAGAATCTGGACGACGATACGGCACTAGTGGCAGCCTCTTCCCTGTGATTTTCATTTATTTTAATTAATAATGTGGAGAGTTGCCTCTTCCAAGGTGCGAAGATGAAAAGTCCGGATTGAATTCCGACAAATGCTTTGCAGCAATCCAGCTTTTGAACCATGAAGTCCATTGATTGCTTCAATTACTGATATTTTTGAAAGTCGAAATGATAGATTTAGAACTTTGAGGACTTGAAATGCAATGGTAATGTGAAAATCTCCGTCAGGTCTACATCAGTTTCAAATAATAAGATAAAATTGGGACTGATCGTTGGTAAAAGAAACAACTTTTTTATGAAAAATCTTAATAATTTTGCTGGACTCTCAAATCTCTGATATCCCCAAATTGTGAGACATAGCAGGCAATAGATCTAGCCAACGAGTTAAAAAGCTGATATTTGGAAAGAAGGATCATGTTCTGCACAAGGAACCCTCTTTCTTCTTAATGCTTTATAGTGTATTTGTCGTTTAAATTCGAGTGTTTTAGTTAAAATTTTAATTGGAAGTTTATTCTTCAACTCGATATTTTAACGATTAAAGAAAACGAATTATGATCGGTGTTGGTCTGCAAGTCGGTGAACGCATGATGAACCGGCATAGGCATATTGTTGGGTCCGTCTTCATTCGCTGGTTTGTTAAATTTCTCAAACCCGCAAGTTTTAACGGATCCTCTAATTGACCCTATGGTGGTAGTGTTAAACTGTTGATTTTCGTTTTGCATTCTTTAATGTTCTCTGTTGATACAAATGGTTTCTAATTTGAAATTTGAGTATTCACTTCGTTTAGTTTAGGGTAATAATTGGACAATTTAAGAGTCAAATTAAAGTTTATACAATTGGCAGGCTTATTGACGCAACAGAAACCAAATAAACGTTTGATTAAAAATAAATAACGTGTTCAAAATGCTTACTTTTCTTTTTACATAGTTTAATAATAAGGAAATTACCTCCTAGGCACTCTTCCTTTTTTGGTCGTTCAAAACGAACCCGAAAACCATTAAAAGAAACGCATACTAAGCAGTAAGTACTAATGTAGAATAATGCAGCAATTTCCATGTCCGAAAGCGTTTATAAACAGACCGTGGAAATTATACTATAAATTATGTTGGAACAAGATTATATGGGGGGGGGGGAGTGAGGTTCAAGACCATTGAAAAATGGACTCCCCGGTGGTAATGAATCACCAGAGTCTTAGCCGGGTAGTCAGTCCGACCTATTCAGTCACGACGTTAATCCTAGGAAGAAAACTGATAAACTTTATGCGTCCCAAATGGTTTGAATGATGGATCTATAAACTTTGGGCGGATCCGTTGTAAACGTTCCTCCTATTCGTCCTAATTAACGCCAAACACATAAGCTCATATTAACAGCGATACATTAGACTGTTAAAGCACTACAATAATTTGACGTTGTTACTTACAAACCCAAAAAGCT
Source organism: Cimex lectularius (assembly GCF_000648675.2). Classification (NCBI taxonomy): domain Eukaryota; kingdom Metazoa; phylum Arthropoda; class Insecta; order Hemiptera; family Cimicidae; genus Cimex; species Cimex lectularius. The sequence goes on along the minus strand of NW_019392660.1, from coordinate 1,320,767 downwards.
AACTTTTGTACAACAATAGGAACAAAATATCAAAAGTCCGAGACGAATTTCCAAGCTTTACTAAATGTTTGTGTGCATCAGTCCGGAATGATCAATGTTGTTAATAAATATGAGAAGTCCACCGTGAAAGGGAAACATAGAAGGGAGTTATGGCCAGGGGAGATAAATGTGAAACAAAGAACTGTTTCTCTTGAAGGGTGAGGGGTTTTTGGCTTCAATCCAGTACATGACTCTGGAAGTAAGTTCAAGTAGATACAAAAAAAGAAAAATGGGGTAGATAAATATTTCTATCAAAAAATTTACGTGTTCGAAATATTAGAGCACCTTTTCCCCCTTCAAAGAGTTCTTTCAGCTTCAAGACTAAGTGAGATTCAGTGGCAAGAACTGTTATCTACTGTATGAACTTGAGGATCGTAACTTCACGGACTTTCATCAAATTATCTCTCCTGTGTTAAGAACGCATTGAAGAAAAAAAGGGAGAGTTAATTGCAATATTTCTTATCTCACTTTAAGCTGCAATGTTTTGAGAAGTAAATAAAATAAATCCATATAAAATTTTATTTTTATTTTTAAATACAAATAATGTTAGTGTTGTGTATGTGTGTGTTTGAATTGTGTCAGTGTTGTGTTTATTTGGAATGAATGTAATTTACAAGAGTGAAAGGAAAGGGTTGCTTATCGAGGAATATCGAATGCCCTGGGGGGGTGGACACATGGGAGTGTGTGTGACGCCTGAAGAGTAAAAGTAAGTTATTAGCGAGAATGGAATGGGTTAGACACGCCCCGAGGAATACCGAGTACTCAGGGGTGAAGGTGTGACGTCTGAAGAGTAAAAGTAAGTTATTAGCGAGAATGAAATCGGTTAGACACCCCCGAGGAATATCGGGTACCCTGAGGTGAGTACAAGATGTCTGGTGAATAAAAGTAAGTTATTAGTGAAAATGAAATGGATGCGACCACGCGCCGAGGAATATCGAGTATTCTGGGGTGAGTGTGTGACGTCTGAAAAGTAAAAGTAAGTTATTAGCGAGAATGGAGTTGGTTCGATGCCGTCCCTGGAATATCGACTACACTGGTGGCGGAGTGAATGTGATCAGACTTCTCCGTGGTGGAGATATCTACTGCATGTTTTATTCTGAGGTGCAAACAAGAAGCTAGCATTTTAGGATATCGTCGTAGTATACATATAAAAGCAGAGTTAGTAACCAGATCGAGATGTCAAATGACTGCAGTTCAGAAATACGATACGCGTGAAAGACCACAAAAAGAAGGAAAACGTGCAGAGGGTCGGCGATTACCTCAGCTGTTTGTTGGCCCATAAACCTCCCACATTATATATATAATTTTTTTTATTAGTACCTTTAATCTTATATCAAAAAAGGGAATTGTAAAAAAACCTGTAATTGGTGAGTTGATGGTAATTAACTCATCATCAGAGCTGCACATACTCCTTATTTGAATAACATATTGTTAGAACCTATTACAAAAAGAATTTGTCGGGAATGGTGGGACTGGAAAAGACTTCAAACCGGCAATGTTTTCCTATCGGACACGGCCCTTTTGTGAAACGTATCCACACCGTCCTGAAATAACGTTTTTGTATTTTGTCTCAAACGAGCTCATACCGGGAAAAAGCCGTATATGGAAACTTGTAATGGAATTGGAACTATATCTTACGATAAAAAAAAAAAAAATTATGGGCATTTATATTTTCACTAAAACAAGGACATCCAAGCAAGTCTATAAACTCTGTCCAAATTTTCCCTAAAGAGTTGAAAATCCGGAGCAAAACACATCCGTGGAGTTTACAAAACACCAATAACATCATAGAAATGACAGAAAGTAGACGTCGTTAAAAGTTCAAATGTTTCTTTGTGCGAAAGTTCCTAGTTGGAACACTAGAATAATACAAAATTCAATTGTTATTTTTAATGAGATCCTTCATAGGACTCCATTGGAGAAGACATTAGGACGATTCTTCGGAAACTTTTTTTTTAAAAGTCAGTTAAGAACATGGAACAGGTGGCTCTTATTCTGTCACACCTTTACAGATCGTTTTTCGACTCGGAAGGAAAAACGAATATCGGTTGACCCTTGTTTCAAGGTTCATCAACCTGGTACGACCAAAGGAATTTTAAGTATTTAGTAGTAGATTGGCGCTCAACGATTTTCTTCACGTAATGCATATTTGCCTTTTTAGACTGATCGGATGCGTCGTGCGTGAGCAGTGTTTTTAACAAAAATTTGAGCGAAACGAAAACATGAAAATTACAACAAAACAGACACATGCCTAAGATAATAAATATAACAAATAATTAATCATACAGAGAGAAAAAAATTTAAAAATTGCGCTGTTCTTAGTTTTTCACTTAAAAGACTTACTTTAGTGTTACTTCGTTTTTCCTTTTTTTTATTATCAACTGACCTTATTTAAAGTTTTATTGTTGAGGATGAAATTTCTTTACTTTTTTTTACATCAACGTGTCTCAAAAGGTTGTAGAAGCGGTGAAAACTTCAAAACTTCTTATCGCACTGCAAAGCACGACTTGGACTGAAAGTCCAATAGATTCCCCCTCGTTCCATCGGGAGTGAGGGCTGTGAAGGGTTAGTTGGGAATTTAGTTGAGAGAAGGCTAAAGAAATCTTCCAAAAGACGACCGGGGGACCCCTTCTTGCCTTTTCTTCAAGCCCTCAGGCAAGAATTCAACCCCGTTCTCCAGCCCACGTAGGACTGGAGGTGTTTTTGCCAAGAAAAGGTGCCCGCCCCTTGCCACCCCTGGTGCATTGATTTCACATTGACCCGGTTCTCCTGAGGCCCACCCCGCCGATGATTTCCTCCCTGCAACTAGAATGGACCAAAGAGATGCATCGGCTGTACTTTGGAAACTCTGGAGTGATTGAGCCTCCCGGTTGTGTGAAAAATCGTTAACCTACTCCCAAAATCGAATTGAGTAATTTAAAGATAATTAGGGATATATTTTCTCCGAATCTATTTATTTAAGGGCTTTAAAATTTGTAAAATTTCAATCCTTAAGATATATTTATCAAATGCCTAAGTTAATTAATATTGCCCAATAATCAAGTAATCTATTAGCGAGAAAGGAAGGGGTGGTAATTACGAGGAATATTGATTACTCTGGGTAGCATTTTAGAATATCGACTTAATTTTCATATAAAAGCAGAGAGTCAGTAACAGATGGAGACACTCAAATGGCTGCAGGTTGACGCGTGAAAGGACATGAAATTGAGTACACAGAGAAGAGAGCAGAAGACAGGAGGGCCTGGCGGGATTGGTACATGGGGTCGCTAAGAGACGGACTCGTCTGTGCGACTGAACAACAACAATGGTGCTCCTTGATATGGAAAAGGCATTTGTGTCTGGCAGAATGAAATATTCCACAGACTAATCGAAAAGAAATTCCCATTCTACATTATAAAAGTTAATCCTACCTACAGTATCTAAAAGCATATTTTCGTAAAGTGATGTCTTCCCTCATAAAACAGCTGATGGCGTTCACCAGGGATCGAGTCTGAGACTAACGCTCTTCTGCTTCTACCCTCCACTCATGGAAGGTTAGTGCTATAGTCAAAACCGGAGCCTTGATGTCGTGAATCGGTTCTACAGTGGATGGAAGCTTAAAGTTAACACAGCCAAAACTGAAGCCATTTTATTTACAAATTGCAGACCGACCTCGCACGAAAAAACTATGCCACGAGACACTATAACTGAACGGTCCAAAAACGAGACATACTTTGGCTTAAACCTAGTCTCCGCCATAAAACAATTCTTGCCCCTATTGTCCAACAGCTCGGTATAAACGCAAGGAACAAAATGTTAATTTATATGAACATAGTAGCCTTCTTTGATTTTGATTGTTATCACTGACTTTTGCCAGGGATTCCGTACAATTCGATATGCTTCTTGCCTGAACCTGGCATAAGACTAAGGCCTTAAGTGCTGCCTGACTCGGAAAAAATGAAGTTACTACATAACTAAATGTTTGGCTTAGTGTTACGCTTCTTATTTATTTAAATTTCGTTATGCTTAGGTTAGTTGTTTTTACATCATTTTTTCCCATTTTCTCTCAAATTAATTATGTGCATATACTCAATGCACCTTACGATTAAGACAAATAAGTGCCGCGCCATTTTTCTTTAATCCTATGTACAAATGTGTTCAAATTGTCAAATAAAAAATATACAATATTACACACAAGCTTTACCATAACAAAACAAAATAAATAAAATTAATTGCCTATAATAATAGCAATGATATATGAATAATTAAACATGTCGTAACAAAGTTTATATGATTATTATGGCAATAATATTAGCATGCTGCTTACAAATATTTATAAATAAACGTTAAATAATATATCAGCAGTCATGCTTTTGTGATTAATTTCTTCAAATCACACAGTCAGCAAAACATACAATCGAAATTTCAAAATCAGAAGCATTACCGGAAGGATATCGAATTAATCGAGATTGTACATTAACACTAACATTTAATTAAGATCAGCACGGGTTAATCCAATGGGAATTATGCTCTATGGACATTAGAGACCTCAGTGTATAATTCAATGACATTTCTGTGTTTATACAACTTGTATTACAACAATACGAGGTTGAATACAACAATACATGGTGGAAATGGGAAATAAAGAATCATATCGACTCGCCTGCGGACAGGCCACACCAGGCTGACACATGGGGATCTCCTCGCCAAAGAGAGAACATCGAGAACTTTCAGAAACCCTCTAAACTTAAATCTAAGTTAAGTTCTATTTAAATAGTATGAATGTGTATTTTAATTGGCTTAGGACATTAGGGTTAAACAAAAATAGAAGTAATAAAAAATTTAAAAAAATGCTAAATAGTCAAAAATAGACAAAGCGTCATAAGCCGACAATAGTCCTAGCTACTTGCAGGCCGAAAAAAATGCTTGGTGTTGACGTAAATATTACAAAAAAAATATATATATAAACAAAATATTAACTTTTTATGATAAATTTACGTACCCACTGTTTATTTTATGTTTGTTCGCTGTGTTGCCGATTAATTACACCATAACACAGCGAGTTGTTGTTTTTTCGGAGAAAAATTTTCAAGCACGTTTTGAATATTTGTAAAACTTCCCAGTGAAAATTGGTTCGTCATGCTTACAACAATGTATATGCAATGATGTAGCATATTTTTGTTGATTTATTTCTTAAACTGCGTATTCACGTAGGACGGATTTGTAACAGTTCCTGTACGAAAAATGCCATAAAATCCTTAAGTTGAACCTTTTTTTTTGTAATTGTAAAACAGTAGTGTAAAGCGTTAGCCTACCTTGGTTCATTTTAAATGGTGTCGTATCAAGCGTTTTATAGATTCTATTTCAAGTGATGTTTATAAAAGCAATGGGCGTACCATTTTTAAAACAAAAGAGAATTACAACACCAACTGTATAAACAATAATATATTTGTCAGAAACTCCACACTGCACCCGCATACCTTTTGTTTCTAGGGTTTTAGAAACATACTATCCTTCTTTGCTAAATGGCCTCATTTAATACAAAAGACAATTGTAATTTGTTAACATTACATGAAAGGGAATAATTTACGTCCAAATCAGTGGATTATATTTAAATTTCAAACATCCTTTCCTCAGTAAGTATTATTCTTGTCGCAAATAAATTGCCTTTATTAATTGCGAGCTTCCCTTTTTGTTACGACCCCTTTTCGCTACGACCTCCTTTTCCTTTTCTTAATTAACTCCTTCTTAAACTGTTTTAATTAAAATCGAATATCTCGAATAGATATTAATAATCGTTTTGCACCGGTTTTCAACATTTTGTCGTCATTTAAAAGTTAAAACCAAATCGGGTATGAAAGAAAAAAAGAAACACACGCCTCCAACGTCTTTATTCAATTTACCGAACGAAACGAGGAAAGTATTTTAAATCAAAATATTTGAATAGGGTAAAAGGAAAGAAAAGCGGATTTAATGGATTGAAAGTCTGCATGCATCGACCAATCGCTTTTAAAGGATGAGTTTGGCTCGGATTTTTCCGACTGATAAATAGTTTCACACAAAAGCCATTTGGTAAACCTTTAGCAGATAAAAGTAACTTTTTTTCAACGAAATTATAAAGAATATGAGCACAAAGTTTCAGACAAAATCGCCAACTTATAGTTCTTTAATAAGATAACAGAAATTTTTTTATTTTGAATTTTTATAAATTTTTGTAAGTTCTAAGCTAAAGTATTGAGAAATTTGGTGAGCTTTGTTAAATGATTCTGCACCAACAAACCACTAGAGATGGCGAAATGCTGAAACAGACATGACGCCAATGAGAATAAGCAATCGGGGTGATAAGACATGATCCAGTCACAAAAAAATTAATTTTGTCCTCTCTAAGCAGAGACATATTACATGTTTAGCAGATTGTTGTAGACAATGGAAAATAAAGATAAATGAAAGCAACTGCATCCTCAGATCAGTTATAAATACACCGTAAATGCTACCATCCACAATTTAAAATTTCATTTATCCAAAAATTAATCAAGTTTCATCACTTTTATTAGCGAAGTGAAATGTAATTATTGATTACTTGCTCCTCTCAATAATATATAAATAATTTTATATATGCATATTACATATAATAAATAGTTTTATATATGCAAATTACATGTAATTAGAAACTGCAGGTTGTAATAAAATATTATATTTTAAAAAATTGTCTAAAGTTAAAGTATACCAATCACTAAATGAACTTCATCATTAAAGATTAATACTTCCTCACTCCTGTTTATTTCATACAATACAATTTGATGGTTGTATTGAAAATAGAATAAACTGCTAAAATGATGTCAGTTAGATGAGCAACGGCTCCATTTCATGATAAAGAAAAAACGTGATAAGGAAACCAGAAATGTGCCAGGCAAGGTATATAAGTACAGCGTAAATGAGATAATTATTCCGCAAAGTGTGGCCCTATTTATGATGTCAGTAATTTGAACATTCCGGTGTATTGTTTTAACGTTGAAATTAATTAATTTTGAAAAGCCTTTATTTTCTTAAGCACGGATTGATGATAACTGTTCACTTTTAACGAATATCAGATTGTGAATCATAATTGTATGTCTGTTGACAAAATTTTATACTTGAAAACACACCGCAAAAAAAAAAAGAATAATAATAATACCATCTTTTCTGCAATGAGCTTATTTTATTTTAAATAATTCAGTTTAGGAGTTTTGCAGAGAAGGATAAATTAAGCAACAGCACTACCCGTTAACATGAAATATTATGCACTTTAAAATTTTATGTATAAACGTTATCATCAAACAAACTAAAATTTTACAAAAACATTAATATAAATTAATTCCTCTTGTATAATTTCACTTTCAAATCTGAATTTGTATAAATATTTTAAATGTGTTCAAAATCAAAGATAATAAAATAAATTTTTCCACCATTATGATTGGAGGGAAAATATTGCTTTTTTAGTTTATTTATTTTTGTTTGTAATTAGTATTATTAGTACTTCCAATATTTTATTCATTACTTTAATGAGTAAAAGAGTAAGTGTACAAAATTATAAGCATTAAAAATTTTTAAAAAAATTAAACCACCAAATTGAAATTGCAAAAAGTTTTAAAATATTGCAATTTAAGTTTAAACAGTCAATAGTTTGTAAATAAAAAATTATTATAATAATAGACATACCTGGCGAGCTAACAATGATTTTATCTATCATCGACAAAGAAAAGTCATAAACAGTTTCGAGCAAGCTAAGCATAACAGAATCGTTGCCCAAACAGACAATGCGTCTGCACAGAGGCCGAATCAATGTCAACTGAAAAGTGGGGGGCCAGAAAGAGTTACAATTGTACAATTATCAAAGAGAGCAACAGTTGAGTGACCAGCATGATAGCCCAGTAGTTGTGACTGCATCAATAGACTACCTTTCAGTATCCCCCCCTTACCAGATGTACAAGTCAGCATTATCTCTGCTCCTTCCTACCACATGACAATTTTTCTTTTCCATGGTCAATTTAGACTATGAACCGAAAAGTCGTGTCAAATTAAAGCATTTCGTTTCTGTAAAATATTTGCAGAAAGAAATTTCCACCCGTTACTTTTTGAATTACATTTTCCAATTGATTAATTACATTGTTAAAAGCTGTATTTGTGTAAATGAAAATTTGAATAAATCATCAGTGTATTAACTTTTTTGCAATTTTGTCTCAGTAAATTTTATTATTTATGCCAATTAGTAAAAATTTAGGGGGCAATTTTACCATTATTTCTGTTGATTTGGACAGAAACAATAATTGTATATATTAGTAAAACAAAAACAATATGAATCATATTATCATTTCTTCTGAGATATTTTGAATTCTGCAAGTATAAGCAACCAGTAGCTAGATCATATCTGATCATTCAGTTCTGCTTATACTAATGTTCAAACCAGCAGATACAAAAGATACAAAAACATTTTACATGGTGGAGAAAGGAAAACCAACCATAACTTTTTTTAATTATTCAGAAATCATGAGCTGCGGTCTGGAATCTCACAATTTCTGAATAATTATCGATTAACTGTCACTAATCACCAACTTTTTTTTAATCCTACATTTTTGGCTCATTGGCCCATTCTTACCAACTCCAATGATTCATTCCCCAATTCTAGTCTCTGTACAACAGATTTTAAATACACCGGAACTTTGGGCTAGACGGAAGTAAATAATCCTGGCTAATGAACATCCTGGTATGCTTATTCTCATGCTGAAACCAGCAATGATCGAAGCCACACAAAACTTTTGACCAACAATACACAAGGAAATAGTATTACGATGATACATAGGCTCATAAAGTTTGATTAACAAATTGGCAGTAATTTTTAAAATTGTGAATCTTAAATTTTTGTGGTAAAGGGGTGTCGATGGTTGCACTGGTTGTCATTGACGTGGTGCTCATCACTTAGACTATTGTAAATTCACACAGAGCAGTTTTTGTCGACTCGACGGATCGTTCTATTAGTTCAAAGCAGGGTGTACACAGGACACTGCAAGCTCTCTAGGTCTGCTTTTCTGTTGAAACCTGTCGGCTCAACTCATGGTTTCACCAATGGCAAGCAAGTGACACAAATGTTTCGACTCATAAATCAATATGGGGTGTTTAGTGACCGTTAGTCAATGATTATTCGGAGATCATGAGATGTGGTCTGGTGTAACATAGGTTTTAGAAAAACATTTTCTTTATCATACAAACGTTTTGATCTTTATTGAGATCATCTTCAGGGCCTGGGATTTATAAACATTGTTTAAATTTTACAAATACATGTAAGATGTTAAAAAAATGAATTTATACAATGCTTAGAAAATTAGATTAAAAAATAAATAAATAAAAAGAATTTATACAATGCTAGAAAATTTTTGATTTAAAAAATAAACAAAATGAATTTATACAATGCTAGAACATTTTATATTAAAAAAATGAATACAATGCTAGAAAATTTTAGAATAAAAAAAATGAATCTATACTTTTTTCCTAAAATTTTCTAGCATTGCATAAATTCATTTTTTTAATCTAAAATTTTCTAGCATCGTATAAATTATTTTTTTATAAATCTAAAATTTTCTAGCATGGTATAAATTCCCTTTTTTTCACATCCTACATTTGTAAAATTTAAACAATGTTTATAAATCCCAGGCCCTGAAGATAGTCTTAATAAAGATTGAAACTGAAACGTTGGCACGATAAAGAAAATGTTTTTCTAAAGCCTACATCACACCATACCGCACCACACGATCTCCGAATAATAATAAATCAATGTTTTACGGTAGTGTTGATCAGAGTATTGCTCTCTGTTCACACAACGCAGCGGCCTGTCAAGCTTTGTGTAAGTGATTTAGAGTTCTATTTTTGTTCTTTTAAATTAAATTTTGTTAACTGTACTGCATAAAAAAAGTGATGAAACTCTCATGCAGTCCGTCAAAGAAAGGCCATCAGTTTGAGACATGATAAATTCCACAGAAATTCTGCGTTAAGAAGCTTGAAAAAAGATATTATGGACATTCTTGTTAAATTAAAAAAATTCTTTTCATCCTCCTTTAATTGGGGCTCCATTTAAGAAAACATCTATATAGCATGGGTCTATTCAACGATGATCACATTTGCAGATTATGCAATGGGGAGGAACAGCCGCTCATCTTCAAATGCGAAGCAACGGCTCAATGAAGGTATAACTTAGTATTAAAAAATAAAACAATTAATAAAATAAAATAAAAAGCCGGGAATGAAATCGTAGCAGCAGCAGTCAATGACTTAATCCTTCTGAGAAGAAGGATTGAATCGATGGCACTGAACTAGGTAACTAGGAAGGTACAATAAGCTAGAAGGCTGCAGTGCCTGGGAAGCACAAACCCCTTCTTCCTAACATCCATTGCTATCATCAAGTGTGAACATTTTGCCCAGTGTCAATTCAATGGTTGAGAGTGAACTAACCTTAAGGTAAAGATCCAAGTTTTGAATCTAGTGGTCCTGAATTTTTGTACCTGGTTTGCATGAACAAAAAACCACCTAGCTTGAGCTCCTTAGTCATTTCATACACACAGGAGGGCTTAACATCAATAACACAACGGATGAGAGGTCAAACTATACTTTTATGTTATTCTCAGTATTCTAGGTATTCTAACCCAATGGCATCATTAGGCATTTCCAATAATTTGTCTATCCAAACTGTTTCCCTCTATCAGACGCATTTCAGCTTCTCAATATCTTCAAAAGGATCAGAAAAGACCAAATATCATGGTCCTTCAACCAATTTTCATCACCCGACGGACCACAAGAGGAAATTTAACAAATTACCTCCCTTTTGAGTAATATAAATACAACATAATGCAATAAGTTACTGTCAACTATATCATTAAAATTTTTAAGAAAACTAAAAAAATTAAACATAAACATAAATTGAAGTTCCTACCGTGAATGGTGAGCTCCGTGTCTTTGTTTATTTCATAAAGCCGGATGGCCTCGTCCAACTCCATTTGTGTCGAGATAATGCAAGGATCACCTAGAGGAAAACAAGTCGTCATTTTCAATCCATAATGATTTTTTTTTAAATATTTCCTTACCATCTTCATCCACCCATTTCATTGTGAAAACCTGTTCCTGATTAAAGCGGCATATATCGCGCATTTCTTGGCAAAGCTGATCTAGTGTTACATGAGGATCTATGTATGTAATCATAATCTCCCTAAAATGATATAGTTAGATAATAAATTATTATATAATAAAAATTATAAATTCAATGTAAGGCAAAATCAGCAGTACTCACCCATTGTATGCGGTTTTAACGCGAATTTCTGGAATTTCTACATCTGACGCAAGTTGGGTAGGCATGATTAGTTTGTTAAAAAATCTTTTGCTCTTTCTAATTCTACGCTTATAAAACCTAGTCACTACAATGTACACCTCCCAAAGGCAATCCAACGTGAAGATAAGAGAAGTCTTGTTTATCAAAACTCCATTAAAACCTGAAAAATAGCCAATAAAAGAAAACTATAAAACCTATTTTATATGTGTTGAGCAGAATGTATAAATTTAGAAATGAAAAAACAAATTCATTTTTATTGTTGTCAAACAAAATTTTGTTCTTTAATCATAAGTTTATCTACTACATATTCTACACTTGAACTGATGAAATCAGAATCCCCTCTTAAGTACTAAAAAGATAAATATTAAGCAATATTTATATTTGAACCTGAAATTCATCAATGTGCAGATTTTAAAAAATAAAATATATAACAGACATCATCGCTCAGTTTTCCTGTCAAAAATATACTTTATTACAGTTTTGGCACTTCATCAAGAAACTATGAGCCATTGTTTTGCCTAAAAATTTATTTTACCAGCTTTTATTGTTTTTATTTATTTATTTTCTTAGGTAGAAAGTTTTGGGGGACCGCGGTAGCCGAGTGGTTAGCATGAGAGACTCTCACGCTGCGGTCGTGGGTTCGATTCCCACCGTCGCCTCTGGTCCTTTTTTCCCGATAACCCCCAATTTGAACAACATATATAAGAATTCGTCATGGCTAATATCAAAGATCATAAGGCAAAAAAAAAATTAAAAAAATAATAAAAAAAAATAAAAAAGTAGAAAGTTTATTGAATTATTTGAAAAAATTTATTAATAATTATTAAACTTTAGTTAGTTACCGTCATGTTAAGGCCATAGACCATTCAATTGCCATCTTGGAAAAAAAAAAAAGGAAAACTGAGATAGAAATTAGCCGACTCATTATTAAGTCTCTGTGGAAAGGAAATACTTAGCGAAGTAAACAAAGAAGAAATCCAGAAAATTCTAAACAACCATAATGGTAGTGCACTTTGGGGGATTTGGAAATAAACACGAGTCAACTCCACAATAGAACTTTTAGGTAATACTGACTTTCATGTGAAACGAAGACTATAATCACCAGAGCCCCGGTAGACAAAGAAAAAAAGGTGTAAATGAATTGTGCAGCCAAAAGAAATATGAAATTTAAATTTCAACACATTTTCTTCAAATTTCTAAAATACTGATTGAACTTGTAATATTCACAGAGTATTTCTGAGCGCAAAAGGATCATATTTAGAAAAATACGTTGAGTACACAAAGATGATTCATATTTTCTTGAAAAGAGGTCAAAAATTTGCACCGGATTACTTAGAGAATTGCTTTTTCAAACTGGCTCTTCCTCAAACTCACAAATCCTTCATTTAAGTGTCAACATATGAAATTGTACCTTTTCATATAAGTTATATACTCTGAAATTCTTAACGTTCATTATTTATAAATTAATATTTTGACCACAGAAGATTGTGATTAGTTTTTTTTTTAATCACATAATTGGCAATTTTGAACAGAGTAATTTAGTCCAATGGAAAAAAATATAATAAAAATATTCATTTTTACACCATTAAACATAAATATTTGTTCAAAAATCAAACAATAATTTTGAAATGTATTTAAAATATTTTTAAACTTGTCTCCCAGAGCGTACCAAACCATGTCAGAATATTTAAATTTTATGTTTTTTCCAAACAATTAATACATTCCCCCATGTACAAAATAGAAATGATTACGTGAAAAAATTAAAATGAAAAATGATGAAAAAATTAAATGAAATGGTTCTACTACTGTCTTTACACTTTAAAGTGTTAGATGTACTGATTGACCACTTATCTATCAAGAACTCTTGGTATGGTATGGATAAAAAAAATAAATTCAACTGTTATCTCCAAACTTTCGACATATTTTAAGGTCATCATCATGGCAAAATAATCTTAAATATTTCTACAAATTGATGTAACTAATAAACGATTTCAAATTTCAATGAAGACAATTTGTCTAGATTTTCAAAGAAATTTGAAACCATTTATTAAAAACTCAATTATGTCATTGTAGACATCTTTAAGATTGTTTTACCCTGATGATGACCTTAAAATAGGTCAAAAGCACGGCAGATAACAAGTTTTATCTTTTTTCTTTTTTAATCTTGTTTTTTTTCATCCAGACCATCGAGTTCCAGAGTATTCATGACATATACACTTTGCAGTTTCTTGAAGAAGTGAATACACATAGAGCAAGAATAATTCAATCAGGATGATCGAAAATTACCAAATTATGGGGATGTCAACTACATTATCTCGCTAGCTTCAACAAATAACAAAAAATATTCCAATAAAGTAAAGTTAACACAAATATTGAAGTACGAATGAATGGCCTTGCTTCTTTTAAATATTTTAAAGAAGATTTGGACTCTTGAACTCAGCAACACAAGACCCAACTACAGTAAAAAATAAATGTCGGACTATAGTTAATATTTAATTATTTGAAGATGATATATATTTACAATCAGCATTTCAGCAAGTTTATATAGAATATTTTTATTTTCCCTCTACTCTTTATTATTTTTCTTTCTCTACTTCCTTGAAGTCAAAGGAAATTTGAATTTTCATACTTTCTTTTTTAGATGGGCTTGTAATATTTATGGAAATTAGTTTTGTCATGTAAAGGTAAATTTATATGCTTACATATTGAGAATACAAAGAAAGAACCACAGCAGCAATTTAGAATTTTAAATACCTCTGTATTCTCTCTATATCCGCATATATACATACCAATCGTAATCAAGGGTAATGAGAACTGCGGATAATAAGAGACGCCTCAAATTTGACATTTCGAAGCATTTTCTTCTATCTACTATTTTTTTTTCTATCTTGTTTGCCTATCGTCAATTATGTACACATATTTCAGGTTCCTTTCAATAAGAAAAATACAATGTATAACAAACATAAAGTTTATCCCATGCAGGATATGTACATACATCAACAGGATTGTACCTATCTACAACACAAAAATAAATTGTAAAAAAATTGTTAGTGGACTGAAAAAAAGATAAATTCCACAGTTGAAGATGGTTATGAAACAGGAAAATTTGCTCGTTCAGCTTTCTCAAAGAATATTGTTATAGGAGGATGCTTTGTTGGTTTTGCAACTGCTAGAAATTTTGTTGGAGAGGGTTCATTACTTGAGTTAGCAGTGGTGTTATGATGTTTCGTTCCCCTATTGGATCATATTGTGAATTTTAAACTCTATTTGACATGAAATGAAACCACTTAACTTTCTGGATTTATTTACTTTACTGAAAACCCTGGATAAGACATTAATTATATCAACAGTAATTATATTGTATCTCAAAATTAAAAAGATGAAAATTATGAATTTAATTAAATGCTTGTAATGTTAAATTTCTCTCAGACCAAACAACGGTTAGCAGTTTCTTCAATGTCATAAAAGCACAAGTTGCAAGAGTCCAAGCCGACCGTAAAATCTCACTACTATATTAATGTAATTTGATAGCAATTATTCAACAAAATGTAAATTGTGAAATTAAGTGAATTATGTGAAAATAACACTAATAATTTATTATATTATTGATTCGAAAACAGAAATTAAAATTATGAAAACTATAATAGATACTTCAAGAATTTATCCTTTTAGCAATTTTGTGATTGTACGTAAGTCTTTTGAAAGATGCGACAAGTTCGATTAAGCATAAGGTTTTACAGGAAAGTATTCAACGTGTTTAAATTCTTCTGAAAGCGATCAGTATTTCAGTTTCGGAGTGGAATTGTTTGAAGTTTGTATCAAGTTAAGTTGTGTCAATCCAAATTAGATAAAAGTTTTATTAGACTGGTCATTTTAAACTGTTCATTATAAACAAAAAGGTAAGAATAAACATAAGTCCCTGAAGCATTGGAAAAGTTATGTATGCAATGTTTATTCTAGAGAGAAAATACAAAATCAACTAATGATTCTTTAAAATAGCCGTATTGTTTCAAAATCCATTTGTGCTGAGGATAACAGCAATAAAAAAACAACTTAACACCACACTCGCATTCAAGCCCACTATTTTTAAATTAGACACAAAAACCACAAATACAAGAAATTCTATAGCCATAAATTTCAATAAAAATCGATAACAAAAAAATAATACAAAAACCTAACACTGAGAATGGTGAGAATCACTGACCAAAACAGCGAGGACAAGCGGAGCAAAATGATCAGAAGCCCAAACGACAGAAGCAGATTTTATTAAATGGACAACATCCACAGACATACAAGAAGCCTCATAAGCTAAACAATATATGGGGTTGTAAAATAAACTTGTAATGTTTTTTTAATTTGTAAATTCAATAAAAATATACAGTATTTGTAAACAAATTTAATCAAGAATAAACTATTTTGTTACACTATCTTTGCCATTGTCCATGTAATTTTGTAATTCCCAGGTTTTTGAGCAATTAACTCCTCGATGTGTTATAAGCAGTCCTTATGTGAAGTGAAGCTTTTCCTATTAACAGAGTTTTGCAGAACTCAGAATAATTTAAAATTTGAAAGCACAATGTTAGGCAAATATAGTGGGGTAGCATATCCCAGCCAAGCTCCAATTTCTGGCGAGTCTATAAAGACAGGTAGGGGCGAGCGTTATCCTGGTAAAAAAAAAAAAGGAGATTAGCCAATGATGGTTGTTTTTGTCAATGGCTGACACTGATCACTCAGAATACAGTTCACACTATAATTAACCGTTTAGTTCAGAAGAAGTACTATGGGCTAAGCTAAAATAGGGTCATTAACATTAATTACATTTTAGGAGGGAATCACAGATAGATATGATTCTATAAATTCTTCTCGATCAATATGTAAACAACAAACATATCCAGCTGTTCTCAAAGACGTTAAAATACTTGTACGAGATATTTTAAGTGTCTCTGTAATGCCTCATGTCATTGAGTGTGTGTTATTTAAGACAAAACTTTGGTTCTGTCAAAAATTTTGACAAATTTGGTTATTATCAATAATTGTAGGGCATCTTCCAAATCGAAATGTCCACTAATGGGTGTGCTTTCTCCCAAAATGTCATCACCATATACAGCCTGAGCAATATTTTTTCTCTTTGTAATAAAAATACAATTAAATGTTGAAAATGTGCTATTTTTACTTACATATTATGTTAGGAAAACACCTTGTAAAAAGACATTCCAACGAAACTGACAAATAAAAAAAGGCTTAACTAGCCCTTTTTCAGATTGTGTAAACAATAATGATTAATTCAATATACAAAATACAAAATAAATAAAATTGAATTACTGAAAAACTAAGGAGTTATTTTACAACTCAATAGACCCCTTCACTCTACTGTCTAGTAGGAGTTAGTAGTAGTCGAGTAGTTGACCCTATATCTTCCATCTAACCTAGAAAATAAGCATTGTTGCTCAGTAATTTTTTTTTTTTTTTTTTTTTTTTTTGTGCCCCCAAGGTTAAAATTGGCGGATCAGAGCTCATCAAGGCCGGCGTCCCCAAGGGAGTATCAGGGACAATACCTACACCATAACACCCTGACTTTTTTGACACCGCAATCTTCTCACATTCTGACCCAACCTTGTAGCAAAAGCAACCCATGATCACGTAGACCTCCTTACTCAGTGGCGCATTAAGCTAAATGAACAAAAGAGCTGGCATGCAATGTACACACTTAGAAAAACCATCCCACCAAGGCACATACCTTTGGTTCTATATGGACAGCAAATTTACATGGAACATATACATAAAATAAACAAAAAAAAACAAGAAATGAATCCACAATAAACTAACAGGGGGGCAAATAAACACAGCGCTCATCACTGTAAGTTAAAGGTCCCGAATAAATGGCCCTGCATTTGAACCTGACATACTTATAAATGGGCTAGTTTTTTAAACACTTTAATGATTATTTAGAATTTTTTTCTTTTTTGCCTGTATTTAAAAGTCACCTTGAGTTAGTGACCCAACTGTGGACAAGGTGCAATACCTTCGACACAAGGTCACAAGGTACTTTGACTAACGCCTCAGACTAAATCTCACACACGACTGAAACGTCAGAAGGGCACGATACACAACTCTTGCTCGACTTCTTGGCAGATGTTCTAATTACCTCACAAAAATAAAAAGCTGCTTTACAACACCACTCTTAAGCCGATATGGACTTACTGACTGGAAGTGTGGATTCACAATATGCCGATATGGCCAACATCTGCCACATTCAAACTGTCCTATCTTTAATCCAACGAAAAATACCAGATGCTACATATTACACATCAAACCTACACATACAGACTTAAATAGCCTTTTCGTTCAAGATGAAATCCGTTCCTGTTATCGCAAAATTCACAAAACTCTCCCAACCACTGTAAATCAGCACATGAGAAACCGAATTCCCTCGAACACTCCTTGCCAACTGAAGAGACAATGGCTGCAAAATCTCCTAGGAAGTTATGATGATGATTGGCAAAGTGATAATGCCACAAGTATTAATTAAACAGACAACATTTTAGTATCATCGAAGTACTACCTATAAGTATTTTCTCTTTTTTTTTTTCTTTTTTTTTTTTTTTAATTTTCTATATATTTCCTTGTACATTGTTACATTTTACCTATTTTAAGATGGCACTGGATGTGTATGATTAGGTCTCAAGGAGGTCCCGAGGCCTCCGTCGGTTGAGGAGGGTTTTCAAGAGTGGCGGGTTTTCAAGATGGGGATGAGTGGATAGGGCTCGAGCAGTATGGTTAGGGCGGTTCGAAAGGTTGGTGTGGAAGGTTTAGAATCTGGACCTGATCAGTTCTTTGACAAAAGGAATGTTGGGGTCTCTGTATGAGTTTAGTGACATAATAAGGTGACAATTTGTCTAAGGATTTTCAATAGGAAGGATTGACTGCGCTAGATATCGGATGGCTTGGCAGTACCACACAGTTCCACTGTGTGTCCATACTGGTCTTAGTAAAGTCTTGAACTGTGTAAAGTCTTAGTTGGTCAAAGTTGATTTCGGTCTTAGAAGTCTTCATAGTAGTTCAAGTCTTGTGGTTGTTTTTTAAGTCTTCTGTTGGGATTCCATGTCAGACTGCCAGACTCGAGATATAGTCCCAGGTATTTATCTTGAGTCGAAACTGGTATCTCTTTGTTGTTGATATGTAATGGAGGGCAAGACTGCTTTTTCAGCATAAAAGTACGCTGAGTGCATTTTTCTTCGTTCAGTCTTGTCCTCTATTTTTTACACCAGTCTTCAATAAGCTCAAGGTGTTCCTGGATGTTGGATGTTGGATGTAGCATGGACAGGATGTAATGTACTCAAATTTAAAAAAAAAAATGTAAGTAAATTATCTTATTTGTATTGAAAGATGTCTTGAAATAGCCAACATCGTGATGATTTTTTTATAGGATTTAAAAATGATGAATATTCCGTTAAAAAGACTTTTAAAGTAGTGTTAATTTCAAGTAAACAATCACAAAAAAAATAATTATAATAATTAAGAATAAATGTTCGAGCGATTGGCTCGTTTTATTAGTATTAAATTGATAAAGGTGTGCGACTGACGTTAAAAACCACTTGTTGACTATCGGTAACGAGAAAGAGACAGGTACGGAAACGTCAAAAAACGTCAGTTGTACAGTAAGACGCGCGCCAATTGAATTTGACATGAATTAACCATTGTAAAATACAATAAAGGTTCAAATTTGTCCAAAACTGTTCGACTCACCAACAGTCGCGTTTGTTGTCCTTTCAACCGACTGTCATCCCAGGTATTCGTAAAAGCGGACCGACAATCCTAGGTGTGAGTGTGTAACTGTGTAACCTTAGTCACTATTCATGAGTACGACGAGGTAGGAAGGGACCCGAGGTATCGAGTCGGGGGACGCGATCCAACCGGCGCCACGTATCGATACGGGCGCCCGCCAATTTGGTCTCGGCCACGCCCTGTAGCTCAACTGACTCATGCCATGACCTCAGACCTGAGACCAGTACCCGTCGTTGGCTCCTGTTCTTTTTCAAAAAATTAATTAATTAAAAAAATACAAA
Organism: Cimex lectularius; assembly: GCF_000648675.2. Taxonomy (NCBI): domain Eukaryota; kingdom Metazoa; phylum Arthropoda; class Insecta; order Hemiptera; family Cimicidae; genus Cimex; species Cimex lectularius. Next base: position 1,301,330 of record NW_019392660.1, on the reverse strand, counting down.
ATCGCTTTGAACTTTAAGTCTCGCCGGTTTTGAAAGGTCATAAGTACTTGGGATTGCATGGGTTACTATCTATCATATACTATCAATATACTACTATTCAGATACTATCTGGATACGACAATTAGACTATTTATGAACCATACACGCAAAATTTAAAACAATAAACGAACTCACGCTATTTTCAACTCAAAATACAAACATTATACAAAATTCTAACAATGTAATATTTTCTCCTTCCTACCAAGAATCAACCTGTACCCATTGATAGGAAACAAGAAAGCTGATGAGCTGGCCAAAGCAGCTACAACAAAACCAGTAATAGATAGAGAATTTAAAATATCACATTACGATGCCATCAATGTTATAAAAAAAAAGAACAATTGAAGCGTGGCAGAATAGATACAGATTTTCAAGGTAGGACACTGGTATAAATCTACCTTCCCTAAGGTCAGTTGGGGTTGGTTCACCAGAGAAAGGTTTGGGCAGTACTACCACTACCAGCACTACCACAATAGGCAGACTACATTCAAACCGTTGTATCTGTTTACAGATTATAATAACTACACATGATTGGACAGGAAGACAGTGACCTGTGTGTGCAACCAAGTTGAAAACGCGAAACATCGTATGGTACTGCAAAAAATTTGAAAAGGATAGAAAGGCACTTTTCCCTATGATAGATCAATGCAAATTGCCTTATAATTACAAATTTTCAAGACCAAAAATAACCTATGTGTCATTAATCTGGTGGACCTAAGCTTAATAAAAAGTAGCACATTAGGCAGCATACTATAACGTTGTGGGAGCGTGTATTTATAACATCACACACTTTTATTTTTACTTTATATTCTTTCTAAAGTTACAAGCGACTGAGTAACTCCAAATCCAGCCTCCTCTCCTTAGGCCTGCCGCCGTCCTTTCGTCTGCCTCCTCATCGTTGGAACTCTGCCTTATTGATTTTTATGTCACTTTGGCGACCTTTATGAAATAGCTTGTCATAAACACAAAGACTCGCGAACCTATGTATCACAGTGGCATGAGAACAACCCAAGTGCACTAGAAACTTTGCTAAACCTACCTCCACTGGAAACATTTAGGCTCCAAAAACAATCAAATTGGATAGGAACTCAACAATTCAGGCATACAGCCATAATTAACAAAATCAGACATTCATTCTTAGAAACGAGGGTTGACTACATGATCCTGGAAACATTCTTTACAACAGCCTATAAAGTCTCAACAGATTATAAAGGAGAGGAAGAACACAGGAGCGCATCAGATACAATGGTATGGTATACAGATGGATCCTAAACAAACAAAGGAAACAGATCAGGCATTTTCTGTACAAGCCCAAAGCGTGAGCAATCAAACTCATTAGGGAAGTACACTTCGGTGTAGGGAGTTTAGGATGGTTTTCATAGAATAACATTTTTAATACATAATAATAATGTTAGGATCAGTTTTTATTTGATTATGTAGGTGATCTGGGTTTGCCCTAACGTTTATATAAAAGGACACAACTTGCATCTCTCTCCTTCTATTTAGATTTAGTTAGATAGCAAGTCGGAATTTAAGAAGCATATTATCAGTGTTAATCAAAAATCTCTCTTCTTTTTTTTTTTCATTTTTAGAAAAACATTTTCCTTGTCGTGCCAACATTTTGATCTTTATTGAGACCATCTTCAGGGCCTGGGATTTATAAAGATTGTTTAAATTGTACAAATACATGTAGGATGTGAAAATTTTAGAATTTATACACTGATAGAAAATTTTAGATAAAAAATGAATTTATAATTGTAATATAATATTATTNTATATTATTAATTAATATAATTTTTTTATAACAAACACTTGTAATTTTTATAATTCCAATTCATCATTGACGTACAAAACTCATTTGACCTTGAATTTTCTTATTACTCTGAACTTTTATTAAAGTTCAAAATAAATTCAGTAGAATCTTTCATTTTCATTTTTTTAAATAATTTCTACACTCAAGGCAAATGTTTAGAGAGTTTATATAATATTTTCATATTCATTTGATGTATGTCTCAACATTCGGTAGACACAACTTTTTATGTTTAACATTTACAATTATACATTACGATGTTATCCTAGGATATTATGAATAATTATATTTTACAGTTAAATTTTGTTTGTATTCTCTAAATTATGTTAATTAGATATATTTTATTTAATTATTCATACTTACAATTAGAGAGTTCACCCATCACAATTGGCAGTTGATTCAGCTTGATCTGGATAGTTCAGCGTGGAATATTTTCGCTTTTATTTTAAAAAAATTTTTGTTCGGACAAAAGTTTCCGAAATAAATTAACATTTTTATTTCTCCCTTTGAGACCAGGCAAAATTTAATATTTAAAATTGCAGAGTTAGCACAATAAATAAATAAAATATAATAAATCAAGCAAGCTTTGATCCTACGTCTGATTAAGGTTAATTTATAACCGCAGTGTCTGCATAAACGACTACAAACCAAACTCGTGCGGCCCTTGTCATAGTTTTTTTTTATAAGTAAATAATATTTTTATGCTCTTGTATGGGTTCAATATTTATACGTACACTCAAAAAAACCAGTTTGGCCTTATCTTTCAGACACAGGACTACTCTAAATCGTGGCGTACTATTTCAAAGATTTGGTTCATCATCATTCAATAATACTCGGGGAGACAAGGTACTTTTAATTTAATTAATTAAAATGTCTGTGAATTTTTAGACAAGTGTTTCAGTTTAATATAAACAAAGTTCTGTAGCGTTCAAAAAATAAACATTGCCACTTTTAGGAGCACAAGAAAGGCACTAGTGTAGCTGCGATGAAGTTCAATTACCCAGTGCCCCGCAGGGATGAATCAGTTAAAGAAGTTCATCATGGAGTCGAGGTTATTACTTAAAAAAACAAAACAAAAATCAAAAGTTAATAAACAACCGGATTTTATTAGGTTACAGACCCATATAGATGGCTTGAAGACCCTGACAGTGAGGAGACGAAGAAGTTTGTCGACGAGCAGAACAAAATATCAATTCCGTACACTCATGATTGTTCATGCCGCGATAAGGTCAATACCAAGTTGACGGAAATGTGGGACTTTCCGAAATACGATTGCCCTTTCCGCGCCGGCGATTATTATTTTTTCCAAATGAACACCGGCCTTCAGAATCAGAGGTATGTTGGTTATCAGTTACCGTTGAATGGTGTCGTTAAATGGTTGTTTTAGCGTTTTATATAAGATGGAGTCGCTGACTGGCGAGCCTACAGTTTTCCTCGACCCGAATCTTCTGTCCGAAGACGGGTCAATTTCCTTTGCCGGACGTTCGTTTTCGGAAGATGGCAAAGTCATGGGATATGCGCTCAGTCAGAGTGGTTCCGATTGGGTGACTTTTCACTTTAAGGATACAGCCACTGGTAAAAATTAACAAATAAAATGTTATGTATTAAAGTATAAATCTTAATAATTGAATTTGTTTAGGCAAAGATTTTCCTGAGAAATTAGAGAAAACAAAGTTCACGTCTTTAGCTTGGACACACGATAACAAGGGGGCTTTTTATGGGGTAAGCAAGAAAAAAAGAAGTTATTTTTAATGTATAATAATTTCATTTTTAAACTTCATGTTTGAAGTATTTGATGTGGAATGTAGTCAAATAATTACACAGTTAATTATACCTATACATATAACCCATGACTACCGCGACTTCGATCGCCCATGCCACAAACCTCTCATTTTGACTCCTTGTTTATTCCAATTGTAAGCAAATCACGGCTTCATATAGAAACACATTTTATTAATGATTGTACTGAAGTGGGACGTGTACGATTCACAGATGTGATTCTCTAGGTCAATACTAACTTTTTTATTTTTTTTATCAACTTATTCTTAATTATATATTTACTCAATTAATTATACACTATTTTTTGAAAATTAAAAATCCTGTGTCACGATCGCCCATGCCACAAACCTCTCATTTCATCTCCCCGTTTATTCCAATTCTAAGCCCACCAGTGACACAGGGTTTTTCATTTAGAAAAAAATTGAGTAAATATGTAGTCAAATAGTTCTTTTTTTAAATTTTTGTTTGTCTTTCCTCAATACAACCACACCAATGTTAATGAATCGTGGAAATACTAACAAAAAGAAAGAAACAAATTTTTTTAAACTTCACAATCATCTTATAGGGTTGCTCAGAAAATTATGCTGGTTTTCTTTCAATTACCCCTCTACATAATAAGCAGTTTACGTTTGATGGATGATTTTGTATGAATGTCAAGACACTTTTTAATCCTCTTCCAAACAAAAATGTTTCTTGGGAATAATTCAGTCTATGAAGATGCCAGCTCGTTTTTTTTTGTATACTTTTGTTTTACAAGTATAAACTCGGTTGGAACGGTGCCAAAACGGCCAGAAATATTAATGAAGTCTGGGGCGACAGCAGTGTGAGTGAGAGCCCTGTTTATAGATGGTTTAAAAAAATTGGAGAGTAAGACATTAGCCTTGAAGACAAAGATGGTCGTGGAATCTTCCATAGATCATAACATTCTGAGAGCTTTGGACAAAGAAACTCTTTGAGAACTTGCAGAGAATCTTTCTGACCACTTTAGGGCAATTTGAAAGGTGAAAAAGCTCTAACATTGGGTTCCTCGTGATTAAATGGCCGCCAAAAAAATTATCACTATGAAGTTTGTGCAACACTTCTTTGCCCAAACAAAAACAAATCAAAATTCGTGTGATGAAAAGTGAATTGTCTACGATAGCAGCCGTTCTGGACAATTATTCAACAAAGAAGCTGCACCATATTTTCCAAAGACCCCCAATTCATCAAAAAAGGTGATGGTGATGCTTTGATGAACTTCATTTGGGCTTGAATGCTGAAATGTATTGCTCTCAAATTGATGTAATAGCACCAGAAGTTGGCGTTATTGAAGCCATCTTTGGTCAATTGGAAAAGACCGATTCTGTTAAACAACGCTCGACCCCGTCTCACAGAGGACAACACGAAAACTGTTGGATCTTTGTAAAGAGCTTACAACCATCATTTATCAGGCACCCTGGCAACTTTTTACAACATAAATAATTCACTAATTTCGTGGTCCGCTTGACCTATTAAATCATTACAATTAATTAAGGTTTTTAGTTGAGATGAAAAAAAGTTAATGGCACGAGTGGGATTCAAACCCACGATCTTCGGCTAGATACGCCGCTGCTCTACCACTTGAGCTATCGTGACCTCGATCCACTCGGACATCAACATCCTATCTCAATCCCACCTTATGAGTTTTCCCTCCTTTTTGCCATTTTTCAAATGTCGTGTAATCGGTTTGGATTCTCGACGACAATTGAAATGGCCACGGAGAGCTTTAATGAAGTGTACTTCATATTAATTCTTTAAATTCACTAATTTCGTGGTCCGCTTGACCTATTAAATCATTACAATTAATTAAGGTTTTTAGTTGAGATGAAAAAAAGTTAATGGCACGAGCGGGATTCGAACCCATGATCTTCAGTTAGATACGCTGCTGCTCTACCACTTGAGCTATCGTGACCTCGATCCACTCAGACATCAACTGAAAAATTTTTAATAAAATTTTTTTAGGTTTAATTCCTACCGTCCTCTAGACTTTTTTTCTGGCGCCTAATGGGACTGGTGGTGGGTGCTATGAAAATTGACAAGCATTCATCAGTAAAAGGTCTGGGGTGGGATCGGATCTGAGCGACACTGAATTTGGTCCTGATCAACTTTTAAAATGAGTTTCTTTGTTGGAAGAACACCAGCACACCAGGGCAATACACGTGTTATGAGCTCCCAAAAATGAAACAAGGGAGGAGTACAGTAAACTCTGTAGAGCTGCAGTGGATTTACTTGGCATAGCATGGACACCATAGAACATTGAATTTATGGTGAAAATTCAAATGGAAAATGTGTAAAAAGTCTAAAAATCAGAATTAAAAAGTTATTTTTCTGTACACTATGTGCCATGCTAGCAGTTCTAGGTTAAACCATAGCATTACTTTTGCAATTTTATGTGAGAATTAACAGGAGAGTGGTAAAAAAATCCACAAACCCAAAAAGTGTTGCCTTTCCTGCATGACAGAAAATACTTGACTTTTGTCAGTATTTATTAATTTATTATTAATATTGAAACCATGTATTTTAGTAATTTGTGTCAATACATAACTTTAAATTTAATTTAAATGATTCGTTTAATAAATGTAATTAATCACTATCATAAGACACTAATTAACTTATTATATTTGCAATTTCAGTATTTTCCTGATATTGAATCAAGTAAAGCAGTGGGTTCAGATATTGGTGTTGTGAACAACCAGAAGGTCTATTATCACAGGTTGGGTACATCTCAGAGCGACGACGTTCTTTGCATCGAATTCCCTGAAAACTGTGGATACCTTCTGTGAGAAAAAGCTGTCTACCGAAATTTCAACGATTTCCTCTTTACCTGATTTTATCTTTTCTTTCAGGGCTACGCAAATAAGCAGTTGTGGTAGATGGCTCGTCGTCGAACCTAGAAATGCTTGTCATTTTAACCTCCTCTATTTCGCCGACCTGAATAGCCTTCCTAACGGAATCACAGGGAAAATTGAATTGACCGAAGTCATTGGAAAATTAGAAGCCGATTATCACGTAAATTTGTCAGATATATGCTGTTTCATCAGAAAATTTCAAACTAATTTAAATCATATTTTTAGTATGTAACAAACACAGGGTCAAAATTTGTATTTAGGACAAACAAAGATGCTCCTAATTATAAGCTGATAGTGATAGATTTTGAACATTACAGTAAAGAAAATTGGACAACTCTTATTCCAGAACATAGCTCAGATGTATTGGACTGGGTCGCATGTGTCGCTGGTGACAAACTTGTTCTTTGTTACATACATGATGTTAAGGTAAGTTTTGTCTTAATAAATTAAAAATAATTTTGGGCAATTCTATTCATCTATGTGGAGTTGGGTTCAAACCTGAATTGAAGTTTTTTCTGTACAAAAAAAATTTTTGTTATAAGTATGATGGCTTAATAAAATATAGGAAAATATATGGATAATAAATAACATAATAAGCGTGATCAGTTTGTATTGTGTTATATGAAAATGTGTTAAACTTTTTTAAAAAGATTGAACACATTCCACCATTTATCATTTTTATTAACGTGTGTAACTGTGATTCAGAAGTAAATAAATACATTAGGAACAGGCTGTAATATGGGCTGGTGCAAAAATAATGCAGGTTTTGAAAAGGGAGTCAAACAATTTTTAAGTTTTATAAAATAAAGAAAATTTATTCGATTTATTTTCCATCTCAACCTATATAGCTTTGACAATGTGTAGTAAACACTTTTATTCCGTTGACATAAAAATCTTTATTTCGACTCATAATAAAGTCTTGGAAAGCATTTTCGGCTTCACCGTGTTCTCTAAAGAATTTTATCCCTCAAGAAGTGATCAAAATGTCAGATCTAAATACAGGGCCACTGGATTTGAACCCGGGACCTTTGCCTTACAGTGATGAGCACTGTGTCAATGTTTAAACCATTATGGCCACCAACGCTCCTTGTTGACCTTGTTTACTTTACCAATTTGCTCTAGATGGCAAACAATGGTTGAGAGGTCAACACTAAGCTCTTCCGCATTTTCCTGTTGTCTTATGTAAATTTTCTTCAATCAAGATTTTAAGTTGGTCAACGCCCACAACAGAAGGCCTACTGTGTGGTGTGACCTTCCCAGTCTGAGATCAAAATCTCTGAAACCGTCGTTGCACTGTGCATTCGCTAATGCTGTTTCCCTCTCCCTAAACTAATGTGCACGGTTTGGGCTGCACTTTGCCCAAATAAATTGGACAAAAAGTAAAGTATTTATTACAAAAAAAAAAGTATTTATTATTGATTTGAGGATTTAGCTTTGTTTACATGACAAGTACGTGCAAAAATAAAACAAATTTTCAAAACCTGCATTAATTTTGCACCAACCCAATACTTAGAAAAGCCATTCTGAAGCAATGTAGACCATCTCATACCGATGGGGCCCCATTCGGTAAGAGACGGTTTTTAAATCGTTCAGTCTTCCCCTCCTTCGAGGACATTGGTTTCTTCCCTAACTCATCTGTTATTGTATTTGGAAATTTCGTTTTCAGATTAACTATACTTGTACCAGTTCATAACTGACACGATTTTCGATAGATTTTGACATTAAATTTATTTCAATTAATTAATCTTTTTATGAAAGGTGTTGGTTGAAATGAAAACATTAAGTGTCATGAGTGGGATTTGAACCCACAACCTTTGGCTCAATACACTGCTGCTCTAACCACTTAAGCTATCATGACAAGTGGTTAGAGCAGCGGTGTATTGAGCCGAATGTCGTGGGTTCGAATCCCGCTCGTGACACTAACTTTTTCATTTCAACCAATACCTTTCATTAAAAAATTATTTAATTGAAAGAAGTTATTTGTTCAATCAGACCATTAAATATAATGGATTAAATTTATTCTCTTCTAGAAATGTGGTGATTAGTGACCGTTAATCGATAATTAACTTAACATCTCACGATTTCTGAATATTTATTCTCTTCTTTGCATCTAAATCTAAATAAATATGTGATTTTGAGGGGTTATGATGTTATGATTATAGTCATTGATGTTCTTTTGATGAATTATAGGCCCAAAATGACATCTACTGGAAGATTTGAACTATGTAAGACTCGTATTTCCAAGAATAAATCTTAATTTTAATTTTATTGGTTGCATGTAATTTAATTTCTTGAATTTTTAATTCATGCAATGCTTAATTTCACACAGTAATTATTATACATTTATGTTTTAGTGGTCAATTGACCAAGTTATCTCTTTCAATTAACTATTATTTCCATGTAAGGTCTTGGTTGAGATAAAAACGTCAGAGTCAGTAATTATTATATTACATTTACTTTTAATAATCCCATTATTTTTCTTTATTTGATTCCAAACCTTCTCGCTCATACAATAAAATACCCCAGAGAAGAATTCTAAACTTCATAAAAGAAACAAAAATCATCCAGGAAATCTATTAGGAAAAATTTAACACAATAGTACTGTACATCTCAATAAAAACTAAACGAGCTCCATAGTTAGGTCTTTTCTGATCATTTTAGTCTCAATTTATGATTGTTTTTGAATGTTAGACATGTTTAGGTTTGTTGCTGGTTTACAAATATATAAAATTGCCACAAAATTAATTGAGGTTTTATCCCTATTACCCATTATTATAATATTAACAGAACTTAGACACAGAATTTAATTACTCTTTAAATGTAATATGTATTTTTGGATTTGTGAGGAGCTGTCAAGAATGAGGTAGTTTAGAAAAACACATGTCACAACAATTTCACACAAAATAATATGACACTACAAGAATAGTGCCACACTTTATGCCCTGAAGATGACCCAAATAAAGGTCGAAATGTCAGCAAAAAAATGAAAAAGATGTTTTTCTAAACTACTTCATTCTTGACTACTCCTCACGAATCCAACAAATCATTTAACAACTGATAACTAAAACAACGTGTAATATGTATTATTTCAGAATGTTCTTCATGTGCATAATTTGTCAGATGGGTCATTTATCCAAGAACTGCCACTTGAAATGGGCACTGTAACAGGTTTTTCAGGGGAGAAAAAATACACAGAATTGTTTTACGATTTCAAGTCCTTTTTCACGCCTGGTAAAATTTACAGATGCGACTTTAGCCAAACACCCATCCCTCCTCCAACAGTAAGCGGTTAGACGAGAACTGTCGTAAGTTAATTGTACTAAAATTGAAGTAGGTTTTCAGGGAAACGACGATTCCCGGTCTAACACCTGAAGATTACGAGCTCGAACAGATTTTCTACTCGAGTAAAGATGGTACAAAGATTCCAATGTTTATCATGCATAAAAAGGTAGGCTATGGCTATTTTAAATTAAGAATTTTTTTTCTGTCTTGGTTTCCATTCCATAAGATTTCACTTTTCCAAGTGTTAAATATTGGGTGTGTGCTATTTTGCTTTTCAGAAAAAAATTCAAACTTCCAAAATATAAATATACTTTATTTTTAATCCAAAACATAATTTTTTTTGCTTTCTATAGTATGACTATTTAGATGATATTTTATGACAAAAAGGGAAGAAAATTTAGTATGATGGGTTTGGACCATCCTCAAATGAAGTGCAGCTCAAAAGAGAAGATTAAAAAATAAAAATAATAAAGTTTATGGGCCGACAAACAACTGAGGTCATCACCAGCTCTATGCATGTTTTCCTTCTTTTTCTGTTCATTCGCACGTATTTTATTTCAAGCGTCTTGATCTGGTTACTGACTCTTTGCCTTTAAATGCATACTACATCGATATCCTAAAATGTTACCCTCTAGTTCAGGCATGGCCTACTGTATTTGCTCCTAGGCCAGATTGGGAAGAAATTTTTTTTTTCATAGGCCAGACGAAATATTAATACCGAGGATTAGCCTGAACTGTAAAGCTAATAGGTTAATCCTCTAACAAATAGTTTCCTTGCTGATCATCATCCTTATGACATCTATCAAGAATTTGATTAGTTCTCTGTAGAGCAAAAACGCTTATAAGGCGTTATCTGGGTGAAGGGATGCTTGAAAACAATAAAAAAATTTACAATTAAAATAGAAAAATGTTAAGCAAAACACTGTGAAAAAAATTTTATTATGAAATCTGTTTATGAATAATCGTAAGTAAATCAATACAATAAATTAGCATAGTAGCTAATGCGACATGTTGAGGCGATTTGCATCATATATTTTTTTATCCGATTTTACTTGCAGTAGCTATTTTTAACACAGCTTCCAAATATAAATCATTCAATCTTGATCTTGTTGGATTTCAATTTAGATTCATTAAAGAAAAGGTTTGTTCACAAATATAAGTTAAGCTAAAGATTATTAAATACATCTTGGCAAGTTTTTTAAAATTTCTACATTTTTCATTATAAAAATTATACAAATTTTCTTTCTTTTCTCGATATTTCTCATGTAATAATTCGTCACGTTGTAAATGAATTATTTCTAATTCTATCGACATCTATCTATCAACAGGAGTACAGTAAACATAGATGAGTATAGAAGTTTTAATTCTTCATAATGGGATTTTTTTTTATAATATAGAAGTATCGAGAATTCATTTGTTTAATTACTAGAAGTTAAATGCTAATTTTGAAAAAAAATTTCACGGGCCACATAAATTCATTACGCCAGCCGTATGTTGGCTATGCCTGCTCTAATTTGTACCTCTGGTTGTCAAATACAGAAAAGAAACAATACATATAATATACATCACCACAAACATAGATGTTTGGTCACATTCACTCCCCCAGAGTACTCGATATTCCTCTGGGTGGGGTTGAACCCACTTCATTCTCATTAATAACTTACTTTTACTTTACAGATGTCATTCACTCACCTCAGAGTCTCGATATTCCTTGGAGCGAGCTAAATGACACCTTACTTTCACATTAATAATTGCATTCGGTCGAATAAATTAACATAAAGTCAACACAGTTACAGTATAAACACTATACACATTTAAAAATCCTTGTAGATCTGAGGTATCGCAACAGCGATCTATGCCCACTGCTATACCCCAAGACAATGCACAAGTCCGACGATATGTCAAAATTGTCGAGCCAATTGTCAGGATATTGTCAAGCCTTTTACAATAAAAAAAAAAGTGCTTGACCATTATTCCAACCTTGCATAACAGGCACCTACGCAATCACTTACCGGCTGTACATTGAACCCCTATGAGATTACCTGTTTATTGATGAGTGGTCTATGTTTCGTAAAAAGGATAAAAGGCCTCAGTTTTTGTTACATTTGTAAGCTGGTGGTAAAAATTAGTTTAAACAACCATGCAAAAATAGCTATAAATCGGAAGGGGCGATCACCCAGACAGAACAATGTGTCGTCCCCACCAATGTGGGAAACACTAACTATCCAGTAATTAAGCAGTTAGTCGAAAGGTGTAGCATAGTACAGATGGGAGCCCTGCAATAATTACACAGATGGTCAAATAAGAACGTCGAAGGATATTGCAGACCCAGACCAACCTGGAAAAAATAAAGCTGAAATAGATGGCCAATCAAATAAATAACTAGTGTTGAGTTATTTAGTGCTGAGGGGTTGTCACAAGGCAAAAAATATGTAACGATGTCAACCAGGTGCACGACACCCGTCTGTGCCAGTCCACCTGCGGTGTGTGAACTCCCCCGACTTTTGATTTTCCTTTCAACCTCTTCTCTGGTAGAGAAACTGATATAAAAAGGTATGATTTAGAAATCAAAATCAGTCAAGACCAAGGGCTCACACCAGTGAATCAAGACCAAAAGGCAGTGAACAGTGAACTCCAGGAGTCAATCCCAACAGAGCAGCCACACTGGGCGGCCATCTGGAATAGAACAAGGGGACTCATCCAGCTAGAGCCAGCGAGGACAGTCTTTGTGACTCATCGGCTGACAGTCAAGAAGCATACTGATCGTGGGAAACGTCGTTTGGAATAAGTCCCTTTGTTAATAGTCTCATCCCAGAGCTAGAATTGTGTCTGACTAATTAGATTAATATTTTGTTGTGGAGGTATACATTTAAAGGACAGAAAAGTGTTAAAATAAATGTTGAATATACTCTGGTTTATTAAATTCTAAAACCTCACCTTCCCCCACACAAGAATTAGTAGTGAAGCGCTTATGCCGACTACTCTTATCGCTTAGGGAAAAGCGAGCGAAGAAAGATTATTCGGCCATCGCCTGCTTACCCTAAACTGACTTTAGGGATGAGCTACTCCTTTTTTAACCATTTTGATAGGCCTTTTCCCATCCAAGAGCTAATGCTAGTAATAATGGATTGATCCTTACAAGGTTCAGTCGAAATCTGTAAAAACACAAAAACTTATGCACACACCCAATAGTCGAGGTTATTTTTTCATACAGTTATGTATTACATTTTAAATTAACACAACTCTGATGTGGAAGCATGCTTTATGTTGACCACTTGCGCACCTTCTAATTTTTTATTCTTTTACTGATACAAAATGTATATTTGTAAATAATAAATGTTTGCATTTTTTGTTTTGAGATAAAGGTAGTGAGGTGTGAATGTTTTATTAATTTTGTTTAATTTGAGAATTCTAAATGTTTGTTTATTTTCAGGGATTAAAGAAAGACAGTAATAACGGTTGTTTGTTGTATGGTTATGGTGGATTCAATGTTAGCCTTCAGCCGGTTTATAGCACTTTCCGAATAATCCTCATGAAACATCTTAATTGTATAATTGCTATTCCTAACATTAGGGGTGGTGGGTAAGCAATTTTACCGATTATATACGATCATCTCGGACGGATTAATACCAACAGTATTTTATATTTTTAGAGAATACGGTGAAAAGTGGCATGACGGAGGCCGACTTTTAAACAAGCAAAACGTTTTCGACGATTTCCACGCCGCTGCTGAGTATTTGATCGCAAATGGTTACACGAAAAAAGACCTCCTAGGAATCCAAGGCGGATCAAACGGCGGTTTGTTAACAGCTGCTTGTATAAATCAAAGACCTGACCTCTATGGCGCCGCCATTGTCATGGTCGGGTGAGTAAATAACAATTAATATTAAACTTCACTTGTAATGATTTTTTTCATCCCAGTGTTCTCGATATGTTGAGATATCACAAATTTACAATCGGCGCTATGTGGAGTTCGGATTACGGTAATCCTGATGAAGAAAAACATTTCAAAAATATTCTCAAATACTCGCCACTTCATAACATTTCCGTCCCTAATGATCAGGTAATTTTTTTTATATGTATTATTCTTGCCTCTTTTTACATAATAATATATATAATAACATATTTCAGTACCCGGCAACGTTATTATTAACTGCAGATCATGATGATAGAGTCGTTCCATCACATTCTTTAAAATTTATCGCTACATTACAACACACACTCAAGTCTCATCCAAAACAGGTTTATAAATTTGTATACAAAAATACTTAGATAATTACTTATGTTATTTATTATTTTCACAGGAAAAACCTTTAATAATAAAAGTTGACACCAAGTCTGGGCATGGAGCTGGAAAACCAACAACAAAAAAGGTAATAATTTTTGTTTTTAATCATCTTTTTAAATTAATTTAAGTTTGTCTAATTTTTTCTTGTAGATTGAGGAGTGCACAGACATCATATGTTTCCTGCTCAAAGCTTTAAACCTCCAGTATATCGAGTAATACAAAGGGAAAGGGACTTGAAATAAATTATTTTTTCTCCCTCTGTTTAAAATTTGAATTTGATTTGCCAAATATGCACCACTTATCGTTGTGTATTACACAATTTCTAAACTGTTGACTTTTATTTATGCTTGAATATTTCAGTATTCAAACAATGCCATGGTAAGTTACCATGTTTTTGTACATTTCTTCTCGATTTGTAGCTGTTTTATTATTATTTTTATGTGAAGTATCATATATTATGTACTATACTTGTATACAAAATATTATATTTAAGTATGTTGTTTTTAATTGGTTATTTTATTTATATTTTTCCCTTTTACTATTAAAGGTTCATGTTTAATTTTCAACTACATAATTTAATCAATAAACCACATAAATCAAATTCATTATTATTTTAGATCATTTTTGTCTCAAAAGTGCCGTAAGTAGTAAATAATGTTATTTTATAATAAATTTACTTTAAACAATAGACAAACTAATTGTCATAAAAAAGTTGATTTTTTACGAGAATATTCCAACTACGAGGTTATGTGAATCCTCGGGGTGCCAGTGTTTTTTTTCCTCCTGTGGTTTACACGGTGATGAACGTGTAATTTTATCCTTACTGATTATCTTGGCTGATTATCCATGCTGGATTGGTCTGTCATGATGTTTCAACATTTTGCCATCTTCAGTGAGTCATCTTTTTTATAAGGTGGTGGGTGGTACGTTGGTAAATTCGTTTATTTATTTTTTTAATGTTCCAAAGAGTGTGATTTTCAATACTTTATAAATTATAAAATAAAAAATTGAAATAAAAACTATATTTTATTTACAGGTTTGTTTAAAATTATTCAATCACACATGACATCTTCATTGCTGTCATCACTGTACACAATTTTTGGACTTTCTGCGTCAAAGTAACTGTCTTGTTGATCGGTTTCCAGCATGATCAGGTCATCGTACTCATCATTACCGTCCACCGTGCTAAAATGTTTGTATCAATGACAAATATCGTAAATGTGTAAATACAAATTATCATTATTAATATCAATCCACCTGTAATCGAATTCTTCATCTTTTCCGCCAAGGAAATCCGAGTAGACTCTAGACCTGAACTCATTGACCAAAAGCGCTTTCGCGTTATTTGACATATCCTCCTGTCTTGAATTTTCTAAAACTCTAAAAAAAAAAGTTTTAATATTTAAGCAAGATATAAAATTTGTTATTTACTTCTTAGAAGAAGAAGGTGCGTCTTCGGTGATTTCGCCCCAATTTGAGGACTTTGTTGGAAGGGCCAGAGTAAGAAATGGTTCCATCGAATTAAAATCCTCTCGAATTTCTTGTTTAAGCTTCGAATCCATTACATTCTTTTCGATAATATTAAAAAATATAGAAGAAAACCTACAAAATTTTATTTTATACGTTACATTGTAAAAAGTGAAAAATATTTTAAAAAATGCGATACGCACGACTTGTCTGATGGCTGTGTGTTCTCTTCTAACTCGGATCGCTCTTTATCAGTTAGGTATTGTCCGACCAACTCTTCAAAAAGAAGAGGATTTCTCCTTTTCATCTCCATGTCTGAAAAATATTCCCCTTCGGTGCAAAGTTGCCTAAGTGCTTCCAGACGTCGATTCCTTATGAGAGCCTTAAAAATGTACAAATTACAAGAGAATTGTAACATTTTAACAAGATAAGAAAAGTAAAAGCAATCTGACAAGTGATTGGCAAAGAAATTGGTCATTAAAAAAAAAAAAAATGTCTAAATTGGGGTTGGTGTTATGGTCAAGTCTAACCCCAAAGCCATTTTAAACACTTTAATAAAATTCTGAACTGACGAAAAAATTGTTTGATATAGTGAATTGCATCTTCTCTACAAGCTTTCACCCAGCAGAGCTGAAATTGCTAAAATCTTATACATTTTCAAAAAAGGAGAAAAGTTGCACATGTTCAATTGCTTTGTTTTCAGTATTTAACAAGGGGTACTCAACAATAGATCATCTAAATTTATGCTCAACCGGTCTAGGATCACTCTTTGGTTTGTCTTCACTCGTCGAGTTCCTCACTGAAGATGTGAGGATCTGTTGAATAACTCAACAAACCCACAAGTTAAGACACCCCCAATAATGTTTACAGACACGCAAACCACCACTCATCAACTTTATCAAAAAATCAGATTTACATATGAAAAATTGGGTTTAGAAAATCACTTTTGACAGATGCTCTGTTAATAATTGAGAGCATAGTCGAATCAAAAAAATATTATAATTCGGGTTGTTGGGAATGATCTTTGGGTTTCTTATCTTCACGATCGCCACCAGAAAAAATTCAATGGGGAGAGACATCTGGAGTACCACAGGGTTCCATACTTGACCCTCTCTTATTTTTAATATATATTAATGACTGTACAGAGCGCTGAGGGTAAATTTTTATGTTTGCAGATGATGCCTACTAACAAATAATGCCTACTAATGTGTAGAGAGCTTTTTAAAAAATTAAGAATCATGACATGTCACACATATATATTCTCGCCTTAGGAATTTTTGCTGTTGAGCACATACATAATGCTGATCAAGAACAAACAAGTTCATGGGTATGAATTAGAAGGGCTAACAATTTCAACTAAAAAATAAAAAGCAAGCGAATTAATGTGTTTTATAAATGCCCTCCCTCCTGATGTCAAAATTGTGATAATTCCTCCATTTAAGATTATTTTTTACTTCGAAATGCTTTTTAGTGTGGAGGTATTTTTAATCCGCAGTATAATGTTTTAGGTACAATGTATAAATTATGTATTTTAGTCTATACAGCAAGTATTCCGTATTTAGCGACAATAATTTTTTTAAATTATTTATTAACACCAAATAATAAATTTATTATAATTACCTTATTTTCAAGTTTCTTTTTTCCTTTCTGCAGCTCGTTAAGGTAAAAATTGATTTCATAGTCGTCGCTCCCTTCGAAATACTTCAAATGTTCGTCAAGTAAATATTTTCCGTATTTGGACAGGAACAGGGCTTTGCTTTTGTCCAGTATTCCTTTCGCGATCGTGAACTTTTCGTGAGTCGTTAAGTCCGGATCGCCTACTTGCTGGCTTTTAAAATGCGCTTCGTTGTTTTCAGAGATTCGGTTCAAAAGTGAAATCTTCAGGCTCTCTTGGTCTTCATTTTTATCAAAACCATTATCAACTGCCATCGACTCCATTTTTTTTTATTGGTCACATTCTAAAAAAAATTAATATTTAAGAAAATAAAAAATATCAACCACAGCATGGTTACTTCTATGTTTCACAGGTTCTCTATCAACCCTCTCATTGTCCGGGTATCTGGACATATTGTTCTGGGGTTCTGTAAACCTTCTCATTGTCCGGGTACCTGGAAATATAGGTCTGGAGTTCTGTAAACTCTCATTGTCTGGTTACCCAGAAATATAGGTCTGGGGTTCTGTAAACCCTCTCATTGTCTGGGTACTTTCTTCTGGGCATGTGTCCAACATACAGGGAAAGTTTGCTCTATGTGTCCCACCTAGAGAAGGGAGCAATTCTTTGGCTCCTTATAGAAAGCATGTAGGAATGCCGCCTTATATGAGAATTGTGGTTGAGCATGGCAACGAGTATCTCGGTCCCTTCTAATGATTCCTAGAGGCAGCAGAGTTGTTTATCGTATATTGTAATGATAGTTGTGTCCGAGTGTATGTATTTATTGTCGTGAATGTGTAATGTGAGAGTCAGAATATTGAGTGCCCTCAATTAAGTTAGTTATATTATAGGTGTAAATGCTGATGGAGGAATATTGATTAGGACAGCCAGTAATTTACTGTAGATTGCAAAAGCTGGAATTTCCGGTGGACTGAAAGATAGGTTTGACTCTGTACACGGGTGGGCATATTTGAGCAAATAAATATACATAAGTAATCATCTTATAAATAAAATGTAATAAGCTAGACATTCTCCAATTAATAAATTAAGATAATGTAAACATCATTTGCTTTCTCTTAACCAAACGAAACGAGCAACCAAACTAAAGTAAAGAAAATCAGCACAATCTAACAATTTATTTAAAAGATATTGAAACAAAACTTGAATTATCATTAGTAATTATTTTTAACCAGTGATGCTTAGAAGCATTTTGATCAGTTTGTGTGTTTATGTAGATGATGGGTAGTGTTTAACAAGCAAATTCATACAGTTGCAGCACAACAGTTGGAAGAAGCATAAATATAACGCATCACTGGTTCAGAGTGCTTGTGCAGTACAGATACAACAGTAAGTGGACAAAAAAATCAATAATGATTATCTGATTCAAATTGGAAAATTAAACCTAAATTGTAATACATTTCATAAAACTAGTTAGATAAGTGTAATATATACAGACTTTTTGTATGCATACTTTAGGAAAATTGGTTAAAATTACATGTTTTATAACATAGCTTGGACATTTTTTTTCAAGTTAAAGTAAAGTAATTGTCATTTAAGACAGCTAAACATCGAATTACTCATTGGGTGCCACGAACGGGGGTCAAAAAACATTACAATACATTTTTAATAAAATAATAATAATAAACTTTATTAAAACTTTTTTCTACATTCCCATCATTAGAGGTTGATTCGTGTTATTTTTATGGAATGAAGATGAAAGATGAGACATAATTTACAACCAAGACCCTATGATAGAGCTATAAATTGAGAATGTTAGTTATCTTCCTTGAAAATTTGGTCATTTTGATGATGATTGATGAGTCACGAAAAATGACAAGGAATCAAAAATTTAGGTCTTATTAACACAGTCACCGCTGAGAATACGATCCAGCCTCAGACCTTCCGTTGATACCGTGTCAATCTCTTGAAAATCAAAATCGAGTCAATTCAACTGACTTAAAACTAGTTATCTAGGGTTAAAGAGACAGCTCGTTTATATTCTAAAAGAAGAAACAGTTAACATTTTTTGCTATTCTAAATGCCAGCCTTTCATAACCAATTCACCTCATCATACTATACAAATCAAATGCCTCACGTTAAAACAAATCTAAGTTAAAAATGGTATAAAACGTCATAGAGAAAATAAAACATCTTCCCTTCACAACTTATCCACAGAATATAACATGTTGGCAAACAGTATGATTAAATGACTTTACAATGCGACAAAATGACTTACGGACGGCGTTAAAAATGTTTTGTTCTTTTGTATAAAACCAAATCCAATTTGTATATTTTTTTTAAACAATTGTATACACAAAATCCATATTTTGTAAACAGTTCTTGCAACCTGTCGCCGTTGATAACGTTGTGCCTACTCTCGCGGTGCCTCATTCGAGTCAATGACGTAAGGGTGAAAAAACAGAAATTGGTGAGTTTCTTGTAAAATCAAAGAAAACAGATGCTTGACAATCTGTTAGTTTTAAACAACAGTCAGTCAAAGTTCAAATACTTCAGTAATTTTATTTTTAAAAAGTGTAGAATTGACTTTGATTAGTGAACGACATCTTTACAATTAATTGTTGTCGATCTTTGAGGTTTAAATAAACAATAAAATTAATCACAGTTAGAAAAATTAATAATTTCAATAAAACTGCAATGAATTATTACCAACGTTTGAACTAGTACCATATTTTCTGTTTATTTTTCTGTTTTATGACCCTGTTGATGATATATTCACCTTATTATACATATTATTTATTAGCATTGGACACTGTTAACATTAATACTCTCCTTTTTAAACTTACATCTTATGATAAATAGCCTATTTTCTCTGGCAGTCAGCAATTTTAAATGTTTTAAATTCAGGACTTCATATTTATTCTTTATTTTATTGTACTATAATTTCAAGTTACTTCTATCCATTTTAATTAATAAATCTGAATATAAAATTACATTTTTTTATATCAGCCTTTTTATTTACTAGTTTATTATTTTATAATATGTAAATGTTCTAAAAAAATATTTTTCATACATTTTCTCTTTTTAACCGTTTATCTACTCTTTTTTATTACTATATACAATATACCAAATTCATTTAATTAGTTTATCTGGGTGATCTCGGGTCTTTAAATGGTTGACATATTTTCTCTTTGGAATTTTTGATCTGTTATTTATATACATCTTTATAAATAATTGTTTATTGCATTTATTTATTTATTTTGAGAAAAAGGGTGATGGAATAAGTAATTTAAAATTCTACCACAATGATTTTTTATACAGTTTAAATTTTAAAATTTTATTTTGTTTTCTAATTGTTGTCATATCTAGAAAGTTTATTTCATGATTAATTTTTTTTCACAAATGAATTGTTATTATTGAATTTTTTTAATAGTCCATCTACACTATCTTCACATACTGAAAATATTAAATAGACTTCATATTTATAAATGAAAAAAACTTTTGAAAACATATCGTATCTTTTATTTTATTTTTTTAATTTAACGAATTAATAGGAGATAAAACTTCTTATAAGGTATTTTGTAAATATTGTTTTTTATATAATTAAAATAATGAAGAAATGTTGATAATTTTTAGAAATCAATATTCACATGAAAATGTAATAAAATGTAGTGGAATAGAAAAAATGCTTTTCCTTGAAAAAAAAAACTCTCATAAAAGCGCCTAAAAAGGAATATACAAAAAAATGTATAAATACTAATAATTTGTACTGCATGTGTACAGAAATTTGATTTTAAACTCTGACCTAAAGTATATAAATAAATAAAAATGTAATCCAATTTGGATTCTAGAAAATTGTGATTCTGCCAGGATTTGGTCTGCTTTGGGATGTATTTGCAGTTGATAACTGTTGCAGCTTGCCCTTAGGCCTCGTATTTTTAGTTATCCAAAATGAAAATTGACGTCATAGGTGAAAGTATGACCTTGTGAAGTCGTCTCGATCTCGCATATCGTCCTCGGGAGGTTACGCTCCTGCCGGGGTTTCTAATTTCCAGATAAAAAAATCGTTGAACCCTTGTCGTGTCCTTAAGTCCTTTGTCCTTTTATTAAATTTAATCGGCCCAAATTGCTGTTATGCCATTCAAATTTTTTTGATCCGATTCCAACTCGGCGTCAATAATGTTCGAGTCTTGGGTTTTCGCTTTTTCCCTTCTCGATACAGGCGCGTTGCTCTTCCTGCTGGCCTATTTTGTATCCTTTTGCACCAGGTTATAGCAAAAATAATTGAAGATTTTGTGTTTAGGTTTTTTCCTCAGTTATCTCAATGGATTTCTTTTATTTTCCCTTGATTTATTATGTTAGATTATTACAATATCCGATCTCGAATGCGATTATTTAAACGTTTGGCAGTGCTGCGCCAAACTGAATATTGTGAGTTTCAACGTTTTCAAACTGTCTTAAAGTTTACTCTGTCTAATTGTTCTTTGAATTACAGTGGATCGTACCTAAGTTAGTGGCACACGGGGTTTTAATACCTTTGTTTCTACTCTGCGGTCATTGGGTCCTGGCGTTGATCAATTTACCGCCAGTCGCTTGGATGGCATACGAGTGAGTCGTTTGGTCCCGTCCAACTTCTGGTGATGTTCACATTCCGTTTGGTTTTTAGGTATTTGAAGGTCCCGTTAGGAAATACAGGTGTCTACGACCCGACAGAAATCCACGGGAAGGGCGAATTGAACAGACACATGAGAAATTGTATGATTTATCTCGGTTGGTATTTGATCTCTTTCTTCATTTATCTCTACTGGTGAGTATCAAACGACAAGCCTTCATTTATATTTACTGGATAATTTATTCAAACAGTGTCTGCTTAACATTTGAAACATCTTCATTGTCTGGCTTGTACAATCTCTTTTACTTTAAAAGTTTCCATATGTTTTTTCCTCCCCAAAAAATTAAAAATTACATATTTAAAAATATTTATTTTATGAGCCTGCTTGTTCTCGTCAACTCGATTTAATTCAAATGATTCATTGCGCTTTTTGATGGCCGTACGCAAAGAAAAAATTAACTTCAATCGGAGAAGGTGAAATTGTTTCTACACGGTATAATGTCAATTGTCCATGTGATATTAAGTGTTATTCGTAAAATGATTTGGAGGAACAAAAAAAGAAAAAGAAAAAAAGGATTCCCTCTGCTCCAATCTCAATTTTAAAGGCTCGAGTTGTCGATACTTCAATGATTTGTGTTTGGAATGTTGTTGGAAATTAGGTAAGCAAAGCAAGCTGTTCAGGATTAGAACTTAACAATTATTAGCTTCTTTAAAATTAAAATAAAATAAAAAATAATAAAATCACATCTGAGCAACATGATGTATTTTTAAGGTGCAACAGTCTATTTATCGATAAGTTGATAAAAAGTGAATTGTCAATTAGGAAAGTTATTTTTTTCATTATTTTTTATATTGAGTTTACAAACTTTCTAAAAAGGGCTGTCGGTGGCCAGAACAGTTTATGCATTTATTCTCATTAGTGTAAGGTGAAGGTCCTGGATTATGCGAAGAAGTTGATATAAAAAATTAGACTTGGGGGACCGATTAGCTCAAGTGGTAGAGCACCAAATATCAATACGGATATTTTGGGCTTGCGTCCCACTTGTAATAACTGGGACATAAAAATTAGTACCCTAAATAAATTGGTAAATCATTAAGATAATGAATAATCATTATCATTAAAATAGTTTCAAAGTTCTGATGGAGGTAAGGCAAAGGTCCCAGGTTCGATTCCATTTGAACCCGATATACTTACAAAAACAAAAGTAAAAAATAATAATCACCTTATCTGTAATTTTTTATATGCAATTATAATATTAAGATTTGTTTTAAACACATCAAAAGAAATGAATTAGGCTTGTTCTGTCACATATTTCTCAATATTCAGTTGGAATATTATCCAAGTTTCAAATAGAATATATTAAACATACAATATGACCAAATACAAGCACTTTTTATCTTTATTATTATTAAAAGCTATTGTTAAGCAATTATTAAATTTTTTAGTAAGATGAATTTGGTTCGAATCCATAGAATACTTACAAATTTTTTTTTCCAAAAACACCAGTAGGGTTGATACAACTATTGCTGTTATGAACCCTTGTTTAAAAAACACTTGGTTTATTCGTTGTGATTAAAAAAATAAAAATAAGTATAATTTTTTTTATTATGTTTGGATGTAATATTGAAATCAAGTTGTAAAAGTTCTGGGGAAATCGGAAATATATTGTAGTGTCTATTAGATAATTTTGAAATTTTGCTATTGCAAGCAGGTGCTGTCACTATCCTTATTGCTCGGCGATTGGTGAACATTAAGCAAATATGCTTATTTGTATGGAGGGAAGGTAGGGTTTAAAAATATAACAAACCAGGGAGAGGATTGGTTGTCACTGGATTGTCTTAATATTTATTTATTTATTAGTATAGACGGGCAAGAAGCACATTTACAAATATACAACAACAATAACAAATCTACTAAACTCAATTAATTATACACATTTTTTCCGAAATGAAAAATTTGTATCACAGGCAGGATTTGAACCCACGACCTTTGACAGCTACTACTAATGATACGCTAGAGTCCCAATTTGAAATAAAATAATATTCGTTAAGCTAATCTATGAAACTTATAAAAATGCTAGGGCAAATACACCAATGGACAAAATTAACGTACCACCCTCAAATTTTAATGTATTTAGGGTTTATTCATATTTTGCGTACCAAAAATAGGTTACCAAAAATAAGACATTTTAAAAGAGAAAGTTATTACCTAATTTAACAAAAACAATTCTTGAGTAAAGAACAAAAAAACAGAATATTCAAAAACAAAATTGTAAAAACTTTGTTGTCCCCTTTAATATATCGAGTTTATCCACCTCTAGCACAAATCATGTCCGTTAAATGCCTTTGCATTCCTTGGAAAATATTTCTTGTTAAATCCTAAATAATTCTTTCCCATTTATCATGAACAGCCGTTTCCAATTCTCTTTTGAGAGCAAACAAGGTGTGCAGTAAACCCTGTGCTACTGCACACTGGCCCATCGTTGGCCAGTGTGTGGTTGGACTGGACGAGCACGTATTCAGCCCAAGATTGCCAAAGAACTGGTCACTATTGATGGCAGCCATCTTTATGCCATTAAAGCGTAGAGGAGTTATTAAATTTGGCCATTATCAACGGTTAAGAATAACTGGATCATTACATATTACAAATTCAAATTTTCACTTCTGAGAAAATTTTCCTTCCAGTCTGAGCTGTGGTTTTCCCATTTGTGGCAATAAAAATACCATTAAATGATGAAATTGCACTATTTTTCTTACAATTTAAATTAACTGATCGGTGGCTGTAACAGTTTAGGTGCATTGACACAACGCTCATCACTGTAAGGTCCCGGGTTCGAACCTGACATACAAATGGGCTTTTTTCAAAAAATTATTATTATTAACCATAATGATCGGAAAATAATCAAGGTATATATTTTGGGTGTCACATATTGGGTTGGTATATAATTCTGGTATGTGTGGAGTATTTAATGAGTCTTTAACTGGTCTAATCCTTCGATTTTAAGATATTTAGATTAGATGTACATAGATAAAAAATAGTTTTTAAAAATCTATCAATTTGATTCTGTTTTTTTATTTACATTTTTTTTTTTTTTCAGCTTGATAATATCAATTTTGAACGAGGACCCATTGGAAAGAGCACCAACTAATGTACCCGAATTTTAATTGATAAAACCGCAATGGATTTATTTACTGATATATGGGGTATAGTTATCGGTTGGTTAGAAAGCACATTTACGACATGGGCTGGCATATCATTTTCCAGCATTTTTGGTCAAGTGCCACAGCATTATTTGTTTTTAATTTATCATTTCTTACTCCTCGTAATGATAGCCATTGCGACGTCTATGTTTATCGCTTTCATTTGGCAAAACAAGATGAAAGGCATGTCGAAAGATTTGAACAGATTGAGGCGTGTTCTTCTAGTCACAGCGCATCCGGATGACGAGTGTATGTTTTTTGGACCTACAGTGCTTCAGTTGTTGAAAACCTCGAATCTATACCTGGTTTGCCTCAGCTCTGGGGATTACTACGGAGAAGGCCACGTAAGGAGGGAGGAGCTCTGGGCTAGCTGTGCGACACTGGGGATCAATCCCAACAACATCCAACTCTACCATCATGACGCACTTTTGGACGATCCTATCGGAGAATGGAACGACATATTAATAGCGAATATTATTTTATCTCAAATTGAGACACTAGCCATCGACATGGTGATATCATTCGATGGAAGCGGTGTCAGTGGACATAAAAATCATATATCCATTTATAAAGGTTTAGAATATCTAAGGACAAATAACATGTTGCCAAATGACTGTGAATGCTATGCTCTAAATACAGTCAGCATATTGAGGAAATTCTTTGGTGTCATGAACATTTTGTTTGACATTTCGTTTTCTTCTTATGTACTAACCTGTTCTTACAAAGAGCAACAAATCATAAAATTGGCCATGTCTAAACACGCATCACAATATATTTGGTTCAGAAAAGTGTTTATGTTCTTCTCACGCTACACGTACATTAACAGCTTCACCCGTACAAGTTGACATTAAATAACGTAGCTCTTGTACATTCAAAGAAGACAAAATAATTCTGGTGAACCAATGCTTCCATCATCCTCAGTTTAACGCGTTCTTTGATAAAACCTTTAATAAAATTGGTCTTTCCATTTTGTACACAATTTTTATTATGTACTGATTTGTTTTTATGATGTACTTTTCTACCTCTTTGTAATTCTTCCATTGAATGATTTTTCCTAAATGTAACATGTATTAAAGATAACATTTTAACCTTTTGCCAATAATTATTTTCTTTAGTTTTATTCCATCTTACACACAAGTGGGCCTAATGAACATAACTGAAAAGAAGGTTGGACGTAAAGCTAAAGGAATGCCAAAGGAAAATCATATTTATATTTTTGATTTTTATAATCTTTATTATTTAAAAGCAACAGTAATTAATGAATATGCTATGTTGTAAGCTAACATTTCAGCATAGTTGCCTATCTGAAATGGTAGCAATGTTACTTAAATTTCAGCACAGTTGATGGAACAAGGGGGTAAAAGGGCCAAACTATACCCTAGACCCCTTTGGACCCAACAATTTTTTCAACAAGGTACACGCAATATGCGCACAGGATTTAGTAAAGAAAAATATGAAAGGTGCACAGATTTACTCTGTCAGGCAAGCCATAAAGGTACTAAATGTGTTTGCTTTCAGCTCCAAATTAATCTGGAAGTGTCTAAATTGTCTAAAGGCTCTAGGAAAACAACAAGATAATGTTACAAATTGTTAAGGGTCATGAAGGTATACAGGAAATGAACAGGCTGACCAACTAGCCAAAAAAGGTCCTCTCGCCCACGGGACTGGAACTGCTAAGTGCATCGGAATGTTTTCTTAGGTTAGAACAGGAAAAATGGCTTGAGAAAGGAAAAACAAAAGCAGCAGGTATGAGGCAAGATTTATAAATTTCTCAAAAATAAAGTCGAAGGAACTCCTCTCTCAGCTGTCCTGGATTTGAGTAAAATTATAGGCCCCTGTTCTGGCCGCCGCCCTCTTAACTATCACCTAGACCAAATAGAAGATGGGCAAAGCAAAGACAGAAACATAATGAATATGAATGTGAAGCGTTAGCCCGGTTATGATACAGCCACTTCGGTAAGGCATTTTCACACCAAAAGAGGTGTGTGAAGAGGCACTGAGGAAAGTGCTTTGGCCTGTAGGAATGTTTTCTCTGCGATCTTGAAGACTTTTTAAATTAGTTATTCCCAAGTTTTTGAAATGAAGTATAGACCAAAGAGCTACCAATCAAATTTGTAGGCTAAATGAGGATTTTAAATTCCCAGTTGGAGAATACAGCACTTGTCAAGGCCAAGATTAAGGCCCAAAAGTAGCGGCCAGTAAAAAATTCAATGATCATTTGTTCAATTGGTGCAGTCGGTTTTACAAATAACTTGGAATCATCTGCAAAAATGCTGATTTCACTGAATTAAAGGATGAATAGAATTGGATCCAAGACCGATCCTTGTGAAACTCCACTAAGCTCTGTAAAGCAAAACTACACAGAAGGTGTGCCTCTTTTTATTCCACATATATAAGCATAGTATATATTGTCTATGATGCTTTCTAGTTAAATCAATATGCATAATAGACCTACTGTGGATCTTGTTTTTATGGTGAATAATAAAAAAGGAATATAAGCAATAGTACACAGAAGGTGTATTTTTTGTTTTTATGCTGAATATAAAAGCATAGAACATACTCTGTCAAATTTGCTTTTATGCTAAATCCATAAGCATAATAGACCAACTGGTATGTCTTGTTTAATGCTGAATACATAAACTGTAGTACTTGGAACATTATTTACATCCCTCTTTTTCTTCCAAACATGTAAGCATAATACTGTCTACTATGCTGTTTAGCTACATTGATAAACATAATAACCCATCAGATTATGCTGAATAATAAAAAGAAGGAAAAGAAATAGTACAAAGTAGGTGTGCTTCATTATTATGATAAATATTAGCACAGTACATACACTATCAAGTTTGCTTTTATGCAAAATCCATAAACAAAAGTACACAAGGTGTGCCTTGCTTTTATGCTAAAATTTTAAGCATAGTGCATACCCTGTCCTTTGCTTTTATGCAAAATCCATAAGCAACAGTACACGTAAGGTGTGCCTTGTTTTTATACTAAAATTTTAAGCATAGTACTTACACTGTCAACTTTGCTTTTATGCAAAATTCATAAGCAAAAATACACGTAAGGTGTGCCTTGTTTTTATGCTAAAATTTTAAGCATACTGCATACACTGTCAACTTTGCTTTTATGCAAAATCCATAATCAAAACTACACACAAAGTGTACCTTGTTTTTATGCTAAAATTTTAAGCATACTGCATACACTGTCAACTTTGCTTTTATGCAAAATACATAATCAAAAGTACACATAAGGTGTACCTTGTTTTTATGCTAAAATTTTAAGCATAGTGCATACACTGTCAACTTTGCTTTTATGCAAAATCCATAATCAAAAGTACACATAAGGTGTACCTTGTTTTTATGCTAAAATTTTAAGCATACTGCATACACTGTCAACTTTGCTTTTATGCAAAATACATAAGCAAAAGTAGACGTAAGGTGTGACTTGTTTTTATGCTAAAATTTTAAGCATACTGCATATACTGTCGTTTGATTTTATGCTAAATACATAAGCAATAGTACGTTTTGTATATTTTTATTGTTTCATTATTATTATTTTACTATATTTATAGCAATAAGTTTATTATATGTACATGTAAGGAGGCTTAAATCCTTATTTGTACTTTTAAAACAAATAATAAATAAATAAATTTTTCACTTGGTTGATTTTTAATAGGACAATTGAGCGCACGCATACTAGGATTTTTATTGAATTGCTTTTGATTCGATTTTTTTATTATTATGTAGATATCGCGAACTGGAAGTACTTGGTACTGGTACTGAGTAAGGACAAGGACGTAGGTGCGTTTGATCGTTCGTGTGCAGCGTGCGGTGTGCCATCGAGCTCGAGCCTCAGCCGGTTATCTTTGATGCCCCCTCGGCGGACATGCGCAGAATCCGGGAGCTAAAAAGTTGCAGGCGACGTCTCTAGCTGTGCCTGTATCGTTTAGTGTCCGGTGGTGGTGAGGATCTCGCGACTCTCGTAGATCCGTCGATTTGATAATGTCCGAGCTGCTCTGTCCGTGGACGGGCTCCACTCGCTGGAACGTCCCGAGGAGAGACTGCAGTTAAAGGACGACAAATGTGATCGTTTAGACTGCGCGTAGTATTATAGTGCCATGACAAGGTAGTGCTGCCAGATACCGAACTGTTTTGGGACTCTACTCCGGATAACCTTCGATCTCGTTATGCGACAAGTCCAGCGGTGTACATCTGAATTCTCTCCTATTTAATCCGTTTTCCGAGTCGGATCCTCTGCAGACGAGATGACTAACGCCGCGAAGGCCCCGTTGGCGGTCCAGTTGAAAACTCTCGACGTACCTAAATGCATGGTCGATGGAGAAAAAGTCATAAAATGGGACGAGGTATGAGAAATTTTACATTTCCGACCCTCGGTTTTTCTACCTTTTTTTATATTTTTCTTCTAACCCAAGCCCTCAGGCGGATCTTCTGCAGATTATTACCTACCTGTTGAAGCTTTTAATTTTGTATGCGATGAAGCCCCGAGACTTTCCGTCTTCGTTGACGACACTTGTTGAATTACGATCGAATTCGACCCAGCCCCGGTCTTTTCACCTTCCTTCTTTTTCAAAACCGTCTTCGTTTAATTGACCCGAGTCGTTCTAAATTTTCTTCCGCCCTTTCTGTTTATTTACCGGTCCCCCCTTTAAAACTGGTTAAAATAAAAATTTTAAACGGGGCCAAATAAAGCAGATCGATCTACCATCACCCTATTGACACAACGGTTTGTTTCATATTCTAACAATTCCCATGGAATTTTTTACTATTTACAAAAAAAAGATTCAATGAACTTATTCAATACGAACCGTAAAAAAGATCGAAGTTCATTTCTTCAATAATACAGAAGAAGAAAGATGAATCATCAATCATCACTGAATATGCACCGTCTCCAAGTCTAGCTGTAAGCTTCTGGCTGATAAGAAGATAAGCCATATGCCAATTTTTAAAATAAGCGTTTTCCACCATCGTAAATGGAAAAAATACTCTCACTCACTCGTTCTCTCCCTCTTTTACTCACTCACTCACTAACACTCTCACTCTATCTCTCTCCCACTGCACTCTCCGTTATTCACTACCTCTCACACTCTTTCTCTCTTTCACTTACACTATTTCTCTTCCTTGCACTCTGCATTTTTCATTGTATCTCACCCACTGCCTCACTTGCTCCGTCTCCCTCACCCCTCTCACTCCCTCTCCCCTCTCACTCTCACTCTCTAACTCTCACTCTCACTCCCTCTCTCTCCCCTCCCACTCCCTATCTAACCTCTCTCACTCCCTCTCTCTCCCCCTCTCATTCCCTCACACTCCCTCTCTCTCATTCCCTCACACTCTCCCTCTCTCTCATTCCCTCACACTCTCCCTCTCTCTCATTCCCTCACACTCTCCCTCTCTCTCATTCACTCATTCTCTTACACTATTTCTTATTATGTCACTCACTATATCTATCGTTCACTTACACTCTCACTCATCCACCCTCGCTCTGTCTCACTCCCTCACACTCTCTCTCTGTCTCACTCCCTCACTCTCTCTCTCTCTCTTTCTCTTTCTTTCTCTTTCTCTTTCTTTCTCTCTCTCTCTCTTTCCTTTCTCTTTCTTTCTCTCTCTCTCTCTGTATCTAACTTCTCCCCTCTCTTTTATAACAGATTATTTTAAAGATTTGTCTTTTTTTATTTATAATTTGTGGTTTAAAAAAGGCCATGTGGTTTTTTTTATGTTTTTGCTGTATTTTTATTGATTTAATCCCATGATTTTTCTATTTACATTTGTTTAAAAAACCCACATGGAAATTTAAAACAAAAAACAAATTATAAATAAAAACGGCAATTCTTTAAAATAATCCAATAATCCATGTTACACAATTAAAATTAAATTATTCTGCATGAATCATAAATAAGAAAAGGTGTAATATGTACACTAATTGATTAGTGCAGAATAATTTACACTTCAACTGTAATTAATGAACAAAAAAGGAATAATACCATTTACAAAATTATCATTAAGAAAACAAAAGGACAATAAATATATGACATTTATTTATTGGTTAGTACAGACTGATAATGATTTTATTTGTCTATTTTTTTTTTTTTTAATATAATCCAACTCTGAGGAAGACATAATGTGTGATAAAAATAATATAAACCTTTAATTTATCATCAGAGTTAAAAAATTACGAATAATTTATATTAAATTGCAACTAAATTATAAAAAATGATAGAAACTTTAAATTTAGTTTGTTTATTGTTGGCATTTTATTCAAATTCGTAAGCCGGTGGGCATTATTGAGTGCATTGGGGGAAAAATGATTGCCGATTTCACTTGATTCGGTTTTTATACTAAATTATTCAAAATGAATCTTAAGGGAAAGAAAGTAAGTTTTATTACAATAGTAACACTTATACATCCAATAAATTAGCATACAATTGCAAGTAAAATTCAATGAAATGGATATTTTGAAAAAAGGAAATGGTCAAGTGAGCTATAAAATTTGTTTTTTATGACTGCCCAGCTTTTAGTCCAACTGTAAGCAGGACAATGAATGATAAAAATAAGATAAACTTTTAATTGTCAGCCGATTAAAAAAAAAAAAAAAAGTATGGATAATACATTATATTTGATCTTTATCAATAATTTTTATTTGCCTATCTTTGCTGGGTTGGTATGAAGGTGACAGACCAAAATGATAGGGACCCAATTTCAGGTTGATCACCCTGCATTTAAAACAATATATGTAAGAAATAAGACAAACAATAATTTTTTTCCAATTTATTAAACAACAGGTCAGTTATCAATTGCAAAAAGGATAATGTTAGAGAAATAATTTTTAATTTTCATTAGAGTACTAATTTAAATAATATGTCAACATTATTATAATCATGATAACTTGTTTATACAATCTTTTGATCTTGTTTGTACTTGATTAATAGTCCAACTGAATATTGACAAAATATATGATAGAACAAGCCTAATTAATTTCTCTTGTTGGGTTAAAACAAATCTTAATGTTGTAATTGCATATAAAAAATCAGATCAGGTTATTAATTTTTTTAAAACAAGGGTTTCCAACAGCAGAGGTCATATCAACCCTCAGGGTGGTTTTGTTTTTGAAAAAAAGCCCATTTATAAGTATGTTGGGTTTGAATGCAAGGCCACTGGATTCGAACCCGGGACCTTATGCCCTGACAACAACTAAACTATTGTGGCCACCCCCCCCCCTCGATTGATGTTTATAGTATTACTTAATAAGCTGTTTTTACTTTTACATATTTAAAAGAATTTAAACAACTTAAATTAAGTCATAAGAAAAAGATAGTTTTTTATTTTTGCTAATTAGTTTTTAATTCAGTGCAATTATTCCTTTGAATATTAAAATATTCACCCAACCCAAAACTAGTAAACATAATTAAATGAAATTGACATTTAAACCTAGAATTACAGTCATTTTGTCTGGTTTCGTTCATTATTAAAGTACAACAAATAAAAGAACATAAATAATAAGGTAGACTTATCACATAGTATTAAAAAAAAATCTAAAACAATGGAAATAATGGGTTTGAACAATTATAATTGGCTGTTAGTCTTACTTCATAGGGAAATTTTGTTTGAATATTTAAAAACATGTCGAAGAATTAATGCTGAATTATTCAACATTTGGTTTCAGCTAAATTTGTAAAAACAGCACTTTGAAAAACAACAACTATTTTGTGTGTGTATTGTTGTAACCAAGAAAATAAAGGTTTATTACATTCAGTAATTAGTACTGAATTCAGACAAAATTACTTCTTTATGGGAATATAAATATACATTTAAAAAAAAATACAAATACAATTCAAAATATATTTCTAAAAGGAGAAATTCTTGGTTCAGGCTAGCATATCACTTATGTATATCCAGCTTGTTTATTATTAATCCATAGCACAGTTATAAAAGATTGATGTGCTTTTCATTATGCCCTACTTTTGTCAGAAGAAAAAAAAATGGTTTGAATGTACATTTTCTGTATATCCAGTTTGCTTATAAAACAGGGGTTGGGCAGTTTTAAAACAATATTAACATTTTTTTAAACTCCTATTGACATTTAGTTGAAATTTATATCCTGGTGAGCCTAAACTTTTACTCTGAAATTAATATCAATCGATGAAAATGTCTCAACTAATCAAATAATCCTTTCTGGTCTCGACAAATGGCAAAAAGTTTGATGATAGATTGGAATAATTGATTTTGTCATTATTTCTTATGCAAATATTTTTTTCGTTGTTTATAAAACATTCATTGAATTTAAAAAATTGTCTTAATAAATTTATTTAATTCAGACTAATTACTGCATATAAATTAACACACATGCTCATTGTACATTGTAGCTTATTTATCTATACAACTATATGCAAGATTTAAGGGCTGATAAAAAAACTTAAACCCATAACTACTATCTTCTTTCAAAAACGAACATATCTCAAAGAATAAATCATTCATATCTTTTGTATATATACAGTTATCTGTTTTCAAATACCACCAAGTTAAGTACATAATTACGGCAAAAATGTTGTAACAAAAGTATCATCTTTAATCTATCATTACTTTCTACAATTGGCTCCTAGCCTTGTAAAAATTAAACCAATATTTTTATTCAGATATGCTACATTTTTGTGATGAATGTATACAAAAATTACGACACAATTCCAAATATACATATTTTGAAGGAGGGGAAAAAAACAAACTATTAGGTTCAAAGTAGCGTATCGTCCAAATCCGGTTTGTTTATTATTAAGCTATAAAAATGATGAAAAAGATGATAAAAATAAGATAAACATTAATTATGTGCTACTTATTGATAATAAATAAATAAAAATATTTAAAAAATAAATCACTGGTTTTGAGATAACATATCTTTTGTCTGTATTTATTTGAAAAAAATTAAAAACAATCATAAAAACTGTGTCGTAATCCAAATTTTCGCTTCGAACATTTCAGTAATCCGAACAGGAAAAAAAAATTCAAGAAGTGAGATTTTTAAAAGAAACAAATGAAACATAATTTGGAAGGGGTGAGAGTGATAGAGAGAAAAAGAAAGAGATATTATGAATGAGGAAGAATGTGTGAGTGAAAAATAAAAGAGAATGTGAGTAAGTGAGTGAGAGTGTTGAGTGAGTGAGGGGTCATACGAAAGACCAAGACTACACGGATTTTCGAGGATTTCTTTTCTTCAATGAATCCCTTTCTCTGTTCTCTACCAAAAAATGAAAGATGAGTCCACATTCTTCTGGCGTTAAGTGTACCTACTGCCCAAAAAGGACAGAAAAATAGGAAGAAGCAATCAAGAAAATGCAAAATAAATTAAAAAAAAAATTTAAAAAGAAAAATTAACATATGTACTCTAATAGGTTTAATGTTTTGTGTTTGCAAAATAATCCAGTTTTCTGTTAAAATTGTTTTTTGTACATTTTGTATTTTTTAACACCTTCCGTAATTCAAATTTTTCAGTAATCTGAACTAATTATTGTAGAGACTAGATATTCGATTTCTGAGAAAGCACTGTGCTTCACCCGATTTTTAAAATATACAAAGGAGATCATTAAGTGTACAATTAGCTTCTATGTATAAATGTATATGTAAATGTTCTATGTAAATAGTAAAATATATGTAAAGTAATTGGCGGCTTGATTACAAGTTTTCACCCTGCCTACTCGTCTAATTGATGTAATTTGGGTCACTATATGGCCAAAACGGACCAAACCCCCTAGTTTTTATATGGCTCACATTGTCTCATGGGGGCTGGGCAAAACAAAAATCCACTTTTTTATTCCATGTCCTCTTGAAAGTTCGGCATATATATTACATATCGAGTCTAATTTTGGTCACTTCCACCTTTTGCTATCCAATCATCCAAAATCGGCCTATTCTGAAATTTATTAATAAACAAAATTGTATTGAATTTTAAAATTTATTCCATTGATTTAAGAAAATGAGATTAATATACATTTTAAAAATATATTAATCTACTATAATCAAAAATAATAAATCTAGATTATAAAGACTGTAAGCTTTTCTAACTTTTTATTTTTTACGTAGATGCGTTTTGAGGCTCTTTTTGCCTCCTCTTCAGTACGTTTTTATTTTGAGTGTCAACAGACGGCTGACTGGGACAACAGACAACAGCCTGGAGTCGTCTGTTGACACTCAAAATAAAAATGTACTGAGGAGGAGGTGGAAAGAGCCTTGAAATGCATCTACGTAAAAAATAAAAAGTTGGAAAAGCTTACGGAGTCTTTGCCCTGATTCTCATCCATATCCAACAAAAAGAAAAGCGAAAAACAATAAATCTAATTTTTTTTCTTTTATTTATTTGTGTATTATTTAAGCTTATGTTTTTCTCCAAGGTCAAAATTCTATGAAATAAAAATTAAATATAATCTTAGTTGATCCCATTTCTCTATTGTTAAAACAATAATGATGACGTCAGGGGATGTTGTTACAAAGAAGATAAACTCATAATTACCTAGATACACAGCTTTATTTATTATTCAACTATATAAAAGATAGTGACAATAAGATAAGCTTTTAATTAGTTGCTGTTTGATGACTGAAAAGAAGATAAACCTATAATTAACTACCGTTGACACGTTATTCAAATTAATATGCTAAGTGAACGTAAACTATTACTCTGATATCATTAGGCAAAAAGGGAAATGACTTTCCTAAAGTAATTAAATTTTATCCTTCGACTAAAAATATACTATTGTAAAAGCTTGCTGTATGAGTTATAAAAATAACGTGAATTGCTAATTTTTTGTTGTTGTTGTGTGTGTGCTATTTTTCAAGTAATTGGAACCGCCAAATTTTTCTTCAAATTGGTTTATTTTTATTCATCATGTTTGAACCAGGATCAATAAAAATGAATAATAAACCAAGATTTTTTTATTTATAGGAGCCAATTTTTTCCAAGATAATGAATGAATAAATTGTTATTTCAAAAAATAAATCTAACTTATTGAAATATTAATTTATTGGGTTTGAGCTAACACATATTAACTGGGAAAGTTAAAAAAAAATTATAAACTTTCAATTAGCTGCCATATCGTTGACCCATTATTTATAAATAATACAAAGAGACTACTAAATGAGCCAAAAATTATATTCACACAATTGGATAGGCAAAATTAATTAAAATTTAAATAAACTATTGCAATAACATGAACATTAAGAATTATGTGTGGTGTTTAGCGACCATTAGTTAATGATTATTTAGAGTAACAATCGTTAAACAATTAAATAATTAAAAAAAAATTCAAGTATATTTTAAGTAAAATTATTGATGCTGTAAAATTTAACTTCTTTTGTGATAAGTATAGTATTTTATTTATAAAAATGTAAGATTTGGTGGAAATGTGTGTGTGCATACATACACCAACAGCAGACAAACATCAAAAATAAAAGTCCTTTTAATATATATAAAACCACATTTATTGTAAATTTTAATTGATACATTTTTTTGTTATTCAGGATTCAGGTGTTGGGACTCCAGTTACACTGCGGGTCGACAAAAATGGATTTTATCTCTATTGGCTGGACCAGAACAAGGTATGGTTTTTTTTTCATTTTTTTTTCAAAGTATCAGCATAAAAAACATGTGGTCTTATAAATTTGAATTTTGTCGTACTTGGTCGCATTACCACATTATTTTCCAATCATTTAGTTTTTCTAAATTCGGAAATCCAATCGGATGTGTCAGATCATTCTTTATCAATTCGTTTTGCCCATGGCACGTTTCCAAACTTGAAAAATAATCAGCATTCTTCGTGGTATAAAATTTTCCAAACGCATGTTTAACAATTGAAACATAAAATTTTGTAATTTCTTACAATAGGAAAAAAAGGTCAACAGTGAAACCGGGTTTCAGTGGGACCTGTTTCCTGTGTCAAATGAAGAACATAGAGGATGCCGTTCATTACTGTTGTGTAATGGGGCACAAATTGATTTAAAAACAAAAGTCACAAAGAATAACATTACAAATCAATCTCATTTATCTTTATTTTAATTTTATTTTTTAATTCATTATCCCAATATTTATTACATTTGTTATTTTAGGGTCATTACAAAAATGTAAATGATTTTTTAAAATAATTGTCATGTATATATTTAATTTTTATATAGAAATGAAACATACAAGTGCAAACTTGATAAATTCTCCTTTTATATTTACATTTACTTGCAAGTCTTACTCTAATTTTTGAATTAATCTGATTTTTAAGTGCATAGAATTACAAATACAAATTAGTTATTCATTTATTTACTTAGATATTTTTGAAGAAGAGTTAAATTATATATAATTTTTTCCCTGTAGGAAATGGATTTGCTTGATATTGCTACTATTAGAGACTGTAGGACTGGAAAACAAGCTAAAATACCAAAGGTGAGCTTATTTATAAGTTACCATTGCTGATATTTTTATTAAACATTTTTAACAATTGAAATAAATTTTTTATATACTGTATAGAATTTACCTAGGGACACAATAGAAAGAGGCATGATTGTTTCAGTGGTTGGAGATAGACGGTATGTGGTGTGACATGACAGCGGTTTCCTCTTTAACAGATATGTCCCACTAGTGATATTATCATGTTCCATTTTGCCCCTGTGACAATTTCAAAAAGAAATATGACGTCACAATATGCTCAGACAAAGGTCGTTCTGACATCAATTTTCACTGTTTAATCTGTCATAACTTGTCACATTTTGAATTGTCTGTTAATTGTTTTTTCTGTTTGTACTCGTGTTATGCACTTTGATTTGGGTATTATGTACCGACGATATGATAACAAAATATTTGACATGCATTGTCACAAGTCGGCGAAATGACACAATTTCAATTCTCTGTTTGTTCATATTTAATTATGTCAGTGTCAAATCAAATATTACATAATTAAGAAAATACTTTTTTCAACATTGTTTCAAACAAAGAATAAATTTTTTTTTTCATACACAACTTTTCTTTTTTCATATACTACAACTGAAATTTCTTTCTTCATACATTAAAACTTCATTTTCTTTTTTCTTGCACTACAACTTAATTTTATTTTGGATGCACTACAACTTTACCCTTTTTAAAAAGATAGTTCCACTCACAGTAAAACTGTGTGAGTAACCTCATAGTAACTCACTGTTAGTAGGAACTATCTTTTTAAAAAGATTTAACAACACACTCACTCCACCATTTATCTTTTCTACAACTTTACTGTCTTCATACACTACAACTTAGTTTTCTTTTATCGTACACTACAACTTAATTTTCTTTTTTCATACACTACAACTCTACTCTCTTCTTACACTACCACTTAATTTTCTTTTTCATATACTACAACTTAATTTTCTTGCTTCACACATTACTGTTTTCTTTTTTTCATAAACTA
Organism: Cimex lectularius; assembly: GCF_000648675.2. NCBI lineage: Eukaryota > Metazoa > Arthropoda > Insecta > Hemiptera > Cimicidae > Cimex > Cimex lectularius. The sequence continues at coordinate 1,262,950 of NW_019392660.1, read as the reverse complement.
CAACTTATTTTTGTTTTTTCTACGCTCCAACTCAATTTTTTTTTCACACACCACATCTTCATTTTTGTTTTTCATACACCACAACTTAATTTTCTTTTTTCTACACTACAATTTAATTTTCTTTGTTCATACACTACAACTTAATTTTCTTTTTTCATACACTACAACTTAATTTTATTTTTTCATACACTACAACTTAATTTTATTTTTTCATACACTACAACTTAATCTCCTTTTTTTTTTTTTAAACAGAAAGTACATAATTTTATTTCTTCATACATCGCAACTTAATTTTTTTTCATACATTACAACTTAATTTCCTTTTTTCATTCACTACACCTTAATTTCCTTTTTACATACACTAAAACTTAATACTAATATGTAGGATCAGGAAAGGTGGTAACTTTGAAACAATTCGACTAATCTATAGGGGCTTTTTACAGTTTTCAGAACTATAAACTACACAGAGAGCGTTCAATATCTTACTGGACATTTCTCTATTCGACTTATCACGAGTTAACATCTAACAAACATCGTGAATAATCATTGTGAATCTTTTGGATTCTGCAAAAATAAGTAAAACATTTAATGAGTGTCTGTTGATTTCATCCTTATTTTTCTGGTAGTTCTTGTAAGGTACTTATAAAAACTAAAGGTTGATTGATAATAGACTCAAAGAAGGTAAATGCAGTTATCGAACAGTTTTAATGCTATAAAATCTAGAAGAGTTAAGAATTTGTAAAAAGGACCCTGGACATCGGAGAAAAAAAATTTCCCCTGGATGTCTCAAAATTTCCTTTTATTGTGTAATATTTAGTGCAGCCACCAATGTCCGTAAAGCACCCTTTAAACCCATAAAATATGAATTTTCAACACAATAAAAAGATGATAATTTAGAGATCGTGAGATGCGGCCTAATATGGACTCCACATTAGACCGCATCTCATGATCTGTAAATTATCATCTTTTTATTGTGTTGAAAATTCATATTTCATGGGTTTAAAGGGTGCTTTATGGGCATTAGTGGCTGCAACAGGTATTGCATTGATACGGTGCTCATCACTGTACTATGGTAAGGGTAAAGGTCTTGAATAGTTTAAAAATAACTTAAAAAAAGGTGCTTAAAACCTGTATGATTTTTTTGCCTACTTTACTGAAATGTCTTCATTTTTGTAACTTTTTTATAATATTGTCTAATATGAACTTGCATATTATTTTCTTATCATAAATTAAAAAAAGGAGAAAAAGAATTAAATATACCTTCAAATACATACACAACAAAGGCAGAAACCTGTACTTTAAAAAGAATATGTAAATTAAAAAAAAAAGTCTCAGCTCCTAGGACTATTGGAAAGAATGCATTTCAAGTATTTTTTGACCTAATATCAATAAAAACATTCCATTTAAATAGGTGACTTGACCAGCCACCAGAGCCCATCCTTCTCAGATTAAAAATTAATCATCTTTAATAACAGTAAAACTATAAATCTAAATGTATTTCTCTTACCTTAAATAAGATAATAATGATTCTTTGAATTATTTTATGATACACACGACAATAAATTGTGATTATTATTACAAATTTTTCTATTTTTAGGATCCTAAGCTCAGACTTAACGTCACGATGGGCTCTTCTCAGGACTTACTGGAGGATAAGACTGTTACTTTATGTCATGGTTCGGATTTTGTGAACTTAACATTTATTAATTTCTGTTGCACAAAAAAGGAAACTGCACAAGTGAGTCTTTCAGCGTTTCTGTGCTTGACTGAAGAATATTAATTAAATTTATCTTTTATGTTTATTAGTTATGGACGGATGAATTATTAAAATTGGCATTTAACTTATCTCAACTGAATGGATCTGTTATGAAATTTTTGCTCAAGGCGCATACAAAATTGCAGCTGAGTGTAGATAAGTCATCAAAAATTCCTATCAAAAAGTAGGTAATTCATTGTTTTTAAATTGGGTAGTTTTTTCTAAATGATTTTTTTTTACAGTATAATCAAAATGTTCACACAAAATAAAGAGGACAGGAAGAGAGTGAAAACTGCTCTCGAATCGGCGGGAATATCGACGGCAAAGGTAAAACAACCAAATCTCTCACTTTTAATACTTCACTCAAAAACACTTTTGGTGCCTCATGCTCAAAAATTTCACAATATCTCCCTTTAATATCTTCTTAAAGGAGAAGTCGGAAGCACACACTAATATTAGTAGCACCAGCACTGCTATATATAATAATAAAGCCAACAAATGTAGTTGAACCTTAGAGTAACGAACATGTAGATAATGTAAAAACGTATATAACTATGCCTGGGAATGTGCATCAATATTAAAAATGGTGATGTCTTTCTTTCAAGTTAGTTGTTGGAAACGTCATAGTTGACTAGATATGATTATTCTTTTATTTCTTTAGATACATTTTTTCTCACCTTTCTCATTATTTCAGATCAATTTGATACAAAAAGAAATCATACTTTTGATCTAATTCTTCTTTTCAGTTTAAGGTTTTTAACCAATTGTTTTTGAGCCAGGACTTGTGAACATAATATACGCCATTGGAACTCAATTTAAGTAGGGGCTGATTTTTCGTAAGTACTATATGGGCAAGATCATCTATGTCCAGCCATTTTTAGAAATCTCACTCAATTTAGTTAATGTAAAAATATCAAATTGAAAATTTTAAAACTACAAAATTATACATTTAAATTGGACTTAGAGTAAATTTACAACAGGGCTATGGGCCACATTTTATTCCTTAATTTAGTCAAATTGAATTTCAAAATTGTTCCTTGTATTTAATATAATATTAAATTATACAAGCTAAAATGTGTTCAATGCTATTTATGTGCTATCAACTTTAAATGATAAATGTGAAATAATAAGTAGTAAAAAAGTAGAATTCACAGCAAAATTAACACAAAATATTTAACCCTTAGGCTAAGGCCACACCGAAGGTGTCGCAGTTGGTGCCTAGTTATCTAAAGACTCCCATGGTGATACATTCTTGAACAACAACTTGAAACATTTGAGAATGACCACTTAGGGCGTGATGAACAGACTAGTCAGTTTTTTTTCTTGTGTGTTGCACACTGACTTTTAAATTTTGATCATAAATGATATCGCATTAATAGCGATGTTTGCTGCTGAATCGACCCCACCTTATAAAAATGTAACAGTTCTAAAAAAAAAATGTGGGAAGATTACAAGGGAAATTTGCCATTTTTGCTTCTCTCGCAATTAATATGGTGCACTCAGCAATAAGTTACCTTTTGCAATCGTTCACATTTCCACAAAATATTTTCTGCCAAAGGCTTTTTTCTAGTCTATTTTCAACAATCAATCGATACGATTGTAGTAACAGGCTGTGGATGTTTTAGCTAAATAAGCATTTACACATTAGGTACCTTTTAGTCATAAGGTAACTAAGCGCCGTTATCAACTCCGTGTGGCCTTAGTCTTAACTCCACAGGGTGGTCTAGGCCACAGGTCTCTCAAATACATATATTTCTAAATTAATAGGACTATTTTGGATTAAAAAAAAAAATATAATGATGTACCTGCATATGAACATGATTGCGGGCTATAAATACGTATGCAGATTTAATAATAACTAATAATTCAACCAACAACTGTAGTTTACAAACTGGTAGGAAACGTTTTCAACAGAACATTATCAAAGTCAATCTTCACGAATTTGAAGAACTCAGGGTTTTTGGGTAGGTCTGCCAATTTCGGCAGCCAACGCACTCCCCTCGCGACGATATCCTTGAAAGTCACGTCGCTGCGGCTCAAAATTTGGGCAAGATATATGATAGTTTGGGAGACAGTGGCATGTATTGTCCTCAATTAAATTGTACTGCTTCAAGTAAGCCTTATTTTTCCCATGGCCACTGGGAACTTGCGATATCTTCCAGTTAGTTTGGAATTAGTGCTTTCAGGCGAGACGAGATGGTTGGAAAAAACCTTTTGTGTGGGATACATTGATGGATGTGAATCATATTTCTTCCCACTTTTCTTTCATTTCCCGGGAGCCGCCTGGATGTAAGGTGTGGGAACATGGTGTGGAATGACATTTGCAAAGTTTCGTCTAGAGCAGCCCTGATGATTGATTCCCTCGATGGCCAATATGTGCTTTAATCCACACTGTGTTCCTTGCTGGCTGTGAAACCAGGAATCTGATGCCTTCATTGGTCCTCACGTTGTTTCTTATGTTTTTTATTGCCCATATTACTGCGTTGCATTAGGACTGACCGATGTGCTTTAGGCAGAGAAGGGGGGTACAATAGCTCTTAAAAGGCGCAGTATACCATACCCTGAAAAATTACATCTACGTGCCTGGTACGTTACACAATTACAACCAGTCGATTGCTAGAATCTCAACCTGGTTGTTTGAGCACATTCAAGAAAACATTTAAGAATGTAAATATATTTAGTGTCCATGGTTGTTGATGAATTAGCATAATTATTTTAATTATTAATAATTATTCTTGGGGATTAACGTTCATTTAACCGTTAGGTGTTGTGGACAAGGGGTCAAACCTCTTCACAATACATTTTTCATACCATTGTAATTTAAAAAACCATGGGCACTGCTGGCCGCCAGAACAGCTAGTGGGTAAATACATTTCAGATGCCCTAACCACTCAGCCACTGTGGTCCCCTTATATTACCTTATAATAACCAACTCTACATCTTTCCATCTTGCACTAAATATTTATAAATAAGCAACAACAAAAACAAATATATATTCTGAAAATTGCTCTGTACGTAAACAATGTAAATCTACAACTGAGTCCACTTGGCAGACAAGAGGCTAAAAATCAGAAAGACAGTAGGGTTGATGGAGTTGGTAGAGGGTTTGGAAGGGCCAGGTTGGTGGTAGATGAAGGTAGGACATTCCCGATGAAACATAGATATTGTGGCTAAATGTTTTTTTTTCTCACTTTCACAAAAGTTTAAGAGAGAAGCGAAATTGTGAATAGAAAGGGGAGAAAATAAGGTACAAAACCACGAGGATGAGATAACTTGTCACTGGGTCCTGGGGAAGGTGTCACTAATAGCAAGACGATTAAAAATGATTGGGTGGTGGGTCAATTGTTAAGGCACACACTAAGCAAATCTTGGCCAACGAAAGACAACAAATATATTAGGCTGAACATCGTCCATGCTTGGCTCATCCTCATCAGACCCCAAGGGATTTGGCCATGTGGAATCACAGTCAATGTCAATCCTTTTGATGTTACCACCAGAAGTCTTTGAAGTTTTTTAATTTTTTAAATAAAACAGTTTTATCAAAAATTCAAAACATAATTTGTTTTTCTCAAGAAGGTACTTAAGTCTTTGTTAAATCTTACTGTTAAATATTATATAAACAATACATATTTCTTAAAACATTTCTCTTTTCATCATATAAGAGTTGTAGCAACAACAGTCAATGACCGAGTACTTCTTAAGAGAAAGATCGAGTCAATAAGCACTGAACTAGCGAACTAGAAATGTTTTTAGTACCTGGTAATAAGCCAGAAGGCTGCCGTGCTTGGAGAACATAAAACCCCCATTTCCTAGTATACATCATAATCATAATAGTACACAAGCAAATTTCAACCAACAAAAGACAACCAACTACTTCATTGGCCCTGATTTGCGTAGTGTGCACGGGAGGCGAATCAGAGCCAACGAAGCGGTTGGCCTTGTTGGCCAACAAATTTAAAAATGTTTAAAACTGTCCACTTAACAAAATTACATTGTTTTTATTAATAATACAAGGCGAAATGCGATTTCAATTTGATTGTAAATTAAGTAAGAAAACGGTAGTGCCTTCCCTGATTATTGGGTCCACTTTGTAAACGCAAGATATTCCAAATATTAATCGAACAGCCCGTTTTAAATTAACATTGAATGCACAAAACGAGAGGGTTTACAGATTTAAAAACTAAAAGATTGTCTAAATCATAATTCATAAGTTTTTTTAAAGATATTCCATTAAATAAAAGTGTTTTCCATTTAGAGAAACTACTTAATTTAATCAATGATGATTTATTTGCTCGCTTGCCTTTTTGATTTAAGAAAAGGTAAATTTGGTTAAACTTTATTTGAAAATAAATCAAAATTCACATTTTGTGGATTTTATAGACATTAAAAAGAATATAACATAATACAATTATGTTGCACATAAAATAGCTCGAATAATTTTTTAATCTAAATCACTTTTTTTTATTTAATCACAAAAAAGCCTGTACTTTGTTCTTTAAATTTAATTGTTAAATAATTAGAATCATGATCCAATCCATGTATATTTGTTCAATACGTACTGTTATATTTTCCCCTAGTAATAGCACATTCTAGTCAGTGTGGGAGAGTGTGTGTCTGTGTTTTATCAGAGACATAAAAGCTGTAAAATTAAAATAAAAAATAGAAAAAATAGTTTATGAATTGTATTTCAAAGATTAAAGGATAGAGAGAGAGAGAGAGATAAAGATAATTATGAGATCTTGTGGAATTAAATAATAATAATGATAATAAATGAATAAAATGATGGAATCAAAAGTGTCTTAGATAAAGTCTAAAATTAAAATTTTAAAAATTCCTTTTTTTTCTTTAAAATTTTGTTTTATTAATAGGATGAGGTGATATCACCGGAAAAGTTTTCATTTGAGGAGTTTTTCAATTTCTACAAACACTTGACCCAGAGGACTGAAGCAGAGAAAATATTTGAAGAATTGTAAGAATTTAAAAAAATATATATATTAAATAAAACATAATTTAAAATTTTTGTTTTAGGTGTGGGTCGAAGAAGAAGTTAATGTCTGCATCTCAGTTGGTAGAATTTTTGAATTTAACTCAGAGAGATCCAAGGTTGAATGAAATATTACATCCGTATGCGAATGTAGCAAGGGCAAAAGACATAATCGCCCAATATGAAATAAACAAAAACAATGTCAATAAGGGTCAATTGAGTTTTGAAGGTTTTCTGAGGTACATGATGAGTGAAGACAATCCTATAGTTGCTCCTTCTAAAGTTGAACTTTGTGATGATATGGATCAACCTCTCGCACATTATTTTATCAATTCTTCGCATAATACCTATTTGACTGGTACGTTTTAATACTTTTAAAACTGTTGTTATTAAAATAACGCGTAAAAATTGCAGGTCATCAGTTAACGGGGAAGTCGTCGGTTGAAATTTATCGCCAGTGTCTTTTGGCTGGTTGTCGTTGTGTCGAACTAGATTTTTGGAATGGTGGGAGGACGGAAGAGCCTGTCATTGTTCACGGATATACATTTGTACCTGAAATCCCAGCTAAAGACGTGATCGAAGCAATAGCGGAGTCTGCGTTCAAGACATCCGATTATCCAGTCATACTTTCTTTTGAGAACCACTGCAACCCGAGGCAACAAGCGAAAATAGCGCAGTACTGCAGGGACATTTTCGGTGATATGCTTTTAGATTCACCTTTAGATTCTCACAAGGTAATAAACTTCTATTATTATTTACTGATTTTAATCCGATTTTGATCAAATATTTTAAAACTTATTAGCTTGAGGCGGGAGTTCCACTTCCTCCGCCTTCTTTGCTGAAGCGTAAGATAATCATTAAAAATAAGAAAAAGCACCATCACAACAAAGTATTAGAAAGGGGGACAACCGGAGAAATTGAAGTAGTTGCGACGGGAAATGGCGATGTCCCTCATGCAGCTCCTGTCAGGCAGAGCAGTAAAGAAAGCGCAGATGAAAAACCTGAAGAAAAAAACGATGAAGCCACTGATGAAAATGGTAAAACTTTTATACACTAAATTATATTATTCAAGATATTTGGTTGCATTATTCTATTTTTAGTTCCAGCTGAGGATGATTTAGAAAGCTCAAGTGGGGATGAGGATGAAAAACCATTGGAGAAAGATGATAAAGTGGCCTCTGCCAAGGAAACTGAAGCGGGAGCTGAAATTTCTGCCCTTGTTAATTACGTTCAACCTGTTCATTTTGTTTCATTTGAAATAACAGAAAGTATATAGTCCTCTTCTATCCTTAATTATTTTTCAATAAAATATATTTATTTAATTTTAATTTTTTTAAAAGAAAAAAATAGGTTTTATGAAATGAGTTCTTTTGATGAAAAACAAGCTACAATGCTTTTAAAAGAAAGCCCGATAGAATTTGTAAAATACAACAAACAACAACTAAGCCGAGTTTATCCGGCTGGGACAAGGTTCGATTCTTCAAATTTCATGCCTCAAGTATTTTGGAATGCTGGTTGTCAACTGGTCGCTCTAAATTATCAAACTCTCGGTCAGTGATTTGATTAATTCAAAATATATTTAAAATTTGTCAATTGAATTCTATTTTTTTTTTTTTTTAATAATTTATTTGTAGATCTTGCAATGCAATTAAATTTGGGTATTTTTGAATACAACCAAAGATGTGGATACCTCTTGAAACCTGAATTTATGAGACGTCAAGATCGTAGGCAAGTGCTTGAATTTTTTATTTTTTTAAAAGGATATTTACATTACGAGGTTATAGAAAACCTCGGGGTGTCGGTATTAAAAAAAAAGTTTGTAAGTTTGTTGGATTCAAATGCAGGTCTGCTGCGGTGATGAGCATCTATCAACGCTTTAACCATTGCAATGGGGTATCAGTGGCTTCATTGGTTTAAATGGTTTAGGCGTTGACAAGGTGCTCATCACTGTAGGTGAAGATCCCAGGTTCGAATCCAGTAGCCCTGCATTCGAACATGACATATTTACAATTTTTTTTTTCTTTTTCAAAAACACCAGCACCTCAAGGGTTCACCTTGCTACCCTGATACCCTTAATCATTCATAAAAACTATGTTAATGATAAAAAAATGTTACAATTTATTCATATTCTAAGGTTTGATCCATTTGCTGAATCAACCGTTGACGGAATTATTGCCGGCACCGTCTCAATCAATGTCATATCCGGCCAGTTTTTAACGGATAAAAGATGCGGAACGTACGTAGAGGTCGATATGTACGGGCTTCCGGCTGACACGGTCAGGAAAAAGTTCAGGACCAAAATTGTTCCAAATAACGGGATTAATCCCGTGTACGATGAGGAACCTTTTGTCTTCAAGAAGGTACGTTTGGTAAAACCTAAGTTTAACGAATAAATCAACTATTTAAAAAAAAATTTATAGGTGGTGCTTCCAGAATTGGCTTGCATTAGAATAACAGCTTATGAGGAAGGAGGAAAATTCATTGGACACAGAGTTCTCCCTGTTATAGGACTTTGTCCTGGGTAAATATTAAAATATTACTATTTTAATTTTTAATATATGACCAGGTATAACAAAAACGGAGGAATGATTAAATTTTTTACCATCTTTCATTTTGGCTTAAAAATACGTACACAATTAATTAAGGCTTTTAGTTGAGATAAAAAAGTGAATGGCACGAGCGGGATTCGAACCCACGATCTTCGGCTAGATACGCCGCTGCTCTACCACTTGAGCTCGATCCACTCGGACATCAACTTCCTACCTCAACCCCACCTTTTGAGTTTTCCCTCTCCTTTTTGCCATTTTTTTTATATCTCAACTAAAAACCTTAATTAATTGTAATGTATTAATTGGTCAAGCAGACCACGAAATTAGTGAATTTAATGAATACCTACACAATTTAATTTTTATATTCTGGCATTAGCAAAAATAAGATGGGTACGTGCTAATACAATAATTCTAATGCAACTAGATTAGGTTTTTTAATATATAAAATGAACTTGAATATTTTCAGTATCTAAAACATTTTTGATTAAAAATAATCATGCATTTTTTTTTTTTTTTTTTTCAATTTTGGTAATTTAACATGTTGAACGCAGAAGCCTGAGGCACTGATAAACCTCTGGATAGCATTTTTATTTTATTTTTATATATTTATTATTTTTTATTTGATATATATGTTTTTTTTTTTTCTTAAATGACCTTAATAATAATGTGTGTGTGTATTTAAGCAAAAGGTCTGGTGAATATGAATATAATTAATTTTAGTATCCTAAGTCCTTAGGTTTCCACAGGTTTGGCAACATATGGCCGGCCTCGTGTTACCATGAAGAAAAATTGGCCCCTTACGGTTTAATAATGCTGGACAAAGACGTTGCAGTTTCCCGTGCATATTTCTCTGCTGTGATAGTTTCACCATAATTCAGGAAATTATAATTACACTGTCAAACAGTCACCATAACATTTTTTGGGTACATGTTTGGTTTCGGGTTTTCGGTTTGGAGCGCACTTCGCCCAAGTTTAATTCGTACAATTTCCATAGATTTTCATAAAAATTTGATGAAAATCTAGCTTGGACAGATTTAATTTTGCAGGCCCTCACTCTTATAAAATTCAATATAAACTACAATGTTTGCATAAAAGATAACAGTTTTATTTATTATAATTCATAAATTAGATTTGAGGATTTAGCTTTGTTTACATTACATGACAAGCAACTGCAAAAATAAAACAAATTTTCAAAACATGAATCAATTTTGTACCAAACCAAAAAATTTCTTCTTGTCTACGTCATCAGACTTTTACAAAAATGGGCTATTTCTGCTACCAGAATGTTAGCACTTTGTTATAGAAAATGAAGGAAATTATGTTTTGGATTAAAAAAAATTACATTTATGTTTGGAAAGGTTGATTTTTTTATTGAAAGAAAAAAAAATCAGCACACAAGCTTCTGGTTTGAATGTTTGATTAAATACTGCATTAATTTTTTTGTTTTTCCTAGATATTGGGTTTGTTTAAGGAACGTATTAGTCAGATTATGTTGAAGGTTTATGTTAGAATAGATTGGATGGATTACCCTTTAAATAATGCCTTATGATATATACTAAAAATTAATAACCAGCAAAATAACAAAAAATGTGGTCTAAATAAAATAAGTCACTTGATGAAAGAATGTAAGAAATACTAAATAACAGAAAAATTAATACTCCACCATCTAGAGTATTATATTATAAAGTTTATAATAACTAATTAATTTTAGTTATCGCCATGTAACGTTGAGAACAGAATGTGGACAACCTTTACAACTCGCGACTCTCTTCCTCCATGTCGTGGTCAAAGATTACGTACCAGAAGGCTTCTCAGACTTTGCCGAAGCTCTTGCCAATCCGATTAAATACCAGAGCGAGCTAGACAAGAGGGCCCAACAGCTTGCTGTACTCACAGACTTAGAAGAATCTCAGGATGTTTGGCCCAGTACAGAACAGGAGGAGGTAAAAATTGATTTTACCCAGATTTTAGAGTTTATTCCATGATTGATACACAGGGGGGAAATCAGAGTGATGAAGGTGGCCCTCCACCGGCTCCGAGGCTCAAACGAATAGGATCAATGTGCCCTGAAATGTCAGGAGGAGCTACCGGGCACAATCCTGCTCACCGAGCATCCATCGCGGTAGCACCACTCCCAACTACAATGGAAGAGCCTCAACCTGTAACTTCGCCAGAAGTAATACACGTCAGCCCACCAAGAGTCACCACCCAAACAACCACTAATTGTAAATTACATATATATTTCTATTTATATTTTTTTAAATGTAAAATAATTAATTTTTTATTTAGTTCTTGAAGATATGATCGCTGATCCTGTAGAGTCTTTCTTGGAAAGCAAATCTGTTAAAGAAAAACGACTCGAATTAGAGAAAAAACTTGAAGCGTTGCGGAAAAAACAAGACAAGGTGATTTTTTTAACCCAAATTTACTTTAATTTGGCAGAAATACTAAAAAAATTATTCTTTATTCAGGAAAGGATGCGCTTGGCTTCGGCGGATTCAGATAAGCCCAGGACTAAGTTTTATATGAGCAATAAATTGGTGAAACGGCTCTCTAGCAAAAACATGTGAGCTCCAGTTCAGTTCATAGAAAAGGGCTAGGTTCACATAAACACTTGCTTGTTTGTTCAAGCATTCACAAATGCAATATTTTAAGCATGTTAAAAACATCAAATGTATAATAATCGTGTGAACCAGCCTTTCAAAGAGGTTGAGTAGAAAAATGAAAATCAAACATGAAGGATTATTTTGTTAGTTTTATTTTTTATACATTTTTTGTAAATAATTTGCTTTTTTGTACAGTCATGCTTGATCTTTCTAATAATTCTTTACACAATTCTTTACTTTATATTTCTTTTGAACAACTGTAAGAATGCTGGTTTTTCTCTTTTTTTTGGGGGGGGAGAGGAGAATTTTTTAAATTGTAGTATATTAATAAAAAAATTATATACTTGTAAATAACATATAATGCTTACAAGGAGTATTTTGTTTGTCTTATCTAAAAATATATGCTGCACGTCTTGTTTCTATCTTAATTTTTACTTATTCACATTAGCTAATTTGTTTATATTTACATCACGCCTATTTCATGGATGTCCTTTTGGTAGGTATTACGTTTTTGGTTTGTTTTTTAATCTCTTTTTTCCACTTTTTGACAGCATGTTGTCGAAATTGTTGCTTTGTGTAAAATTCAATTTTTCGCAAAATATTTTTTTCTTATTTATGAATGTTAATAACTGTTTGGTGTATCAAAAGTAATTAAATTTATTTTCAAGGGTTTGTCTACACATGCAAAATAATAAACCAAAAATTGTTTGAACTGTTTAAAAAGGACTATCATTAAAAAAGTTTAAGGTAGTTTTTATTTAGGAATAAATATCAATTTATTTCAATATTTGTTTAAACTGTAAAATTACAATAACCAATAGGTCCAAAACAAATATCTAGTTTTTATAAATTATGCCTTATTTCTGCTCGTTGAACTGATTTGGTTAGGTATTATTGTTTTAGGGATACTAGCGGTACACCTGAAGGAGACGGTGAGGGTGGCGGTGACGGTGAAGTCGTGAATCGAGGGATACCACGAAGCCATTCGGAAAGGATGCTCGCAATTTTCCGTGATCACATCACTCAAGAGCGAGAGCTTGTTGAAAAGTATCACGAGCAGGTAGACAAGACGCGTTACTGGCTTTAATTTTGAAATTTGTTTTAAACCAGTACAAACCCTATTTAGGTTTTTGCCAATGCACAAAAAGTCATGCAGGCATCACAGTCACAACAGCTGAAAATGCTCCACGTCCTCCTCGAACGAGAAACAAGTGATGTCATGCGAAGGCTGCAGAACTCGAGGAAGCAAGAAGTAAAAGCTCTGGCTAAGCAACACCGAGACAGAGATGAACTCGTCAGGTAATTCAACTTAAATATTAAGGGGGTCAACCAATTTTGGTGTTAAAAAATACTTTTGTAAATTTATTTTATTAAACTAGAATTTTTTCTGAATAGTTTGATGTAAAGGATTTATAATTTTAGGCATGTAAAGTAATGTTTGAACCCATCAAAGATGAATATAGAGATGCCAGAGGGCGTTGGGTGTGCGGAGGGAGAAATTAAAAACTGTCACTCCCTCCCACCGCGAGTGTGTTCACTGCAGAACTAAACGCCATATCCCTCACACAGAATATCATAAAAAGTAAATCTCATAAATCTTTTTTATTTTGTACTGACTCGCTCAGTGCAGTCCAGAATATCAAGAGAATAGCCTCAGTAGGACCCAGTAGTAATAAAATAAAAAATAAATAAATAAAAGAACAGTTAAAAAGATTGGGACAATGGAGGAAGGTCCAAATTAGCTGGGAATGAAAAAGCAGACAGGTGGCCAAAGAGGCCCCACTACGCTTCCCATTTTACTTTTTTTTTAAATAATTTTGATCAAGAAATTTTTTTAAAAATTAAAGTTGTTTTCCTGCATCATTTGGTGTAAAGGATTTGTAATTTTGAACACCAGTAGTGTGAATTTTTTTATTTTGACCAAAAATTGAATTTTTTAAATTAATTTAAAAAAAGTTAAATTTGATGTTATTCTGCATTGTTTGATGTAAAAGATTTGCTATTTTGTGCAACAGAAGTGCTATTTTTTTTTTTAATTTTGACCAGAAATTTTGTTTAAAAAAAATTAAATTAGATGTTATTCTGCTTCATTTATGTAAAAGATTTGCAATTGTGTGCACTAGAAGTGCTTTTTTTAATTTTTACATAAAATTTAATTTTAAAAATTAAATTAGATGTTATCCTGCATCGTTTGATGTAAAAGATGGGCAATTTTGTGCACCTGAAGTGCTATTTTTTAATTTTGATCAAAAAATTTATTAATTTAAATGAAATTAGATGTTATCCTGCATCGTTTGATGTAAAAGATTGGCATTTTTGGCATCAGAAGTGCTATTTTTTTTTTTTTTTTTTAAATTAAATTAGATGTTATTTCATAAAATCAATGTTATGATTTGATGCCAAATATTTGCAATTTTGACCACCAGAAATGCCAATTTGTTTTTAAATTTTGATGGAAATTTTATTTTGTTCACTAAATCTTTTAAATTGAATTGTTTGATGTTTTTGTGCATAGTTTGGTGTAAAAGATTTACAATTTTGAGCATCGAAAGTAAGAGCTCAATTTATAAATTAAAAGGTCTACACGATCAGAATGGTATCTATGAGTGGATAAATCCCATCGTATTGTGGAATCTGCCATCAGCATATCGACTGAGTGGCACCAACAAAATGAAACATGACAAAAAGCGAGGTCAAAAATTTGAAAATCAAACGTAAACTTAAAAAAACAAACCTCTGGTGAAAGCTACTTTTTACTTTCATGTTCCTCTTTGTTGGTTTCTGTACAATATTTTGAACTGATTAATTTTTTAAATTTGACATGACAAAAAAAGAAAAGAAAAAGGCTTTAGCGAGTACTTTGGTTAGATATAAAATTCAGACCCTGAGAGAGAAAAAAATTGAATGATGATATTTAGCAGCAGTTTTTTTACAAAATAATAATAAAAAAGGTAATGTAAAAAAAAAAAAAATACAAAAAATGCTTTGAAACATCAAATTAAATCAAATCTGCTTATTTGAATACTATTTGAAACAAAATAATGCCAAGTAAATAATTTGTAATAAATTCAGGCAATTGTTTTGAAATGCATTTTCAGACAGATTATTAATGCCGAATAATTTTTAAAATAACTATTTGCATTAATACTTATATCAAAATGACGACAAAAAAAGCTGTCATTAGTTGAATTAGTAGAGTACTACTTACAAAGATAGTAAAGCAAGAATGGAAGGATTAGGAAAAGTAATCTGAAAAATGATTGACCATCGGTAGAACTAATTAATTAAATTTTATGTACAAAGGATGAAGAGAGAAGTCGCTAGTGCCATGGTAGAAAAAGGCGTACACGAAAGGGTAAGGCTGACACAGATATATGAGAAAAAACGAGAAGAATTGGAAAGGCAGCACAATGAAGTTAAGAATCAGCTAACTAACGAGAAGGCCAAAGTAATGTTATTATATTTTTAAAAAAACAATTGAAATTTTACAAAAACATGGAATATTTTCAGGCCAAAAATGCTTTAATTAAAGAACTTGAAAAGAAAAGTCAGCGAATAGAGCAAGAAATTGAATTAGAACCACGATCGAGCGAACGCTGATGTGAGCTTTGTTATTCCAAAGGAATTTCCATGCTAGTCATTTCTCCAAATGAGGTGAGTGAAATTTGAAATTGTGACGTGATATCAATTTTAGATTTTTTTTTTCCCCAGAGGAAAAAGCTTTTAGTAAATAAAAATAATATTGAGAATAGTATCGATTGTTTCAGCTGCTGAAGTTTATTAAAGGGAAATGCTCTATTAACATCCCAAAAATAAAGGCATTCGCAAATTCTCTTAGGGGTTAAGTGTCTTTTAAGAGAAGATATTTAGGAAACAAGGTAGTCTACACTAGGGCTTTAGGCCTTAAAAAAAATCTTCGTGTTTTGTCAAATAGATGCCCCACCTGTCGGTAGGTCTTTCCGTGCCTCAATAAAATACAGCATTCTGTGAAAATCGTACCCAAAAGACGATATATTTTGATTTCCCGTTGAGAATAAGTTTTTTTTTCTCATTGTCTACTTTCCTGTGGTAAAATTTTGTTGTCGTAACTTATTGAACTTAAAAAAAAAGTATTTATTTACGAGGGTTTTCTCGCTTGTGTAAATATGCTCTATTGCCTTTGTCAAACTTTTTTTGTGATAAAAATTATAAAAGCAATGGAGTTTTAAAATCTAAGGTTGTAATTTTTTTAAATAAAGTTCAATAAGTTGTGTCAATTTTTTTTAGATTATTTTAATTTAAGTCGCAGGATTAAATAATGTGATCCCTTTATTAATCTTTTGTGATATAGGTCTTATATAAAAGTATATATTATATGAATCATAATTCTAAAAGAGAATATATGTTAATGAATCTAGTCTGGTTACGATCTTGGATAGAGAATATTGTTGTTTTTGTAGTTTCTTATTGTTAATGAAAAGCTCTTGCTTTTTAAACAGGGTCGATTCATACTTTAAACCATTGCAAGGTCTATCGATGTCAATTTGAATCTATTGACCAATTATCCGTTTTGATGATTTCACAATATACTTGGAAGATATTTTCATCGCGTTTCTTTTTAGTGTAACGCTTAGAGATTAATTTATCCGACCATCAGTGGTAAAAAGTCTGAATCGGACTTAAAAATGTTGTGTACATTAATGGCTGTTGCGAGTCATGTGGTAGTAGTTAGTAAATGAGAAAAAAGTTTTCTTTTATGTGTATTATAATAAAATTATATAATAAAAAAAAATTAAATATAATTTTATCAGAAAACAATGTGACAATCAGTTTTCGTAGATATATTGCACAGGCTGTGGATATAAATGCGATTGATAATGAAGTTTAATAATTCATTTTCAACATTTTACGTAATGACATATTACTTTTATGTTAATGTTGTTGCAAGGAGGAGTGAATCTCGTTTTAAACCGTATTTGCCTGCAAAAAAATGATCTGACTTGCAAGTTGTATCCCCATTTTAGAATTTTAAATTTTGCATTAAATAATTATAAATTAATATATAATATAAGAGTCACTCATTTTTCTGTAACAATATTTCAACTTAATGTTATTAAAGGTTAGTGAATAAAAACAAGTGATGTTTTATTTAGTTTACCATAGTTAAATGGTTGTTGATTATTTATATAAAATTGTTACTCAGGTTGTTATATGATGACTATCTTCCATAGCCTTTAAGATAATTGTAAAATCTAGATTTAGAATAAGAATGACATGGAATGTATAACACCATCCAGGGTTTGGTTTTAGACTCGGCGCATTAAAAGCAACTAATGAAACTTAAAAAAAAATCTCACTAATTGTAAGTAAAGTAAATCATCTAGGAAAGGGGTTGGTCCAACAACTCATCGGGTTTTGCAGTCGAGGGGTCAAACCGCTTTATAATACATTTTATCGTAGCTTTTAAGCCAGGATTCAAACCCAGAAACGCTGGCAAATTCAAATCGGGCACCTTAGCTATTCGGCCACTGCCTTAATTTCTTTAACACCAAAAACACTTTTTGTTTTAAATTAGCTAAACACAATTTTTTTCTTTTTCCCCTGCTCTTTGTCACCAACCCCTGGGTGAACCGTTAATTAACTGATCATCACATATGGTACAAATTGATTTAAGCCAAACTTATAAATATTTGCATGTTTCCTTGATATTTTCCAGTTGTTATAAAGTTGGATTAATTGTTGATTATTTTTTACGAAATGTGGTGTCCTTTATAAAAATCAATGTTGAAACAGGCCGAAAAAAAATCCATCCTTTATAAATGACATAAAATAAACGCACTAAGATTCGTTTTATATTTAATATGACGTATTTAAAGACTAAACTATGGTTGTGTTTTATCCTATAATTTTGATTCAAGTCAAATCGCTTGTCGTGTGGGCGTTTTTCAATTTTGACCAAGTCTTTAATTTTATTTTGAGGGTGAAGTTCAATCATTCCGCAAATTATTTATTTGAAAACTCAACCCTGTTTCAATCTTGTTTTTTAAAAATTCTATTTATTGGTTTTTCCAAAATGTTAAAAAAAAGGATAAATTTAAAGCAAAAGGATATGTAAATTTTAAGAAAAGCACTGTAAATAATGTGTATATAACAACTTTTTGATTAATAAACCCTGAGGATGTCGGTTTCATATTTTCATATTTAAATTAGAAATTTGTTAGAAACTGACGTCCTTTATTAAATTTTAACATAATGAAAAACTTTAAGATTCGATAAATTGGTTTTCTATTTAAAAATAAATAAATAAATAAAAATTTAAAAAAATTTAAAAATTAAAAAAACCTTTTTAATACAATTGAAACTTATTGAGTCACATTATCTCAAAAATCTTTATGGCAAATTATCTTCCATAACTGTAAATAATTAATAAATAATTTATTAGTACAGACACACTCTTTGCAAAGTACATTTTCTGTAAAACTTAAAAACTGAAAATAATCGTACAATCAGGGGAAAAAAATGTCTTGTTTATGCGAACTATTCATTAAAATAAATAGATCTATTTCTGAGTAGATCGAAATAGTGCCATATTGAAATGAAATTCTAATACAATTTATTTCTAAAATATTGGCAAATTTTTTTTAAATGTGTGTCCAGTAGTTTTAACGACGAGTAATTCATGAAAATAGCCACGATTAAATTTATTCTAAGGCGAATCAGAATTAAATGAGCATAATATAATTGAAAAAAAGTTTATGAAGTACTATCCATTATGTCTGTTATAATAATAAAAATAAAATACAAATTATTTCAAACCTAGTACAGTTAAAAGTGAATTTACTTAGTGAAATATTTTGTGTGTATTCTAATTGAAGTATTGTGTGTTTATACCGATCTAAAAAAATAAAAAATAAAATAGATTCATATAGGCATGCTTAATTATTTGCAAATAATTAAAAATTTTACTATAGAGCATTATCATGAGAAGTAGATTATTATGTACTTGACGTTATTACATTATTCAAGTACCCAAGTCCACTGATTAACCTGAAATATATATAAGCTAATTGTTTGTTTTTTTATATTAAAAGTGTTTCCAGTTTTGCATAGAACTTAGTATGTAATACCGATCGCGAGTTGTACAATTTTCCGATGTGGACTTAAGTAATGACGCAGATACCCAAAAATGTTATGCGAATATTAGTCTATAGTGGTGTAAATTTATTTGTGATTTTGAAGTTTTGTTTGTTGATAATTGTTATAATGTTTGTTAAACATGTGTAAAAAAAATACAAAAAAAAAAATCATCGGCCTATATTAAATGCATTTTTGACAAACTTATTTAGTAAAATTGTCAAACATTCATTTGTAACGTAAATTCATGAAGACGAGTATACTTAAAATATTCATCTTTGAAAAAATCCTTTGTTTTCTATTATAAAAATACCTTTTATCTTCTATTTATTTATTTTATTATTATTTGTTTTTTTTGATGCTCAAATTTTACTTATTTCAAATGGCCTAAATTGCACAATTAATATAAAACAGTGATTTATTTAGGTGCGTTCGATTTTGTAACAAAGAATAACCGGAAAAGAGCAGATGCAAAGTGTGAAAAATGTTTTTCATCTTTTTATACCAGCATTAAATGTATGTACAATATATTAACAACGAATAGAGTAAATAAAAAAATTAAAAAAACAATCTTGCCAATTTTAATCAAAGCTTATAATTCCAAGGCAGTACTTGAGATTTGTTCTGCAATAGCTCTTATCTACATACATTTAATGTTATTGTTTATATTTTAAAGATTTATTCAAATTTATTTTTGATTTAACGCCTGGGACCACTACTTGTTTTATATTCGCTCTTCACACTCGACACGCAAAATCAAAATTAAAATAGAAATTTTTTAAACTTAATCTATCTTAATTATTATTCTATATTTTAAAAAAATCGATGTACCTGTTAGAGTTTTGTTTTGTTGAGATTAAAAATTCAGTATGAGGTATGTTGTCGACAATATATTTTGGTAAAAGACAGCAATAGGTCTTATTTAAATGAAAATTAAGTAGAAGTGTTTCACTTAATATTTAAGTGGAAGTAGTCGATATTGTGTTTAAAGGGGTAAAAAGTAATTGTTTGGGTTAACGAAGAAGTTTTTTGAGAAAATTTAGAGTATTGTGTGTATGAAGTACCAGCCTATTTTTAGACCCTGTGGTTGTAAAAGACCTCTTGTTTAAAAGAAAATATATATCTTTTAACTATTGTGCTATACCAACTTTATATGAATCACAGAAAATATTAACGATTACCTAATTAAAAAAGTAACCATTTTCCAGCATTATCACTGTGTGTTGTAAGATCAAAATTTTCTTTGTAAAAGGTTTATTTGCACACACTAGTTGTGCACTTTGTAAAATCAAAATAAATATATGAGTACAAATGATTTTTGTTTGTTTTTGTTTTGGTTACCCAAGAAGCTTATTAAGTCCTTCCAATCCCAAATGCACAACCTTCTTGGGTGGGGGGGTGCCAGGATTTTCTTCTGTAAAAGGCCCGTTATGAAACTTTTTAAAAATAAGTTGTACTGGGTATTCCTCGTGGTCCCCCAAAAATAAATTAAAATATGAGGCGTGGGTCAATAAAAGCCTCAAATTGACGTAAGGCTAAAAAGAGCCTTAAAAAAACTGAAGGGAGGAAAAAGGAAAAGCGCTGTACCCAGAGGCCCATAGAAACTCAGTTTGAGGGATTAAGCCATTAAGGCTTCCCGTTACCGTATATATAGGATGCTGGATCACGGAGTCAGATGTGCCAGCTTGGTTAGGGACCAAAAGCCAAATAAGAAAATTACAGTTGGATCCTAAAACTGAGGGGACAATTGCTAAACCTACGGTATAAGCCGTATGATCTCCTCAGCCAACAGGAGTGTGAGTTATGCAATTACCAGGTAAAGGAAGACATATACCATTTTGTCGCGGAATCCCCATTCTGTCCCCCTATTGTTTATCTGTGTTCGGCGAAAGAACCGTATCAATGGACAGATGCATCAGATTGCTCAACGGACCAGATTGGACAAACTTGGTAAATTATGCTAAAGTGGAGCCTATCGAAGGCTAATAGTAAACGAATTTAATTAGTAATTAACTTTTCTTTTCCTCTTTTACTGCGTCTCTTTGCCCCTGCTCTTTCCCTTGATATTTGGTGTTTCTGTTTCTCCGGTCTCAGTTTTGTGTCCTTTTGATTTAGTATTTTGTTATAGATATTACACTTAGCATAGATTTAGTTTAATGCATTTGTACGTTTATTTTACAGGATTAGTAAATAATTAATTCAAGCTCCGGCAGACAGTTACCTTGCTGTATTAAGTTTATTTTCTTGTGTGAATTATATGTAATTTTTTTTTTCTTCTTGTGTGCAATAAACATTATTATTATTAAAGGTACAAGGAAGTCTCAAGGCCATCGGGTAGAGAGGGTTCGAGCAGTAGAATCAGGATCGAGAGGATAGTATGAAACTTTTGATGCTGGGAATGAATCAGTTCATTGACAAAAGGAATGTTGAGGTTGTGGATGGTGAGATTAGTCATGAAATTGGAGTATTTTGTCTGATGACTTTTGATTGGAAGGATAGGATGCATTGCATGTTGGATTCCATATGTCGCAGTAGGTAAGTTTAGTGTTGAATGTCAAGACACAAAGGAAGGATTAGATCATCCAGGTTTGTTGCGATGATGGTAATAGGGTGTATAGGAAAGTCAGCAGTGTAAATGATGGAAATGATTGAACCAAGAATGCTCCCTTGTAGGATGCTGGCTTGAATCGGTCTGATTTATGAGAACACATTGCCACACCTCTCTTTAAAGCAGCAGTCCGTAAGATTCTTCCATGATAAAGCAATATGCAGGCGATATAACAAATATAAAAATCTAGTTGCCATATTAAAAATTACGGCTTAAATCATAATTAATTTACAAGTTAAGCTTCCAAATGAAAAAAAGATTATTTTTTTCTTGTATTATTTCTCCCATTTTACTACCTCTTTCTCTCTCACTCACTTCACACTTACTATCTCTCTCATTATTATCATCCTCACTTTCTCCCATTTACTATGTCTCTCTTTCACTTTTAGTCAGTCACCTTCATACTCTTATTCTCTCACTCTTTTAGTCACTCATTTTCATGCCCTCACTATCTCTCACTCTCACTTTCTCCTATTTACTACATCTTTCTCACTATAGTCACTTGTTTTTATGCTTTTACTATCTCTCACTCACTTTTTCTCATTATTACTATATCTTTCTCTCTCACTTTCACAATCTTACTATCTCTCTCACTTTTTCTCATTTACTATATCTCTCACTTTTAGTCCCTCATTTTCATCCTCTTACTATCTCTCTCACTCATTATTATCTTCCTCACTCAATCACTTTTCTCATTTACTACGTCTTTCTCTCTCATTTTCACAATCATACTATCTCTCTAATTTTTTCTCATTTACTGTCTCATTTTTAGTCCCCCATTTTCATGCTCTTACTATCTCACTCACTCATTATTATCTTCCTCACTCAATCACTTTTTCTCATTTACTATATCTCTCACTTTTAGTCACTCACTTTCACGATCTTACTATCTCTCACATTTTTCCTCATTTACTGTCTCACTTTTAGTCCATCATTTTCATGCTCTTACTATCTCACTCACTCATTATCTCTCATTCACTCACTCTCTTTTTTATTTTTCTCTCTTAAACTTCCCACATTCACTTTCTCTCACCCCCAATCTCGCTTCACCCCATGTTTCTTTTAAAATTTTAAATCCTTGAAATTTATCCCAATTCGAATTAATGTTATGTCCAGAGTATCAAAGTTCAGATTAGGGAGTTTTTATTTTTATTTTCATACCATAAATATTAGATTTATAAAAAATATTGCTTGCATGGGTGAGTGGTATTAAAAATTAGGCAAAAAGTACACTTCTTACCTTGTTCAGTATTTCACATTTTTATTTCTTTTGGCTTTTCTGCTTCAGTATGGAGTTACATTCACATTAAAATTGGGGTAGTACAATTATTTTTTTATCTATTAATTTATTTACTGAACGAGATCGAAAATTACTAGGGAAAAGTGTTAACTTTTGAAAGAACATATCAACCAGAAGGTTTAAGTGTGCAAATAAAGATAAAAAGATTACAGCACGGTTTTCAAGATTAATGTCGAGGAAGAAAGAACAAAAAACAATCTTGCACTGATAATGTATGTACTGAAAAAAATTTCTATTTACATAATTTAAAAAAAAATATTTTACACCTTGAACCAAATAAAGACCAACATTTATACAAATGCACATTTATAAATTACTTTATAAAAACAGTTTTTTTAATCAATAATTTGTTTCAATCGTCGTCATCTAGCCTTCTCCTTATGTTCATCCTTCCTGGATTCGGCTTGCGCTTTTTAAAACTCGAAGGACCTCCTTCATCTTCCAAAGAAGTGACTTGCTTCTCTTTTATTTTAATTTTGGGCTCGTACACCGGAGGAACATTGATCTCAACGAATTCTTGCTTTGGTACCTGCAAGTCTACAACTTTTTGCTCGCTAAAAGAAAAAATTTTTTTTTAATCTATAAAATTTATAAATTATATAAAAACTTACACTTGTTTAACTACAGTCCATTTCCCGTACGGCTCAGGTTTAGGATCTGGCCCTAATATAGGACCTGAAATCTCGCATTTCGGAGGTTCGGGTTCTTCTTCTTTGACGACGCTGACCGCTTTCCTTATTTCCTCTCTCATTCTCCAAGACCTGATTTCTGCCTCGTCTTCGACTGTGTCTATGAATCTCTCTCTCTCCTCGTCTGCTTTCTGCATGTCAATTTCTTGCCTGACCAAAGGTGCCTCTGCCAGCATCTTTTGTTCATCGAGAGAAATAAATTCCTCAGGTTTAATCCACGATGATTCTTTAAAACAAAATAACTTATAGTACAATAATAATTTATTATTAAACATTAAATTAATTACGTTTTGTTTCACTGTTCCAGTAATATAGATGTCCTTGTGCAGACATTGTTTCAAACCAGACTCTTTTCTTTTCTTTTACAACTGCAACCTTTTTTTTGTTCTTTTTGTCTTTTTTCTTTCCCTCTTGTTGTTGTTGTTGTGGTTGTTGGTGCTGTTGCTGCTGCTGTTGTTGAAGCAGCTGTAGCTGTTGATTAGACGGAAACAGATTCAAGTTGCGCTTAGGGCCTGGCTGTTCTAAAGTCATGCACAACCTGGTAAGATCGTCCCCTCTCGATTCGATCTGATTTTTGAACTCTTGTGAACTATAGTCAGGGTTTGACGCGATATCTTTCATGTAAGCTCGCATCGCAGCCTTAAAAAAAAAGTAAAAATCAGAAATTTTTAAATTAATTCATTAAAACAGCGATAAAGTTGATTCAAGAAACTTGAATTATTCTTAAAGATAGATTTAAAAAAAAAAATTACCGCTTCCATTTTCTTCATTTCCATATCGAGCTTCGCCGCTTCCTTTTGCTTCTTGGCACTCCTTCTCGATATGTCCGATAGCCTCTTTGAGACATTATCTTTGTGTCTTTTACCATTTTCGTGAAACTGTACGCTCTGTAGTGGAAAAAAATGGTTTAAAAAAATATAGCTTTAGTTGAAAAATCATTGCATCAGTGGATAAAACTTACAGGTTTGTTGTCAGCGATCCAACATTTACAAAAATCGCAGTATTTCCTATCTTGTGATTTCCAATAGTCAGCCCTAAGAATCCATACCAAGAAAAATGAAAAAAAAATCTAGTATACTACATTATCCCATATAAAAATATATTAATATAAAACAAAATATTTCATTTAATTAGCAATTTTGACTAATTTTTATTAATGTGTACATAAAAATTAGATTTTAAGTCAATATATAAAACAAATAAAAAATAATTATATAATAAAACATATACGGCTGCATTTTTATCCACTTGCTTATTTTTTGTTTGTTTTGTACCTGTCTAAATTTGCTCACATTTTACCATATTTATGACAAGGAATTTTTTCCATAGAAAAATGTATACATTTAATAAAAACAATTCATATGTATACATATTTGTTCCAAATGAAACAATAGTTTGAAAGAAAAATTTAAATAAAAAATAGTTGAATTTTGAAATTTCTTGACCGAGTTTGAGCTTCAGGGGTGAACAGCTAGGTCGTTTCAGCCTCCAACACATGCAGTTCCTAGATCCAAACCCATTCACTCTTAAATACATTCTTTCCTATTTTCATATCATTCACTCAATATTATTCCATCACCTTTTACACCTAAAACTAACCTTATTGGGGGTTGATGGGATCACATTCACGCCAATAAATAAGTTCACTCTCAACAAGCTAGGGACACAAAACTGTCAGCACTATATACAATAAAACAACCCTGTCTCCTCCAAGTATTGGAAGTGTGAATTCAGAAACATGCTCACATATGGAGCCAACATACATGCCATTCTTATGCACTCTATATGGAGCCAAGAAATTGCACCCTTCAATTAGGTGGGTCATAACCTTTGCACGTGGACACATACTGCTTTGGCCAAAAAATAAGATCCATGTGGATGACCATTCTACAAGTCACATCCTCTATCGATAGTGCTCTGGATATGAGAGAGCTTGTCTCTGCCGATCCGGCTCACTGGCGCTGCCACTTTTTTTAAATCATATTTTCAATTGCATTTTTAGCATCAAAGGGCCATGGCTATGTCCGGAGGTTGGGTCATACCTCTCCAACAAGAGCATGAAAGAGGAGAGGTCATATATTTTTTTTAAATTACATTTATTTGGTATTTACAACTACAAGTGATGTATTAAGTAAATATGTTCGTATATGTTGAATTATCATTTGAGGCTCTTGTAGGAGAAGTTGCCTAGTGGTAACACTTCTTCACACTGATATGTTGTTCAGTCTTCACACAATGAGAAGGTCTCGGGGCCACTTTCGCTTCAATCGTCTTGTAGGATTTTCAGGTAGGGTTGGAAGTGATAAATTTCGTACGAATAGATTACTGTGTGTGTTCAGTGATTGATGAAATTTTTTATATCGGGTTTTGATGATTTCATGTACAAACGGGATGTGTAGGTCTTTATGGATAGTGTAATTTGAAATGTAAAAAGGAGCATTTATAATTTAACGGAGAATTTTAGATTGGATTGATTGGAGACGCTGGGAATTGGAATCCTTGGTTGAGCCCCACACTTCACAACCGTACGCCCGGAGAGGTCTAATCATTGTCTTGTAAATTAAAAGTTTATTTTCAAGGTCTAATTTTGATCATGAGTCGAGTAGTCTTTTTAACAATTTATAACGTCGGTTTGTCTTTTCAGCCTTGTATGAGGATTCCAAGTCAGTCGTTTATCCATGAAAAGTCCAAGATAACGCACAAGGTCAGTGGTAGGCAATGGAATTCCATTTATACTCACCGCAGGACAGACATTTTTACGTAAGGTAAAATTGATCTGTGTGCTTTTTGTTAGGTTTACCTTTATTCTACACTTTGTGAACTATAGTGTTAATTCATTCAGGTGTTGTTGTAAGTATTGAGTGTTAATTGAGGGGTCCGAATTGCGTATAAGAATCGCTGTATCATCAGCGAATGTGTGTGTCAAAATGTTAACGTGTGTAGGAATATCTGCAGTATATATGGAAAATAGAAAAGGGCCAAGTATGCTTCTCTGAGGAACACCCGCCCTTATGCGTACATACTGTGAGAATTCAGTTCCCTGACAGACTCGACAAAATCGATCCATCAGATAAGATCTCAGTACAAGATAGTACGTATGAGGGAGGATGTTCCTCAGTTTCCAAAGCAAGCCTGAGTGCCAGACTCGATCGAAGGCCTGTTCTAAATCAAGAAAGACAGAGGTCATAAACAGCAGTAACCATGCTGAGGGAATTGGTGCAAAAGAGGTAAACAGAACCACTATCATCTCGTATCACATCAAGTGTGTATCAAATCGCATATAATTCTCTACAGTACAGTGGGAGCAATGAAGTGTGATGGTGTAGTACACAGCGCACGCCACACCTTCATCCACACTGGTTTTCTTCGGTCTAAGTTCTTAGAATTTAGCTTACAGTAAAGGTAGATGACGGGGTTTGGTCTGCGAGTTGGTGAACTCACGTTGAACTGGCACACAGATACTACTGGATCTGTCTTCCCCACAAATGAAGACCCCAGTAGTGCCCGTGTGCTGGTTCATAGTAAGGTATGGAGTAGGCGACTTGGTAACATGGGAGATCATCCTGGATGCCCTTTCTAAAGCTGTGCTGAAGCATACTCCCAGGGGTCGTGTTCGGGACTTAAGTCACTTGAAATTCTGCTGTACCGGCATCTAATGCACCCATGAATTCCCCTTATTTCTGTTAAAGCATCTTTTAAAAACAGTATCTTCCTGCTTGTCTGCGATCTATATACATGTAGGCCTTGTGGAGGGGAGGAAAAATCAATGGAAGTTCTCAACTACACCATACCACCCATAACTCCAAACTTGACGTGCAATAAACAACACAGACCTAAAGCTGTGCGAAACTTGTCTTACATTGTGGAGACCTAAACAGGACTGCGAATATTTTGGCACGAGGATGTTTTATGTTGACAGGTTGGCAGTTTGTTAGTGAGCATCAAAGTATTTTGCACTGTTTGTTTCTCTCCATGGAAACGGACTTTTCTCAAGTATGAGAATAAACGAGGAGGAATGTATTTTACTTATCCGAACGTATCACAGCTAAAGAACTCAAAATAAAAAGTAATAAATAAAATAAACTAATAAAACAACTCAACTTTGTTTTCTTGTTTACAGAAAGTATCGCCATGATAGCAAACACTGAAGCAGAACTTTGTGTAGTTATAAACAGCATCTTGTTTCATTTCTAGGTTGAAAAATGTTTATTTCATGTTAATGTTTAACACGAAATAGTGAGATTTTTTCACACAGCAGAAACCTAGCTTAATGATGGAAAATACAGTGAATTTAGTTTTAAGTATTCAATATAGCAAAAACCCATCCCATCATAGCTGCAGATGACACCTGCTTTAATAATTTCATTTGGGCAAAGCAGAGACAAAAACATGCCGAGTTAAATGAAACCAGAGACATCAGCACATATCCTTTGTGAATGTGAAGCACTAGCACTGTTACAGTACAGCCACTTTGGTAATTTTCAATCCAGGAGAAGTGTGCAACGAGGCAAAGAGAAAAGGGGTTGTTTTGAGGGAAAACACACTTCCCAAGGTAATAATAAGTCTTATGTACACATAGAGGTCTATACAGGTCGCAGTACAGTAATAGAATCCTTAATTGACCAACCCTCCCAAAAGAAATTCATTGTGATGATCCAGCTCATTTTTGGTGAGTATAGGTGGCTGCAAAGGTTTAGGCGTTTACACATTGTAAAGTTAAGGTCCCAGTTCAAATTACTATTTGAACCCGACATGCTTGTTTTTTTGTGGATTATTTTCAATTTGAAAAGAGCGAGAGTTGAAATAAAAATGGAGGAGAGGAAGGGTTCAAAAATTCTAGGGGCTAACCACCCGGGGTGTTCCGAGCCGTAGTCCCTCAATACAAGCATTTTTAAATGAATTTGTAAAGAGAGACGTGAACAATCTTTTAATATTTTTTATTCCTCCTTGAACTAACAGAATTTCAGGCTAAAAAGAAAACATCATTGGCTAAGTAATGCTTTACTTTTGCCAACCTTCAAATTCAGAGAGAAGTCAGAGGAAGAAAAAAATTTTTTCAACATCTTGCCATTTTAATAAGAAAATTATCCGGATTGTATCGGCTATTTTATATTTTGAGGGTAAAGGTTTCAACAGGCAACAAGTTAAGCAACAATCAAATTTATTTGCTATTCATTCAAATAGGGTAACAATATTAAATATTTTCTAATAGTCCAACAATAGATTAAATATATGTAACAATGTTATATTTAAGGGTATATCACACATAACAGAGACTATGTAATCTTTATAATGGCACTAAGTTGTTTTTTTTTTGGCACTTATTTTACTATTAAATTTCGTTAAGTTTTCTTAAAAAATAAACATTCCACAGTCAGTCAACTTCGCTGTTTATATTTTCTCAAAATCTCCCAGCCATACAATTAAAGTGGCTATCTAGTGCAATACTGAAATTGATACGATAAGACAAAAGTAGTGTAAATTAGGTAATTGATAAAAAAAAACTGTAAATAATTAACAATACTCAAGATTAATACTGATAGCAATAGTAATCGACTAGCAGATCATGGTCCCGCTATCGTTTAAGTACCAAAATTAAGATACAAACTTAAGTAATCAGTAGAGTAAAGAAAGTTCTTAAAATATAATAAAATTAAGTACTGTCATAGTATTAGTATTACAAGAAAAATACACTAGAAACTGTTTTAATGAAACATTAATTAGTAAAAAAGGCATTCCTGCCCCATAGAAATTGATAGTGAATTTTTTAAAAGAAATATTACATTAATAGAAATTCAATACTGGTAAAGACTAGCATGGCTATTAAATTATTAAATATACATAGGAACATGGTCAATTAGGTACTACAAATCTTCAGCGATAATGGAATTTTTACTAATACTGAACAAAAAAACTAGATAATTGTGAATAACTTCACTGTTCCCATAAGCGACCAAGGCTCAATTAAACAAAACACACTTAAGACAATTTTTTTTACAACTCATTCAACCCAACTTTAATACAATACAGGCAGATTGACGGAAAAACACCCAGTAGTACCAAAATGGTTAAAGTACAATATAGGAAAAAAAAAAAATCGATGAGCTTTTAAGTGGCACTTTTAAGACCACAGGTTATAAAATTTTAACTTTGACCTCATTCAATTTAAATTATTTAATTTTAATTCGATTATGTCGTATATATTTGGAGTATAATATTGAGCTAATGTTACAAATTTAATACTAGCTCCTTTAAGAGGCAATATTTCTTCTTAAAGCACTTTTACTAACTTTTAAAAGCACACGGTGTATCTCATATTTTTGTGTCTATATAAAAATATACAATAATTATTAACATGATATTTTTTTATAATCTAGATTTTTCTAAAGAAAAAATCAATTATTGGCTCTTCTATCCCTGCACATTTTGATCTATTCATTTATTTTTATTTTTAATATTATAGATTTTGTCTTCATAATGTCGAGCAGACCGGTGATCAGGGACGATCAAACTTATACCCAAAACAATTTTTTTAAAAATTTCATTGTCTTAAAATTATTATGTAAATACCAGCTGAGATAAGTGTTTAAATCTGCTGATTCTCCACACCTTTAAAAATTTGGACAAGTAAAACACAAAAATTGTAAAAAACTGTACACCAGGATACAAAAAAAAAAAAATAAAATAAAATAAATCATGGAGAAAATGAATCAATAGTTTTTTTTTAAATATTAAACAACATATTAAGTTTTATATTTTTTCTTTGATAAAATTGAATCTTACAATTTTTGTTTTCACTTGGAAGTTTAATATTAAAAAAGTTTGAACAAAAGACTACATTTTGTGGACATACTTATATCTAAACCACAAATCACAATAGTATATTTTTAAATTTATAAATTCTCAGAATTATATACTATAAATAATACGTAGTTTAAAAAAAAAAGTCTATAATTTCTTTCACAATCTGTTGACAATCCGAAAACTGCAAGGAGATATAATGTATGTCGTTATTATTATTTTCTCTAAGGAATGTAATCCAACTTAAATTGCGTTAAAGCAATCAGATAAAAATGTACGGTGTTACTGTGATAAACAACTCAAATTTGCATAAATGCCGATTATCTTCAACTTATTAAACTGAGGAGAAATATAATAAAACTACCCTGTTTCATTAATTTATCAAGGCACAATTAATAAATTATTTAAAACTACTATTTTTTACTAGAGTTTAGACTATATTCCTATATGAAAATAAAGTTTGTGGCTAATTTAATTTATTACGGAACCATCAAACTTATCAAATGACAAATTTAAGATCACAATCCTTCAAAGAAACATATTTTGATATTAGATAAATTGTAACAAAAACAATTTTTAAATATCAGTTTTAGGTAGAAAAATAATTGAATTTCATATCAGATCATTAATAATCTTCAGATTTTTTTTCTTGAATTTCTTGGTTTATAGAGATTTTGTTAGAAGGATAAATACAGGATAATGGATATTAGCATCGTAGTAAGGGCAGTCTTGCTGTAATTTCAAGTGCCTCTCCCAGATATCTTGGTTGTAACAATCACTTACACAGTATTTAAAGCCAATATTTTGAGCTTCTTCGAGGAACTTATTGAGGGTTGAGCCCCTTTTCGGTGCGGTCACCAAGCCCGAACCTCCGTTTTTCATTGAGTGCCACATTGTGACTACCAGATCTTTACGCGTATTATCAAAAAATAGACAATCAGCAGCTAACACGATATCGTATTTGTCTTCTGTCAGTTCACCCCATTCTAATATTCTACAGTTGACTCTTTTTTCCGAGAGATCATTTTCCTTCAAGATACGTTTTACATTGGTCACAGAGTTTTTATTTCCATCGGTGAGCAGTATGTAAGAAGCGGAGGTGTACTTGGCGATGAACAATCCGGCAAGGCAAGACATACCTCCGCCCAACTCCAATACAGATTTGCCGGCGAAATATCTCAAATTGCACAGGACGTAATAGGCCAGGACTTCTTCGGACGGCCAGACACAGACGTTTCCCGTGTTGTTGAAGCCCATGAGGTCCTCAGGTGTCAAGGCCTGATTCAGATGGTGTATTCTAATGTCGTACTTATTTCCTGTTGAGTACAGAAACCAGTCGGAAACAAGAGGCGCGATTTGAATCAGACCAAAATTCGATATTCTTCTCACTGATATATTATCACGGATGTCTGTATTTCTTTGATTTTGTCTATTAGTCTGTAAAGCTTGGGCAAGCAGACCCCAACGTCTTCTGGCAGTTTCATTGTGATGCCGGTGATTTTCTATGCCCATTTTTCACTCCCTGCAAGCCAACAGTTCTACTATTACTTGTGAGGGTAGGCGACTATTACAAGTACAGATGAAGTCTAAGTCACATGGTTCCATAATTTTGTATTATGTTTTTGTTTTGTTTGGTAATGTTCACAAACACAAACACAAACTGTTCATCAAGATTTCAAAAATGTCACTAATTTATTATGAACACATACGTGCAACTTGATCAAAATATTGATTTTTTTGTTTTATTAAACAAACATTCACCTCACAATTGAGTTCTATATAAAAACAAAAACTTCTTGTCTCAGCTGAAAAGCAGACCAAGTTATTTACTTTCAGTTATTCGTTAATAAAACTAGCAAGAAATATTTTAAGAGAAAACAAAGTTTGTATATTAAAAAGATTTACAAACAGCTAGACAAACAAAAAAAATTGAAGTTTTTTTTTTATGTTAGGACATTTATTTAGAATTCATTCTCTATATATTTGATACTATATAAATTTCTAACCAATACCTGAACATGCAAAACTGACAGATTCAATTAGGATAAGAAAATAATTAATTTGAATAAGTACACATGTTTTTAAAGCTATAAAAAAATTATAGATTTCATCGATTTTGTATTTATAAAATGACAATTTATAATTTTCATATAACTTTTCTAATTTTTTAACAAATAACGACAGTAACAAATCATTGAGCGTGCAAAATTTGCCAATATTGGTTTACTACAAAACTAGAAACAATTTGAAATAATGATGAATTTTTTTTCAATGTTTAAACTACATTCTTTATTATCCTCACAAATGTAAATATTTATGATAACTGTTTCACCTTTGTTTATTTATTTTATATGTTTATAAAAATTATATATTGAACATTTATAATTGAAGTATTTTGTTTTCTGAAAATAATAAAGGTGGGGTAAGTATGTCGATTTTTTGCATCTCTAGTTATTATGTGAAATTTTATTTCTATCAAAATGCACACTAGCTGAGTAGTTTTATATTCTAATAATAAAAACTAGCTTCTAAACTAAAGCATCCAGAAAATTACAATTATATTCCTACAATATATTATAACACCGGAATACATAAGATCATTTCTCTACATCTCTACTGATTACTATGAAATTTTATTTTAAAATCTAGTAAATATATGCATTATTGAATGTTTTGAAATAGAAATTTTTATTATTAAAATGACCAAATCCATCATGAGTTAGTAACCCTGGGTCTTTTGCAGTCACCTTTCTTCAACTTGTCCTCAGCGAAACCGTACATAAAATATT
Source organism: Cimex lectularius (assembly GCF_000648675.2). Taxonomy (NCBI): domain Eukaryota; kingdom Metazoa; phylum Arthropoda; class Insecta; order Hemiptera; family Cimicidae; genus Cimex; species Cimex lectularius. Next base: position 1,229,755 of record NW_019392660.1, on the reverse strand, counting down.
ATATAAACCGCTTTGAGTCAAACAATGAATCCTTATTAGTTATTACTAAAGAATATTAAAGCCCTTTCTGGCAAAAAATTAACTAAATGTCTGCCATATTTCTCACTGAATTATTAGTAAAATAAATTTATTGTCTATATCTTAAGTAAGAATATTTTTGAATGAATTAAAAAGTATTATTCTAATTAATGTGTATACGTCTGTGGTGAAAGACAAATAAATAGCACAGTAAGTCAAATTATTAATTTTGAAAAATTTACTTGGGTATCCAATAATTGATGGAAAACTGTCAGACGAGCTGACAGCAATGATGCCTTGATTCACCATCAATTGCTGATTGCTGATTTATATAAGTTCAAATTTGCATATGCACGTACAAAGTGTCACCAGTAATTGCATCTTCCAATAAATTACTGACAGGCTTCAAGAAAGGCAGTCTGGGGTCAGACAAGATCCAGGTTCTGTCAACAACTAGGACATTTCAGCCCCATCACAAGTTTCTAAATCCAACCCCATTCACAGTCTTACTCACTTTTAATTATTTTTTATTTACATGGTGGGGCATTAAATATTCCGCCATGACCCTTGATTGGTACTCAGTATTCTGCCATCGGCTTTCTCACACTACACGTTCACGCAAATAAATACATTCACTCTCAACACAGGCTAGAGACACAAAATAATCCTGTTTTATACAAAAATCAGAACAGGGAATCCAGATACTTGCTGGCTCAAGAACGATTCTCCTATCGGGTGGCATTCCTACTCGCCCTTTGTATGTAGCCAAGGAAAATAACCTTCAATTAGTTGGAGTACTTCGAGCAACCTTTCTCTACATGCCAGACACAAGCAGGCTTTGCCCAAAAGTAAATGTCCATTAGTCAACCTCAAATGGCCTATCCTGAGTCGTGTGAGGATGACCCAAGGGCCACCTATCGACAGTGCTCTTGATACGTGAAAGTTTCTTCCATTTCCACTTTCTTTTAATCACATTTTTTCATTGCATTTTTAGAATTAGAGGGTCGGATTGCAGTGCTTATGTCTGAAGGTTGGGATGTCTCGCCTTTTCGTCACCCTCCCTTCGTGTCCAGGTACCCCCAGACATGTTATTAGAAATATATAGTGCGTATAATATAAGTACTTATTTATTATCTGTGTAATTGGATATAGCTTAGTTAAATTTATCTCAATTTTGTGCATGCCTCTTAGCCTTATTTATTGTTAGTTTTAGTCTTTAGATTCATAATTTCGTTAAATTTGTACCAAATTTTGTAACAACCATTTACGTATATGCCAAAATGCTTATATACGTTATATCAACAAAACATATTTATATGTAAAAAGCCTCAAAATTACAAATTTGTAAAATAAAATAAGGGTTTATTTGTTTCTAAATAGCACGAAACACCAAGTTAAAGTTTCAAAACTGGCTTAGGAGGCTTAGAGAAAAAAATGTGAATACATACAAAACCGGTCCCTAATGATCGATCACTTACACAACAGTTAAAAAATAAAAAAATAAATAATAATTAAAAATCAATAAATAATGGAAATTCTAAAAATTGAATTTAATAATAATAAGCCGAAGGTTATGGGTTCGAATCCCGCTCGTAACACTTACTTTTTCATTTCAACCAATAACTTACATAAAAAGATTAATTAATTGAAAACAGTTATTTGGTCAATCAGACCACAGAATATAATGGATTTAATAATAATAATATTTAGGAAAAATTATGAATTTACATAGTTAAAAAAAAAAAAAAATGTACAATAGCATATACAGCTTGGATATCCATCAGCCTTAGAGTACATAGTTTTGAACCTCAAAATGCAGCGTTATCACAGACCCGTATATGTTTAGCAGCATAATTGATCTTATTAATTATTCTTTTTTATTTAAGGTCTTGGTTGAGATGAAAAAGCTAGTGTTACGAGCAGGATTTGAACCAAAGGTCTTGGGTTCAAATCCCGCTCGTGAAGCTTGAAAGCTTTTTCATCTCAACCAAGACCTTAAATTAAAATAATAATTATCATAGTCTTCATTTTATAAAAATTAAAAATAGTTTTGACCGCCTTTTCAAAGCTTGCATAATTTTTGCACCAGCCCAACAAATAAAAAATAAAAAAAGGAAAAAAAATTGAACCTCAAAATGCAGCATTATCATACACCCATATATGTTTGGCGGCCAAAATTGACCGTAATAATTATTTCAATTAATTATTCTTTTTATTTAAGGTCTTGGTTGAGACGAAAAAGCTAGTGTTACAAGCAGGATTTGAACCGAAGGTCTTGGGTTTGAATCCTGCTTGTGAAACTTGAAAGCTTTTTCATCTCAACCAAGACCTTAAATTAAAATAATAATTATCATAGTCTTCATTTTATAAAAATTAAAAATAGTTTTGACCGCCTTTTCAAAGCCTGCATTATTTTTGCACCAGCCCAATAAATAAAAATAAAAAAAGGAAAAAAATTGAACCTCAAAATGCAGCATTATCATCTTCTTTTTTATTTAAGGTCTTGTTTGAGTTGAAAACGCTAGTGTTACAAGAAGGATTTGAACCGAACGTCTTGGGTTTGAATCCCACTTGTGAAGCTTGAAAGCTTTTTCATCTCAACCAAGACCCTAAATAAAAACAATAATTATCATAGTCTTTATTCTATAAAAATTAAAAATAGTTTTGACCGCCTTTTCAAAGCCTGCATAATTTTTGCACCAGCCCAACAAATAAAAAAAGGAAAAAAAAATTGAACCTCAAAATGCAGCATTATCATAGACCCATATATGTTTGGCGGCCAAAATTGACCGTAATAATTATTTCAATTAATTATTCTTTTTATTTAAGGTCTTGGTTGAGATGAAAAAGCTAGTGTTACGAGCAGGATTTGAACCAAAGGTCTTGGGTTCAAATCCCGCTCGTGAAGCTTGAAAAGCTTTTTCATCTCAACCAAGACCTTAAATAAAAATAATAATTATCAGTCTTCATTTTATAAAAATTAAAAATAGTTTTGACCGCCTTTTCAAAGCCTGCATTATTTTTGCACCAGCCCAATAAATAAAAAATAAAAAAAGGAAAAAAAATTGAACTTCAAAATGCAGCATTATCGTAAACCCATATACGTTTGGCAGTCATAACTGATCGTATTAATTATTTCAATTAATTATTCTTTGTATTTAAGGTCTTGGTTGAGATGAAAAAGCTAGTGTTACGAGCAGGATTTGAACCGAAGATCTTGGGTTCAAATCCCGCTCGTGAAGCTTTTTCATCTCAATCAAGACCTTAAATTTAAAAAATTATAATCTTAATTTCATTTTATAGAAATTCAAAATAGTTTTGACTGCCTTTTCAAAGCCTGCATTATTTTTGCACCAGCCCAATAAATATGTAAAAAAAGGAAAAATGTACCTTACAATGCAGCATTATCATAGGCCCATATATGTTTAATGGTCATAATTTACTGTATTAATTATTTCAATTAATTATCCTTTTTATTTAATGTCTAGATTGAGACGAAAAACTACTGATGGAAGACCTTCAGTTCAAATCTTGCTCATAACACTAGCTTTTTCATCTCAATCAAGACCTTAGAAAAAAATAATAATTATCATAGATTTTTTGTGTGAAGATTATTAATTTATTCGTAAAAACATTAAACAAATTTTGTACTATTTTATATGTTTATATCTAAGTCCTGTCAACTTGTACGAATCTCAACTTGGGGAGAAATAATTCAATAACGGGATCAAAAAGCCGAGAGTTCATTTGGGAGCCAATAGATAAAAATAGTTTAATAGTTTGGCAAGGGAGACTCCAACATCAGAATAGGAAATTGATTACATGGCTAATCTGTATAAAGGAAAGCAATCTGTATCAAATCGCCAGTTTTAAATGGCAGTGAGGTGCTGAAACGCTCCTCTACACACAAAAACAACGTTAAAACAATAAAAAAAAACTATCTGTGCAACAAACAATCAAAACACAATAACAAAAAGAAAATAGAAAAGCTATTATTAGAAGAACAAAAAAATATAAATGGGATTTAGTGGAGTAAAATGTAGCCGTTGTTAGAGATCAAAGGGGAAAATTATCGTTAATGACGATAGAAATGTTCATACTTACATTTTTGTTGTAGTACTTCGATAACATTTATTTGTAAGTGGAGAAGGTTATAACGGAATGTAAACGGAGCGACGGGTTGTCATCGGTCTCGGGACTGACACCGTTCTAAAAAGTTCAAAGTTGTAACGTCGTCGTCGGCCGTAAGTCGCATGCGCGTCGTGGCTATTTTTGAACTTTCCTACAACAAAGTTATCTGGCGCGGATGCCGAACAAGTTCGGAACATGGACGCAGTGAGGATGCCCGGTAGAAAAACTTTTGAAGAATTGGAACAAAAAAAAAAGCTCTCATGTACGGGTATAAATACACAAGGCCGTGGTATAATTTTTTCCCTCCAAACTTTTATCGTTCGAACAAACTCTGCCAAAAAACTTAAACTATGCAATGAGTAAAAAAAAATTCAAATATTCTTTAGATTAAAAAAAAACTGTATAGTCCGGAACGATTTAAAAATACAACAAGGTGTGAAGTGGTAAAAAAAGCTATCGCTCCTTTGGTTTTTATTTATTGAAAGTTCAACTTGGTGGGAAGAGTTCAAGTTTTTTTGTTCATGTCTCATTATTTATTTTTATTGGAACCAGAGAAATTTTAGTTTTCATGGTGTGATGTTAAAAAAACTCTCAACCTTTGTTTTTTCTTTTTTTATTGTGAAAGTTCATCTTGGTGGAAGTTCAGAATTTCCTGCCTAACAATAATTATTGCTTACAATTTATTTTTATTAGAAAGATGATTTTTATTCTTTTATTCTGAAAGTTCAACCTGAAGTGAAAAGCTGAGGTATTTTTATCTTTGTTCATGTCTTTTTTTTAAAATTAATATTTATTGTAACTGGAGAAATTTTAGATTTTTCAAGGTGTTAAGATGTTAAAAAAGCTCATATCATTTGGTTTTTTATTGAGATAGTTCACCTTGGTGTAGGAGCTCAGATTTCATGCCTAATTATTATTATTATTATTGACGATTTATCTTTATTAGAAAGATTTTTTAATATTTTTTTATTGTGAAATATCAATTTGAAGGGAAGAGGTGAGGTTTTTTGGGCTTTGTTCATGTCTAATTTTTTTATATTAATTTTTATTGTAACTGGAAAAATTTTAGACTTTTCAAGATGTGAAGATGTTAAAAAAAGCTCCATCCTTTGGTTTTTTTATTGTGTTAGTTCAAGTTTGTCTAACAAGCTAAATTATTATTATAATTGTGGATGTTCAACTTGGTAGAAAGTGCTCAGATTTGTTCATGGCTAATTACTATTTTGTTTTATTTATTTTTAATTGTGCATGTTCAATTTGTTGCCTAGGGCTCAGGTTTGTTTATGTCTAATTATTATTGTGAAAGTTCAACTTAGTGGGCAAAGCTGTTTTTTTCACGCAATTTTTTTAAAATTTTTCAGGGAAACTGAACTTTTTGATGTGTGAAGATGTGAAAGAAAGATTTTTTTAAAATTTTATTATTATTTTTCAATTGTGAAAGTTCAATTTGGAAGAACTCAAGTTTTTTTATGCCTAATTATTTTTAAAATTAATTTTTATTAGAAAGAGTATTTTTTAATTATTATTTTATTGTAAAAGTTGAACTAAGTATTGCTCAGCCTTTGAAATCATATTTTCATGTGTGTGTCTGCTATGCTAGGAATGTAATTAATTGCTTTTTTTCCATTCTTAGGTAAAAAGTACTGAAATAAATAAACTTTGTACTATAAAAGTTAATAAATAAGTATCAAAATGAATAATGTACTGATGAAAAATAAAATGGCGATTTTGAATGTAATTACCAAAAAGTTTTAGAAGTATTGTGCAACCTTTGAATTTGATATTTTCATACTTAATTTAATATATTTTAATAAATAAACCAAAGAAGTTTGGTAAATAATTAAACATTATGTGTTTTTATATTTTTGCTGTCGTCCAGATTGAGAATAGGAAGGTTGGCAGCGTTGGAGCTGAGTAACAGTCAACGTAACTTCCCCATATTCCGTTATCAGCTTATCACATTCACAGTCTCATTCCTTCCTTTGGCCAGTGGAGACACTTTCCTCTCGGCCCGTTTCGTTCCTATTTGCGATTACATAACAGAACGGTGGACTCTGCGTTCTTCGAAAATTCCAAACTCGGACCGATTTCATAAAAGTCGATAATTAAAATTCTATAATTATTTATAAACGAGTTATGACTTTTAACATCTATGGGTGATAAAAGTATTGCGAGTAAGGCGTCAACGAAGATTCATCTATTTTGGGAGTCGTTCACCAAAGCTGAAAGCAACTCGTACGAGGTATTTGGCCCTTTTTTTTAAGAAAAAAAGAAAGATAAAAATCATGAGCGAGTCTCTAAATGTTTCTCCAAAACTAATTATGAACAAAAATAATCAATTATAAACAAATTAACACATATTTAAAAAAATTGTTAGAGTAGAACTTCCTGCCTTATCTAGCAACTTCCATGTTTACCCCATTGTCTGGTATAATTTTGCTAACGTTGTTATTTAAAAAAAATCAAATTTGAATTTTGTAATAAATTGTTTTTTTAAGTCGAGTTAAAAAGTTCAATTTTACACAGAAAAAAGACGAAATCTTGCCATTGTTGAATGAGGGATTTGCAACATCCTGACAAGTTAGGACAACGCAGGCCGGATCGGATAAATGTCTTAACGTTTGACCCGTTAAATAAATATTTTCTTTACATTCAGGGGGAATTTCCGTTAAATCAAGACAACTATGGACAACAAAATAGACAAACAAATCGATAATAATTAGAGTAAATAAATCAAAATTGAAAAAAATTGATTTCGTGCCAGTTGTAATGTCGCATTTCAGGTTGAAAAGTAAAAGAAAAAAAAATTTGAACAAATTTTGACACGGATTTTTAGGATCAAATAGTCCAAATAAAAAAAAGTAAATAATCTCTAATGGTTTGTCAAAAATGTCCAAAGAAGAAAGTACGGAAACGGCGAGATCATACGGACCAAAATCAAAAAATAATTTTATTGAAATGAATTTTCAGAGCCTCGTAACACAGATTGTTAAAAAAAGAAAGAAATATTCAATTTAACTAGATAATTTATTTAAATTTACAATTACAGTTAAAGGCCGAAATGCAACTGTTGATTGATTTCATCAATAAAAATAAAATTGTATTTTATTTTTTGTTTGTTAATTTAAATATCTAAAGGATAAGTTGCAGTTTTTCCGCTTTTCATGTTTGCTATCGTTTGATTCATGATGTAGAGCGAGGCCAGACGGACCATTGTTGATCGAGGGAAAACTCATTTTTATATTCTTCTCAACAAAATTTGTCAAAGAAAAACTTTTATCAAATCGAATTGAACGTTTTTGAAACCAAAAAGAACTATTCATAAATGAAATTAAAATGGACTTTTTCTAAATAAAATTCTCAAATAAAAAAAATAAAAAATCGAATTGAATTGTTAAAAAGAAAATTGAATTTTTAATAAATTGAATTGAACTTTTTCAAACTAAATTTAACTTTTGTCAAAAGAAAATCAACTTTTGAACTATCAACCCGAATTAAACTTTTTCAAATCAAAATGAAGTTTTTTTTTTAAATTTTCAATCAATTAAATTGAACTTCTTTTTTCAAAACAAAATAATCTTTTTTCAAACGGAATTATATTTTTTCAAAACCAATTTCTAATTTTTCGAATCAAAGTGAACTCTTTCAAATCAAAAAGAACTTTTCCGAGTAAATTGTTTTTAATAAATTAAATTGATTTTTTTTGCAAAACAAAATCTTTTATCAAATTGAATTAAACTTTTTCAAATCAAAATTAACTTTTTTCGAACAAAGAATTTTTCGTGAATCAAATGGTACTTTTACCAAAACAAAACGACCTTTTTTCGAGCAAAATATATTTTTTTTAACCCATCAAATTGGACTTTTTCCTGAGTAAAATGAACTATCAAACCGAATTAAGCTTTTTCAAATCAAAATTAATTTTTTTCCCGACAAAATTGAGTTTTTAATAAATTAAATTACTTTTTTTTTCAAAACAAAATCAACTTTTATCAAACCGATTATATTTTTTCAAAACCGATTTCTAATTTTCCGAATCAGTGCACTTTTTCTAAAACAAAATTCACTCTTACCAAAAAAAATCAACAATTTTCAAATGGAATTATTCTTTTTTAGAAGCAATTTGTACTTTATGGATCAAAATGAATTTTACCGTACCAAAACGGACTTTTTTCAAACATAAATGAAAAAAACAAAACCTAATTGAAATTTTATCAAATCAAAAAGAACTTTTTCTAAACAAAATTGAATTAAAAAATCAAATTGAAATTTTCCCAAATACAAATGAACGATTCCCAAAAATGGACCATTGTTAAATGAAAATAAAATTGAATACCAAAAAGAATTCTTCGGTAATTCAATTAAAATGGACTTTTTCTAAACAATAGTCAAATAAAATTGTAAAAAATTGAACTTTTAAAAAGAAATCAAATTATACCGTTTCAAACCATATTGAAAATTTTCCACAACAAAACCAACTTGTCAAACCGAATTAAACTTTTTCAAATCAAAATGAACCTTATTCGAACAAAATTGAATTTTTAATTATTCAAATGGAACTTTACGAAATCAAAATAAACTTTTTTCAAGGAAAATTGGATTTTTAACCAAACGAATTAAACTTTTTCGAATCAAGATGGATTATTTTTCGACCAAATCGAATTTTTAATAGATTAAATTGAATTTTTTTGAAAACAAAATCAAATTTATCGAACCGAAATATATTTTTTCAAAACCAATTTCTACTTTTCTGAATCAAAATGAACTTTTCCATTGCTTGATGATAGCTTTTTTCAAATAGAATTGAACTTTACGCAACCAAATCATATTTTCTCTATCTGAATTACACTTTTTCTAAATCAATTTCTACTTCTCTGGAACAAAATGAATTTTACCAAATCAATACGAACTTTTTCAAACAAAATTTAAAAAAAATGAAATTGGACTTTTGTCAGATCAAAATGAACTTTTTCTAAACGAATTGAATTTTTAAAAAATTAAATTGAATTTTTTTCAAAACAAAACCAAATTTCTCAAAACAAAATATATTTTTTCAAAACCAATTTCGCATGGTTTATTTTTAGGAAAAGTTCATTTTGATTTGGAACAAGTTTAATTTGATGTGGAATAAGTTCGATTTGTTTTTAAAAAACTTCAATTTCGTTTGGGAAAAGTTAATTTTAGATTTGTTAAAAGTTCAATTTGATTTTTAATTTAGTTTGAAAAAATTAATTTTGTTTCGGTAAAATTCACTTACTCCAGAAAAGTAAAAATTTCTTTTGAAAAAGTATAACGGCTTGAAAAAATTGATTTTGTTTTGGTAACAGTTCACTTTGATTTGGAAAATTAAAAATCGGTTTTGAAAAAATATAATTCGGTTTGAGAAAAGTTGATTTTGATTTGGAAAAAACTTCAATTTAATTGATTAAAAATTCATTATTGTTCGAAAAAAGTTCGATTCGATTTGAAAAAGTTTAATTCGGGATGGCAAAAGTTGATTTGGTTTTGGAAAAAGTTCAATTTGATTTTTTAACATTTTTATTTGAGCATTTTATTTAGAAAAATTCCATTTTAATTTTATTTACACATAGTTCATTTTGGTTTCGAAAACGTTCAATTTGATTTGATAAAAGTTTTTCTTTGACAAATTTTGTTGATAAGCATATAAAACTGATCTTTACCTCGATCAACAATGGTCCGTCTGGCCTGGCTGTACATCACAAATCAAAAGAACAAATATGAAAAGCGAACAAACTGAAACTTTTCCTTTAGTAGAAAGCTCACAATTTCGGCTTGTAAGTTTAAAAGCTTATATTAGTTTATATTAGTTAGTTATAAAATATTTGTATTAGTTTTACAACTTATGTTATTGTGTGCCTTTTGTAGACATTCTAGCCCTGAAAAGAAGAAATAAATCTTCGAAACGTCAGCTTGAAATCGATTTGTGTTTCTTACAACTTGTCCGAAAAAAATTATCCACATACTGATGGATGATATCCACGGTCATGAAATTTATAGTTTAATAGTTTAATTTGAATGGAAAAAGTTACATTTGAACTAGAAATTTTTTTAAAAATTATGCATGGATTGTAACACTTTTAGCTTCATTTAGTAATGAAGAGCATTTTTATAAATTGAACATATACTTTATTAAACGCATTTCAAGGAAGGTGAAAACGTATCTAAACTTATTGCAACGACGACACTTTTTTATCGTCATAAATAAATTAAAGTATTTATATCGAGTGCCAAGTAAGGATAAGAACTGAAAGGACGAAGCCTTTTTTTGACTTTTGATTTCGTAATTTAGATTTCATAATGAAACTTAAGAAAATCCTACAACTTTTCTATGACATCAGTGGATTCCATCAGTTATTGACGTTTCCTGACTTATTTCTGGCTAATCATCATCGTCAAAGCTGTGACGATGGCCCTGCTAGGGTGACCATCCTAGCTATCCCATGGACCATCAGGATACGGCTTGTTGGATAAAAAGTGAAAAGGAGGGCTGTTTTGAAGGAAAGAAAGATTCCTCATTGGTGCCCAGTATTCCTCGATGGATTTCCGGCAAATCATCGTGAGGATCTAAACCGTGATGATGATTACTTACGGTGGGCATCTTGGCCAACCCATGGAACCACAAGATATGGGTTAAAACAGGCTGAAACTACAAAAAATCCTATAACTTTTCCTTGACACCATATATCTTCCCAGCTATTGATGCTTCCTGGCAAGTTTCTGGGTAATCATCATAATCGTCAAAGCTGTGATGATGGCCCAAGTAAAGTGGCCATCTTTGCTAACCCGTGGGAACCTCAGGATAGGTCCTTGTTTGATAAAAATGTAAAGGAGGGCTGTTTTGAAGAAAAGAAAGCTACCTCATTGGTGCCCAGTATTTCTCGATGTATTTCTGATGAATCATCATGATGATCTAAACCGTGATGACTGACTTACGGTGGGCATCTTGGCCAACCCATGGAACCACAAGATATGGGTTAAAACAGGCTGAAACTACAAAAAATCCTAAAACTTTTCCATGACACCATATATCTTCCCAACTATTGATGCTTCCTGACAAGTTTCTGGGTAATCATCATAATCGTCAAAGTTGTGATGATGGCCCAAGTAAGGTGGCCATCTTGGCTAATCCGTGGAACCTCAGGATACGTCCTTGTTTGATAACAATGTAAATGAGGGCTGTTTTGAAGGAAAGAGAGATACCTCAATGGTGCCCAGTATCATTCCTCGATCGATTTCCGCCAAGACATCATGATGATCTAAACCGTGATGATGTCTGACTTATGGTGGGCCAACCCATGCAACCTCAAGATATGGGTAAAAACTTCATCAAAACCTATAATTCTTCCATGGTATCAGAGGATGCTATCAGCTATTGACCTTTCCTGACTGGTTTCGCCTCGGCGAGGGTAGGAGGAACACGATGACCTTTTACGACCCAAACTATAAATAGTCCATGCATTGAAAATACATTAATGAGAGCGAGGAAGTGGTATTTTTACTAGACAACTTGTACGTAGTCTTACTGGATATTGCACGTAGTTGTTACTTCTCATTTTTAAAAAAGATTTTAAAAGAAAATGTAGTAATACTTTGAGATAATTTTGTTGAAATTTCTTAAAATAGTCTTGGAATAAATACAGTTACTATAGTTAGTTATAATATTTCCATATGTCTGGAAGTTGTCTTACATTGTTACAATCTTTAAGTCGGCCGACAAATCTCTAGTATCTAATTATTGCCCATTATCCAAACCTTCAAATATAGGCAAACTGTTCGAATCATTATTATATAATAATATCAACCCTGGATTACGACACCTCGTAGTTGATGAGCCATTATTGAGTCATTAATCTACCACGTCAAACCTCCTCACCCTTCAATTTGCAATTGACCATTTAAAAGTAATTACCAATTGGACACAATCTAGCTAAAGCAATTGACCGAGGCAACCATGATCATTAAAGTGGTTTAAATCTTATCTTCTAATCGGAAACAGTTAGTGAAAATAAACAACTTCTTTTTAAAAGATTTCAATGCTACGAGGTGTACCATAAAGTGGACATCTCTTACTCATGCTACTTAATTATTAATGGTTTAAAATATTATATTGAAAATAAGAATTTCCTTCTTGATGGCGATGATTTGAGGCTTTCTAAAACCATCAACCCTTCAGGATAGTATTGATCTCCAGTCTGATCTGATCTCTACTCATGAATAGTGTCGACGGAATTCAATGCTGCATGTTAAGAAATGTAATGTTGTCGCACTCGTAAAACTTACCCCATCAATTTTGATTATGCTATAGAAAATGTTCCTTTGGCAAAACTCTCTGAAATTAAAGTTTTAGGTGTTATTTTCGTTTCAAATAAATCCTATCGAAATTTAATTAATTATACTTTTTATGTAAGGTCTTGGTTGAGATGAAAAAGTTAGTGTCACGAGCGGGATTCGAACCGATGACCTTCGGCTCAGTACGCCGCTGCTCTAAACGCTACTGTGGTACCTTTTTCTTCGCCCAAAAATTACCCAAGACATTATATGAAAAGTATAATTATTTAGATAATTATTACTGTCTATTATTGCTACTAAATAAATATATGCATTAAACTTTAATGTTCCCCAGCTCTCATCCCGGAAACATGATATATTCTTCATTCCGCCCATAAGACTAATTACATAAAAGAAAGTCCCATCAATAAGTTAATGTGTCCACACCTCTTATTCCAATGTAATATTAGCATTTTTTTAAATCAATTAAGTTCGCACTCAAGATATAAATGTTTAGATCAGTTTATGTTCTATTTTCGTATTCATTTCATGTATGTCTCATTATCGTCATGTAAACACACAGCTCTATTTGTTTAGTTATTTGCAAATTGTGTACTTTTAATAGCCTTTACCTGTAAAATCGGGGAAATAAACTGTGCACTAATCTAATATAATTAACAGTTCATTGAATGACCACTTCATTTATATGTCTTCATGTATTTTTATCAACTCGTTGAAACGCAACAGATGTTTACAACCGTTAAGAATAAAAAAAAATTTTCATCCACTCCGGTCAAGATAGGTACATTTTCCTGTGTACAATCCTCTATATTTTTGGGAGATTTCTCCGTGTAGTCTGACGGGTGATGAACCTGTAATCTGGTCGTTTCCGATTACCTGTGTACATTTTTGATGATACATTTTTGGTTGTAATAGGCCAAAAATCCGACCTTTGCCTCCTTGTTACTACAATGAAGTCTACAAGTACTTAATGTCTTTTTAAAGCTACTCGTGAACCTGTTCGCAATTATATCATGAGTAAGTTGAAGGGAAAATATAAATCCATTGAGTAGGTAACATTATTACATCCATCATAATTTTTTTGGAGCTCGTTTTATTTTCTAGCTTTGCATGGTTCTATATTACCTTACTGATCATATCTAACCGCTGCTTCAGAGTGAGGTGCGGCAACGAGTTTTTCGGATGTCAGGTCGGCAGCATTCTTGGCCCCATCCTGTATATCATATATACTGCTACCTATACATCCAGATACCATCGTTACCACTGCGGAAATTTGTCCTCTAACTCGAATCCTATCCAATCTACCTCCAAAATCCAAGGACACCTGGAGCTTATCGAAGACATGTGCAAAAAGGTGGAGGACAAGACTGAATGAAGATGTACTCTGCATTGCAATCTTGCCTTCAATGGTACACCAACAACTAAGAGATAACGATTTCCATTCATGTCAAATACTATAGGACAGATACCTAGAAAGCAGACTGACGTTGATTCCCCACAAAATCTTTGTGTATACAAAAATAAAAGAGTCAACAACTTAACAGACGAAGACTTCTAGAATCAAAAACTGTTTTGACCGTCTTGACTCAACTATATACAATTCAAGGCTATATACTGCTTACCATAGGTCACTCGAAAATCATACAATTATTGAGTAAGGTTAACGGCCAACTATTAAGCGTTAGCGATAAAAAGGTTAAAACGCCTTCGGGGAAAAAGTACTTTCAGGTAGTTACTCCTTGTGAATACAACTATAGTGCGGATGAGGACCATCGTAACATAGACTGCTATACACATGGTTCACTTATCAAAGGTAAAGGAAGCGGTGCTGGAATCCATATACCTAAATTAGGTATCAGCGTCTCCTCCCCTCTTGGCAATAACACCTCCGTTTTTCAGGCAGAAATCTGGGCCATTAATGTGTGTTGTGGAACACTTATGGAAAATAAAATCAAGGGAAAAGGTATTAGAATTTTTTCCGACAGTCAGGCTAGTCTTAGGTCATTACAAATAGATTTATCAACATCTAGACGGATGGAGGAAACTGTTGATCTTATCAATAGGATCACTTCCAGGTATGAGAATAGGGTAACCCTTATTTGGATACCCGCACATAAAGGACACTACGGCAATGAAGAGGCGGATAGCCTGGCCAAGGAAGGTTCAAATACTGCGTTTGTCGGGCCACAACCGGTATTACCTCACTCTATAAGCACAGCGAAAGAGAGTATCAAAAACTGGGGTATGAATTCCTTAGGGAATGGAATCTGTCCCCTGGACACAGGCAATCGAAGGAGTTTGTTAAGGAGATCAAACCAGTAGAATCGAAATGGCTATTCTCTAACTCAAGGAAGGGAATTAGGAAGCTCTTAGGTATCCTGACGGGCCATTGCCCACTGGGAAGACACCTCTTCGTAATGGGTATTCTACCAGACCCCTTTTGCCGATTTTTGTGAAATAAAAGAAGAAACGGCACGGCACTACCTCTCAGAGTGCGATAGGTACGTTAAGTCTAGATTCGAGACTTTTGAAGGAGAGGACATCACCAAATCCTTCCCCGAGATTAAATGGTCCAAAATCTTGGGGTTTGTGAACAAGTCCAAGAGGTTTATGCAGGACTCGTGAGCTGACCAAGTCCCGGACCCTTTAGGTACGAGTCTACCCAGGCATTTAACCCCTCGGGTCTTGGTCGCCCACCCTGCATAATATACTGCTTACCTACCTGCTACAATTTCGTCCTCTGCTCGAATCCTATCCAAACTACCTCCTACTTCCAAAAACACTTTGAGATTATCGAAAACTAGCGCAAAAAGTGGCAAGACTGAATGGAGAAAAACGACCTTACTACATTAACCCTAATCAAGACTTTACTGCGATCACTTTGGATATATGGAGTGGAACTGATGGGGTTTTGCCAAGCCATCAAAAATGCTCGGACAGATCGTGAAAGCTCCTTACTACGACACTAACCTCCCTATCCACAACGACCTCAACGTTGCTTGAACACAAACTGATACGTTCCAGATTCCAGAAGTTACAATCCAAGCTCTAGAATCATCCTAACCAAACTGCTCGAGTCTCTGCACATTCCCATTCTGAGAACCCGCCACGTCACTTTAATCGATGATAGAGACCTTCTTCCCTTTATCGCTGACACTAAGTACAAATATATGAATAATGCAAATAAAGTTAAAAAAATTTATACAACCTATAAACATTAGTGGTTACTGTAAAACATCAGATAAAAACATAATCACACTCACATAATTCGAGCAGTTTGGGATACTTCATGCTTCTAATTATTTAACAGGATATCTTTGGATGCAAGACCAAGATGCTCTCAAGCCAATAATGGAAAAATGGACTTGTTAGGATGGTTATAACAGAATGTTAGTGGAAGGAATTTTGATCATAATTAAAGAGGAAATGAAGAGATAAATGAGAAGTGGGATGAGGAATGTGGAAGTGCGACTAAAGGAAGAGATACCGACAATACCCGTTAAAAAAATGCTTTATGCTCGAAGGAACACATTCGAGAAAAAAATGGTCTTAACCTGTAGAAAATGGCCTCCTACCTTCTACGAGCTTGCAGAAGAGACTATGTAGAATGTAGAGATTTTATTATTATTTCGATATATAAATTGTGTTATTTTAGTGCCAGACAGTTAAGTTATAATATGACGACATTTCTATTGATATTATAGTTAACATTGTCTTAATTTATCTATACAGATGCAATGTTGTTCATCATAGTGACTAATTTAAAAAAAAAACTTGATAAAAATTATGCTTGGATATTTTTATTGGTTTAACTAACTCCAACTAATCGTTTAAATTGGCCTTAACAAAAGAAGTAAGAAATTTCCAATATTTTGTTATTTGTTTTCATTGTATTTTATAATACGTGTATAACAAAACTCGATGCTGTTTGTCGGATTAAAAAAAAAATAATATCCTTTAATCCTGTTGGGTTTGAAAGCTGATTCCCTTGTTTCAAAATTCTTTTGCGGTCTCTGGATATTCTCGATATCGTATTACATATTTTTAACTTTTCACATAAATTAAAAAAAGTCTTTGTAAATAAAACATCGCCCTGGAAGCCTGGAAATGAGGCATTTTCGTAAATCTATTGTCTTTATACGAAATTCCTGTTTTGTTTTATAACTGTTGTAATATGAATAAAGAATAAATAATGAAGCCATAAAAATTTTTGAAACCGTAAAAGTATAGCTAAAAAAAGAGAAATCCAATAAGCGCGAGGTATTGCATGTCATCCCGGGACGAGTTTTCATATTAAGTTACAAGAAAGAAATTATTAGCGCTTCTTTCTTAATTATTTTAATAAAACCATAAATAAAATATAACCCTGCAAATAGGAATTGCCCTCTCATAATTTATATTCACTCATCAGACTTTGTTCATACTCGATATTCTTCGGCGTGATTAGGGATAAACCCCTCCATTCACGCTAATAAATTACATTCACACATTCATTCTCTCTACTTCAGAATAATCGATATTCCTTGGGGTAAATGGAAGTAAGCCCCTCCGTTCACGCTAATAAATAACATTCACATACCAGACTTTGTTCACACTCAATATTCCTCGGCTTAATTAGGAATAAACTCCTCCATTCACGCTAATAAATTACATTCACACTCGATATTCCTCGGGTTAGTTGGTAATAAACCAATGTATAAACCAATCACTTCGTTTTCGTGTGCGGGAGCATGCAACATATAATTGTCCCTAAGAAAAACATGAATTCTCCAAATTCAATCCACATAATTGGTTGAAATTGCAATCGTTCTAATTGGAATGGCATATCTTTGGTAATATGGCTCTAACAATATTCGGAATTTTAATTAATTATACTTTTTTTCTAAAGTCTTGGTTGAGATGAAAAGCTAGTGTCACGAACGGGATTCGAACACACGTCCTTCTGCTAAATAATTCTTCTAAATAAATGCTACAACCACTTGAGCAGCTATCACTTCTTTGATCCACTCGGACACCAACACCTCATCTCAACCTACAGCCTTTCCAATTTCCCCTCTTTTTGCCATATTTTCAAATATCGTGTAATCAGGATTGGATTTTTTTGCGACTTATGAAGTGGCCACGGGGTTAGCGAATGGTTCGAAAGGTATTTAGCCGAAGGTGGTGGGTTCGAATCCCGTTCGTGACATTAGCTTTTTCATCTCAACAAAGACCTTAGACAAAAAGTATAGTTAAGTAACACGGTCAATTATTGATAGCCATTCACGCTAATAAATTATATCCACACATTCATTCACTCTACCTCAGAATACTCGATATTCCTCGGAGTAAATGGAGATAAGCCCGTCTATTCACGCTAATAAATTACATTCATACACCAGACTTCGTCCAAACTCGATATTCGTCAGGGTAATTGGGAATAAACCCCTCCAATCACGCTAATAAATTTCATTCCTACAGTAGATTTCGTTCACACTCGATATTCCTCCGGGTAATTGGGAATAAACCCCTCCATTCACGCTAATAAATTACATTCATACTTCAGACTTTGTTCATACTGTATATTCTTCGACGCAATGACGCATAAACTCCGCCATTCACGCTAATTAATTACATTCACACACTAGATTTTGTTCACACTCATTATTCTCGGGGTAATTAGGGATAAACACCTTCATTCACGCTAATAAATTACAATCGCACTCCAGACTAAGTTCACACTTGATATTCCTCAACGTAATTCAGGATTTTACCAAAAATCTTTCCAAGCAGGCATTTAACAGACGTGATTTATGCCAGAGGTGGAAATACTTGCTTTTATAGGAGCTAAAAAAAATTTTTTAAAATATTATTTTATATATTACTTTTATATTATTTATTTATTTTTATTTTTTCTTTACCCAAATTTTTTTTAAGAATGAAGTTATAAGCATTTGCTTTTTAAGTGTGTTATTGTTACAACCAAACCTATTTTTGGTATGCAAAATATAAATAAACCTAAATACATTAAAATTTAAGGGTGATGCGTTGAATTTGCCCGTTAGTGTATTTCCTTTATCTACTTTTAAAATGACATTGTGGTTACTTTTTAATTTCGTATCAATAGATCTAATGTTCATGGGTTATTTAATTTTTTGACATTTAGATTTATCAAGAAAGATAATTTTTAAGATTTTATCTCGCCTAGTTTTTCATGTATTTGTCTGTCGTTTGGGTCATGCATGAAATCAACCATTTCGTCTCGATGTTGTGAAGATTTTTTTTTTCCAATTGTCTTTCTCTTGGGTGTGAAGGAAGAAAGAAAGAAAGAACAATCTGTCAAAGAGTAAGTGTTTCACAGCATAAACCTTAAAGTAATAGTTGCTTTCCGGGTTGTCAATTTTTAGTGGTATAAGTTAAAGTGCGATTAAAACTTTTTTTGTTAGCCTTTTTACATTATAGGTTTGTGATTTAATTTATATCGCATGAGGACGCCAAAACTTATCAACATTTATTTAAAGAAAACCGAGATAAGATGTGTTGGGAATATTTCAGAACCGGATTTGTGTAAAATATGTGCAACTTTTGGGATTTTTTCAATAAATTCCCAGTAATTATGTAAAGATTTATATGTGAATTGTTTCATCACTTTTTTTAATTAATAATTTCAACGCTCAAAAGAGAAAAGCGCAATAGAAAATATTTATCTCTTTAGGTCGAAGATGGAATCGCTCAATTGAAACAGACGATTATTCAATTAGGTCTTGAGCCATCTAATTAGATATTTTCGCGTCCATCCTTATCTCGATCTAATAAATAGATAATGCAATCGCAACATTCGCAATTAGTCAAAGATTAACACGTGTTTTTTTTCATGCTTCATTCACCGTATGTAGACTACTACGGGCCAATAAACCCATTAACAGATTATCTTGGATTATGAATTTTATATTGTATGAAAAAAAAAAACCTGACAAACACCCTGACGTATGTTGTGTTTTAATAAATGTTATGATTAGGATTATTTTAATAAAAAATTGAAAAACAAAAACTGGTTTTGACTGCATTATCCATGCTTTTTATAGCAGTTCATTAGTTTAATATAATCTATCTTGGCTATTAACTGCCCATTTTTTTAAAAACTTATTTATTTACATAAATTGTTGCGCTTAAGTAAATTTTTTAAAATTTTAAAAACAAAACATAAAAAAAAGAAGAAAAAGAGAAATTACTCGTTAGTAGTCACTCCTATATATTAGTGTTAATTGGTCCAAATATATTATATATTAGTGTTAATCACTTTCACTGTCACTTAGGAGGTCGCGAGCCCAGTGATGCTTCAGACTTCTGGGAAGATTACGTGGAAGGGTGCGGGATGAAAGGTTTCTGAGGGTTTGTGTGACTGGATAAATGTTTGTGAAACTTTTCTATGAGTTTTATTGGATAAATTAAGGTCATTGCGGTAGGACTGGATGGTTTGGAGGATTTTGGATTGTAGGGATTGGATGCATTGGGATGGAACATTTTGTCGAACCCCAAAGTTGTCCATATGGATCTCAAAAAAGTAATATAAATGAGCTGTTCGTTTTGTAAAGTCAATTTGGATCGTTTGTCCAGCAATCTTTTAAGAAGTCTGAAGTGACTGTTTAGTTCTTGTCTTTTGAGTCGTATGTGTGAATTCCATGTCATTCGTTTGTCAATATATAGCCCAAGGCATTGAGTTAACAATTTTTTTAAACATTTTTAAGTGTTTGCACCAATGCAATAACAAATTATAAAGCTATTATTTTTTGATCGGTTCAGTATCTATAACGGCCCTCAAGATATAACACAAAGATTTCTTTAAGAGATAGGACTGAAATATGCATTTATATATTTTCTGATAGTCTGCAAGAAATCTTTGACGGCTTGACGTTAGATTTTTATTGTTTAAAATTAGTTTAGAAATCCTGTTAATTTCCATCTTGTCTGTTATGGGTTTCTATGTATTTATGAACTCTATAAGGGCTGAAAATATAAACTGGGTAATTTGTTTGGGTTTTGATCAAAGGAGAGCTTTAACAAGAAAGAAAATGCAATTGCAGTAAGAAAACTGCGTCTGATTTTTATCATTATCATTAACCCACACCCACACACCATTAGAATGGAAGCTATCTGAAATGAATCATTGCTCCTAATTAATGACTGGGCAAAGAAAAATAAAATCGCCTTTAACTCGTTCAAGTCTAATGTTCTGGTTTTCAAGAGGAAAGGTGAGCTAGAAGAGGTAGTGTATTTGAATGGTGAAAAATTAGGACTAGTGAAGGAACTCATTATAGCCTTCAACAGCCATATCGAACGAATATGTCAGAAAAGTTTGCAGATTATAAATATTTTTCTCTGCCAGCAGGGCCTTGCTGGTGTTCTCTCACAAATTGAATAAAGTTGCCATTTGTGGCAATAAATAATTTGTTAATAGTTTCTATTAAGCTTATATTTTGTATCTTAATGCGCTATGTACCAAATTTACTTTTAACTTTGCACTTGGCATGCTGCTTATAAATTTTATACCTATTTCTTAATATTCATATATAAATATTGCTATGTTAACTATTATGCAAGACGACTACTTGGGAATTTTTCCTTACTGTACTTAATAATAAAGAATAAAATAGCCGTTATATGTATGCGGGTGTTAGACAAGGAAGCATCCTGGGTCCCTTGTTGTACCTTGTATATGCATTAGACTTTCCTAAATTGGACGATAATGAAGATTTGTCAATTCTAAACATTGACCCAAGAAACACACAAGCAGTGCCACTATAAAACTTCACTTAAAAAATCTCTGAATGGTGTAAAAAGTGGAAATTTGAGATATGCACCACAGGTGATACCCCTGAATGGGAAAATAGTTCCTAATGTGGACTCTGTTATCTAGGTTTCTTATTGCAAAATGAACAAGGCACCACACCTTAAATTAAAACCAATAATTGGACCAACATCATCACTACTTTCATTTTAAGAGACTCCTGGTTCTGAAGTCTGGTTGAACTTCATTGTCAAAGCAAGCTACACTGATCTACAGCTGTCTTCACGCAGCCATGGTAGATCATATTAATAGTCTCATCTCAAACTATCCTCCACCATAAAAGATGCGTAAAAAGAAAAAGACAGTCATCTTCAAGTAAAATATCGACTAAGTATCGCAATTTATGTTAAATATGTATTTTTTTAACATTGGGAGAAGGTTGACGCAGAATTATGACAATGCTCTCCTCCACTAGATCTATTGTGGAAATGTTAAATATTGATCCATTTAACATGTGTTCACAGACTCGCAGATCAACAACCACCACCATCTGTTTGGATTTTGCAGTATTTAAAAATAAACCCGGCGATTTACATTATCACGAAGAACAGTCGTAAAATCACGATTGACTTGTGAATTAATAGGGAAATCCGTTTAAATCGAATCTCTTATCAGCTAAAGATATTAATTTCCTTAATGCAATAATTAATAATAATTGTATCACACAAGGTCAGTAAACAGAAACCCTTTGGCAGCGACGCCCGTCGATTTTTTCTACTTTCACGTCTCAGAATTACATAATGGACTGGGTCAACAATTAACAATCTCCGGTTACACGGGTTACAAGAGATTTTGCACTATTTTTATTCTATTTATTAAAACTAAGGTCTATATTTATCAATTATTATCATGTAAAAAAATCAAACTGAACTAAATTATGTGTTTTTATTGCTCTGACTCACTTGAATTTTACAGTTTATTTTGATTGCTTTTTACTATTTAATAGGTTTAGCCACGATCAGGGCATTTTCTGTCATAGTTTCCGCACGTTTTTCTAATTTATTTTAATAAGTTTTCTTTCTGCTTTCTGTCTTCTTGCATTGACAATCCGTTTTGTCACCTTATTCACAATTTTTACAAAGTTTTTGATTGGAATTTGTGGTTATTTTATTTTCCCTTGGTAGTTATATTCTTACTAGTTAATTAAATTTAAATTCTATTGTTAATTACACTGAATTTCCAATTTTGTCGTTCCTTTATTTTTTATTTATTTTTATGCGTATTAATTATGTTGTTTCACTTCTGAATTCTTTATTTGAGCAGCTGGATATTTTTATTAATTGACAAACTCTGTTTGCATGTATGTTTTCCTTAATTTTTTTCTTAGGATTTCATTTTCTTTTTGACATGGAGGTTAGAATTGTATGTTTTTGTGGAATTTGTGTAATTTGTGGTCAGTTAGAATTTTTAGCGAATAAAGTTTTTATATATTTTTACTAAGTCCTACATGCATTAGACGGATTCCATACACAGTTTAATTTTATTGCTTGATTTCATAGTTTAGGCCATATTCAGACCTTTTTTATGTCTTAGTTTAGTCCCTTTTTGCAGTTTCATTTAGTAAGGTTTTGTTGTTTTTCTTTAACTTTTTCTTTACAGTGGATGCTTTTAGATTTAGCTTCTCTCTTATTGTAAAAGGTATGAGATATGTTTTCTTAGGGGTTTCTCACACCATCTTCCTAAATTATTTCTGGCGTTTTGCATCTGATTTAAGAGTGTTTCTTTTATGGTGTATCCAGGTCATCAATTAATCCCCACTAAATGTTTCAAGTTTCACGATAAACTCTTTACCCACCCCCACCTCCCTAGCTCAATCCATGTCCTATATAATCTGGAAATGTCCCTGGGACCTCCTCGCTAAGGACTAGCCCTTGAGTAAAGTTAGGGGAACAACAATAGTTGCCAACTCCCCTCAGGGCGTGTATTATAAATATGCATTTCATGAATGTCAAAATGTATTATTTTTTACAGATGATAATAAATATTTTATTGCATTAGGAAAAAAAGTTAGCTATTGCTGTCAATTGTATGTCTGTGGTACTTGGTTTTTGAATAGGGTTTTTTGTTTAAGTTAAACTGGTCTTAGCGATTGATTTATTATTTAAGCATTTATTAATTTATACACTTTTTATTTCATTGCTAGTTTATCCTATATTTGTTTTTAATGTTCTATGTCTTTTTTCCTTCTATTTCGTTGTTTGGATTTTGAATTTGTATGAGCTCAAATCTGCACATTGAGAGGGAGAGAGTTGAGCCTAGTACTTCTCGCAGTACACCAGGCAATTCCAGCTTTTTTAATTTACAATAAATTAACGGAAGGCCTCTAGAATCTCCCCACCGCCATGTGTTCGTAGTCTGGGGTCATACCTAGGTCTTGTCCATCCAATCGCTGAGGTTGCTGTCAATAGCTAGGTCATTTCAGCACCCAACGCATGCAGTTCCCAATCCAAACCCATTCACACCCTTCATACATTTTTTCATATTTACATACCATTCACTTAATTAAGGTGAGGTGTGGAGTTTTGATATTCCAACACATTTGTGTATAGGGTAACTAACTAACCTAATAGATGATGGGTACTCAATATTCTGCCTGTTCACACTACATATTCACGCTAATAAATACATTCACTCTCAACACATGCTAGGGGCACACTATCATTGCCACATCTGATAAAACGACCCTGTTTTTACCAAGAAACTGAACATGGGACCCAGATACTCGCTGCCTTGTTCAAGCACAATGCCCATGTCAGGTGGCACATGCTTTCAATGGAGTCTAGGAATTGCACCCTTCAATTTGATGGGACACTTTCTATCTATTTTGTTGTTTTATTATGCACTTATTGTTTATGTGTTAAACTTATCTACATTTAACCTATAAGTATGGCATATTGTTTTGCAGGTTAGTTGTTTGTTTATAAATGCTTCTTTTGAAAAAAAAATGGTAACTTATTTTAATTTGTTCCAGGGTGATCAATTCGAAAGATCATTCTTTTGATTAAATTTTCCGCCCCAGTTAATAGTTAAGATATAGTCATCCATGCCAATGCTGTTTTCTAGCGTTCACAGTAGATAAGATAAAAAAGTTTTTAGAATATAAAATTAAAAACTTTTTTTTTATTACATCGTGTATGTGTCTGTTTGTTATTTTGAGATAGAATAAAGCAGGTCACCGGTTCAATGCTATTAATTTAATACAAATTCATTGCTCCTATTTATCATAATCAGACAACTAGATCGGCAGTGTTATTTAATTAAGAGGGAAAAAAACTTGTAGTAAATGATACCTGATAACATTTGCATAGTAAATCGCCTTGTTAATCGTCACCGGGTTTCTATATAAATTTACAAATCCTGAAACAGATCTGCATATTTTTAAAAATTTTGTATTAGTAGTTCAGCGGAAAACATTGTAATTGTGTCAACGTATTCTTTTTATCAGGCATTGAATAAAAATACTTAAATTTTATATAAAATAAATAGAATTTAATATTAAAAGAATTTAGGGTATCCACAAATAGGGTAATAATTACAAATTAATTATGAAACTAGTTTGGTCGTTTCTAAACATTTTGATCTGTAAATTGGTGCTGTTTTCAAGTTTTCAACAAATGACAGTCTTTTTAGACTGTGTTTTTTGTGTGTTACTATTACAAACAACTCAGGCGATTAGTAGTTCAAGGTGATTAAGGTCTATCTGGCAGCCACAAAGCAAAAACAATAATAATTAAAAAAAAAAGCTAGCTTTTATCTTTCTTATTTAGAATTTTAAGATGTTACAATTCCCCTAGTTATTACATTCTACTGGTATTCTGATTTTATTATTTAACACTAATGCATTGGGGGAGGGGATACAATAAAATAAAACTTTCTATCTTTTATAATTAAGTTTGTAATGGATTGGATAATTTTTAATTATTTTACTTCGATTGTGATGAATAAAGAAGCATAATTATTACACACACAGTAGACTTTCGTATCCGCAGTTGAGAACTCACTAATGAAGCATTGGAAGAACAATTAAATCACCAAATATTAGGATGAAGTAATGGATAAAATATAAGAAAAACAGGGGCAAACAGTAGACAAATTTGGAGAAATCTTTCGATCAGCTCAAATGTTGAGAGATAAAATCATAAAATATCATGGAATGAAACATGAACGTATCACAACCCTAAGTCAAACCTTTCCAATTTTTAAAATTTTAAGCAGTTGAAAAAAAAAATCAGGCAAATATCAGCCTCCTATAAACTATGTTCTTTGAGAATACTGAAATAGTGAACTTTGCTCATTCATCACCATCTACTTCTAACGAATTTATCATTTTTTATAAATTTTATCTTTTTTAGGTCCTAATAATATTTTCTCATTTGTTTCAATATTGTGTGCATAAGCGGTGTGTGTACATATGGTTTTCCTGCTTGGAATAAACGTTACATATATACAATAAATTTTGTTCTATTAATTAAGGTTTTTAACTGAGATAAAAAAAAGTTAGTGTCACGAGCGGGATTCGAACCCATGACCTTTGGATAGATACACTACTACTCTACCACTTGAGAGATGGGTTTGAAACTAGTGAAGTTATATTTTGTATTTACCATACATTGTATTTTCTTAAAAAAAAAAAAAAAAAAAAAAAATTGAGTACCTGAAATTCAGGTACTGGATACAAAATAATTAATGTTTCGGTATTATAAAGAACCTTAAATTGGAGTTGGTTTGTAAATTAAATTCTTTAAATTAGTTACAAAGTTAAAATCACAACTTATATAATTGATTATTTGAGTATATAATTATATGTATGTTGACTTTCTAAGTATTTATAGAGCAGTTTAACAATTATTTATTAAGTGTAATATAATTTCTTTAAATGTTTTTAGAGGAGTGCCTGGCTTGATTTGTTTTTGGCTGAATCACTTTGGGAGTTACATGGAGGAAAAACACCTGCTGAAATAATCTCTCTAAGCAGGTAACTAATTTTATAATAACATAGCATTACGTTAACAATAATTTCTATTCTTTTATTTTCAAGCAATAACATTGGAAATGTGTTGGCAAATGAAATAGTCGCCGATATTAAAAATATTTGCACGCTCCGTAGCGAAGATGATGATTTCAAACCAATCCAGAAACACTTTTTGTGTGGGAGAGGTTGGAGGAGCATCGCGCTTCTCCATGCACTCGGAGTGCAGGTAATTTGTGAAGAAACTAATTGTTCTTTTCTTGTAATTTACTGCCAATTTATTTTTTTTAGGATGTGTTATGTGCTGCCGAGCTGACGAACCTATTGACGTCGGTTTACGCAGTGGATGATGGACACACTGACAGTGTGAATCCTTTTGTCGTCCACAAGACTGCCCCTGATATCGAACAAGTCTGTAAATTTCGTTTGATATCTAAAGTCAAATTAAGGCTGTTCTCCATATCAAACGGTATTGATGGTTCTTCTCCAGGGCCTAGCCGAAAAGTTAGCTCTTCCTCGCATTGCAAAAGAGAAAGAAGACAAGAGGAGAAGGTGAAAAGTACTACAGATTCGGAAACGGTCGAACCCGAACCTCACAGGGCACACTCGTTAAAACTATGGGTCGATCCTATGGATTTGGAATATTGCACGTCAGTGCGTAGCGATGATGAATTAAAAAGAAATCTCTCATGCCAGGCAGCATTTTTTAGAAAGAAAATTAAGAAACTTGTACCTGATGATTTTAAAGATGAAAAAATAACAACAGTTTTAAAAGAAGAAATGAGCAGTTATCAATTCCGTGTGTTAGTAGTCGAAATATTGGAAGGATTTTGCCAGATGGAAAAGCCTAGAAACAATCTTACTATAGCGTGTTTTAATTTTGCTCTGGAACAATTGTGTTCTCTGCAATTTAGCACTGTAGCTAACGCGTCCAAACAGATCAATGAACTTAAAGGTGGTATGACACGTTTGTTTTTGACAGCATTAGACAAAGTGCTATTACAAGAGGATGCCACCAACTCCATTGTTACTAAAGGTGCCTTACCAATTATGCTGAGACTTTTAGAAGATGGAATCATAAAAGCTCATAATAGTAAAAAGTATAATGCGCTTTTACAAGACTTCATTTTTGGAATGATGTACGCTGTGATTAACCTGATTCATAGTCTTCTTTTACAAAACCAAAATCCAGAAAAAATACCAATTTTTTTTCCATACTTTCAACAGTTTTTACATAGTTTTAATGGTAGGATTATCGATAAAACAATTTTTTGTATGATACAGGATAACAGCGAGGGCTGGGATACTTTAAACCGTGTTAAGAAAATAATAGAATTGCTCAGTGAATTGATTTTAACCTTTAAACAAATTCGAACCAAATTTGTTCATTTAAGGACTTGTAAAAAAGCAAAACACAAGGGTTGCCGTTATGCATTGGTGTCGCATCATCATGATAATATTTTTGGAAAAGTGTTTACAAACAATTTACTTCCATCTTCCCACTTGAATGTTCAGAGCTGTGCGATTACCTCTCTATTTATGATTTTTACCAGATTTCTTTCGGAACAGGCAGGAAGAGAAATTACTATAAAAACAATGCAAGCGATGATGCAGTGTGGAACTTGCTGTTGCTTTCCGGCGCCAACTCTCGTGTCTCGTATCTTGAAGGTGATCCAACAGTCGGATACAAAAGTCAAAAATCTTGGACTGTTACTTCTAGAAAAAACGATTTATCGAGAGGTGGGAGCGATAGATTTAGTCACGATGTGCCAGGTGTGCCTGAATGTCGAAGAAAAGGAAGACAAATCTTTCGCCGATCTTACAAAACACAGATGGACTTGTCTAGAAGCGTTTCAAGACATGCTGCTTTCATCAAATTATAACATAACTTACACAATAGGTTCCCACCTCATGAGAATAACCCCTAGATGTTCCATTCAGGTAAAGCGCGAAATACTTTTTGGTGTATTTTACCCCGTTTTTCTAAAAACAAAAAGACAATATGAGAGCAATAAGACTGAGAAGGAAAGATTGACTACAACCATATGTCTTTTAGCATTCACCAATCTTCTCGGACGGATGAGATTCGCCGATGAATTTGTACATAGAAATGGCATGGTCCATATTTTAGATTTGGTTAAAGATAGAAACTTCACTAATCATTGTTGCATAATAATCGAAATGATAATCATCATATGTGTGTGGAAGTTAGAGAAACAAAATATCGCTGATATGCTTGAAGAAAACTTACTAGAAATTCAACCACTTCTTGATTTTGTCCTCAAATGCACGACTGAATATCTCAACTTAGTGAGGAAAACGGAAGTGTACACCAGGAAGGAAAATTGTACTGAAATTATTTTCCCCAAAGAGACTGACATCGACAACTATAATAAAATACTCGAGAAGCTTGGGTTTTTCTGGAAAAGTTGGATGAATCTGTGCCTTTACTGTCCACAAATTCGCGCCTTTTTCGACAGACGTTTGAGCATGACTTGTCACACCCTTCTTTTACCATTTTTACAATTTATCTCAAAAAGGATAAAGAAAAAAGGTAATTCATTCATTCATTACTACATAAAATTCTATATACGATCTAAAAAAAATTTTTCGTTTTAGAAGAAGGAAGAACAGACTTTAATGATAAAATTCACTTGTGCAATCAACTGCATTTGAAATTACTGGAATCACTAATAATTTTGAGTGTCATTTGCCCATATTCTGGGAACCCAGGTACTGTTTATTAACTTTAAATGCACAATAAAATTTTTTTATAATGTTACTTACATTATACAACCAAAGTTGGCTTTACGATAATCAGAACATAACCACATTTCTACTTAAAAATTGATGAGTTGGTAAATTATGTTGAATAAATTTATATTTTGGATTTTTTTATGAAAAGCATTAATTTGATAATACCCCGTGATTTGCTTACAATTGGAATAAATGGGGATTCAAAATGATAAGTTTGTGGCATGGACGATCGAAGTCATGGTTCAAAAAGTAAAGCAGCGGCAAATTTAGCCAAAAGTCGTGGCTTTGAATACCACCTGTGACAAATTTTTCAATTAGAAAAAAAAATGTGTTCTGATTTAGTTGTTTATAAGGAAAAAAAATTATATTCTAATTCTTTTAATATTTACAATTAATTGACTGTTTTATTCTCTTAGGAGGGATATTGGGCTTAAAAACCAAACTGGAAGAAGTAATCGAAGGAGAACTTGGTCTAAAGCAAATTTGTGACGTCTTTATTCGAAGCAGTGGTGCAAACCCTAGTAAAAAGATTTTGGTTCCTATCCATCCAATGCCAAAAGTTTGTTTTTTAAAAATAAATAATTTTTTGTCTATGTTATTGTATTTACTGAGTCTGGTTATGTGCAGCTTGATTTAGAATTTGGACTAGCAAACGCTTTAGAGGACGTTAATTCTGATTCATCTCTTGAAAATTCCGCAGATGAAGGATACGACGCTGATATCGATTTACCTTGCCAAACCCTACAAGTAAATATGAAAATTTGTATTTATTGATGTAAATTAAATCAAATGCGGTGCTTATGCTTTATATACCTTTCACTAACCGAGACAAAAAACATTAAATACGTGTTTTTTTACTTTTTGTAAGGAAAGAAGTTAAGGCAAAAATAAATACAAAAACCATAGATAAGATTCAATCATATTTATTGCAACAATATTGATCAAATTAGTTACATTTAAGTCAGCCACAACTATAAAGCAAGGGGTGAAGTTATTTACAAGATGTACTTACTCTAGATGACTCTCGTCATTCGACTCCCCTAGTCTCAACTCTCTGGTTTTGTGTCATTTGACTCTCTTTAGTTTTGACTCTACTCATTAGTCGATTCTGTTTGTGTCAACACTTTCTGGTTTTGACTCTAGTCATCATTCGACTGTCCTGGTCTCAACTCTCTCTGGTTTTGGCTCTAGTCATCATTCGACTCCCCAGGCCTCAATTCTCCCTGGTTTTGACTCTACTCATCATTCGACTGTCCTGGTCTCAACTCTCTCTGGTTTCGACTCTAGTCATTATTCGACTGCCCTCAACTCTCCTAGTCTCAACTTTCTTTGATCTTGACTCTCCCTAATGACTTGACTCTACTCATCAATAGGCTCTACTGGTCTTGACTCTCCCTGGTCTCGACTCTCCTGGACTCGACTTTCTTTGGTCTTGACTCTCCCTAATATTGACTCTACTCATTAACAGACTCTCCTTGGTCTCGACTTTCTTTGGTCTTGGCCCTACTTGTTAGTCAGCTCTCCTGTCTCAACTTTCTTTGGTCTTTACTCTACTTTTTAGTTGACTCTCCCTGACTGCACTCACCAGTTGACTCTCTGGGTGTCAACTCTCTTTCATCTTGACTTTCCCTAATCTCGATTATACTCATTAGTCAGCTCTCCTGGTCCTGACTATTTTTGGTCTTAACTCTCCCTTATATCGACTATAATCATTAGTCGGTTCTCCTGGTTTCAGCTCTACTTGTTACTACACATTGACGTTCTTTAGTCTTGACGTCGTCAGTCAACTCTCCTGGTCTTGATTTCTTTTGTCTTGACTTTCCCTCATTGAAGTTAAACTGACTTTACTCATCAGTTGACTCACCTGGTTTTGACTTTCCCTTATCCCGACTTTACTTGTTAGTCCACTTTCCCTGGTCTTGACTCTATTTGTGTCTTGGCACTTCACTGCTTCCTTCATGTCTCAATATATTTGATTTTCCAATCCTTGGAATATTGGATTATATTGGTCCCAAGTTGTTGGTAGGAAAAGCAAATGCATCCTGTGCCTGTACAAGACCCCATAATTTCTAGGAGCTTCCATTCCTAGCCCATCCGATTGACACAATCCTAAATTTATGGTGATACTAGCTTGCCTAATTGCAAAGTGTGAGAACTTTACCTTAATAAATAATTCAATACTGTTTTTTGAAAACATAATAATAATATTAACAATTGCAGTGTATTATTTATTCTAACTATTTGGGGTTTACAAAATTAATTAAATTATTTAATTAAATTGAAATATGATTTAAAAAATGTAAACTTTTTTAAAGGAAAAAAATAATGCTTCTGTGAAAGGGAGTTTACCTCCGAGCAGAAGAATCTCTTCATTGCATTATGACAGGCGGTACTGTACAATAGCCCATCCGAGTCTTTGGCATCTTGTCATTCATCTTATTGTGACGTACTACAAGTAACTTTTATCTTCTATTTACTTATATATTTTGTTTTATTAGTATTAATTTTTTTTTTTAATTCAGGGACAAGAAATGGTCAAAGGAATGCGTTCATAGCATTTACAAGTTGAGCTCATGCTTGAGAGACAATCCCGAAAATTCAGTCAAGCTTTCTAAAAGCGGTTTCAACAAAGAATTAATCTTGAAATTTTCAGATTTATTAATTTCAGATGAAAATAAAAATATTGGTAAGTATGGAAAAGTATTGAAGACAAGATTACTGATAATTTTATGTATTTTTTTTTTTTTTTTTTTTAAAGAAATGCAAAGTGCAGTGTTAGATTTGTTCGGACATTTGGCTAAGTACAATATTGACTCTAGTGAGCTAACTTTGTTTATTAGGCTTTTCACCGCAGATAAACCTCCTCTTGTAAGTAAGAGTTTAAAAAAAATCCTCGAAAAACAAAATTTTACAAAATTTTATATATATCTAAATTGTTCCCAGAAAATGTTATTACCGTGCCTTCTAAAATTATTGAGTGGAATTGTCCAACAGCCAAAATACATTTTATGCTTTCCAGCTGCATATTCAAATACAAACTTGGTCAACTCGACCAATGCTCACAAACTGAGTATATCAATGCATCAGAATCATGTATTAAGCGGTACGTTTTATTTGTTAATTTAAAAAAATTGTTTTTAAATATTGAAATATTTGACATTTTAAAAAATATTTTAGGAATGCATAATTCTTGGACGAGGAGTGCGCTATTTCTGCCGATCAACACTGAGCTCGGTTGGGCCATGTGGGTTCAAGGATTTTCCATTTCACTCTGGCTAAGATTGGAAGCAAATTTACCTTCAGAATCAATGGAACCAAATGATGGTATTATTATTATTATTAAAATTTAATAAGTAAATTTAAACAATGCTTTAATATACAGGGTACACAGAAAGTACAAGCTCTGAAAGTGGTCGAAGTTCCGGATTGGATGAGTTCGATGTCAATCAGTTGTTGCATATAATCTCAATTGGGTATGAAGCTCATGTTCTTGAATTTTGGGCTGATACTTCCCGAGGTATTAATGAACATTTAAAAAAAATTAATAAATTTTTTTGCTGTTTTGTTTTGTCACATTCTATTTATTTTTAGAATTGTTGTACATACGTTTAACACGTCCAGATGGGGCCAAGCAGGAAGTTGTATCCGAAGTTTCCCTCGAGGGTCGGTTGACATCTAATGCATGGCACCACCTAGCCATTTCAGTTCGGGATTCCGTTCACAACAGTAGAGTCGTCATTGAGGTCAGTTATTAAAAATCGTTCGTGTGATAAAATAATAATAATAATTTTAATTTCAGGTTTTATTGATAATTGATGGATGGTGTGAAATGCAAGTCCCTCTTATCTTTAAAGGGATTCTAATAAGAAAAACCAAGCCGACCAGTCTTATGATCGGTGATACCAGGTTTGGCGTTGAAGAGGGGCTCAAAGTCGGCCGTTGGCAACTCGGCGGGCTGATCATGTTTAGAAAGCCCGTACTCAACAAGAAAACGAGCATTTGGCTCACGGCTTTGGGTCCCGATTGTTACAACATGACCCATTGCAGAGTCGGAAATGTAGAACCAGCATGGCACTCAGTCTTCAACCCCAAAACGATGACAGTCGGGATACCATGGAATGATTTACTTAAAAAAAAGGACATAATAAAAGAGTTGCAGGTATCTAATTTTGATTTAGCTGTGTTAATAATTGTCAATAATTTTTATTTTTTTTATTTTTAGGAGGCTGTGTTGTTAAGTTATTGCTCAAAAAGCCCAGATGTGATCAACTTATATCCTATGGCTTCAGCTTCTTCAAGTAATATTAAGATTTATATTTATTAGAACTTTCAGTAAACAAGATTTGAAATATTTTATAAGTTATTAATAAAAAAAAGTTTTCTTTGATATGTATTTGAACAAACTTATTAATATAAGCAATTCTAGCATGTTGACAATTAAGTCTTATTGAAAATAAATATTTTTGAAGGGTTGACTTTTGATTTAAAAGAACATAGATTTGTAGGATTTTTTTTTAATGCAGGCGGGCTTGGTGGAGGATTCCGAGTGATTGGGATGGAGCAAAGGAGCAGTCAGCTCGTCCCGATGTCCGTACCTATCGTCATGTACTGCACTCCTATTTTGCAGAACTACAGCGCTCTGACATCCGCTATCGACAATTTGGGCGGAATATCTGTTTTTGTCATTCTCTTCGCCAGGGTATGCTGGAGATAATTTATAATATTCTTGTCATGGATAATTTAAAAAAATATATTTTTACCGGTAGGTGGTTGAGCTTGGCGGGAACGAGTTAGAACAGGCACAAGCCTTAGAATTATTATTGAGGTTGTGCCACTCGCAGCCTCATCTGAAATCGGAATCGTTCAGCTACCTTCCTCTTATGCGACATGTCATCGAGACAGATCTTTGTAAACCTGGACCACATATGCTAAAGGTAAATTGTGATATTTCATCCTGTGGTCTGCGGGCTGATGGACCTATAATTTTATAGTTACGTTCCTGGTCTACCTATCCTCATTGATTTTGTCTTTGTCATAAAATGCTGAAACTCTGACAGATAAAAACAACGAGGATAGGCAGATCAGTACGTTGATTATCAAACTATTATTTTATCAGTTGGTTATGCTTTTTTATTATTATTATTTTTTTTTATAGGCAATTTTGGATACTTGTTGCGATAAACCAGGGCTTATAACAGTATTGGCAGACAAGCATCAGGTGACCACCCATGGAGATTTCATTTTAACAGAACCGTTTGTAGTAACAAAATTGATAATTGGACCTGCGAAATTTTGGATGCCATGTCTTTCAATGTTTCTGGATGCGTTGCTTTACATTCTTAGAGACGACCATCCGTACAGGGAATTCAATTCAAATCAGCTCAACCGTGCAGAAGCTTTAGACGCCCTTCTTTACTTTTGCAAGGTTTCTACTTGTAATTTTATCCATTAAATTATGAGATTTATACAAAAATTTGAAAATTTAGGAAAGACTTGTTGAAGACATTGGAAAACTTGACTCTTCCGTGTGTGCGTCCCTTGTCGAAGTAATCAGAGGGCTGATGACTGCTCCGCCGCAGTTGCACCATCTCACTGTTTTAGCCGATTATTTATTACTTGCACAAGCGTCTTATATTTCTTTTGCAAGGTCTTCTCTCTATTTTGTTCTCCCTCCAAGGCCTCCGTCAAAATACAAAAAAACAAATAAAAGTATTCACCTCATCGATAGGCAGGATGTGAATGAGTATAAGGTTCTATTTACCCAGCCTGTTGACCCAGGGCAACTCGAAAATGCCGTTAATAATATTCAAGTATTTTATTTTATTTTTTTATCCGTAAGATTATTGTTTTAAAAGCATTTTCTCTCTTTAATAGTTGAGGCAAAGTGGGACTCAGGGAGTAAATTCTGTGGGGAAGGTTCGTATTAAAGAGATAATTAATAATCGGAAAGTTCCATCCTTCACCGATATCCAGGTACTTTAAACTCATATTCTTGATATTTCACTGTAAAAATTGATAAACAAATTTTAGCAAAGAGATACAGTGAGCAATACGAAGCATTTACATAACACAGGCCAGAATAGATTAATGGGTGATGTAAGTCTTAAGCAGCCCATAGACGATCAATATTATTGCACAATATTTTGGGTCATGCAATTTAATTGATCGTGTGTAGACGATATTGTAAGTTTGTGCAATACATGAAAAATTGAAAATATATTGTACAACCAGAAAATATTGCACTGTCTGTTGGCATTATTGTGCAATATCAGTCATTTTGTGAAGTATCAACAAGTGGTAAAATATTGCACAAACTTCAATATCGCCTTCAAACTATTCAAGTTCATTGCACAAACAAAATTTTGTACAATATTATTGAATGTTAAGGGGCAACTGTCAAATTATTGGGCAATAATATTGATCGTCTATGGGCCACTCTATCCTCTATTTATTAAAAAAAAAAAAAATAAAATAAAAAATAAAAAAAATAAACTTTACAAAAGTTGGTGACAT
This sequence comes from Cimex lectularius, assembly GCF_000648675.2. Taxonomy (NCBI): domain Eukaryota; kingdom Metazoa; phylum Arthropoda; class Insecta; order Hemiptera; family Cimicidae; genus Cimex; species Cimex lectularius. The sequence goes on along the minus strand of NW_019392660.1, from coordinate 1,194,230 downwards.
TTTAGCCAAAGGAGACAGCGAGGAATAAATCAAACCATTCAAATTGCATACTGAACAACAGAAATGCGAATTATACAAGTGAGGATAGCTCATCTACAGAAGAAGAAGACAATAAATGCAAAGAGCATATCTTTACACAAGAAGAAAATGTATATTAATAACCAAAAAATATATTTATGCAAAAATCACAAATGTACGTTGTTTCCAGGCACCTGTGGATGTTAAAGAAGGCGACGACATAACGGTTGGACTTTTGAGCATTTTAAGAGATCAAATCGTCGTGTCACCAGACAATATGGCCCATACAGCTCTACAAAACATTTTAATACCAGAATCGTTTATCGCAATGGTTAATAAAAATAATACAAATATTACAACTGCTGTTGTTAGGGTAAATAATGATCTTATAACATTTTTGATTTTTTAAAAATTTTCATTATAAAAAAATTATTTTTTTTTTTTTAAAGGTATTATCAGTCTATTTAGAGAGAACTAATTCCGAAGAGAAAAACAGGTTTATCAAGTTTCGAGGATTTCATCTTCTCGCAATGCAGCTCAGTTATGTGATTCCTACTGCAGATTTGGCCGATGCGCTTGCTGGTATGCCATTAATGTTAAAAGTTTTTACAAATTATCAAGTTATTTATCGATATCGGAAATTTAAGGAATTGTGACACGTACTCATTGGTTGACGTTAAAACAGCAAGTGGAAGCCGACATAAATGACTTTTATTTGCCCGGCCTTCCTCCTCTGTTGAGCATTCTTCCAAAATCTGTAACTCATGTCACTCTCTCCCATGACATTACAGTTTTTCTCCACCATCTTTTTCTCAAGGTAAGGCTTTTGAACATTTCTAGCACTGTTTAAATATAAATTTTGTAAACCTTGTTTCAAAATTAAGCTTTTTTTGGGTGATAAAAAAAATGTTTAATATTAGATTGGAGAGTGGAAAAATATTTTGGAATACGGACTTGTTGAAGTGCTCTTAAAGACCTTAGTTTGTGTCATACATCAGTACGATTTAAGCAACACTCAAGACAGCAATCCTAATTTAATCATCACTGACATCAACAACTCTTTTTCTTCCATAGGTCAACATGCAATCCAAACATCAGGAAGTAACAACATGCAGGTGAGATATAAACGTCAAACTTTACAAGTGATGATTAATTAAACAATAATTGAATTTCCAGATTTACGCAGACGTAATAATGCAAATCGAATACGTCTATGGCCTTGAGAATAAAAGTTGTGGAGATGGGTCAAAGTGTTGTGTTGTCATTAAACAACTTCATTGCTCATACATTCAATCCAGCCTTAAATATATTGTCGATGCGGTTTCAATGCATTCAAGGCGATCCTATTTTTTTTCATCTGGTATTTACAATAATTATTTATATGTTTATCTTTACAATTTGATTTTTATATTGTTTGTAAACACAAAACACAAATGTACATTTTTCATCATGAATTTGGGTAATAACAAATGCAGTGCATTTGACCGAAGCACTTATCAACTTTTTTTTTTAATAACTTTATTTAAACTTTTAGTACCTTATAGTTGTGGCATAATGTTTAACGGCATCAAACAGTTCTTTGATCTTTAAGCTCAGCAGCTCCCCCCATTAATTATTTATACATGATTTAATCTAATTTAATCACAGTTAATTATAGTTAGTTATCATATCGGTGTGTCGCTTGCGCTTGAGTCTGCGGTGTGGACGTGCAGGAGGTAGGTGGTCCGGTATTCCTTAGATTTCTGTGTTTAGGTGGGACTGGAACTTGCTAAACATCTTCCGGTAGCTGTCTCTCAGAGCATGGTCCACTAGAGGAATGTCCAGGTCTCGGTGCAGTGAGGTATTTCGCACATACCAGGGGGCTCCAGTTAAAATCCGTAAGGCCCTGTTTTAAAATGTCTGGATTCTCTTAATTTGGCTGTTCGACTCTGAGGCCCGAAACCAGAGCCATATGGGTCGAATGAGGGATATATAAAGGGATAGTCTTTTGTTGCTCAGACTGATAGTTGGGCTCTTAAGTAGTGGTTTAAGGCCAATTAGTCTGCATCGTGATCTCTTTAGCACATCGCTTATGTGTTGATGCCAAGTCAGCCTCCGGTCAAGAGTAAAACCCAGATATTTTGTGTGTGCCGATTCACTGATATTCTTATTATTTAGTACCAGTTGTTCATTGGCTTTTTTCAGATAAGTGAACTGGACTAATTTTGATTTATCTGGGTTTAGCTTGACTTTCCACTTGTCCGCCCATTCAGAGACTTGGTCAGTGACTTGTTACAGGGTCTGTTGTACCTCTGTGCTGGTTTCCCCTGTGCTCAATATAGCCACATCATCAGCAAAAAGTGCTGTCTTGACTGTTCCTGGAATTTGGGATGAGAGATCACTCACGCTCACCAAATAGAGGAGAGGCCCCACAATGCTGCCTTGTGGGACATCAGAAGCACTTATCAAGAAAGAAAAACTGAGTCGTTGAGTCTTCCATAGGCTGATGTCTTACGCAATTGTTTTGACCGAAGTGCTTATTGGGAGAGAAAAACTGAGTCGTGAGTCATTCACAGGTTCATGTCATGCGTGGCTTTGACCAAAGGCTCATGTCACATGCTGCAGTTTTTACCAAAGCATTTATCGAGAGAGAAAAAATTGAGTCTTCTCATGCCACATGCAGCACATTTGACCGACGAAATTATCAAGAAAGAAAAATTGAGTCGTTGAGTCTTCTGAAAGCTCATGTTAAATGCAACAGTTTTGACTGAAGCGTTTATCGAGTTGTTGAGTCATCTAAAGACTCATGTCACATGCAGCGGTTTTGACAGAAGTATTTATCATGAGAGAAAAACCGATTCGGTGAGTCTTCCATTGATTCATGCCACACAGCGATTTTGACTGAAGGATTTATCAAGAGGGAAAAACCAAGTCTTTCCAAAGGCTCATGCCACATGCAGCGCTTGTGACTGAGACGTTTATCAAGAAAGAAAAACAGTCATTGAATCTTTCAAAAGTTCATGATACATGTAGCAGTTTTGACTGAAGCATTTATCAAGAGAGAAAAATTGTATTGGTATCTTCTGTAATCTTCCGTAGGAGTATATCACATGCAGTGGTTTTGTCTGAAGTGTTTATCAAGGGAGAAAAATGGAATCAGTGAGTCTTCCATAGGATCATGTCACAGCAGCGGTTTTGACCGAAGCGTTTATCGAGAGAGGAAAAACCAAATCAGATGAATCTTCCAACGTTGCAACTACTGAATACTAGGTGTTTTAAAACCTGTATAGTAGGGTAGTCTTACACCACTAGTTTTCAGTTTCAAAATGCGCATAATAAGCATTACTAAGTGTAACAGCACAGTGCTACCAACTTAGTTAAACGATTTGGTCAAAACATGAATCTTAGCGTAATGACGCACATAGCAGTTTCACTTTATTTTGTTTTCTTTAAAGGTGAAAAGATAAACATTATAACTTAAATATAATTAAAAATAAGCTCACTAGATATCAAAATGTTGGCATATGCTATATACATAATAAAAAAAGTATTTTTTGATTTTCGATATTGCTTATACTTTTTATGTAACTTAGTGTGGTGCTTTAGCCAATAAATTAATTGTTTTTTCTAATGTGTTTTTAGTCATGACATTTAACAATGATGATAACGAATCGTATAATTCGTCATCAAGCTGTAATGTCACACAGCTCGCCAGTAAACTTTCAAAATCCGAATTACATGACAGATTTAAAACTATAATCAGCAAAGCTGCTGAATTGGTCGTTTACACAGGTAAAGTTAACATTAAGAAATAAGATTGTAATGGTAAGTTTTTCCGAGTCATGCTGACAAGCGTTGTTTTTTTTACAGAACCGGTAAATGATGAAAACATCGTCAAAGGAGAAGAAATGAGGAGAGTTTCTGAATTTGCAAAGGAAGTCTGGCTCTTCATACTTCAGTCTTTAGTAACAATAATTGAAAGAAAATCAATGTCGACAAGATCATCATGGTCCAATGTTATCTGGGCCGTCAGAGAAACTGTCAGGTAAATTTTAACTCAAATTATTCAAGCTTTATATAATGCACAATATAATAGATTCTTGTTATTTAAAAAAAATTATTTAGTGATATTTATGTAAAGTATGTAATGAAAAAGCTAATGTCATGACTAGACTCGAACCTACAACCTCCCGCTCTTTACTCTGGTGCTCTGACTTTGGTCCCCCAGGACACAAAATCTTCATATCGACCTACAACTTTTTCACATTTCCCTCTTTTTGCCTTATATTCAAATTTCGAATTGGATGGTTTTAGTCAATCAGGAAGCTGCTAGTGAAGAGTGCATGTACTTCAATAATAATTGTTGTGTTCCACTCGTGACACTATTCCTTTTCAAGACAGTCACAAATAACCAAAATTGTCAAACAGTCTAGACGAGTCAGCTACAACTCCAACTCTTGAATGAACTTATCAACAAATCAACAAAAGGACTTTGCCCAAATGCAGCTTTCCAATACCAGTTTCCATGCTCAGCTTAAGCGTGTTTCAGGATCTTCTTTCTGCAGCTTCCTGGGTCCTTGACAGATGACTTTATGTCCTTGCTGGCTCTGGTCAGCTAAGTCCCAGACGGAGTGTGCTTGACTTTTGCTTTCCAAACCCCTTTTATACCAGTTTCTCGACCTGAGTAGGGGAGGAAAGGAAAATCAAGTTCATTGGGCCAGGTGGAATCGGGGGTTTTCCTTTATGGTCCCACATGATGGGAGGTTCAGTTAAGAAGGGTATCGCCCAGTTGACATGACCCTTTCATGGTGTCACACATTGCTGGTTGAATTGTGTCTGTGATAACATTCCCACACAAAATAACACTTCAACATTTGTTATTTAGAGGACAGACAATCTAACTATTGCAGTTCTATGGTCTCCAGGTTTTTGGGAAACACCACTTGCTTCCTTCTGGATGGGCGATTGCTAGGTTGGCCCTTGGAAAACAATTAACTACTACTTACTATACTAACATTTTATTATCCTCAACGAAATTACATAAATGAATTTTGTTTCTTGTCGATTATACAATAATGGTATATGGGATGGGGGCTTCCTATCAAGTGCAGGTTCCAGAATTACACATGAACTTACAGCAAAGGCTTGGGTTCCTATTTACAGGTGTTACAATTCCCCAAACTATTCTACGAAGACAGGATTGCCTAAACTACTCAGCCTGAGGGGGACAAAACACAAGACACTCACCAAGTATCAGCAAGGCGGCCGCGATCATCTTCTTCCATTTATATCAATGATCTGCCCGACTCCATCCAGTCCTGTCACCTATATGCCGATGACTCCCAAATATACATATCCTTCCACCCTTCTGATCTTCACTCGGCCACTCTCATGATCCAAAAAGATCTAAACTCCATCAACGAATGTGCCCATAAAAATTCCGTAGTCCTCAATCTGTCCAAATCCACCGCCATAATTATCGGGTCCTGGCAACTCCTTAATTCCCTCCCCAGCATCCCACCTCTCATGCTAAATAACCATCCCATCCCCTTCTGCTCTTCGGTTAAAAACCTAGGAGTAGTTTTTGACCTAAACCTTTCCTGGCATTCTCACATTTCCCAAATTTCCCGCTATTCCATTGCCTCCCTCAGCCTGTTTCGTCGGTCCTGGCTTCTCTTACCTTTCTCCACCCGCAAACTCCTTGTATCTTCCCTTATACTTCCTTTCTTCGATTATAGCTGTTTGGCATACGGTGGTCTCTCGGGGGGGAGTACGCGCGATTGAAGCGTATTATGAATTGTTGCGTAAGATTTGTGTACGGGGATCCCGGGTGTCGGGGTTGTATTCCCAACTTTCCTGGCTATTCCCCTCCTTCCGTGCACAGTATTTCCTAGGTTGCTTTCTTTTCCAGTCCATCCACACTCGTCGTCCTCCTTACATCATCCAATCCCTCCAATTCAACTCCTCACATCTCACTCGTAAGACCCGCTCATCCCCAATCGACCTTATCCTTCTGCAACATACAACCTATACCTTCGAAAGATCCTTTCTGATCCGAGCCCCTAAACTGTGGAACTCCCTTACCCTTTCTATTCGTCACGCTGCCTCCTTTTCCTCCTTTAAATCCCACCTGTATAATCACCTCCTCTCCCTCCAAGCAGAGACGTCACGTTAACATTTGTTATTTTTGTTTAATATTCTCGTAATTTTTTCTTCTGTCCTGCCTTATTGGTATACATTGTGCCAAGATTTCTCTTTTTTTTTTTTACTTTTAACTTCATAGTAGGAACTTCCTTTATTTATTTCATGTAAATTATTCTTAGGGGACACCAGTCCCAGAATAAAGTTATTTTTCTTCTTCTTCTTCCCAGCGTTAGAACAAGACTGACTCAATGTCCGCCGTGCGAAATGGGATCCGTCTGTCTCACATTTCTTCCCTCCCAGTCTATACACTTTTTCTACAACGTTAAATTAAACTAAAACTAATTGTCTCCCATATACTACAGCGATCTATCAGATTTACAGCCTTCTTTTTATTGGTTGTTTGTCTTATCTTAAAACTGTTTTTTTTTTTTTACTTTTTTGAACAACTATCTAAACTTATTCTAAGATGGGAATCTGTTTTTTTTTTTATTGGGGGCTACTGACAAAGGTGTCATTAGACCCCAATGCATTGCGAGGGCCAATGGGGGTGGAATATTGAGTACCCATCGGCCCTCTTACTCATGCACACCAACGCAACACATCTAAAGATGGGGAAATGCCTGTTTTCTTTAAAAGTTGGAACAGGGGACACAACAACATACACGTATGTCTATGGTCAGCCTTTATCTCCAGTGCCATGCCTACTTTTCTCCTTTAAGGGTTCAAGGCCTGGCACTTCTCGACTTAGTGTGCTTTCTTTACAAACAGGGCATCGTGCAGGGTTTGTACCAAAAACAGGTGACCGTATGTCAATTGAGTATGCCTCATAGAGGTGAGCACAATCCTTCCTTGTGTTTTTATTGGTGGGCTCAGTTTGCTCTTGACATGAAAGAGCTTCTCAGATTAAATGGCCCATTTATGATGCTAACATTGATCATGTTATGCAAGTATATTTATTTTGCAAATAACTAGTAGTAAATTACTATTACTACATTCACCAGTTTTATTATTTACATGTTTTATATTGATTTTTGTATTTTATATTTTCTAATAAGCCAGATATTAATTTTTCAGTTTTTGATGATTATATCTTTTTTTTTAGAACTCTAGGGTCTCAGATGTTTGTCTGGCTTCTTTCGCCATCGCACAGCAAGGATTTGAAAATGTTCTTAGTACAGACTCTCGTGAATGAGGCGAGGGCGAAGGACGTCCTCGTTTACATTATTTCAAATGCACAGCTTGAGAAAACCGTGGCGCTGTATTTGTGGGACCTGCGCCACTGCGTTACAGACATGTTAGACAGCGATATTCAAATGTGCGACGATATAATATTCAAAATTGAAGAGTGGTGCGGAAATTCCGTGCTGGGCATCATAAACGGGAGTCCGAATGACAAATCCGCTGAGCTAATTATGGAATGCGTTCAACAAAGTTTCGAAAGATATACTTGGAACACACCTCATATCACACAAATTCACAAGTATGTCAAAATTCCTTGTCACAATTATTATTTTTTAAATAAATTTTTAATTTGTAGGGTTGTATTCAGACATGAAACGCTTATAATGGAATTAACAGAGCGTACTTTTGGAGTGAGCAAAGAGGTCGACACGGTTCAAGGCCATCAGAAAAAGCTCCATCTCGAGACGATCAAGGCAGGCATGGGAGCAAAAGTGCTGACCGTTTTTAAGTGGAAGGAAATAATTTCAAATCTCACTCATGAACGCGCTGTATGGCATTTTCCGAATACATATCCTCAGTCTTGGGAGCTTGATCGTACAGAAGGGCCAGGACGAGTCAGAATTAGGCTGAGGCGCTGTCATTTAAAAATGGACGAGAGATATTTTAAGAAAGAATTCATCGTGAATTCCAGTATGTTACTTTTTCTCACTGTATTTTTGTATTTTTTATTTCTTAATTGTATAATTTTTTAGGAAAAGAAGTGAAACAACCATTCAGCTTTATTTTTGAAGGAGCGCTGTCAACTAGTTCTGCCCTTATTGACAGACTACATTCAAATACAAAAATAAGACATACATGCCAGGCAAGCGTCATTTCGCCCGATCTTGTACTTCCAGGAGAACTTTTAATTGGCCATTGTTCATTATATTTTGTACCAGGCTCTGATGGAAACACAATGGTAGTATATCAAATTTTCTTTTTTTTCCGATAACCAAGAAATTTTTCTCAAAATGAAATAAGCATAGATTTTAATAACATATAGCCTTTTTATGTTGTAAACCTGAAAACTTCATGACTGGAAGTATTATCATATATTTTTACTTAATTAAAAGAAAAAAAAGACAAAGCATTGCCAAATAATTTATGGAAATGTTTATTTATTTATTTTTTGTAAAGGAATGGGCATTCTCTGAGATCAAAGAACTTCATAAAAGAAGGTTTGAACTTCAGGATAGAGCACTTGAACTATTTTTGACAAATGGAAAAACTTATCTCATCGCTTTTGAAACATTCAAGGTATCTACGAGCTCAAATAAAACTCGAATATGATAATCAACTTGTGCCCTTTTTTTCTAGGATCGTGATAGTTTCATAGCTGTCCTTCACGAATGCGATCTCGGGAACAGAATGGCAAACGAGCAATTGAGCACCGCTGTGCAAATGTGGTGCGAAGGCTTGATAACAAACTGGGAATATTTAATAATATTGAACACCCTCTCTGGCCGGTCTTACAACGATTTAATGCAGTACCCCGTACTGCCGTTTATACTGTCTGACTACATGAGTGATGTTCTGGACTTAACTAACCCCAAGACTTTTAGGTAAGTTTGTCATTTCTTAATTAGTTCAAAATTTTCATTTTTTTTAACATACTTCTTTTGATTGAAGGAATTTAATGAAGCCAATTGCGATACAAGAAAAACAGAATGAAGCTCATTACATCAATAATTATAATGTAAGTTTTTCTTTTCAATTTTACAATTTACAAATTATCCTCATATGAGCAGGTGAAAGTAATAGAAATCTATCTAATATCTTTAAAAAAAGGCCACTTCTTCACTTTGAAATTTTGTTAAAAAAAAATTATATTCACTAACCCAACTAAAACATTGTTTTTCAATAGTGCATTTCATACAACACATTTCTCATTTTTAACTGACAGATTTAATCTGATGAATATATCACATCTTGCATTGCATCTTTTGTAATTAAGTGGAAGTTTGGATCGTCTGTTAAGTAGTAAGATTTTTAAGCTTGTTTTATGATCATAGATAATTTTTTTGTTTTTGAGAGTATTACTGATAAGACAAGTACATTAAAAAAAAATATTTCAAAGTGTGCCAATTTTTTTTCTCTAGTAATGTCTCGTATTAAGCTATTGTTAAAAACTATCTAATATTAAATTTATTTGTAGTATTTGCTGAATGAAATTAACAATGATGAGCCGTATCACTACAGCAGCCACTATTCGAACTCAGGGATCGTACTTCACTTTCTCGTCAGGCTTCCTCCTTTCACGAACATGTTCCTGAACTATCAGGTATTTTATTATCTGGCCTAACTATTTCTAGTTCCATAAAGTCAAGCGAGTATTATTTAAGGATAACAATTTTGACTGGCCCGATCGAACATTCCACTCGCTGAACACAACTTGGAGATTGACCAGTAGCGAATCAGTAACCGACGTTAAAGAATTGATTCCTGAGTTTTTTTTCCTTCCTGAATTTCTCTTAAATTTAGAAGGGTTCAATTTTGGAACGATGCAAAACGGTCAGATTGTTGATGATGTAATTCTACCTCCTTGGGCAAAAGATGCCCGATTATTTATACTAATTCACAGGTAGTTTTTTAAAATATTTTTTAAATTGGATTTTGGTAAATTTTGAAACATTTTAGGCAAGCACTTGAATCTGAAAATGTGAAGGAGTACATGCCTCATTGGATTGATCTGGTTTTTGGCTACAAGCAAACCGGTAAAGAAGCGGTAAACTCAATCAACGTCTTTCCTCCTGCGACATATTTCGGTTTTGATCCTGAATCTATAAACGACCCGATTGCTTGTTCGGCCCGGAAGTCAATGGTGAGGCTGTACGGACAGACCCCCAAACAGCTCTTCGACCACCCACACCCGATGGTCGTCAAAAACCTCACACCAACGCCGACCGCTCCGCCTGTCTTGCAAAGTAATTAAAGTTGAAATTTTTAAAAGACTCGTTTTAAAATATAATTTTTAGGTGTCAAAGGACTAAAATGGGGGCATTATGTGGGATCGCCAGCAGACAGCCCGCCTATAATGGTCAGCCAGCGTAACCACTATTATCCGATAACAACCCTTGTAGCTATGCTGAGCAATGATGTATTTGGTCTGGCGGCTAATTCCACATTGCTTCTCAGCTACATAAAGGAAACATCAACATTGACAGCAAACAAGGGTCCTTCGACAGTCTTTGGTATGAGGAAAACAAACATCACATAAAAATAAATTGACTAATTTAAATAAAAGAACAAGCCAGAACAGGAAAAAGCCCCCAAAAAGCCTTGAAATAACTAAATTTTGACTTGAATTTTTATACATCAAGCTAAATAATAATTAAGTTGATCTAATTGATTGAAATTGTTTCTAATTTAGGAGCTGCTTTGATAACTTGGTGTCATGGGGATGGAATAATTAGGGCGAAACTAACTAAAGATCAGGTTCCGTTTCCAGCAATCGGAGCGTACGGAGAGTCGATTTTATTTTGCACATCCATTCCTGATTGTAATCAGCTCTGGGTCGTTTACCTCTCTGGAAAAATAAACGTTTACAAGTAAGAGCGTTGTTTATACGATTGTACGTTTTATATTGACTATGTATTTTTTCTCCACCTTTAGATACTATTTTGATAATACAGGCAAATCTGTTGAATTTGATGAAGTCCCAGTGACATTAGTAGGCCACAAGGATATGATATCTAATGTAGCTATATCGAGGCTTTTCTCGATTGCTGTATCTGCTTCGCACGACGGTTCTGCTTCAATTTGGGACATAAATACTCTAACATATATTCGTTCCCTACCTGTGATCTCAATACCGGTAAATCAATGACTTAAAAAAAACCAAAAAAAAAAACACCTAATTTATTGCATAATTTAGATTACTTTGGTGAGCATAAGTGAAACGTTAGGTGACATCGCCACTGTAGGACAGGACCCTGGGGGTGGATCAATCCTTCGCTTGCACTCAATTAACGCCAAACTTATCGGGAGCTTAACCACTGAAGATAAAATCACAGCGATTACGATTTCTTCAGCCCCTGAAGGACTTTCAGTCAATGTTATCGCAACAGGAATGATCGACGGTGTTATAAGGTAATTACAATTAATATTTTATTTTTAAACAATTATTTAAAAAAAAAAATTTATATAGGTTGTGGAGTACTTGGGATTTGACACCTGTAGGAATTATTACAGCACCTGTTCTAGTTCAACCTATAATTTGGTAAATACTAATTCTTTATAACCTTTGTTAACTATTATTATTATTATTATTATTTAAAATTTATTTTTACAGTTTATCATATTCCCAAGATTCTCAACATTTATATGCTTCTACTGCTGAAGGCCTTGTTGTGATCTGGCAAGGGTCATCGTTGAAATCAGCAGCCGTCGTTCCAAGATTCTTAAATCTACAATAATCCATGTTTTTCAACGAAATGTGATTCAGCGTATCAAATCAGTATTGAATTGCGACAATAATTTTAAGTTTTTTGTTTTGTTGAATTTCGAGCGAATGAATTGACAAGAAACCAAACTTTCAATGAAAACAATTATCAATTTTTAGTGTGTGTAACAATTAACTTTTTTTTGTGTGATAAATTGTATATTCAAGATTTTTAAAAATTGTTGCAAAATGACTAAAATTACAACAGGCCTGTTACTTTTTTTAAAACTGAATGTTCGAAGTTTATTGTACAATAAAAATATTTATTTGTGCAATATTTCAAATGTGATATCTTTAATAATAGTCTCAGCCTTTTAGCTTGTAAAGTTTCTGATCTCAATAGTTTGTTTTTTTAGGTACATAATTGTTTTTTTTAACTTATGGAATGTGTAAAAACTTAGTTTTGTTAAATTTGCTGTCTACAGTGTTTTAAATTTGTTATACCAAAAATAATCGAGTAAGAAAAATAAAACCTGTCGATATTTTTAAATAATGTAATTGATTAAAGTTAAAGCGTGAACATTTCTTGAACAATAAATATACGGCCAAATTTTCGATAAAATGTTTTTGTAATTTATATACGTCTGAAAGAAATTGCATAAAAAAAGTAAAATTATATATATATATGTTATTATTTTATGTGGGTTAGCGTCCTACGTTGTTTGTTTTGATAATGCCATTTGTATTTAATCATCACCATTTAATGAATAAACAAGTTAATTTAATAAATATATTTTTATAAGTATATTGTAATTTATTTCTAAAATGTGCGTTAATTAATATCTTTGGGAGATAAAAGATTAGATTTAAACGAATTTCCCTAGAAATAGCTCTCTATTAATGAACACATGTTAAATTGATCAATATTTAACATTTCTGTTCACCCTATTAAAAAAAAAAAAAAAAAAAAAATGGATGGAAGACGGGTTATCTTGCTTTGTTGATGAAGTTCAACCAGACTTTAGAACCAAGCATCTCTTAAAATGTGAGTAGTGATGATGTTGGTGCAATATCATGGTTTTAAATATGAGGTGTGTCCTGTGCATTTCGCAAGAATAAGAAACCTAGATAGAATCCATGTTAGGAACTGTTTTCCCTTTGAGGGCTGTCATCTGTGGTGCACGTATCAAATTTTCACGTTTTACACCATTCGGATATTTTTTTGTAGTTTTATAGTGGGACTGCTTGAGTGTTTCTTGGGCCAGTCGGCTCACCCTGAAACGCCAAAAGCTTCGCAGTCCCGGCTAGTTATCCACAACGCAAGACAAGTCTCTGATTCCTACTGACAAGGTTGGCATGTATCTATATCTGCTTAGCCCATCTTGTTAAGATGATAGCTAAGAGGGCAATTTTCCTCAAATCCTGCCTGCTGAGAGAGAGGCATTCCTTTGCCATTCGTTTTGAGATTTATAAATCTCTTAGCTTGCCTCATACCTGGTGCATTTGTCCAGGGCTTGAGGTTTTCTTTCTCAATTTCCAGTTCCAACTTAAGCACACACTCCGGTGAACCTAGTGGTTCTGGCCCCTTGGGTGAGAGGGCTGCCCCCTTTTTGGCTCTCACTCGTAAATACATTCTTTCCTATTTCCACCCTTCACTCAGGATGGTAAAGTACTCGATATTCCTCTCACCCAACACATTACATAGCTAATTTAATTGAGTGTCGATGGCTACTCATTCCGCCATCAGCCAGCTCATCAATCTCGCTAATAAATACATTCATTGCAATCCATAGAAGGTAAAACAAGATGAGATATAAAATAGTATCACATAATTTTTTTCTGCTCTTTCTCTGGTACACCCTGTGTAAGTAATCAGTAATTCTCCACAATTTTAAAAACAATTGTCTTGAAGCCTGATGAGATTCCTCGCTAATTACAATTGGGGAGCGAATAGAGACATTCTTTTAAGAATATTCAGCATGTACTTAGGAGGAAAGTTTCGATATGGAACAGCAGGTTACTCTTCAGTGCGAATATCAACTTTAAAACCTCTAGATAGAATTTATTATCAAGGTATCAGGATTGCAACAGGGGCGTTTAGAACAAGCCCTTTATATAGTCTCTGCAATGATGCCGGTGTCCTTCCTCCGGAACTTTTCAGGGAGGAGGCAATTCTTAGGTTTGTTGCTAGACTTTGGTCTAAGCCTTTCCATCTTCTATTTCCTTCAGTTTTCCGTAACCCTCACCAAGATATGTACTCGTTCCTAAGAACTAGGACGAGACCTCTCAAAATCCGCGGTACTGAAATGTTGAGATTAGGAGGGAATACCTTGCCGGCGGTTGAGGGTTTTAAATTGCTAGATATCCCACTGTGGGCATTACCTACTGCCACAATTATCGAAGATCTGGCCTTGTTGAACAAAAGAGAAACACCTTCTCTGATGATNTTTGCTTCCCACATGTATTAAAAATGTACATAGTATAAGGATATATAAAAAAAGATAGGACTCTTTTATTAAAACAACAACTTAAGTTAGTTTATTTGGTTTGTACAAATTAAATTAAATATAGAAAAATTGTTTAATTTTTTTAAACAGTAGTAACAAAAATATAATTTTTATATAAATACAAATTACAGTTGAGCAATTGTTTTTAACACAAATTTTATTGAATTTTTTTTTTGCTACCAGGTAACCAACTACTAGAAATGCACTGACATGCTGAAATTTTTCTCTTTGTTAAATCCCACAGTTTATAAATAAAAAGAAAAGAGAAAAAAGAAAGTTAAAATGTCTATATACATTCCGACCTATCCTCGTGTCGAATTTTTATGATAGCAGTCTTGTATTGTCATAAAGCCGAAGCAGGCAGCCAATAAATAAATGTAGAAATTCAGAAAAGGATTTTAGAATCTTTTCGGCCGCAATCTAGCACCAAACGGTATATTCGCAGCCCCGACGTCAGCCTGATTGCTGATGGTTTCCGGCACGATTTCCGCCAGGACGAGTCCTCTCGCCGTTTTCCCTTCTTTCCGGGTACTCTTAGGGCTCAGCTCTTTGGACAGGACATGGCCGGTGTTCTCGTATATCTGAATTGATTTCTGAAGTTGAAAGTTTTCCTCTGGCTTGACTATTTCGACATTTTGTGTTGTGTCAATGTTAGGGGTTTTCGTCTGGGATTTTACATTTTCGTTGGTTTCAGGCTTTTCTTCTTGAGGTTTTTCTTGTTTTGGGCTTTGAACCGTTGATGGGGTTTGAGCTGGAGTAGGAGTCGTATAATAAGGCGTGAAAGTTTGCACGTGATTGACAGTGCTGGCAAATTGATTCTTGACTTCTAATTCGTCTTTTTTGTCTGTGGGTTTTCTCTTCGATTCAATTTGTCTAGAGGAAATTTCATTTTCATCTATTTTTTTAAAAATCTCTTCTTTCTCATTGCCGGCTACTTCGTTGTCTTTGAAATCGTCGAAAAGGTCCCCGGAGGTGGACAGGTCATCGGTGTTCAATTGGAATCCCATGCTGGCCGTCGGGAAGCTGTTGCTGCCGTAAGCGCCTTGCTGAGTCCTTTCGTCGTAGTTGAACGTCTGGAACTGCGGGGTAAAATGTTGCACAGACTGCTGAAGGCCGTCTCCGTGATAATCCTGCTGCAGGAGAACACCCGGGTTGTATAACTGGAGGTTGGGCTGGAAGAGCGGCTGGCTCAGCTGGGGGAAGAGATTAACAGTACTTCCTTGTTGATAATTGAGGAGATTAAACAGGTCTTGTGCGGTGAGCGAGTTCGAATTATCCGCTTGTTGATGGGCGGCGATTTTATCGGCTTCCTGTTGTAGGTAGACGTCGAGAGGTACTTGTCCGTTGCTCGGGATCGAATGCGGATCTGAAGTCGCGGGCACTTTCACTGCTGGCACGCTTGGATCCGGATCGGGGGCGAAGTAGGAAGGCTTATCTGAGTTTGGTTGATGCAAACTCGGGTCTTCGGTTACCTAAAAAACAAAGAAAAAAATCATTCCTCTTATTTGTGCGTGTATGTATAAAGTTTCCCATTAGGTGAAAGTATGCATACCACGACAAGCGACTAAATTTCAGAATTTTTTAAAAGGCATAAAACAAAAATGGTAGTTCAACCACCCCAATTTTATATGGCAGGAAATAAGTCTAAAACTGAGGACTGTTGAATGCTGATAGCGATCTCAATAGTTCATTATCTTGAAGTTTTTCAAAATTAAACGATAAAAGTCATTTTAGGGGCTTAATTTTGACTTACAACCTCAAACAAATTTCCAATTGGGAGGTTAAAAAATTGGGTGGATAAAGATAAAGAAGCTCTCGCGTATTAAGAGCAGCAACTCCTTGGCTCTATCATTCAATCAATCAATCAATCAAGTCACCTCTCAATAGCAATGTCGATAGGTGGCCCTGACAGGATCTGACTCGTAGGTCATCCTCACCCGATTAAGAATTGGCCATGTGAGGTTGGCACACGGACACTTTTGTGTCCGACATGTATAAGATTGTGATGTGTCCCACATTTTTGAAGGGTAAAAATCCTTGGCTCTATATAGAGAATCGAGTCACCTATCAATAGCAATGTCGATAGGTGGCCCTGATAGGATCTGACTCGTAGGTCATCCTCACCCGATTAAGAATTGGCCATGTGAGGTTGACACACGGACACTTTTGTGTCCGATATGTATAAGATTGTGATGTGTCCCACATTATTGAAGGGTAAAAATCCTTGGCTCTATACAGAGAGTCATGCCACCTATCAATAGCAATGTCGATAAGTGGCCCTGATAGGATCTGACTCGTAAGTCATCCTAACCAGATTAAGAATAGGCCATGCGAGGTTGACACACGGACACTTTTGAGTCACCTTTGTGTCCGACATGGATAAGATTGCGATGTGCCCCACCTGATTGAAGGGTAAAAATCCTTGGCTCTATATAGAGAATCATGTCACCTATCAATAGCAGTGCCGATAAGTGGCCCTGATAGGATCTGACTCGTAGGTCATCCGCACCCGATTAAGAATAGGCCATGTGGGGTTGACACATGGACACTTTTGAGACACTTTTGTGTCCAACATGGATAAGATTGCGATGTGCCCCACCTGATTGAAGGGTGAAACTCCTTGGTTCTATACAGAAAGCGTGTAGGAATGCCACCCGACATGGGAATCGACCAGGACGTCAGCGAGTATCCGGGCCCCCTGTACCGATTTTCGGAGGAAACAGGGTTGTTTACTACTGATAGTTATGTGTAGTGTTAGTTGAGGTTGATGAATTGGTAGGTCGTTTCTGTTCATTTTGAAGGCGTAAGACCAAACTATCAACTCAGCGAAAATCTGTGGACCCTTGAAATATTTTTCTTGAAAAAGTCTTTTCCCCAGGTCCTTTTCTCTTCTTCAAGATTCACAACTGACAGATGACCTTTTGAACTTGTATTTTGACAGGCTACTCGTCGAAACGTAAATCTCGTCTTTAGAAATCTTCCCGTGTCCTTTTTATGTTTTTCATGTTTCAAAGGGGCGATATAAGAATCAAAACTGGACAGTTAGTAGAAGCTGAGGGCTTTCCAAATGCTAATCGGATTCCGTTTTGTCTAGGCTTGCCCGAGGCACCTCTAGACCTCGAAACCGGTCCTGTTTTGAATTTCTTGAATTTCTACTTATGATTTTCGTGAAAAATGATTACCTTTCGAATAAACTGCTTTCAAAAATAATTACAAACAAATGTATGACTATCTTACTGCCTGATTCATAAAGTACGTAAAAAAAAACTTTCTATCGTATAAAATTGAATCATGCTAGTAAACTTTCTATAAACTCTATCTTTACACAATATCATAAAAGTATTTGA
Source organism: Cimex lectularius (assembly GCF_000648675.2). Classification (NCBI taxonomy): domain Eukaryota; kingdom Metazoa; phylum Arthropoda; class Insecta; order Hemiptera; family Cimicidae; genus Cimex; species Cimex lectularius. The sequence continues at coordinate 1,176,633 of NW_019392660.1, read as the reverse complement.
TAAAAATACCTTGTATCATCGTATTTTAAACAGGATTTTAAAGTTAAATTTACTATTACCATTGTATGTGGTTTATGCTCTAAAAGTTAGTTAAATAGCACCAATTTGCTTTGTTTGTAATACTTTTTGCAGTGTTGCCATTGTATTATGGTTTAAGCACAAATATACTGGCATGGACTGTGAACACGAAGGAATTTTGGGTAACGAAAAGGCAGACACACTGGCAAAAGGAGGATCTGCAAGGCCATGTATAGGCCCTGGGATGAAAAATACAGACTGGATCCAAAAAAAGAAACCCTAAAGGTGCTAGAAACATTAAACTTATGCCAAAACAACACTCATCAAGACTGGCAAACCCTCTGGCTAAATTAAGAGGAGTAATAGAACTATTGAGAGTGGAAGAAGAGAGGTTCTGCCATGGTGAGGAGGAAACAGCAGAAGTTATTACCCAACCATATGACTCCTACTAGCCGTTTGTCATCTCAGAAACAAATATTTACAGAGATTTGATTTACCTGGTATCCTGTACTGTGGGGTACATTGACTTTGTGTATGCCGTGTTGAAGAACAGCTACGAGATCATCTTCAGGTTTATACATCTTCTGTCCGCCAGAATGGCCGTGGTTGTGAGTGGGTGCCAGGAACTCGTTTTGCTTCAGAAATATGTTAGGTTTGTCGGCCGGGCCCAGGTTGGGAGCTGGTATCGTGTGGATGGGGCCTTTGTCTTCGTTCTTGACGAAAGACGGGAGGTAAGAAGGCGGCGGAAGGTTGAACGTTTCTTTCACCACGGGTGCCCTGAAGGGGTTGAAGTGCTTCCAAGGGTTGTACAAGGCCTTCTGGGCGAAGTTGGGCACCCTTTGGAACTCCCTGGAATGGGCCGTGTTCTTGTGGTGTACGTGACCGTGCGGACCTCTGGAATGGGGGTGGTACGGGAGTATGTGAGGGGTCATGTGGTGCTTAGGAGGGTGAGGAGGGTAGATCCGATAAGGATGAGGAGAGTGGTGGTGGTGAGAAGGTGGATGAGGACCATAATGGAGGCTGGCAGGCGGCACTGGAGGCGGTGGGGGCGCCCTGATTTTATAATATCCTCCTTCTACTACTCTCGCACAAATAAAACTCAGCAACACCAGGAAAATCTATTAAAAAACAAAAAAACAACAACATAAATATGAGTTGGTCTGCGAATGGGTGAACACATGTTAAACTGATCAGACGACTAAATTCGTTCCTCACTGAAGATGGCGGGAAGATAAAACGCTTATAAATGAAACATGGACGGGCAAGATTAAACGGACTTAATAAAGTTTAGATCAGCTCAATATTAATGTGATGAACATATGTTAAACTAATCCCTGAACTGTCCGTTCCCCACTGAAGATGGCGTGAAGATAAAAACGTATAAATGAAACATGAACTTGCAAGAATAAACAGACTTAATAAAGTTTAGATCAGTTCGATATAAATATGAGTCGGTTGGTTTGAGAGTGGGTGAACACATGTAAAACTGATCACAAGACTGAGTTGGTTCCTCACTGAAGATGGCGTGAAGTTAAGATGCGTAAAAAATGAGGCACAATTAAAAAGAATAAACGGACTTAATAAAGTAGTTTAGAGTAGCTGAATATAAATATGAGCCGGTTGGTCCGCGAGGAGTGAACACATGTAAAACTGATCACACGACTGAGTTGGTTCCTCACTGAAGATGGCGTGAAGATAAAATACGTATAAATGAAACATGAACTGGCAAGATTAAACGGACTTAATAAAGTTTAGTTCAGCTCAATATAAATCTGAGTCGGTTGGTCTGCGAGTGGGTGAACATATGTAAAACTGATCACATGACTGAGTTGGTTCCTCACTGAAGATGGCGTGAAGATAAGGTGCGTAAAAAATGATGCATAATTAAAAAGAATAAACGGACTTAATAAAGCAGTTTAGAGTAGCTCAATATAAATATGAGTCGATTGGTCAGCAAGTGGGTAAACATATGTAAAACTGATCACAAGACTGAGTTGGTTCCTCACTGAAGATGGCGTGAAGTTAAGATGCGTAAAAAATGAGGCATAATTAAAAAGAATAAACGGACTTAATAAAGCAGTTTAGAGTAGCTGAATATAAATATGAGCCGGTTGGTCCGCGAGGAGTGAACATATGTAAAACTGATCACACGACTGAGTTGGTTCCTCACTGAAGATGGCGTGAAGATAAGTTGCGTAAAAAATGATGCAAAATTAAAAAGAATAAACGGACTTAATAAAGCAGTTTAGAGTAGCTCAATATAAATATGAGTCGGTTGGTCCACGAGTGCGTGAACACGTGTAAAACTGACCACACGACTGAGTTGGTTCCTCACTGAAGATGGCGTGAAGTTAAAATACATATAAATGAAACATGAATTAAAAGAATAAACGAGCCTAATAATGTGATCAGTTTAATAGAAATATGAGCCGGTTGGTCCACAAGTTGGAGAAAACATGTTAAACTGATCAGGTAACTGTATGTTCCTCACTGATGATGATGTGTAGATAAATGTTTAAAAATGAAACATAAATTAACAAGAATAAACGTACTTAATAAAGCAGTTTAGGCCATTTCAACATAAATATGAGTCTGTTGGTCTGCAAGTGGGAGATTAATGTTAAACTGATCACAGCTGAGTTCGTTCCACACTGAAGATGGTGTGAAGTAAAGACCATATAAGTGAAGAAGTTTAATATTCTAGGCTAAATTGACTGCCTAATTACAATCTTCTCAAAGAATTGATTACACACTCGTCAAAAAGGCGCCGTCAATCAGTCAATAGTTGACTGTTGACTTTCACGGTTATTACGCTCGACTTTGATTTATCACAAGGGTGAAAGGCATGACGAGGGAAATGTTGGGAAAGCAGAACGGTCAATATTGACTATAGTGTCGGGTTTACCCCGTGGTCAATTGCCTATATGAAAGGAAGAATGTAAACTCTGTTCACCCAATCAAACGACACAACAAAAAGAATCACCTGCACAGGGGCTTTCTAATTAAAAAAAAAGTTCTGAAGTTTATGGATGAAGTCGCACTTTAAAACGTTAAGATTCTAATAATTATTTTTAAATTAATGTTAACACGGTTTACTTTTAGATTTAATATACTCCAAGGAATACTAAATAAATGATTTGTGAAATGATAATTGATAAACTAATGATCCAAGCTTAACATTAAGAAATAGTACTAATTATGTTTGACCTATTTCTGTTATTTATGAATCTATAAAAAGATAATGTCAAAATATTAATTGGCCAACATAGTCAAAACATTATTTCATCTCATTTAACAGGAAATATTATTATGCATGCAGTTTCAGCTGAAGAAATCGCCTATTTAATTTGCTAAAACTTAAAAAAAAAAAAAACTACTTGAATATCCGGAGTGGAAAAACGCGAAAAACAAGTTCCATGAACCGGTTTCAGCGAGTCTTTTTCCATTTATCGACCCGTTCCAAATGATTACCATTATTAATAATCTTCAGTTAAAAAAAAGTTTCTGAATAAATCTTCAATTTGTATGGTAATCAATCAATACAGTAATAACCGATGGGTTGATGAGCTAATTTTATGAATATTTTATAATCGTCAACAAGTATTAATAAAATTATACATTGTTGATTTATTAGAATTACTCAGCCTGCTATGAGTGCTGGTTATTGACTTAATCTTTGATAAACATCCTAAATTTTTTCATATTTCTCCCTCTAAGATTTCTATAAAAGATGCTTTGGTTAGCCTGTCTTATTCTTTACCTTTCAGCCTGAAGACTATTGTGGATGCCTCTTACTAACAGGGCATGCTAAAAGTCCTACTAAAAAGTAATTTTTTACTTGGATTTCTTGCCTTTACTGATTTTAAATATCGATTCTTTCTTTAAGCTTTCGCGATAAGTAAAGTCTAGCTTTAGAAGCCCTAAAGTGGTTCGTTCTATTCTGGGCCATTTTAGTTCTGATAAAACGATAAAGTTCATCCAGCCTAGTTTTTTAACTATTTGAGCTTCTCAAAATTATTAGAGAAAAGATGGTTAATGTGATGGCTTTCACGTTATTCTTTGCATTGCGCTTTATTTTCAAATACTCTGGGATTAAAATATCCTGACTAAACCCACCAGTTTTAGCTGATCAGCACTAGTGAGTAGGGCAGTACACAAGATTACTATGTTAGAGTCCAAAGTTTTTCTATGATTTATATATATATTTTTCACCCGTTATCCTGATCGTCTGATTATAAACAGATAGTTAAACTTGTATTGAATTGGGTTTGGGATTTATTTGTAATTTGTCCGGAGGTTAACGATCTTAGACTAAAAGTTCCTTGCTTCCCTTAGCATATGTCATACTACCTAGTTGTTCCGAGCCAGAATATTGTTAGATCTGAGGATTAAATCTACAATTTTATTTTTGGCCGTTCGGTACTGTTTCGGTTCTAATTTTACCTCGGAATACCCGAAGCGAGAATTCAATGGCGACAATAATGTACATTGACTCGAGGAAAACAAAAACCCGCAAGACCTGCAAGTCGTGCGGAACTGTATCGGCAATTAAGTCGTTTGTTTCTTAAAAGGCCATTACCGTCCGATTCTTCCTTCCATTTGGCTTTGAATCCAATTAAGTTTTGTTATAGCCGTATTGAAATTGATTGAATTAAAAAAAACCTCTCATTTAAATGTACGATAAAAAGAGAGAAAAAAAGAGAGAAAGAGATAACATCACAGATAAATAGATAATGAAAGAGAGATAAATAGAGAGATAATAGAACTTTTAGGAAAAGAAAATTTGAATGGACTGAACAATTTTTCTTGTAGTTTCTCTCCATCGTTTTCCTACGTTTATGTCAGTTTTCCTTAATACTAGTGTCGCGAAAGTATTCAGCATGTGAGATATAAAAAAATTTAGCATTTTGCCTTTCAGTAGCTCTGTATTAAGAAAATAAAAGGCAATAAATAAAAGTTTGAGACGAGAAATGGTTCGATAATTTTGGATGCACATCTACTATTGGGTTGGTTCAAAATTTATGGAGGATTTCAAAATTTTGTTTTATTTTCGCAGGTGCAATGTCATATAAACAAAGCTAAATCGTCAAATTTAATTGATGGATAATAAATACTTTTAACAATTATCTTTAATATAAAATATTTTAGTTTATTCACTAATTTCGTGGTCCGCTTGACCAATTAATATATTACAATTAATTAAGGTTTTTAGTTGAGATAAAAAAGTCAATGGCACGAGCGGGATTCGAAAAATGGCAAAAAGGAGGGAAAATTCTAAAGGTGAGGTTGAGATGGGGAGTTGATGTCCGAGTGGATCGAGGTCACGATAGCTCAGGTGGTAGAGCAGCGGCGTATCTAGCCGAAGGTCGTGGGTTCGAATCCCTCTCGTGCCATTAACTTTTTTTCATCTCAACTAAAAACCTTAATTAATAGTTATGATTATAATTACTATGTTTCTTAAATGGGATTGCCGTCTTCGGTTTGGCTTTGAATACATAGGTAATGGATAGAGGGATAAAGAAAGAAAAACAGAAAGAGGGAGAAAAAGGCAAAATAAAAAAGACGATACATCGAGATACAAATAAAAATAGAGATAAAGAGATACAAATAGAAAAAGAAATAAATAGATGAAGAAATAGGTAGAGATAGGCAGACAGATAAACATAGAGATAAAAGTAGATAGGTACAGAAAAACAGATAAGATAGAGATAGATATAGATATAAATGAAGATAGAGATACTTAGAGATAGACAGATAGATGGAGATAGATAGACACAAATAAAAAAGTGATAGAGATAGATAGAGAAAAAGGTAGAGATAGGTAGGCAGATAAAGATATAGATAGAGGTAGATAAATGTAGAAAAAAGGTAGAGATAGAGATGCAGATAGAGATGTAGATATAAATGGAGATACAAATACATAGACAGATTGACAGAGATAAAGATATATTTGCACAAATAGAAAAGAGATGAAGATAGATTGAGAAATAGGTAGAGATAGGCAGACAGATAAAGATAGAGGTAGATAGATATGGAAAAACAGATAAAGATAGAGATAGATAGTCACAAATAGAAAAGAGATGAAAATAGATAGAGAAATAGTAGAGATAGGCAGACAGATAAAGATAGAGATAGAGGTAGATAGATATAGAAAAACAGATAGAGATAGAGATAGATAGAGGTTGAGATACTTAGAGATAGACAGACAGATAGAGATAGATATATAGATAGATAGAGAAAGACAGATAAAGATGGATAGATAGATAAAAATAAAAGGGATAGAGATAGATAGATAAATAAATAGATAGAGATAGCCAGACAGATAGAGATCGAGATAGAGATATGTACATAGATGATAAATTGGTTAGATAAACAAAGACGATAAAACTGGAGATAGATAGAGGTAGAAATTGATAGAGATAGATAAAGAAAGACAGATATGGTGATAGATAGTGATTGAGATGTAGATACAGATTGAGATAGATAGATAGATAGAAATGGAGATAGCTAGATAAATTCATAGAGTGATAGACAGAAAGATACATATAAATGTATAGAGATCGAGTGTATACTTTATAAAGATAGAGATATAGATAGAAAGATAGGTAGAAATTGAGGTGGATAGAGATAAACTGGTAAAAATAGATAGATAGGGCGATAGACAGATAGATAGAGATAGAGAGATAGATAAAAATAGATAGATAGATAGAGATAGAGACGGGTGATAGATAGATAGACGGATAGATAAATAGAGAAAGAGAGAGAGTGTGTGAGTGAGCGAGAGAGTGTGAGAGGGAGGGAGAGAATGCATCATGAACGCTTTTACAATCATATCTACCTACGTTTTTTATATTTTCATTTCCTACTTTTCTTTCGCTCTCTATTTCGGTGCGACATGCTTATTAACACCCTTCTCCTATCTTCCGATAGTCTCATAGCTATCACTTTTCATCTAGGAAGAAGTCGTTTCCTTCCTTGGAGAAGTAAATTAAAGGGCGAGCCGGCCCCGCCCCGCTTGCCCCCTTCCCAGTTATTACCTTTAATTGGTCAAGTGTCACACTGGACGACGGGCTTTTTTTTTCTTTTCCTTTTATGAAAGTTTTTAAATACCCGTAGAAAGAATTAGGTTATTTAGCTTAGGTTAGTGTTTCTCTTGATCTACATCATGTCTGATATTGGAGAGATCAACTTTCGCTCTGGACTCGCGGAGCAAAGAACCGGTTTTGACCAGCCTCAATCCTAAGTGGCGAGTCTCTCTCCAATTTTTGCCCTTCCTGAGGCTCCCTTTCTCTGCAATCAATTAAAAAATACCATCTGCCCGGGATATCTTCAAGGGGGGAGGGAGTAAAAGCAAAATGACCGAAATTTTTATTTTAAATAATTAGCCCGACCAAATTTCACCTCTTTCAACTGCCGCCAAGGGGCGATATCAACTGTCAGCCGATATCAAGAAAAAAGAAAGTGACTTTAAATAGTTATTAAAATTAAATAATGATATGAAAGGAAATCTTACTTGTTTACCTATGTTCGTGAAGTAATTTTGAGCATTTTACATCTTAAGTAAAGTGTGCAATTACGACAAATCACCACTTAGCATAGGTTTTATGGTATTACAAAAACATGCCGTGATAATCGTTTTAATAATAGTTCCATTCACCGATTAAGTCAAAATTACTTGTTTTCCCCACAGATTTACGATATATTAAGCTTATTAGCTTAGCTTTCAGATTCCAACTTGTATAGTGTTTGATTAAAGTTGATTGAGAGAATAATACTTATTAATTTGTTATACATACATGGTGTGTGTGTGTGTGAGAGAGAGAGAGAGAGCGAGAGAGAGAGAGTGAGACAGACAGACAGACAGACAGACAGACAAACAGACAGAGACAAAGAAAAAGAAGAATAAAGGGAGGGAGAAAGATAAATACGGATGGAAGATAATGATTAGTTAGTTAAATCGAGAAATAATAAAAGGTAAAGAAAAGAAATTAAAACAAAAATAAAAAAAGAAAGAAAAAACAGAACAAAGGCAAAGTAAAAAAAGGAGGGAGAGCGGAAAAAATAAGAGTGAGAGATGAATAAATAGATAGGATGACAAAGATACAACATTTTTAGAGATAGATAGATAGATCAATATAGCAAAACAAATAAATTAAAAAAAAAGAGTGTGGTAAAAGTGAAGACGTGTGTTTGTGTGTGTGAGAGAGGGAGAGAGAGAGAAATAGAAAGAAAAAATATATGGAAAGAGGAGAGACAGAAAGAAATAAAGATAGATAGATTGATATATATAGATAGAAGTATAGACAGATAGATAATAAAAGATAGTTAAATAGAGAGATAAAGAACGTAAAACGGAAAGAAGGAAAAGTGAAAAAAGGCGGAGTAAAGAACGGAGACAGGGGGCAAAAAAAGCGTGAGGGATGAATAGATAGATAATTAGCCTGACAAAGGTGCAGAGATTGGTAGATGTAGAAAAATAGTTCAGTACAGAAAGACAAATAAATAATAAAGCATGTGGAAAAGATAAAAAAGCAAGAGAGAAATAAGATAGAGAACAAGAGAAAGAGAAGAGAGAGACAGGAGAATAGAAAAAGAGAAGAGAAAGGGAGTGAAAGACAAAAAAAGAAGGAGAAAGAAAAGAGAGAAGACAGGTATAAAGAAAGAAAGAAAAAGAGAGACTGAAGAGTGAGATATAGAGATAAATAGATTGAGAGCAAAAGAGAGAGAGTAAGTGAGAGGGAGATTGAATAAGTGAGAGAAAGATTTATATATATATATATATGGAGAGTGAGAGGGAGATTGAGTAAGTGAGAGAAAGATTGGATGGATGGATCGATAGAAGGGAAAGAGCGAGAGAGAGAGAGAGAGAGAGAGAGAGAGAGAGAGAGAGAGAGAGTGTGTGTGTGTGTGTTACATGAAGTTTTTAATTTTTGGACTGGTTATTTAGTTTGGTATTGTTTCACGTAAAAGTTCCATACGAAAACTCTAGTTGTTATTAAAATTTTCATTGAATCGAATTTACATTGTCAAGAGAGAAACAATGTCCAAACCTTTTGTCTAGCCTTTAAAGGCTGTTTTCTACACCAGGTCGCCTCGTAGTCTCGAAGAGACGAGAAAGTTTAAAAAACAGAAATATTACAAAACGTATGAAAAGAGAAAGGCGAATTTTACGGCTAAATTGATGACATGTTCAAATTTAACGAGGGCGTAACAAAACGGTTTTTGTGCCTAGCTCGTCTCATTTCCGGGAATAGAAAACAAATACAACCTCTCAAGTACAAATAAATTACCAAATGTATTTCAACAAGATACTTTTATGTAAGATTGCCCATTAAAACCAACATTTCTGGGTTTTTACATACATTACTATGTGTGTATGTGTTTATTATGTTGATTTTATTATTATGATTATAGTAATGGATATGTAAACCAGTTGGCACTTTCTCTATGTCATTTATAAAATAATCTCGTCAAAATTTATAATCTAAAACTGAACCTTTTAAGGTCAAATCACTTAATTATTTATAAATTTGTGTGGTTGTAATTTATTAGCGTGAATGAAGGGGCTTATCCATAATTAACTCGAAGAATATGTAGAATGCACTCTGGGCAAGTGTGAATGAAGGGGCTTATCCACACTTAAGCCGGGGATATGAAGTATTCCGGGGTAAGTTAAACCAAGTCCGGCGGGCAAATGAATTTATTAGCGTGAATGGAGTGGTTCATTCCCGATCACTCCGAGGAATATGGAGTACTTTGGAGCAGTACAAACGAAGTTTGACGTGCAAATGTAATTTATTAGCGATAATAGAGTGGCTCATTCTTAATTACTCCGAGGATTATCGAGTCCTCCGGGGTATTGGAATAAATGGGTAAAAGTAGTTTATTGGCTTGAATGAAATGGCTCATTTGCAATTACTCCGATGAATATCTAGTACTCTGGGGTAGTTTAAACCAAGTCCGGCAAGTGAATGTAATTTATTAGCGTGAATAGAGTGGCTTATTCCCAATTACTCCGAAGAATATCGAGGACCCTAGAGTAGTGTGAATGAATGTGTGAAAGTAATTTATTAGTGCGAATGAAATGGCTCATTCGCAATTACTCCGATAAAAATCTAGTACTCTGGGGTTTTGCGAATGAATGCGGGGAAGTAATTTATTAGCGCGAATGGAGTGGCTCATTCCCAAATTCTCCGAGGAATATCGAGACTGGAGAAGTCTAAACGAAATCCGACTGCGAATGCAATTTATTAGCGTCAATAGAGTGGCTTATTCCCAATTACTCCGAAGAATATCGAGTACTTTAGAGTAGTGTGAATGAATGTGTGAAAGTAATTTATTAGCGCGAATGAAATGGCTATTCGAAATGACTCCGATGAATATCTAGTACTCTGGGATAGTTCAAACCAAGTCCGGCAAGCGAATGTAATTTATTAGCGTGAATAGATTGGCTCATTCCCAATTACTCCGAGGAATATCGTGCCTTCCAAGGTATTATGAATGAATGTGTAAAAGTAATTTATTAGCGCGAATGGAGTGGTTAATTCGCATTTACCCCGATGAAAATCTAGTACTCTTGGGTAGTTTAAACCAAGTCCGGCAAGTGAATGTAATTTATTAGCGTGGATGGCTTACTCTAAATTGCTCCGAAGTATATCGAGAACAAATTGTCCAGTTATTTGTATAACAGGTTTATCGTTAAATTTCAAATAAATTGTTTTTGGTCGGTTTAGAAGAAAAGCGAAATTGTTCCAATTTAAATAGAATATCCTAATGTCAAATGTCACCGTTTCTGAGTCAGAAAAGCTGAAATCAGGTTTAGGTTTCCGCGTTTGTTGAAACCAGTCGAAAGAAAGCTCACCATATGAAACTTCCCACCTTATTTATTTCGATTAAATATTTATGTATGCATAAGAAATATTTATTTTGTACTTTATTACGCATTTATATGTGTTTATATCATATTATACGCTACAGCTTTTCGAGTGGTTAATAATAATTTTTTGAGACATGTTTTTTACGTCACAATAATATTATTGTATATTTTAAGGCATGAAGGTGGTGTTTGTTTTGTCAATACGCCTTTATTTTTCCCGAATTTTATTAGCCCGAATGGAGTGGCTCATTTGCGATTACTGCCAAGAAAATCTAGTACTTTTGGATAATTTAAATTAAGTCCGGCAAGTGAATGTAATTTATTAGCGCAAATGGAGTGGCTCATTCGCAATTACTCCGATGAAAATCTAGTTCTCTTGGGTAGTTTAAACCAAATCCGGCAAGTGAAGTAATTTATTAGCGTGAATAGAATGGCTCAGTCCTAATTACTGCGAGGAATATCGAGTACTCTGGAGTATAAACCTTGGTCGGACTTGTCCGACGTGCGAATGTAATTTATTAGCGTGAATATAGGCTTACTCCCAATTACTCCGAAGAATATCGAGAACAAATTGTCCAGTTATTTGGACTCTTCTACTAATGTTTATTTTCTTAAGAAAGCTTTTGGACCAAACTCCCCTCAGTCTGAGCCTCATTACTCGATATTATTGTAATTACAATTAATTAAGGTTTTTAGTTGAGATAAAAAAATCAATGGCACCAGCGGGATTCGAACCCACGATCTTCGGCTTGATACACCGCTGCTCTACCACTTGAGCTATCGTGAACTCTTGATCTACTCGGACCAACTTCCCATCTCAACCGCACCTTTTTTGCATTTTCCCTCCTTTTTGCCATTTTTCAACTAAAAACCTTAATTAATTGTAATATATTAATTGGTCAAGCGGACCACGAAATTAGTAATTATTGTAATTGTTTAAAAAGGCGAATTATTAGATTAAATGTTCAAGAAAGAAGTCCAACTCGAACTTAGCATTGAATTTAAAAAATTTGCGGATCGGACGTACCACTTTTATAGTGCAGTTTTCCATCTTCAGAAAGCGCATATCATTCCCATAGAAGAGTCTGCCTCGTGATGTGAATTCCTCTCGAGAGCTAAAAATCGTTTCCACGGTCGGACGGAGGAGGTCCGGGTACTGTCGGAGACCACTTGGATTTGATGTCCACAAGGATCTCCAGGATTCCAGTTCACTTTCTAACCGCCGTCTTCCCGCCCTACCCACTCGCCCGCCCAGCAATTTTTGGAAATAACGCCCCGGTGAAATTTATTCGACCTGTCCGAATTGGAATTGACGGTGATTTCATTCTATGGTTCGAAGAACCGAAAAGGAGTCCAAGAGGATTTGATCCGTCACTGAGGATTTATACAATAATTCCGTTTGACTTTAAACGAGAAAAGAAACCAAAGTTTTTTGGTAGGAAATAGTCCCAATTCAATAATAAACCTTTAATACCAAAAATACATTTTTCGACCAAGCATGATTTCAAAATTTCTTGTCAAGGCTTATTTAAAAAATTATTTCCTACATATAATCCCCCAGGCTCCCGAGGCTTCTTTTTTTTGTAAAAAGTGCAAATATAATTCATAATATAACAACTGGGTGTTCCGGTTTGGCAACCAAGTGAGACGTGATAAAAATATTAAAGATGTCATCAGTATTGGTCAAGCGACACGAGCATAACTATGTCTACGTTTTGTACGTAACGTTACTTTTAGGTTCAATACATAATTTATTGTTTCATAATTGGCCGGGAAAATTTTCGAAACATTTTAAATCTTGTTTTAAACGGATTTTTCTCTACCGCTTTTGTAATTGCTGATAGACGTCGGATAAATAAGAATTGAATTGTACATCATAAACAAGGCCGTAAGTTATTGCATAAATTTTGTATATTTGTTTACGTTATTTTTTCTAAAGGAATTTGTTATACATTGCTTGAAAACGAATTTATTTGGTCCATTTCATTGGACCTACATAATTGCTCGAAAGTAGGAGGTTTAAAATCGCAAATTCTATTTGTCCAAAGTGTAAAGAATGATTTTAATTTTTTCAACTTATTATTATTAAAAAATAAACATTATTTGATTTTTATTCTGCCTGGTCATCGCCAAGTGGGTTTGGCTCGTTTTGGTGGTAATTAGACAATTATTAGAATTTTTCATCTGAGAGAGAAAGAGAAAGTGAGAGATAGATAGACATATATATATATACATAGATAGATATACATTGATGGATACGTAGATAGATAGATCGATAGATGGATATAGAGTTAGATTGATGGATACATAGATAGATAGGAGATAGATAGATAGAGATAGAGTTAGATTGATGGATACATAGATAGATAGATAGGAGATATATAGATACATAGATAAAGATAGAGATACATAGATAGATCGATAGATAGAGATAGAGATAGATTGATAGATGCATAGATATATGGATAGAGATAGATAGAGATAGAGATAGATTGATGGATACGTAGATAGATAGATCGATAGATAGATATAGAGTTAGATTGATGGATACATAGATAGATAGGAGATAGATAGATAGAGATAGAGTTAGATTGATGGATACATAGATAGATAGATAGGAGATATATAGATACATAGATAAAGATAGAGATAGATTGATGGATACATAGATAGATCGATAGATAGAGATAGAGATAGATTGATAGATGCATAGATATATGGATAGAGATAGATAGAAAGATACATACATAGATAGAAGAGAGGAAGAGAGAAAGAGAGAGAGAGAGAGAGAGAGAGAGAGAGAAAGAGTGAGAGAGAGAGAGAGAGAGAGGGTGAGTGACAGAGGGAGAGAGAGGAGACAGACAGACAGAGAGATCTAGGCCCAGCGATCAATATTCACATAGAAGACAAAATTTTATTTTTGATAATATATCATTATATTAGATAGGTAATATAATATGATATATATTCAGGGTATCAGGCTACTCGCGTCACAAACTTTGGCAGTGAATTTCACACCTCCTGAGGGACAAAAATATTCCCCCTGTGCAATGGTCCGATCATCAACTGTAAGGGAGAAATTTCACTTTTTAGTTTTTTTCTCAGGATTTAATGACTTTACTTCAGAAAAACAATAGCAATCCGGAAACTACAATTGTTACAACAAAAAAAAAAAATCCGAGGAAGTCGTTAAAATCTACTTTAATTTCCTTTAAGAAGGCCTCCTTGAAAAACTAAAAACATTTAATTTTTGGGAAAAAACAAACGGTAAATCTTTTAAAAACAGATAAATTTAAAATTTGGAAAAAACTAAATTTGAAATCAATTTCAAAAAAATTTCTTCTTTTTCTTTCATTACATCGTACCAAAGTGTAGAAATTGTATGCCAAATGGGAAAAAAGTGGTGAAGGTGGGAAAAAGGGGCAATGTAGTAATCTAGTAATTCTAGTAATGACAATCTAGTAATTCCACTTTTGTCCTGGGCTACATTTATTTCTCAACTTTAACTTAATGAAAGAAAAATGAAACAAAACGCATAAAAAAGAGAACAACCGAATAAAAAAATGAACAAAATATGTACACCAACCACAAACAAAAAAGAACAACAAAACAGGAGTTGTTTAACCTAATAAAAAAGAACAAACAAAAAAAATTGAACGCAAAAAACACATAAAAAAGAGACGATAGTTATAACTTGCAGAAATTGTAAAACAAAAAAAAATCACGTTGNGAATATTTGAAGAGCTACGATTTATGACAAAAACCGATGATAAATGAAAAAAAAAGAAAAACATAAAATGCTGAATATTTGCGAAAGGGTTGATATAAGGACCATGGTTCAGACTTTTCGTCACTCCGGAGGTGTGAAATTCACTGGCAAAGTTTGTGATACCTTGTATAAAAATATTTCAAGTAACAAACGTTTAATATAAACAAAATTCGTCACGATCCGCCAGTCTGTGGGTAGCAAATCGTAATAAATTGCTAAACGTGGTTATATCATTGAGAGGATGAAAAGCGAGGATATATTATTAGAAAAGACGACCGTTTTTCTCAAGGATTCTATTCACGTAGTGTTTTTTTCTCGCAAGACGGAAAGGAATATGCAACTGACCTCCTCAGAAGTGCCGGCCACAATGAGGTACGTGCCTGAAAGTACCAACGCCTAGAGACGCCCGATATATCACACATCCGCGTTCTCAATTGTTAAGCGTATTTTTATTGAATTAAACCGAAAAAAGAAGAAAAAAGTTTCGACCAGAAATAAATGTTTAATCCGCTTAAGTCATTAATATTAATCTCAATACTGACCAAAATCCGCTTTTACTGGACGCACGTCAACCTCGATCAATTTCGCCCCTTCGTTCAGCTTTCCATTAATTAAAATTCAAGTTAGTGGGGTGAAAAAATGTATGGGGAAAAGGCGAAATGTGAATTGACAGAAAAACAATTTGCATTTTGCTCCTGAATAAATGGTCACCGTTTCGAAAATTATCGATATGCTTCTGTTTTTATTCTGCGGTCGCTGAGATGGTCAATACGGCCACTTTCATCCTTAGAAAGCAATTGAAAACCACATTGTTTTTAACGGCCTTTACAAACCAAAATTAGCACTAGAAATTCTCTCTGGAGAAGGCGATTTTTTTTTAACGTACCTATTTCAAATATTGTAAAATATTCACTTAAATACAGATTTACCTACAAAGTTATGTGGTACCCGTCTTTATCTATATCTTTTTATATATTTAACTATTGTACTTTCATTATCCCTCTCTCTCTCTCTCTCTCTCTCTCTCCTTCTCTCTCTGTCTTTATCTCTATCTTTTTATCTATTTAACTATTGTACTTTCACTGTCCCTCCTTCTCTCTCTGTATTTCTATATTTTTATCTATATAACTATTTATCCCTCTCTTTCTCTCTCTCTCTCTCTCTCTCTCTGTCTTTATCTCTATCTTTTTATCTATTTACCTATTGTACTTTCACTCTCCCCCTCTCCCTCTCTCTTTATCTTTCTATCTCTTTAACTATTGTACTTTCACTATCCCTCTTTCTCTCTTTATCTTTTTATCTATTTAACTATTGTATTTTCACTCTCTCTCTCTCTCTCTCTCTCTCTCTTTCTCTCTTTTTCTCTATCTTTCTAGTTATTTAACTATTGTACCTTTACTGCTCTCTCTCTCTCTTTCTCTCTTTTTCTCTATCTTTCTATATATTTAATTATTGTACTTTCACTATTCCTTCTATCTCTCTCTCTCTCTCCTTCTCTCTTTTTATCTCTATCTTTTTATGTATTTAACTATTGAACTTTCACTATCCCCCCTATCGCTCTCTATCACTCTCTCTCTCTCGCTCTCTTTCTATTTCCTTTTACTTACTTTTCAAACTTATGGCATTGACAATTTATTTAGAATTCTCCCAAGCATAATTAACATAATTAGGTTTGATTATTTGTAAGCATTAAATTTTAAATCTTGCTTTTTCTTTGTCGAAAATAGAACACTAATATAAGCGTATTGTTTGTGTTTTAGTAAATTGTGTCAGCAAAAAGTTGATGAGGGCGTTGGTCTGAGAGTCGGTGAACATGTTGAACCGGTCCTCGAGACCGTCTACAGTCTCTCAATGATGATGGCGCGTAGCCAAAACGTGTCTGAGCAACAACAGGTAGACCGGCGAGTGTAGACTGACCCAGTAAGTCTTAAGTAATTATAAATATATATAATATAACTTCAACAGTAAATATGTACAAATTATTTTCGCCTAGTTGTTTTGCCTGATCTGCCAATGGGTGGAATTCTGTCTTAAAATATATAAAAACGAGAGTACAAAACATGGAGAAATAAAGAGAGAGTGAGGTGAAAGGACAAGAAGCAAAAAATGAGATGGACAGAGAGAAGATAATGACAACTTTATTTCATATGTATTTACATTAAATTGCCTATTGAAATTTCTACCATACAGAATAATTGAGCAATTAATAAATTACTGATATAACAAGTGAACAAAAAGACTTTTTCAATACATGAATTGTAAATTGTTAATATAAGTGTGGAAATAAAAATGTTAGCCACTGAATAATAATATATAAAAAAAGAAGCTAATTTTAAGGCAACAAATTTTCAGCATCAATCGTAACTTGATAAAAAGTGATTTTTAGGACTATTAGGGAAATTGTTGATATTTTTACATAATTTTATGTTTATTATGTGTATATGTACTCTAAGCAAAGTCATTTCTTCTTTTACCGAGAATGGCCTATTAAAAAGTTTTGGTTTTGTGCTTAACGACTCGCAGACGGGACTTTGCAAACCTAGTATCTTTGTCGTGAATTTCACCATGTGCTTAAATTTTACGTATAGATATTTCGGTTTTTGAACTTTTAAATTTTAAAAACTTTACATGATAGGTAGAGATAGAGAGATTTACATACTGATAGATTGATGAATGTAGAAAAGGCACAGAAATAAAAAGGGAGTGTGAGAAAAGTTACGAACCAAGGAGAGAGAGAGAGAGAGAGAGAGAGAGAGAGAGAAAGAGAGGCGAGATATAACGAGAGGCAGTTAAAAAATAAAACATTAGAGATAATGGGATATATAGAGATAAAGAAACGAAACAGAAAGTTACAGAAAAAAATGAAGAGCAAAAAATGGAGACAGGGAGAGAGAGAGAGAAAGAGGGAAAGATAGACAGATAGTGAGAGACAGTTAAAAATAGAAAAGTAATGTACACTGATAAAGAAAGCAAAATAGAATGATGGAGAAAAAAATGCACAGCAAAAACCGGAGTCAGAAAGAGAGAGAGAGAGAGAGAGAGAGAGAGAAAAAGAGAGAGAGAGTGATAAAGGTAGATATTGAAAGACAGTTAAAAATAGAGAGGTAATGAGATGTACAGAGATAAAGAAAGCAAAATAGAAAGATGGAGAAAAATGCAGAGCAAAAAACGGAGGTGAGGTTGAGAGAGAGAGAGAGAGAGAGAGAGAGAGAGAGAGAGAGAGAGAGAGAGAGAGAGAGAGAGAGAGAGAGAGAGAGAGAGGATAGGAGAGAGAGGGGAGAGGGCGAGAGTGGGAGGGAGAGAGAGGATGAGTGAGTGGATCATACAAAAAAACAAATAAGTAAAAAAGGAAAAGTAGTGTACGAAAGGTAAAACAGAGAAGAAAAAAAAGATTGGGACAGGCAGAAAAAGTGAGATTTCGCTTTATTTAATCTCGCAAAGTTACGTCTCTTGGACCTTTCTACCAATCATCTAAAACCGAATTTTGTTCGATTGATACGGATTTTTTTCCTTTTTTTAAAATAAAATATATTTGCGCAATTCATCTCAATGTTTTAAATTTTAGTTTTAAAACATAATAAAGTTTTTTTAAAAATCAAGAAAATAAAAACAGATTTTCATTGTGCAACTAATGTATGAAAATGTGAGTATTTTTAGAAAAGTCTAAAAACGGCATTGTTTAAAGCTCTCTTTATTCAGGACACCGGCTTAGATAACTGTTCTAGGATCGTTTGTAAATTTAAAGTGTGTTACCGTCCTCGACAATGACACCAGAGGGGCTTTTAAGACTTTCAACTTTCTAAAAGACCCCGGTTCGCGTGAAATGGCCTTCTCTTTTTTTGTTTCTTTTTTAACGGATGGGTGTTACGTCTGTACGAAAATTTAAATTTCCGCCCTTAGAGTAACATTTCCCACGAATCCTAAAAAGGCGAAGATGCGTTTGAATGAAATAGAAAATAAACGGATCTGTATAGAAAAACAAAAATTCACTAGAACAACACAAACTTGTTTCGAGATATGTACCAGTTGATTGTAAAAGTCAAAAGATTTAAAAGTGTTTGTGTGAGTGTGTTTACTTCAGTTTAAGCAGTTTATGTATTCAAAGGGCACATTTAACACTTTGTTACTCCACTTTAGACAAGAAACGTGACGATTTCTAAAAATGTTTCAGGCCAAGTTTAAATGGTGTTAAAGAAAGTTAAATCTCGGAAACAACATAGCACGCATTTTCATTGCTGTTGATGGGTCGACGTACTTTAAAAATAAATAAACTCGAGATCCTGCGAAAAGATCAGGTTTGTTTGGCTTTCACCCGATACCCGTCCATATTTCATCCAACAATCGAGGAATCTAACCTTTTAAACAGAGTTTCTTCCCTTACAGAAAAACCGAATGCCTAGTCGATGTTAAAATCTGTTAGTTGTGTAATTATTAAAAAAAAATAATACCGTCTCAGTTTTATAATAGTATTAATAATTCATATAG
The DNA here is from genome assembly GCF_000648675.2 of Cimex lectularius. NCBI lineage: Eukaryota > Metazoa > Arthropoda > Insecta > Hemiptera > Cimicidae > Cimex > Cimex lectularius. Next base: position 1,157,485 of record NW_019392660.1, on the reverse strand, counting down.
GTAAATATCTTGAGATTCATTTTAGGGGCAATAGCGTGAGATTGAATCCAATTATAAAACATTTTACGTTCATTTCCAGGTCGGTCAATATTACAAATGACAATAAAAAATTGTTATGCTATTTCACTTTAAGAAACAGACTAAAAACGAGCTTGATTTGTTTTATTGTCGTCTGTTTATTTGTTATTTTTTGATTTGTGCGGACACGCACAGATAAAAAACACGAGTAGTAAATCAGAAAGTCAAGTAAAAATCAACCTGTTTAAAAAAACATATAATTGAATTTATTGCTTTATTATTGCCTTATTTACCCATTTACTCCACGTGTGTTTTCTGAGGAATTGCAATTGTGTACCTATCTTTCTTTCTCTCACTCTTTCTCTCTCTTATATATGTCTTTCTTTTGTATGTTACCACCTGTCTTTTAGTATCTCTCTCTATCGATCTTTCTTTGTCCCTTTCTGTTTCTCTCTCTCTCTCTTTTCTTTCTTTCTCTCCATCAATTTATCTATATATTTATCCATATATCGTGGGTGTTTGTTTTTTATCATTCGTGCGTGAGTTTGAGTGCATGTTTGTATGTATATCTTTCTTCCTGTCTCCTCTCTCTCTGTCTGTATGTTTGTATTTCTGCCCATCCGACTGCCTGTTTGTCTGGCTGTCTGTCTGTCTCAGTCTCTCTCTCTCTCTTTCTCTCTAGCAATTTATCTATATATTTATCCATCTATCGTGCGAATTGGTTTTATATCATTCGTGAGTGTGGGCGCATGTTTGTATGTATATCTTTCTTCCTGTCTCCTCTCTCTCTGTCTGTATGTCTGTCTTTCTGTCCATCCGTCTGCCTGTTTGTCTGGCTGCCTGTATGTCTCAGTCTCTCGCTCTCTCCCTCTTTCTTTATCAATTTATCTATTTATTACTCCATCTATCGTGCGTGCTTGTTTCATCTCATTCGTGCGTGAGTGTGAGTGCTCGTTTGTGTGGATATCTTCCTTCTTGTCTCTTCTCTTTTCTGTCTCTCTCTCTCTCTCTCTCTTTTTCTCTGTTACTCTTTCTCTCTCTACCAATCTTATTTTGTTTTTCCTATACATGTTTTTCTCACTGTTATATATCTATCTAACTTTTTTTATTCCTATATTATATCTCTTTCTATCTATCTATATTCCTTTCTATNTCTCTCTCTCTCTCTCTCTCTCTCTCTCTCTCTCTCTCTCTCTCTCTCTCTCTCTGTTACTCGTTCTCTCTCTATCAATCTTATTTTGTTTTCCTTTATATATTTTTCTCTCTCTTATATATCTATCTAACTTTTTTAAATTCCTATATTATATCTCTTTCTATCTACCAATTTCCTTTCTATTTTCCTCCCTCCCTCTCTCTCTCTCTCTCTCTCTCTCTCTCTCTCTCTCTCTCTCTCTGTGTCGATCAATCTACCTATCTTCTCTCTTCCTCCTTCTCCATCTCCCTCTGTTTCACTCCTTCTCTCACAGTCTATCTATCTATCTGTCTCAATCCCTTTCTTTTTTTCTCTCTCTCTGTTGTGCCTTCAACAAAAGTGTTTCCAAATGAAAAATGTCTGAATCTTTTCTGCCACTATCACTCACAGCTTATCGTGATTTATATGACATAATAACTTTTTGGCCCTAAAATGTACTTCAAAATTTTTTTATAACCCACAAATATTTGAATTAATTGTTGATTTTCCATATGTCAAAGATTTTTTTTGCTTATTTGTATAATTAGTTTGTCGGTAGTTTTCTTTTTTTCTGCTTTTTTATTAAGTTAAAGTTGGTTTTTAAAACTTCTGTGTTGTTCTTCTATTTTTTCTGTGTGTAGTGTAGTTAGGTTTGGTTGTTCGCTATGTTTATCTTTTTTTGTGTGTGTGTGTTTTTAAACTTAAAATTGGGGAAATAAATTTTGCGCAGGACAAAAAGTTGAATTACTAGATTAACAACATCACCAATTTTTTTTCCACTTACCATAAAATTCCTGCATTTCGGGCCGATGTAATTAAAGAAAAGTGTTGCCGCCAGAAAGCTTAATAAACGAAGAAGTTTTTATGAAATTTACCAAGCTCTACCGTGATTTTTTCAAAGTGGAGACAAAATAATTATTTTACGAATTTTAAATTTACCACTTTTTCAAAGGTTTTGTGTTTTTTACGAAAAATTAAATTGAAAATTCTAGGAGAATTCAATGCTTCTTTTGGATTTCGCCAAAAAGCACTAGTTCAAACAGATTAATGACGAAAACCGCAGGTAGTTGGGAAAAAAAATGTTGAATTTGAAAGGGTTGTTTCGGACCATGGTTTATGAGGTGTTTTTTCTTCCGTTTGGGGTGCAGAATGTGCTGGTGAAGTTAATGGATTGAGAAGAGTGACACCCATAAGCCATGTACAAATTACTAGTTTATGAAAAATAACATAATTTGTATGGAATGTGATTAATGACTAAACTGTCATAAGAATTCAATTAATTAAGGTTTTTAGTTGAGATAAAAAAGCCAGTGTCACGAGCGGGATTCGAACCCACGACCTTCGGCTTGATACGCCGCTACTCTACCACTTGAGCTATCGTGACTTCAAATCGTGAAATAGCTCAAGTGGTAGAGTAGCGGCGTATCAAGCCGAAGGTCGTGGGTTCGAACCCCACTCGTCACACTGACTTTTTTATCTCAACTAAAAACCTTAATTAAATGATATTAATTGGTCAAACGGACCACGAAAAATAGTGAATGTCATAAGAATGTTAACAAAAAATTCCTATAAAATAAATATTACAAGTTTCAAAGTCGAGTATATCTGTATGTATATCTAGTACGGCATCTGATAGGTGCTTTTGAACATTTGTTGAAATCTTTTTCTATGAAGTCTGAACCGTGCAAAGTGACTAAGTCAAATCCAAACGCAAGCATAAGAGTTTTTATAAATATGATAAATTTTATGATTTATATGTTATTGGTTTTGTTTAACGTACCCTCATGTCTACGGAGTCGGTTGAAGAGTTGTTCCAAGTCAAGGGCAAGGTGAAGACTGATGACGGAAAGCTCGTCTTGTAGAAGTGTGCCACTGACCCGACATCCTACTTCCTATTCCCCTCCGACATCCTCAATAAGCAACCTGCTCACTTTTCTCCCTCCATTCGGCCGGTTTGTAATATCTCGGCTGCCGGCTCATCCGTTATAAGTCGTAACAAGACGATAGGGCACGGATTCGTTTCAGATCTATTGACCTTTCCGAGGGTATGCAATTTTCCGGAGAAAGGTAGGAGTGGCATTTCTCTTGCTGATTGGAACGGTTCGACAGGATCGGGCCTAAGGCTGTTCAAATGCCCCGATCTGCCAATCTTGACGTTGTCAACCATTGAAAAGGTGAAGAAAGGGGTTTCGGACGAATTAGAAATCTCAGCTAATCCCTGATTCCAGACGATTACTCGTGCAACCGACCCATTCACACAAAATCTCTCTCAACCGGTTTATAACTTTTTTTTGCGAAAGAGTGTATGACTATGCTATTGACTAGCATCATGAAAAATCAAAGGATGTATAATTTCAGAATATAATTAATGTTTTACATACACAATATTCAAGAAACCAATGCTGTAACACTAAACTGAACGCTTCCCAGGATAATTTATCTGTATGTAAAAAGAAATTTGAAATACCAAAAAATACATCTTTTAAAATAATTAAACAGCAATATTAGCTTTGGTGATATATTAAATAAAATTGGAGTTTCGGTAAAAGTTGAACATTTTAACTGCAAACGTCTTGAGATTTTGACATCAATAGGAACCATTTTTTGTATAATGTGTGGTGATTAGTGACCGTTAATCGATATTTATTTAGAAATCGTGAGATGCGGTCTGGAATGATATAGGTATCAGAAAAACATTTTCTTTATCGTGCCAACGTTTCGATCTTTATTGAGATCATCTTCAGGGCCTGGGAATTACAAACATTGTCTACATATAACAATTACATTTTGGATGTGGAAAATTGACTTTATACAATGCAAAATATATTTTTTATATATTCAATCAATTTTTGTATAATGAAAGATTTGAAAATTTATTCCGGTAAAGTTATCAAATTTTTATCACCACTATTACTTTACGTGATGAGTAATAGAAGAATAGATTTATTTTTATTTTTTATTATTATTTTTTGCCTACACATATTAGTACATGTTAAAAATAATAATGCGTAAATTGCACCCCTTGGACACATGCTATGGGAAACCAGCCAATGCTGGTGTTCAGTGTTCGAAGGATGGAAAGATATATGAATAGATTCAGAAGTGGATAGATAGATAAATTGATTAATAGGTACATAGAAATGTATATAGATAGATCGAAATATGAATAAATTGAGAAATAGATAAAGAGATAAATGGATAAATAGGAATGTAGATACATAGATATTTGGATACATCGATAGGTGTATGAATTGATTGAGAGATGGAGAGATAGATAAATGGATAAATTGGTAGATAGATAGATATGTGTTTAGATAGATAGGTGGATGAATAAATTGAGAGATCAATAGATAAATGAATAAATAGATAGGTAGATTATGGGGTGATACACAGATATGTGGTTTGATTGAATAGGTATATGAGATGATTGAGAGTTTGATAGCTAGATAAATAGATAAATTTGTAGATGGATGTATAAGCAGATATATAGATATGTGGATAGGATAGGAATAAATTAAGAGATGGATATATAGATAAACCATAAGTAGGTAGGTATATATGGGCTGATACATAGATGTGTGTAAAGATGGATATGAATAGAGAGATAAATTGTTAAATAGGTACATAGAAATGTAGATAGATTGAAATATGAATAAATTGATAGAGAGATAAATGGATAAAAAGGTATATAGATATATGGACAAATACATAGATATTTGGATAGATTAGATAGGTATATGAGAATATTGAGAGTGGATATATATATATATATATATATATATATATATATGCATAGGTATATGAATAAATTCAGAGATCAATACATAAATGAACAACTAGGAAGATAGCTATATGGGTTGATACATAGATGTGTGGATTGATTAGATAGGTATATGAATAGATTGGGAGGAGGATGGATAGATAAATGGATAAATTGGTATATAGATATATGGACAGATACATAGATATTTAAATAGATTAGATAGGTACATGAGTGTATTGAGAGATAGATAAATGAATAAATTGGTAGAGAGATACATGGAAAACATACATAGATACATACATGAATAGATTGGTAGGTAGATACATGGACAGATACATAGATATTTCGATAGATGGATAGGTGTATAAATACAGTGAGAAACGGATAGAGAAACAGGTGGATAAATTGGTAGATAGATACATTTGCAGATACATAGATATGTGGATAGATGGATAGATAAATGGATAAATAGGTCGATTTAAGAGCAGATAGATATATGGATAACTGTATAGGTATATGTATAAATTGAGAGATGGATAGATAGATAAAGCATAAATAGGTAGTTAGATATGTATAGATGGATATGAATCGATTGAGAGATGGATGGATAGATAAATGGATAGATAAATGGATAAATAAATGGATAAATAGGAACATAGAAATGTAGGTAGATAGATGAAAATGTAAATAAATTGAGGAATAGATAAAGAGACAAATGGATAAATTGTTATATAAATATATGGACAGATACATAGATATTTGGATAGATTGGGTAGGTATATGAGTGTATTGAGAGATAGATAAATGGATCAATTGGAAGAGAAATACGTGGACAAGATACATATTTCGATAGATTGGATAGGTATATGAGTATATTGAGAGATGGATATATAGTTAAATGGATAAATTGATAGATAGATATATGGGCAGATAGAAAGATTTGTGGATAGATGCATAGGGATATGAATAAATTGAGAGATTAATAGATAAATGAATAAATAAGTAGACAGGTATATGAGCTGATACATATATATGTGTCGTGATTGGATAGGAATATTAATAGATTGAGAGGTGGATAGATAAAATGAAATGGATAGATTGGTAGATATAAGCAGATATATAGATAGATATGTGGATAGATGAATAGATATATGAATAAATTGAGAAATGGATAGATAGATAAAGCATAAATAGGTAGTTAGATATATGGGCTGATATAGATAAAGAGAGATAGATAAATGTATAAATAAATTGGTAGAGAGATACATGGACAAGATACATTGATAGATACATGAATAGATAGGTAGGTAGATACATGGACAGATACATAGATATTTCGATAGATGGATAGGTGTATCAGTGAGAAATAGGTGGATAAAGTGTTGGATAGATACATGGGCAGATACATTGATAAGTGGATAGATGGATGGATAAATGCATAAATAGGTAGATAGATATATGAGCAGATAGTTATGTGGATAGATGGATAGGTATATGTATAAATTGAGAGATGGATAGATAGATGATAAATGGATAAATACAATAGGTAGATAGATGTATGGGCATCATACAGCATTGATTGCAAAACCGTCTGCTAGTGATGAAGGAATCCACTTGAAAACAAGAATATATACATTTATACAAAAAATCAAAATAAAACTAACAATAAGATAAACAACACTTGTGATGATCGTTCTGAAGAAAGGAATCTGCACTGTAGAAGAGAGGGTCGATCATTGCAAACACATTGGAAAAAGAGTAGATAAGCCCCAATCCGGAAAGGAGTGCGCTGGCAGAAAGATGTCTTAAATTTTACTGTTTTGTGCCATAGTGAAAGATTTAAGGTACTTATATCTTTTCAATTCATTTCAGTTAATTTTGAATTTTGTTTAAAGTTTTATCTCTGAACATTGCCTGGTAAAAGATTACTGTTGTGCTAGAAAAAGAACTTCTTGTACATTGTAAATGTTCCGTTTGTTTCATGCCAAGAAGAGCCTTTTTTAAATACATTGTATATGCTTATGTTGTATTTTGTTTTTTATTGTATAAGATTCACTCTCACACTCTCATACTAATTCATATGCTCCACCTAGGCCGCAGTTCCCTGTCTAGAAATGAACTATTTACCATGGCTAAACTCTGAACCAACCCGCGGACAAAGGGACAAACTTCTTTACAATATTTTCTCCATATTATTCACGATAAAAATTTTGGCTTTTGAAACCTGATCAGCTAGCATGTCAATACGAGTTGGACGGACTAACCTCTCCCCCTGGGTCTGACAGGTGATTACATGACTGATTACAAATTCATGTCAACGTAAATTCCATTCTTCTCTTCCTGTGAATTAATAGAAAAAAGGTTTTATCAGGTTTTTTTTTAGCCTGGAGTATACTCTGGTACATCATAAATTTACATATATATAAGTGTCATGAGTCATGGTGATGAATGAAACATTTGTTGTGAAATATCCAATTTTTTGATATTTTTATATATTGAATATTACAATTACCCATAATTTTGGGTGACAAGCAATAGTGAACAGAAGAATGAAAGAAAAAACAAATAAAATAATCAGAGTGGAGAAACTACCCATGGCACTCCAAATTACATTACCTCTCCTTTTTAGTTCTCTATTGTCACTAGACAGATTTTTGTCTCTTTAGCCTATGTGGATGGTTTGAATGGATTCAGTGGAATGAGTGCGTTAATGTTGGATGAGTGAATTGTGGAATATCTGGATATGATAGTGTCCCGTATGCCGGGTAAACTATGGTCGTTGCAGATGGTTTCATTCTGAAGATAAAGTAGAACATAGATTTTTCTAAGTATTTTGGATTGGGATGTTTGGATTCATTGTGTCTCTTGGCAGAAGTTCAAAGTTTCAGCCCATAAGTTTTCAGGTTTTAAAATACTATTGTTAATTTTGTTCGTTACTTGATATTTTGTCAAGTAGTAGCTGCATGAAAGACATAATAAAAAAAATGTATAATATAAAAAATTTATTTATAATATTTACAAGTTCATATTGTATAGTTTGATGAATAAGTTACTCAAAAGGACTAATTAATAAATTATAAATTCACTATTTTACATAGAATGGTTCTACCTAGATGAAAACTCATATCTGCTCTTTCTCCACTCAGAAATTCAGAAGTTAGTCGATCTTTTAAGCTTACACTGCACATTCTGAGCATGAAGCCCCCTTTGTTTTTAGTTTATGACACTTATAGTTAAATAGAAAAAAGATTCTTCCACACAAAACATTCACTTGCCATGAGTTTTTTTCGTGAGATCTAGAAAAATAAAAAAACATATGTTTAGATATTCAATGACAATAAAACTCAAAATTAATATTTATTATACCTGAAAAAATGTCAAAATTGTCTTTGTCTGTTGTTAATACTTCTTCGGTGTTTATGCACATTCGTACTGAATGCTTGAGGTGGTCTGTATACACTATCTTGCTCTTTTGCCTGAGGTAGATTGATAGGTTTGAGCACTACGATCCCTGCTTGGAGACCATCAGAAGCTGGTAATAATAAAATATTTAATTAAACTTCTTGCATTGCAATGTCGATATTTTGCATCTATAATTTTTTTTAATTCTACAAGCATGTTTAATATGTTACTTACATCCTTTGTTATTGTCAATTGTATCCCTTTTCAGATGATGATTACCGAAATCGTTATTGAGCTGATGTCCGAACATTGTGGGTGGGAATTCTCCGTGGATATACTCCGACCCAAATCCACCGCTTGGCGGGAGGTAAGAGTTGGCCGATGGTGGTGGTGGCGCGCCATAACTAGATGGTGGGGCATGACCTGGGTAAGGTCCTGAAGGTGGTCCGTATGAAGGAGCTGAAATTGTTTTTTTTGCAAAGATTAAGAAAAATTGATTTGGCTAAATTGAAAGAAGAAGAAAGAAAGCTCTAAGAGTAGCTGTACCTCCATAATTAGAGCTAGGTGGTGGGATTTGAGCGGGTGGAGGGTGATGAGCAGGGGGACCATAGCTAGGAGATCCTGCTGATGGATATGGACCATGTGCTGCAACAATTTGTGTGATGGTGTTTTTATACAGCTGTATATAAAAATCAGTGCATGTGCTATACTTATTTTTAAAAGCTAATCACAAAGCACATCAGAAAATAAAATAAAGCAGTTGTGTCTTTAAAATAAATTAATCAAATTTATCTTTATATACACAAAAATGTATTTTTAAATACAAAACTTACAACTAGAATGTGCAAAACTTAATTTCAGTACTAACCCGGTCCTGAGTGGTCATAGTTAGATAGATGGACTGGTGTGAGCAGAGCTTTCGTCGCCAGATGTTTTCCAAATTCTGTTATGGCGTCACCCTTCGTCTCGAGCAGTTTGCCCTTGGCAGCGACAATATGACCTTTGACCTTGACTAATTGTCCTTTTAGCGCAAGAACACCGCCAGTTATCGCCTTGACGGCTTGAATGAGAGCGTTCAAAATGGCCTTCTTGAATGACCACAAGCTGAATGATTTGGTTCCATACTAACACACAAGAAACCTTAATTAATTTTTTTTTTACATTTGCAACTTTAACACATAACTTGAGATAGTTTGATTGTTTTAAAATAGATATTAAACTGATTACACCACCCAAATGTAAAGTAGGTAACAATTTATGTAGAAAAGTAATCAAAATTGAACTAATTTAATTAAATCTAGACTTAAAAAGAAAATTCATGTCAATATCATATGAAATTTTTATGTTCAGAAAAGTAACAGAAGTAAAGATCACGGAAGTCATCACTGGTACAATCCTAAGTTGAAAATCATAAGTTAGAAATCATAACGCTCAATTTTAAAGATTTTTATTTATATGTAAATTGTTATTGGTTATAAAAAATTGAAAAAAATAAGGCAAAAGTTTACATAACAGTGAACCACCTCTCGCACACCAATAATCTTTGGCGTCACGTTGTTTGTTGAAATTGTTGTAGAAAAATTGGCATGTGTATGAAAAACAAAAAGTAATTTTGATAAAAATTGCCTGTCGATTAATAAAAACATCCTCCTGTGAAATTAATTTTATTTTTATTTCATGACAATTAATTAAGGTTTTTTTAGTTGAGATGAAAAAAAGTTAATGGCACGAGAGGGATTCGAACCCACGACCTTTGGCTAGATACGCCGCTGCTCTACCACCTGAGCTATCGTGACCTCGATCCACTCGGACATCAACTCCCCATCTCAACCCCACCTTGTGAGTTTTCTGAGGGTTTTTTTTGAGATCACGATCACTTGATTTTGAGATGTCACGATAGTTCAGGTGGTAGAGCAGCGGCGTATCTAGCCGAAGGTCGTGGGTTTGAATCCCTCTCGTGCCATTAACTTTTTTTTTATCTCAACTAAAATACCTTAATTAATTGTCATGTATTAATTGGTCAAGCGGACCACGAAAGTAGTGAATTTATTTTTATTATTTAATTTACCCAGGGATATGAAAATTTTTTTGACACTCTGTCCAAGATTGTTACGTAGAGTTGATATTCGAGCATTTTACTACTTTTTTGAAATCTCCTATTTGAGTGAAAGTTAGAAATGTACTAAATTAATTATCGCCCAATATTTAACTTTCATTAAGGCTACGCCAGTTGAATTGTTAGTACACAAACCCAAGCCAAGAATCATCCAGCAGCCTTTTTACAGAAGAAGTCAATTCCAGTTTATTTAAAAAAAATTTTTCAAGATTATTATCAATTAGAGGAAAAACATTTTAATGACATTTGATCAAAAATAGTTTTAGTTACATTTCAATTAGTACTAGGTCATTACAAAAGTCTTTGTACAGTAATTAATTGTTGATATTGAAGTTTAGTTTTAATCCTTATTAGCCTTTGATGCATATTATGCATACATCGTTGATTACTTTGGCTAATCCTTTATTTAATTATGTATACCAACTGACTGCCTTTCATTCCATTTTACAAATCACACAGAAAATGTCGGAAGAAAAAAATAATATTCGTGGTCTCTGGGCACTACGGGAAAAAAGGAATAAGTGCGAAGGCAGCAGCCGAGGAAATTTGTGCAGTGGAAGGTGAAAATATGCATCGTAACACTGCAGCATTTTGGTTCAGGTTCAAAATCCAAATCATCATAGATTTTGGAAGACAATTGTAACGAACGATGTAAAATGGATATTTTTAATTATGCTTTGTGTTTGGTGAATTTGTGAGGGTGTTTTGCACTATGCGCAGTTCCAGATGGCAGGGGTTGTGCAGAGCTTTACTGAGCTTTAAAGAATATATGGGGTTTTAAAAGATAAGTACTCTTCCTCAATCAGGATAAAGCGTTATTTCAGCAGACAACGCTGCTGCCTATCGTTCAAGTTTAGCTGAAATTTTTTTGCAGAAATAAATGGTGTTAGCATCTTGTCCCACCCTCCTTACAACCCTGACGTCGCACCGTCTGACTATGGTCTACCAGTATGTCAAATTAGGTTGCGAGTTCTTCGCCTCGAAAACCAAGAACTGGTATCACCACCAAATCCTTCTGGCAGAAAGATGAGCTAAAGTAGTTGATAATGGCCTATCTTTTGAGGAATAATTTTCATATTTACATTTTATACTGAAATTTAAATAAAACTTAATTCACGCACAAAGGCCATTGTAATGACCTAGTAAGAAAAATCATAAATTAATAATGAAGTAGGGAAGCAGGAACTTCACTTGACCAACCTAAACTCAATTTAAACAGCAAATAAAAATCACAAGAGTAAATATTAATCAAATAAAGTATATTCTATTTTAACTAATTAAGTATATATAAAGACATCATATAAATATAAAAAATAAAATAATTTAATGGTTTTCAAAGAATTGAATTGATGATAGAAATTTTATAATATAAAAAGCTTAAATTCTTAACGTATTACAAAATAAGTTTGTCCCTGTTTATCAAAGGTAAAACTTATTTCCTTATGATTTGCATGTCGGTTAACACATGGCTTGACACGTATGATATAAATCATCGTGTCAGAACTTTAAAAGCTTTGTAAAAAGAAGTACTTACTGTTTTACGACGTGGTACCTACGTTCTGTTAGTATGTCATGTCCATTGTCGGTACAAGCGTTACAACTTCAACAAAAGTTTCATTGATTACAGGGCAAAAATAAACATCCTTCGATATCCTTTCAGTTTTCTTGTGCACAAAAAGAATTTTAGTAAATTTCGTGTAGTGTGGAAGTAAAAAGTTAAACTGAATGAATATAAATATTTAAAATGCGTCAATAAATAATGGACGTACAATACATATAACTCAATTAAAAATTTCAGTCTGAAATGTAAGAAATAGTCAATTTGAAACAAGCTTTGCAGATATTAGGTCTTTTTAGATGAGTGTTGTGATTGAATATATGACCAACATAAAAAAAGAGAAAAAGAAAAACATATATACATAGATTGATTTTGATTGAATGGGAGGAAAGAGAGAGAGAGAGTCATGGGAGAGAGAAGGAGAAAGAGACAAAGAGAGAGAGAGAGAGAGAGAGAGAGAGAGAGAGAGAGAGAGAGTGAGTGAGAGAGCAGAGAGAGAGAGAGACAGATTGATAGAGGCAAAGAGAGATCCAAGGGAAAGAGAGAAAGCGATTGGTAAATAGAGAGGGTGAAAGACAGAGAATGATACAGGAAGAGTGGGAGAAAGATAGATAGATAAATAACTAGATAGATAGAGAGATAGAGAGAGAGAGAGAGAAATGAACGTAGATAGAAAGATAAATAGATAGGTAGCTACGTAAAGTGTGAGAGGGCGAAGGAGAGTGATAGAAAAAAATAAACCGAGAGAAAGAGTGATAGAGTGATAGGGAGAAAGAGAGAGGGAAAGAAAGAGAGAGAGAGGAAAAGAAAGAGAGAGAAAGAGAGAGAGAGAGAGAGAGCGATACAGGAAGAGAAGGAGGGAAAGAGAGAAAATTTAGAAGAACTTTTAAGTAACTGCCTCTGGCTAACATAAAGCTGTTGCTACATGGGTAAAATTGGTCTAATTACTATGTAAAATAGCAGTTATATATACAAATTATGAAACATTCTTTCTACTTTCATTTTCTGCAAAAAAAAAAAAAGAAAAAAAGGAGAGATTATAGTAAACGATTCTGCTCGATTTTACTGATAATCATCACTGATGCGTATAAGAATAAACGTCTTGTATTATTGTACCAATCAACTCACCGACCATCTAATTGGGTATGGAGATATTTACCGAGAGTGGCTCCGGAGGGCCGTAATGATCGCTCGGAGGATGCTCGAGGGAGCTGAGTCTGTTGATCTTGTCCGATTTTTTCTTGATCAAGCCCGACCTTCGACTTCTGAGCAGTTCTTCTTGAGCTATCGCATGGTCGACTAGTTCCTCGAGCATCGCCTGCTCGGCTGGCGTGAGGCTGGACGGATTTTCAGTTACGACGCCCGCTTCTTCCTTCTGATCGCTCGTGTCCTTCGCCGTTGCAAAGACAATGGCAGGACCTCCGCCAAGACATAGCAATAATAAAAAAACCTAAAATATTAAAATATAAATAATTAATTAATTGAAATAGAAAGAACATGATCAAATTTAATATATGTTATGTAATTTGTCTGAAGAGGAAAGACTAGAAAGGCGAAGAAAGTGAATTTCTTCTTTAAAAAAACAAAAAAAACACTCTTTCCTTCGAACGTTTTTAGTATTTTTATTGCGTGGGTCAGTGAGGACCAAAAATATCGGAAACTTCCAAACCTAAATCATAAACGTTAGGTCGTGATTGTGCACGAAAAAATGGTCTGTACCAATAAATCCTATTGTCTCTAAGAATCTGAGCTACTTGTGCTGAATCCCAAATATTGTAAAAATTAGCGGCGTCGAGATGGTCTGAAAAATTTGATAATTCCCACTTGAGAAATGTCACTTTTTTCCATATGGACCCTTTATCGAAACGCTGCTTTCACCTTGACGTGGGAGGAGCGGGCGTCAAAGTTCAGAGCGGTTCAACGGCTCTGCCTGGATGGACTTTCTTCGAAGAACGGGCAGAAAAATTCATGAAGAAGTGGTTCGTGAACCCGGGAGCAGGTGCAGGCCCGGCCCGGCCACTTTCTTCACTTTCACTCTCGTCGGGTTTTGCACTTAGTACCGCACATGACGTTCTGGTTGAACCGTTTATATTACGTGAATCAGAATCGGCCGGTTTACCGGATCAAGCAATGAACCAAATAAAATTTTATTTACACTTGAACTTGGCATTGTTCGCCATTCTTATACGCAACGAACAACACATAGACGACACTGCTACATCTAACGTAATTCGTCCGAACAGGATACTCTTCCGCTTCGTTTAGAATGGGCTAGCTAGGAAANGATATCTTGTTTTTAAGCAAATTATCCACAGCATTGCCTACTGAAGTTGCAAGTGGATTGCCACCAAAAGTGGAACCGTGCATGCCAACTTTCATGTACTTAGCAGCCTTAAAAGAACCGAAAATGGCCCTTGATGGCGGTATTGATGGTTTGAGCTGTTACTTGAGTATTTTTCCAATATTGAAAAAGTGCCTTAAAAAGAATGGGTTTGCAATATTGGAAATAGGCGAAGATCAAAACGATATCGACAAAATCATCCCCTTATGGGTTATCTTTTCAAGAGTATGTATATGGCTTGAAAAGATGCATTGTTGTGAAACAAGATAAAGAACATAACTAATTTCTTTCTTTCTGAATTCTAGTATTATCCAATAGAAACAACAAAACTACTTGACAACCTTCACCGTTACCCTTATAATGATACAGAAGCTATTCATTTAACTTCGCAATCTGCAGATTAAAACGACAAAGGAAACTTGGTATTTAGCGTCTCATGTTTAAAATTTTTGCACTATGTGCACCTCACGTCTTTATAAAACTTCTGGTTTTTACCTATACAAACTGAAACGCGCTTATAAGTCGTTTAAGACAGTATAGAACGTCAAATAGAACAAAGGAGAATTTGAATACTAGCTGCTCTGGGTTTCTTTTGCCTTTTTTTTCTGCTTAGTAAATTTCTTAGCACTTTTGGTTAAAAACTTAACTTAAAAACATTTTGGTTTGCGAATTTCTGAAAAGCCAGACAGTCAAGATATATGCTTCGTTTCTGAGAGCTATAGTGAAACAATAGCTAAGTTAGCTCCACAGTCTGTGCAAAGAGGCAAAATTGTGGATATACATGGAAAAGTGCTGGGCGAGCACAACGGCATAGTGCAAGGGATTTGTTAAAATATGAGAAAGAGAGTTTACTCAATAAGACATTAATCAATATTTTAAGTGCAGCAGCAGCTGACGATGTGTGAAATTATTTAGAGTATGCCGAGGATGGATATGATTTACTTGACATATTGCCTAAAGTGATAGGTTTTCCTTAATTAACTCTAAAGTAGAGTATATCAAGACAAAAGTAAAAGTTTTTCGTATCATCCAATAGAAACAAAAAAACTACTTGACAACCTTCACCGTTACCTAAATGATACTGAAGCTATTCATTTAACTTCGCAATCTGCAGATTAAAACGACATGCGTTCTCATGCGTTTCGTTTAATTTTAATCAAATGTCGTTCAAATGAAAAATGGCAAAACAGGAGGGAAAATTCAAAAGGTGGGGGTTGAGATGGGAAGTTAGTGCCCGAGGGAATCGAAGTCACGATAGCTCAAGCCTCAAGTGGTAGAGTAGCGGCGTATCAAGCCGAAGGTCGTGGGTTCGAATCCCGCCCGTGAAAAGTCAGTGGACTTTTTTGTCTCAACTTAAAAACCTTACTTAATTGAATTTTATTAATTGGTCAAGCGGACCACGAAAAATAGTGAATTTAATTGTACAAAGGACTCATTTTTCTATATCGTTTGTTGTACTTGTTAGTATGACAAATGTATTTTAAATAAATGGAATGGTTGTTACGTTTTTTATAGTAACAGTAGAGTTTTTGGAGTTAAATTATATAAATTTATCATGAAATTTAATTGCAAAAACTGGATGAGGAACGTTTAAGGTTGCAATTTCATTAGGTTAAATAGGATGTAATTCTGTTAAACTTTTGAATAATAGAAAAATAGTTTGTTGACCAACAGGAATGACATAATTTGTGATATTTTCTAAATACACCTGTCAATCTTCAATTGGGCAGAACAGGAGAAATTAGTCAGCCAAAGAATGTGTATGGCATTTTTTTTGTTTTTGAATCTTGCAAGTGAAAAAGAGAAATTGGGAAATGGCCCATCCCCGAACTGTTAGATTAATTCCAGCGGTATTTTCTATAAAATGAGTTCGTATCCCCTGCGTGACAACTTCCTGAAGCCGTGCACGACAAATGTTATTAGACCTGTTAAATTAATGGTATCTTACAACGGTCTGCCGGACCTCTGGGATTTCACGTCCGACGATCCGTAAAATTCACGCCCACGACGATTAACGACTGCTGACTTCTTCTTTAATAAATTATTATGTCATTTATGAAAACCTAAAATGGTCAATAATTTTCAATAATTTTAAACCTTACAAACCATAAAGGTCCCAATAATATTTTCGAGAAAAAATAATAAAAACGGTAAGTAAAAAAAAGACAATGAATCAGATTGAAAACAAATAATATTAATTTCGAATCTTTTCATGACTAAATCACCAGCATCAGAACTAAAACAATTAATACATAAAATATATCCTTTAATTAAAATTTGTAAATTATTAGCTAGAACATATGATCAAAATTCTATGTGAGTTGGAATATGTTTAACAAAACATCAGTAGCATAATTTTAAGACGTTTTTAGAATTAAAAAAACTTTACTTAATTCAATTTACGTTATGAATTAAGAACACATTTAATATAAATTAAATTATGATTGAAAGTAAAAAATATCGAGAAAGTATCACATTATTATAATTCCCTATTGTACCAAATATTTTGGAAACATGAAATTCGTTCTTAAAACGTTTCCGTAAATTTTAATGTATTTAAAATCTTTCAAAATAATTGTTTATTGTGGTAAAACAACAAATTTTTGTAATTAACAATAGTTATTTTTCAAAAGATTATTTTTATTTACTCTGATTACTTATAAAATATAAGAAATATAATATTTGCTCTATGCTTTAAGCAAAATAATTATCAAAATGCGATTACGAGCTTAGCATATCGAAAAACCAACTCCAACAATGACGTCATGATCCTAAACGCATGCATCCCCAATAATGACGTCAATCAGTCGTAACTTAATGGGAACCACGAAATGTTCATTTTTTAAAATATTTTGAACAGTACTATACAATTTTGTGGTAATTTTGTCACGGTTTTATAGCATTTATAATGAAAAATGAGCACACTACAAAACGCTTGAAAATAAGCAAAATTCCAATGCCAATTAATCTTTAATTTTGATACAATAATAAAACATAAAAACACCATTTGCTATGTACAAAGTTCTATTTCTATTTAATACAATTTTGATTTATGATAATTGATAACCTAAAAGCATGCATCCCTAATAATGACGTCAATCAGTCGTAACTTGATGAGAATCACGAAATTTCCATTTTTTTAAATATTTTAAATAAGACAATACATTTTTGTCGTAATTTTGTCATTGCTTTATAGCATTTGCAAATGAAAAATGTGCACACTAAAAACAACTTGAAAATAAGCAAAATTCCAAGGCCAATTAATTTTTAATTTAATAATGACGTCAATCAGGCATAACTTGATGGGAATCACTAAATTTTCATTTTTTTAATATAGTGAATAGGACAATACAGTTTTTCGTAATTTTGCCATAGGTTTATAGTATTTGCAATGAAAAATGAGCACACTACAACCAACTTGGGATAATAATTATATATTCAGCTTTACCCGGACATCATTAATTTCTATGTCAAGAAAATGTATTAATGGGGAATTTAGGTAAATATTTGACAATTTTTCTCTTGAAATAAGAAAAGAGTTTATGTTTAAAAAATCTTTGTAATTTGTCCAAGTATATAATGTGTAGGAAAAGGGATTTTCTTTGAAATGGAGGGGGGGCAACTAAACTGCACAAATTACATTTTTATTCTTTGCCCGTACTAAATTCCGGTGCTTTGTAAATTAACCCATCGACATTGCCGGAATATCCGGCTTTTCATAACACACATTGCGTAAAATGAATAAGAAAGTCCCTGCCTCGTCTTAGAACATCCAAGAATTAGTGAAAGTCTTTTCAACGAGGCCCAATTTTTTTTCCCCAACCTCGCCTCATTGGTCTATGAATCAATAAATCCGGCTTAAATAACAACTCAGACTGAGGTGTTCCAATTCTACGATGCTATTATATAATCAGACATCCTTAGACCCAATTTGTCTATTTGTGTTGAAAAGTCTTGAACGATATTATCCAACATTTACCAGGAAGACGCCTATTACTGACATAAACTGCATCCAAGAGATCCCAACTAAAATAATACAAACCATTTTTTAAAAAACTTGGAAAAATAGCAAATAATTAATTAATTTAATAGCTTTTGATAATATGGTCATGCCTCACATGCATATAAAATCTCCAAAACCTGGGAAAACGCGACAACGATATCTTAGATACCAGGACGCTAAAGAATTTTGGGTAACGCAGACAAGAAGAGGATCCACAAGACCATATAAGTGCAAAACCTTGGGATGACGATACAGACACAGAATCATCCATCTTAAAACGTATCCAAAAAAAGACAAAAGGAGAAGCTGACAAACTCTAGAGATGCCTTAGAAACTTATGATAGATGACCCATCACCAAAACTGGCAAACACACTTCTACAGCTTGAGAGGTAAACTCAGGGGGCAGGACTAATATACTGTCCAATATTCAATGATAACCCCATTTATAGGTTATGGAATGAGGAGGAGGAAACAGGAAAAGGACTTGTAGCAATGAGAGCCAATGAAAAATAGAAGGATCCCAGGCCAGAAAGCTGCAGTGTTCGAGAGCCATAAAACCATAAGATTTACATCATCATCATAATCACCTAGATTGAACGTTTTTTACAAGCCATTATTTTTTCATCCTTTGTAGAAAGAAAGTAAACAAAAGATTGATCCTTTTGAGCTTGTGTGTCGGTAGTGAGTGCGTGTAAAGTTTTGGTATGTGCGAGAGAGAGGGAGGGAGGGACGGAGGGAGGCAGGGAGAGAGAGAGAGAGAGAGAGAGAGAGAGAGAGAGAGAGAGAGAGAGAGAGAGAGAGAGNTATATATAGAGAGAGAGAGAGAGAGAGAGAGAGAGTGAGAGTGAGAGTGAGAGTGAGAGAGAGAGAGATGGAGGGAGAATTTATTGGATTATAATCTTATTCTATTGATTGAGGTACAGGTGTTCCTCAAGGGAGCACCTTTGGCCTATTCCTTTTTACAGAAAACACTGTTGATCTTTTTTCTCATTTTGTTAGAATGACAAACGAACTACATCTATTTTTATTTGTCCAATTAAAATACCCAATAACACTTTATTTTTCTTAAGATTAACGAAATGAAAAATTGAAACAAAGTAGAGGTTTTGTCGCCGAAATTGGGGAATTTTCTAAAGCAAGGCTCTTTATAGTAACAATGCGAAACGTAAGGACAAACTTGGAAAAATAAAAGAAACCGTACTAGATCAACAGACAGAACATAGATGAATATAAAGTTGTTTGAGGCTCGTGTGATTACTCAGAAGCCCGTACTTATCCCCTTAAGTTCAAGTAGGATCATCTTCATCATCCACGACGGCTTGAGACCCGGGGAACTATGGACATAAGTACGATACCCAAGTCAGCTCGAATGACTCAGGCGATTACCAATTCGGTTTATATTTACTCGATAGATTGTTGATAAACTAATCGAACCTTTTTAACCTTTATTTTTTGGAACATTTTTGAGATCTTTCTTTCTCATCCTTTGAATTCTGATGGTGAAACCGGAAAATTAAAAACGTACTAATTAAATTTTTTTAAATGGTTGATTATTTCATCTAGCTTCCCTACACGTTTATTAAAACGAAATTCACAACCAAGGAATAGGTTCCAGGTAAATAAAACTCGATAAAAATTCAAATAACTTAAACAGAAAGGTCTGGGGGTTCAAGTCAATTAAATTAATACAGCAGAATCTAAGACAAAAGTAATAAAGAATAGGGAACGATAATTGCTAGAAGAGGTAATTTGTTACAAAATATTTTAATTTCAGAAAATATAAAATTATTGAATCGGACTAAAACTTTTATAAATTAAACGAAAAATTGTTTTCTTGCCGAAGAAAACTTAAGAAAATGGAGTCATCAGTTAGGAAGAACGATGATTCTACGATTTATTAATAATTGTAGTCTTCATTATTTCGTTTTTATTAAATGCTAAGCTGTTTCATATCAATCTTTAAGTGTTTTTTTATGCGATGGACGAATATTTAAGGCGTCCGGCTTTGCCAAGGTAGCGGTCCTGGGTTCGAATCCCGGCATATCCCGTGTATTTTCAATTGTGAATAATATGGAGAAAGTATTGTAAAATGATTTAACCCTCGTTTGCAAAATCCAACGGGTAGTTGGAAGTTGGAAGTCAAGCCCTCCTGATTTTAACAACTCTACCCAGTTCCATACGCTTTACTAAAATCGATATTATTTCCTGGAAAAATCCGGTAAAATGTAACTTTATATAACATACTTTTATATGATTTAAATATTTTAATTATAACGCTAATTAAGAACAGTTCCAGGGTGGGAGTCCGTTCATCGGAACAGATCTCAGTCATCGAAATGTATCGACTTTCTTTATATAACAAATCTGCTAAAGAATTCTTGTGATTTCTCGATTTTTCCACCGGAACAAAAATTTTTCCAGAATGTAATCAAATATAAATTATTTTTCTCATTTTATTCCTTCATCTCAAGCAAAAAAATCTATAATCGTCATGTCTTGAAATAGTGTTTGGATGGTACCAATACCTTAGCTTAGGTTACATAAACAAGTTGACAATTTTCTTTGGAGGAAAATAAATAATTAACAACTAAAGAAAAAGTAATTAGAGATTTTACTTGCTGCTGGGACAGGTGACCGAGTGGTTATTGCCACGCTATCGATCCTGGGTTAGATTTTTAATTAAAATTATGAAAAATATATTGTAAAGTGGTTTGACCTCTCGTCCGAACCCAAATGGAAGTTAAGTTAAACACGAATCGATTTACTGGAGTAAACGGTACAGCCTTTGAAGTTGATGATGTTGACCAGGTACTGGGTCTCTCGCAACCCGTGAGTGTAGGCGTACCCAGTGTCATTTCAAGATATATGCTTAGCTCATAATTAGTAAGTATTAGGTTATATAACCTACTCCCCGATTAAATTCATTGGTACTGCCAATAAAACCTAAGTAGGTACTGGCTTACCATAACAAATCTGATATATTGTATTTTAAATTATTCATAATTAACATTTGATGTGATAAGCAACTTGTGAAACCATAATTACAGAAAGCAACGTTCATGTAAGTACTGCCAAGCTTATTTTTCCACAGTAGTATTGGCATATATCCTGCACTAACTTTAAATGTTTTTTTATTTGTATGAATTTTGTTCCTGCATCTAGAGATGCAACAACAAAAGTGATATATTAATTAACAAAATTAATAAAATCAACAATTAATAAAGAAATCATATGCACATGCACATTTACATACATATGTAAGCGTGTCTCTTCTGTTTTGGGCCCAACCCTGAATGCGGAAAACCGAAAACAAGGTCCCAGATTTTTTTATGATCGGACCTGACTACAATTATTTAATTTAATGATCAGGCACCTTTTTTTGATATATAAAATTCCAATATTCAATTCAAACCAAAATAAATACGAGACCAAAATATTAATTAAATTTAAATCTTTTATTACACTTTATTTCCAAATAAAATTACAATTTATTTTATTAATTATTATTTTTAATTTAAAGAATCTTTAATAAAACCTATTTCAGAATCTACAAACATTAATTTTAAAATCGAATTTAATTCTCGTTTTATAAAGAAAAGTAAAAGGAAAGGAAATTATTATTATTGTTATTATTATTAATTTTTGACCACCAATTAGAAAATACAATTAATATTTTAATATCAATTTTAAAATCAAATGCTATCTCTTTTAGTTTTCTTTATAAAAATATATTTTTTGTTACAACTCTTTTTTATATTAAAATACAATTATTATTTTTAGTTTTTTTGACGTCAAAACATAAAATTTACTCACTTGACTTGTGTGCACACCAAATTTTTCTTAATTACAATAAAACAGCTCTTAACCCACGGAGGACAGAAAGGGAATTGGTTTTTTTTTTACTGAAAAAAATAGCCCTTTCCTAGCCCCTACTCCTTTCACTGTCAGATGTGTGTGGAGGGGCTTGGCGGTACATTCAAATCGAAACGTGACACATATATACAATAAAAAAATGGCGTGAGGCCCGAATGACGACATAACCTAGTGGTTATTAAGTAGATTTAGACTGACTCACTATGTCAGGAGTGATGTTTTAAGTTCCTGTCTTATCAGTTTAGTGTGGAGGCTTCAAGCCGGTCTTTTATTGAGAAACATAGATATTTCACTGTGTCAGGAGTGATGTTTTAATTTCCTGCCTTTTCAGTTTAGTATGGGTGCTCCATGTCGGTCTTTTATCGAGAAACATAGATATTTCACTATGTCGTGAGTGATATTTTAAGTTCCTGTCTTTTCAATTTAGTGTGGCGGTTTCGTGTCGGTCTTTTATCGAGAAACATAGGTATTTCACTATGTCAGGAGTGATGTTTTAATTTCCTGCCTTTTCAGTTTAGTATGGGGGCTCTATGTCGATTTTTCTCGAGAAACATAGATATTTCACTATATCAACAGTGATGTTAAATTAATTAAGGTTTTTATTTGAGATAAAAAGTCAATGACACGAGCGGGATTCGAACCCACGATCTTCGGCTTGATACGCCGCTGCTCTACCACTTGAGCTATCGTGACCTCGATCCACTCGGACACCAACTTCCCATCTCAACCGCACCTTTTGAATTTTACCATTGACTTTTTTATCTCAACTAAAAACCTTAATTAATTGTAATATATTAATTGGTCAAGCGGACCACGAAATTAGTGAATTTAGTGATATTAAAGTAGAGTGTTGGAAATGCCGCGGAGGGTAAAGGTTGTGTGGATACTTTTTTTAAAATTAATTTTTATTCTCCATCTTTTGGTCCATTGATATCGTTTAAAAAGTTTGGATGTTGGAGGCGGCTATTTCTGTATTTTGATGCGAGGAAAGGATAAATGTATCGTCATGGTAGGATTCAGAGAGATATTGGCAGTGTGTATTGCACACAGAAGAGGACCTAGAATGCTTCCTTGCCGTACTCCAGCCCCGACAAAGAAAAACCTGAACATTAACTTAATCTAAAGGTGATCAACAACCAGGATCATGTCTTAAAATATTTAGGAATTCTTGCGAAACCTTCTTGCACTTTGTTTTTAAATGGCGATGAATGCTTATTTTTTAACGGTTTAAGTCAATTCTTAGGCGTTGCGATTAAAATTGTACATTTTTTAAAAGTGACACGTATTTTTATTAATTATAAATCAAGCCGTGTTTTTAAACTATTAATTATTTTTGTTAATTTTTTCTATATTATAAGATTTTGCAAGGGAAAATTTTGTTCAGACTTTTTTCGTTCTTATTTAAGCTGTAACGCCAAACGAACTCAATTGGCCGAAGAAAGCTCAAACCTGTTTTAGAAAGTGAGAGGATTGAGACAAAACTGCATCTATGCGTCACACTTGGTCATTTGACGAAACATGATTTCCCTATGATTCTATGATGAAAAAATCGAACTTTCCACTATTTTACATGCATTCTTTTTGCGAAGCAATAAAGTAAATGATTAATTATTTTATAAAATAATACACCATTAAAATAAAACAATTGCAGAAGATTACTGTTTCTTTACAATGGGACTTAGGCTTTTCTTTCCGTAGGAAAACAACTATCAAGCATGCTCATGGTGGTGACACGGAAATAAAGTTGAACATAAAAGCATTCGGGAATTTTCCTACAATGCTGGGAGAAAGATAGTAAGGAAATTCGTTCAGAAAAAAAACAATCCTTAGAGAAGCTGTTCAATTTACAAAAATCCCATGATGACAAGAAAGGGTCTAGTCACTATATTGCATAACATAATAAAACATAAATAACAAATAATAAACCTATAAATGCAAAGGAAATCTTGAAAATGAAACGAACTATTTTTATATTCAATTTAAAAAAGTCCAATCTTGTAAAAAAATTAGTAAAATTCATTTCAGAAACTTTTAGTTTATAGATATCCTTTCTTATTATTGGTAAGTTTTCATGACTCTTACTACTCTCTTCCATTTTTTAGTTTATGCATCAACTTTGGAGCTGACTCTTTATGTTTTCAGTTCAGTAAGAATCATTCATCATTGGACGACTGTTAATTTTTCAAGATGTCATAGTCATCAGATCGGCTATCTTTAATCTGTTCACGGATCGTAGGCATTAAATTAAAAGGTGGGAAGTGCTTTTTTTGCCCCCTTTTTGGATTTGGATTTTTTTCAAACTCATCCCGCAGATGTTGCGACACAGTGTTAGGAAAGAAAACTGGTTGTAGACGGGAAGATAAATTTTTAACCTTTTAGTTGCTCAAACGGGATTTTCAAACCGTAAAATATAAGAGGTTTGGATGGAAAAAATTCGTTTGGATGCATTGTTCACTAAAGCATATCAATACAAACATAACTAAATACAAATTTTATTTTATATTGTACCATTTAAAGAAACTTCCTGGTTTGGACCTACCGTAAAAATTCTTTGACACCTTCCTAAAAAAAAGGATATGTTTTCCCTGCACATCTATACAAGTCTGTCTTTAGAACTGCATACTTGTCATCACAATGGAAAGTTTCTCTCAACCGAATGATCCAAAAGTCTAAAAAACCTCATAAACATCTTTTTTTTCTACTGTCCAATTAGTCTGTTATGGTCGAACTAGAAAAACTGTAAATATTATCCCATTCTTCAGTCCTGTAAACCTGATTATTAGTTGAGGCGTTCTTATTCCTCTGTTCAGCAGTGCCATCGCGTTTTAGACATCATCGCTAAAATTGCTGCTCCAGGGTATTCCTAATGTGAAGCAACCGTTACATCGGGTTCCGATAGTATACCGACAGATCAAGTCATCAGTCCTCTCTATCAGCCCGCTATCGTTCAGATGCAAGGGTACCACAAGAAAGAATCTTAGGAACTATCCTCTACTTACACCGCAGACACACCAACCTTTCCTGAAACTATCCTCACCACATATGCGGATTTGATTTGTTCTCATAAAGTTCATCTCAACTCGAAACAACCCATGTCATATCCTTTGAATGGTGGTTCAAGCTGCGAAAGATGACAATAAATATACAAAAATTTGATGTCACTTCGCTGAGAGACCTCAGAACCATAAATATTTTAAAATGTATTTATTAGCGAAAATGGAGTGGTCAGACTCCTAGATCCCCCATGAATATCGAGTACTTGGGCGCAAATCTATGAGATATGTGTTGTATCAATATTTACTTGCTTAAATGAAAAATGACAATGAAAAACAGCTCATAAGCAGATAAGCTCGTTAGTAAGTGAAATAAATTACTGTGAATGAAGAAATTCCCAGGAATGTTGATTACTCTGGGGCAGGATGAATGAAGTGCGTGAACTTATTAGCGTGAGGCTTTTTCTTCTACGGTGGACCTAAACGATCAATATTAGAAATTGCGTAATATTCTTGACCGTTTAGGGTTAGTGTGCTCACTGATTGAACAAAAATCTGGGCTGGTTTAATTTGTCTTTTTATGGTCTTACACGATATCTGCGGCCTAATCTTGGTCTGACATCTTGTAACATGAGGTCTTGCACAAGCGAAAACATTGGCGCTTATGGGCCGTCAAAATATTGCGTGATAAATTGGGATCAAGATATCATCCAATATTATTGCACAATAAAAGTATTGTGCATTCAATATTATTGCACAATAAAAGTATTGTGCATTCAATATTATTGCACAATAAAAAGTACTGTGCAATGTTATTGCAGGACTAAGGGCCGTCTATTAACCCGAAGAATATCGAGCACCTTGGAGCAGCATGAATGAATTTGGTGTGTGAATGTAATTTATTAGCGTGAAGCTTCTTCTTTTATTGCGACTCTAGACGATCAATTATATTGCACAATATTACGAATTGCGCAATATTTTGACCGTTTAGGGTTAGTATTGAAGTTCGCTCAGTGAGTGAACATAAGTTTGAGCGAGTTTAATTTTTATTTCACAATATTTTTTCGTTGCACTGTGAGGGATTAATATTGCTCAATATTTTCAGTCTTACACGGTAGCTGCATGTCATTCAATACTATCGCACAATAAAAGTACTATGCAATGTTACTGTAGGTGTAGGGTCCGCCTATTACCCTGAGGAATATCGAATACTCTGGGGCAGTATGCTCACCGGACTACTATGTCTTTTAAATGTTTACACTCTTATTATTTGTATGAAGCATTTTGTATTTATTGTGTGTTTATTTTATCCTAGATTGACGAGGACTTGAGGTAGAGAGGCTGGTGATAGGATAGGAAAACGTTAGAAATCCCCTGATTTGAAAATATTTGCCCACCATAAAAAAGAGGGACTTCCGATTAGCTAAGAAAATATTTAACTGTGGGTGTTGCTAATCTGCATCAAGATCCGATGACGTGGCAAGGGATGAAAGTTAATACACAAATCTATACAAACTTTCACAGAAAAACGCAACTATTTCGTCAAATTTGATACCAATCGAAAGGGTTTTTTCAAAGCCTGGAGCTGCCGATGATTGTCAAGGAATCGACACAAAAATTTTATTTCTGTCATCAGTGACTTACTTGTTTTGAAATACGTATTTAAGTAGGCTTCCTGCAGCAAGCCTACTCCTGCGGTTGCATTTTTGAGATGTAATTAAATTTTTTATAATAATATAAAAACTGTCTTTTCCTGACCCGATATCATCTCGTTTCCCCCATCCCTTTGAATATACAAAAATTTATAAAAAGAATTGTGAATACCTCTAGAGTACTTCATATCGATATTTTTGGACTGATGTATCGGGTGAATCGATATATGAGGAGCGTGAGATAGATATATAAACAGATAGAGGATGAGGGGAGAGAGAGAGAGAGAGAGAGAGAGAGAGAGAGAGAGAGAGAGAGAGAGAGAGAGAGAGAGAGAGAGAGAGAGAGAGAGGGGGAGAGGGACTATAAAATTCTCTCTCTTTCTCTCTCTCCATCACACACACAACTTTCTCCCTTCTCTGTTTTTCTCTTTCTCTCTCTCTTTTCTTCGCTTTTTAATCTTCCGTACACCAATTTTTCCTTTTTATTTATTTGCCTTTCTATAATCATCGATCTATCAATATTCACCAATCTCTGTATCTATTTCAGTCTATCTTAAGAAAAGAATTTGCTGCAACAACAGTCAAAGACCTAATACTTCCTAAAAAAGGGGTGAATCGATTACACTGGAAAAAATATAATAGGATAAGCACACTAGGTCAGAAGCCCGAAGTGCATGGGCAACATAAAACCTTCATTTACTAGCTCCATTCATCATCAAACATATTTGATGACTTGACCTGGATGCCGAAGGCCTTAGTACCTTTTGGCAAAGAAATGGCATACTTACAATGGGTAAGTACGCTATACTGAAACCGTGGTATGATTTGACCATTAGTCTTACTGGTACCCATACACCTGGATGCCGTAAGGCGTGAGTACCTGTTGGCAAAGAAATGGCATACTTACAATGGGTAAGTACGCTATACTGAAACCGTGGTATGATTTGACCATTAGTCTTACTGGTACCCATACACCTGGATGCCGTAAGGCGTGAGTACCTGTTGGCAAAGAAATGGCGTACTAACAATGGGAAATATAGAGCTCCTGCTCATCAACATCAAGTTGAATTTTGAGTCAAGGAACAAGTACTACTTGAAAGAAGGATTGAGCCGATTACTCTGAACTAAAGAACTAGGAAAAGTACAACATGTCAGAAGGCTGCAGTGCTTGGGCATCATAAAAACCCCATTTCATAGCTCCATTTATCGTCAAACATATTTGATGCCTTGACCTGTATGCCGTAAGGCCTTAGTACCTGTTCGAAAGAAATGGCATATTTACAATGGGAAAGTACGCTATTCTGAAACCGTGGTATGATTTGACCATTAGTCTTACTGGCACCCCCAGACCTGAATGACATAAGGCTTTATACCTACATAATATAGTTTTTTGTTAAGTTCTTAATTATTAAGCTCTTCACCACAACGTTTACACGTGCTTCACCAAAAGCAATAAGTCATTGAGCCATTTGAGTACTCTGGTAGGATGTTCCTCGTACAGAAAAGGTGCTACAATCTTAGCATGGTTTTACCCCTTTGATAATGGACTAATGCTGCTTTATGCTCCCATTACTGTTTCTGCATTAAGACTTTTGCATTTCTAAAGTACAGCAATTCTGAAAACATTGAATGATTTGACCATTAGTCTTACTGGCACCCCTAGACCTGGATGCTATAAGGCTATATACCTACATAATGTAGTTTTTTTATTTAGTTCTTAATTATTAACCACTTCACCACAAAGCTGCACCAGCAAAAGCAATGTGCCATGTGGCTTGAGACGTTTGAGTCTTCTGGTTAGATGTACCTCGTCCAAAAGGTGCTTTAACCTTGATGTGACCTTTGATGACGGACTGATGCTGGCTTCATGCTGCCTGTACTGTATCAATGTTAAGGTTTTCTGCTTTTCTTCAGTACTAGGATCCACGCCTATATACGCTATTCTAAAACCATGGTATGGTTTGACCATTGGTTTTCTGGCATTCCTAGAGCTGGGTGGAATAAGGTTTAACCACCAGTTGATAAAGTAAGGCCATGTTTTCAATAAAAAAATAGAGAGTTCCTGTCCATAAACATCAAGTTGAATTTTTGAAACTGGTCCAATATTTCTCTTGACCAAGATGTTTTGAGTCTTAATAATTTATACAGTTTTGTGTGGATATTATGTCCACGGACTTAAAAAGTCAAATTTCAGGACAACTAGCATGTATTTTATATCTTTATTGTATGTTGATTTATTATTGTTTTTAATAAAAATCTAATTTTAAAAAATTAATGGAATTTTCATACCTAATATGTCAAAAGTTAGAACTTTCTTTTTGTAGGCAGTACACTGCACAATCATGCTTTTATCTGAGGTTTTGTGCTGAATTGTTAAAAGATTTTTTTCTAATGCATACTTTGATGTATTTGGAGCCGCTTATGCATATTATCTAATTAAAATTAAAAAAGTGGATTCTACCGGCAGCCTATCGTTGTAGGATCTCGTCCAATTCATTCTCGATTTCGTAAGAATTCCTTCCCGTCATCATCCCCAACCAAGGTACTATTTAGAAATCGTATTATAAATATCATCGGTTTCAGGATCAAGGTTGGCCGGTGATTGAACTTTGATAAAATCAGTATCGGATGAGATTTAGATTTGTTTTCCGACTTAACAAAAGGAAAGGGTTTGAAAGCTCAAAACTGGTCTATTTGCATACCTAGTCGAGCATTCTCGAGCTTACAAAAGCCAGATCAGCGAATTCGGTCGAAGAATTTCCTCTTAATTGTTTCTATTCTAGCTAGACAAGGGGCCGTGATGACAATTAAAAATTCCAACCTTGTTTTTGCCCCGTGTGAACGGAAACTTTCGTTTTCTCGGCTCCTTAGAGACGAATTGTCTTTCGACGAGAGCATTTCCCGTTTAGGCTCTTGTCGTTTTCGCAATTTACATTTCACCGGGTTGAAGAAAAGAATTTCGGATTAGGCGCTGTTTGGAAATTTGTGAAATAATTGGCCAACCTCTTTCTCCTTTCACTCTTACAAGTTCCAGGGGGAATTCGATCATTAGAAAACCATAAAGGCTAGTAAACAGACTGTAAATGTGTATTTGTGCTTATTTTTATAAATAAACTACCTGAAACACCTGGCGATGCCAGGGAGGATAACAGTTTTATTTTACATACAGCATATTTTATGTGCTGAAACATCTGTTAGACGAGGAACATCTAACCAAAAAGATCAAACGTCTCAAACCGCAAGACTTATTGCTTTTGCCGTTATAGAGTTGTGATGAGGTAGTTAATAATTTAGAACTAACCAAAAAAAACTATATTATGTAGGTATATATTGAGCTAGGAAATGGGGTTTTTATGATGCCCAAGCACTGCAGCCTTCTGGCTTATTGTACTTTTCCTAGTTCTTTAGTTCAGCTAGACTCAATCCTTCTTTCAAGAAGTATTAGGTCCTTGATTTTCAAAATTCAACTGATGTTGATGTGGTGGCATCCAGATGTATGGTACCAGTAAGACTAATGGTCAAATCATACCACGGCTTCAGTATAGCGTACTTACACATTGCAAGTATGCCATTTCTTTGCCAACAGGTCCTCAAGCCTTATAGCATCCAGGTCTGGGGGTGCCGGTAAGACTAATGGTCAAATCATACCACAGTTTCAGTATAGCGAACTTTCCCATTGTATGCCATTTCTTTGCCAACAGGTCCTCAAGCCTTATGGCATCAAATATGTTTGATGATGAATAGAGCTAGGAAATGGGGTTTTTATGTTGCCCAAGCATTACAGCCTTCTAGTTTATTGTACTTTTCCTATTTTCCCTGCTCAGTATAATCGACTCAACCTTCTTTTAGGATGTATTAGGTCTTGGACTGATGTCGAAGCAAATTCTTCTCCTGGGTTTTCGTTGCGTTTCAGGTAATGTCTGCATGAGTGGTTGCTTGGAATTCGGAGAAGCCACGTGTGGCTGTTTCTTCCTCAGCATTGCATAACCTGACCAGGATCTTCATTGATTATACCCATGATATGTAGATGTTTTCTCAGATGCCACTCACAAGTTCAGCCTTTCTAGCTGTAGCAGTCAGTTTGCCAGTTTTTGTGATGGTTCTTCTATAGTTTGCCGTGTTTGTCTCCTCATTCCATAACCTACAAATGGGGTCATCATTGAAAATTACCATGTTGTAAGTTAAGAAGATGTTTTCTTATATGCCAGTGGCCAATATAGTAGTCCTATCACCTGAGTTTAGCCTCTCTAACTGTAGCAGTGTGTTTGCCAGTTTTGGTGATGTTTCTTCTATCATAAGTGCCTTAGAAACACTTCTGGAATTTGTCCGCTTCTCCTTTTGTCTTTTTGAATATCTATTCTAACAAGACGGATTATAAGTTTGTTTTGTTTCCCACGAATAGGTTCATGGCCTCTATATGACATTTTGCGTGTGTGCCTGCCTTTTTGTCACCGAAAATTTATTTTGCGCCCAGGTATTCAAGATATCATCAGTTTGAGTCATCCCAGCTTTTGGATGCATTTTGCCGTGTCTGGCATCTCTAGATTTTCTCCACTTCTTTTGTATCCACTCTGATATGGTGATTTCTTTGTCTTTTTTTCATCACAAGATATCCTTTTTACTTTTACTTTGATTTGTTTCGTGAAAACCGGACCATTTATTTAGAAGTCATGAATTTATTCGGGTTGAGGAAAGATATAGCTTTTGTCATTTATCAAAAAAACGGAAATTAACCCAATTGTATCTAAAGTTTGATTGCTTAATTGATAGTAAAAAAGGCTCTTTCACGCGCATTTTTCAATCTGCAACCATTGAGCGAGACCACCACACCTATACCAACAGACATCTAGCACACACACTCAGAGTATCCGATATTCCTCGGTAACCCATCCCATTCACGCTAATAAATTACTTTACTCTCCAGCCGTCACACCCTCACCTCAAAGTACTCGATATTCCTTGAGGCGGGTACTTATTTCTAGTAAAAATTGTGACAGTTCTTTTTTGAGAGAAGCTTTTTAATTTTTTTAATAGACAAATTATGTATGTTGGAAATATGTACAATACACATATTATACGTTGTAAGTATGTAATACATACAAGCTGGTTTTTCTTCTTAATAGTGGGAGAATTTAAATTGTATCGCTTCTTCCCTATAATTTTTACGTAGAATGCAAATTTTTAATGAAATTTTATTCAATAAATTAATTATAGAGAGCACCCAATAAAACTTTCAAGTTCAATTGAGAATGCCTAATTCCTTATTTTTCTTATGAAAATTTTTTTCCGTAAAAATTGGACTGTTTGTTTAAAATATCCAAATTTTTTAAGATTAATGCTAAAGATGTCGCGGTCGAGGTTTCGAACCACTTTAAAATATTTTCCTTATTATGATAAATTAAAATTCCATGAGCTGTGCCGGGATTCGAACCCAGGACCCCTAGCTAGGCAAATAAGTGTCGAACGCCCTCACCACTCGGTCCTCAAGGTTCCAAGACATTAAATATATAGTTTATTTTTATTTTTTTAATTAAACATATCTTGATTTTACATTTTAAAATTTTCTCACTATTTTTCACATGTGCGAATATGTTCAATACGTTTAAATTTAATTCAAATTTGGATTTGTGAACAAATTTTCATACAACTCGCCAATTTTACAAGAAAAAGACATTTATATGACTATAAAAGGTTGAATATCGATGAAGCTTATATACAATATACTAAAGATCTCATTGATATTCAACTTTTGATGGTGGATTTCCACCAAAAATGTAGACCAAACCTAGAAAAAAATCATATGTCCATTTTTAATGTGAAATATTATTTTCCTGCCCAAAATCCACCTTTTTCTTGTTCTGAACGTGATGAAATTAATTCAATAGATAAAAATGTTTCCGCTAGTTATATAATTATGGAAAATATTTCAACACAACTGATAGATTTTTGATGGAACAAGTTTGTTAGATTTATATAAACTTTTTTCCTTATAATTAATTATAAATCTATAGGATTCGATTTTCTGGACGGTTTTCACATTTCAAATTCATTTGTATGCACAGAGTCATGTGTTCCACACGTTTTGGCAGAAGCGTTGGTAATGATCTTTTTAAGTAGTTTAACGTAGAAAGTCGAAGGCATGTTAAAACAAAGGCCTAACCGAATCTCGACACGGTGTGACATCCGAGTGCCCTGGAAATATTTCTCGGTGGTTACAAGTGAAAATAACAACATCGCTTTCCTTTGTTCCGCGTTAGAAGTCATCCGGCTGTGCTGTGTGCACTTTGCCTTTATTACGTTCCATACTTTTTTAACTACCAAGGAAAAAACTTGATATAGGCAGGATAACGATATGTTTCAGAGAGTGAAAATGTTAAGAAAAAGATGATCTGATAAAAAGAAATATTCCGCCTATTTCTCACTCTATGCATTCACGCCAATAAATACACTCTCAACGCACTCGGTTCTCATAACAGGCGGCATTTCTACGCGCTCTCTATATAGAGCCAAGAATTAGCCCCAAGGGTTCGTCAACCTCACATGGCCTATTGTTAATCGGGTGAGGATGACTCTTCTACGAGTCAGATCCTCCCAGGGCCACCTATCGACATACACAGAGTTGAGTCTACTATTCATTACTATTTCTCGCAGACCACCGGCAATTCTAGCTTTTGTAAATTACAATAAATTAACGATTCCATCCGTCTAGCTGGTTGGACTTCAAGGGCGATCAACAGCTAGGTCATTTCAGCCCCTACCCACTCAGTTCTATCTACACTACACGTTCACTCTAATAAATACATTCACTTTCAACACACACTAATATCAGTTGTATCTTTATATTGTGACCATCCTCAAGAGCATCATTCGTTTTAAAAACGTACCTCATCTTCAAGGACACGACGAGCTGTCCTGAGGATGGTATACCTTGTATGGCTAAAGATAACACGATTACTTTTATTTAAAAAAATAAAAAGAAAATAAAACATAAAAAAGACGATAAACAGCGAACAACCAAAGCAGAAAAAATGGACAAAATACTTTCATTAAGCACAGAAAAAACTAACTACACTCCAGAAGTTATAAAAACCAATTTTAACCTAACAAAAAAGTTTTTAAAAAAATTAAAAGTAAAAATCAAACAAAATACATAAAAAAGAGATGATAAACATAGCGAACAACCAAAGCAGAAAAAATGGACAAAATACCTTCAGTAAACACACAAAAAACGGACAACACTACAGAATTTGTACAACCCAACCTGATACAAACCTGATAAAAAAAGCTTAAAAAAATTAAAATAAACGTAAAAATCAAA
The DNA here is from genome assembly GCF_000648675.2 of Cimex lectularius. Lineage (NCBI taxonomy): Eukaryota > Metazoa > Arthropoda > Insecta > Hemiptera > Cimicidae > Cimex > Cimex lectularius. The sequence continues at coordinate 1,123,276 of NW_019392660.1, read as the reverse complement.
CAAAATACATAAAAAAGGACGATAAACATAGCAAACAATCAAAGCAGAAAAAATGGACAAAACATCTTCACTAAACACAGAAAAAAAAAAACTAACAACACCACAGAATTTATAAAAACCAATTTTACCCTAACAACAAAGTTAAAAACAAATTAAATGTAAAAATCAAACAAAATACATTTAAAAACAAATGATAAAGATCGCGAACAAGCAAAGCAGACAAATTGGACAAAATACTTTCAGTAAGGACAGAAAGAAACCTAATAAAAAAGTTTAAAAAAATTAAATGTAAAACAATATATATGCAAGAGGTGATAAACGTAGCGAACAACCACAGCAGAAAAAATGGGCAAAATACCCTCAGTAAACACTGACAGAAAAGAACAACACCACCCCTTGGGTTATACACCCAACTTTAACCTAATAGAAAAACTTTAAAAAAATTAAAAGTAAAAATAAAAAAATACATACAAAAGGGACAATACACAAACCGAACAACCAAAGCAGAAAAAAATGGACAAAATACCTTCACTAAACCCAGAAAAAACTAACAACACCACAGAATTTATAAAAACCAATTTTTTACCTTAACAAAAAAGTTTAAAAAAAATTAAATGTAAAAATCAAACAAAATACATAAAAAATGATAAACATAGCGAACAACCAATGCAGAAAAAATGGGCAAAATACCTTCAGTAAAAACAGAAAAAAAAAAACGGACAACACTACCCAAGTTCTAAAAACGAATTTTTACCCAACAAAAAGATTTTAAAAAATTTAATGTAAAAATCAAACAAAATACATTAAAAAAAGAGATGATAAACATAGCGAACAACCAAAACAGAAAAACTGAATAAAACACCTTCAGTAAACACACACAAAAAAAAGTCAACACTACAGAATTTCCCCCAACCCAACTTTAATTTAAAAAATGCAAAAATGAAAGAAAAAAATCAACATAATTTTTCTGCTTTGGTTATTCACTATGAAAGAAATTATCGGTTTTCACTATTAAAGAACCCAACTTTAACCTAATAAAAAAAGCTAATAAAAAAATTGGACAAAATACCTTCAGTAAACACAGACATAAACGAACAACACTACAGAAGTTATAAAAGCCATCTTTAACTTAATAAAAAAGTCCCAAAAAAAATTAAACTTGGAAATCAAACAAAATAGGAAATATAGCGAACAAGCGAAGCAGAAAAATTGGACAACACTACAGAAGTTATTTATACCTACTTTAATCTGTATCTGATGAGCCCATCAACTTGTGAAAAAAATGTGAGTGTTGGCATTTTTGTTTGTGTACATAAGCTGCAATTTTTTATTGATTTCTGATATTTATGATATCAGTGATTTTTTGTTTTCTTAGCTTAGTTATAATGAACGAAAAATCGGACTCCTATAAATTCAAATTAATTGGATTTTCCATTGAATTTTCATTCTTTCTCTGCAGAAGTTTCATTGTTCTGAAATGACTGAGTCGCTTTTTGTATTGATAAATGATACTGAAAGTCGAGTAATTTACAACAGGCGGATCTGAAATATTGAAATATCATTTAATACTTCTTTCTCTTTTCAAATTAACCTTTTCACGATTACCATGAGTGAAATCGGCTTGCGAATCGATTATTGCCTTAATTTGTCGCAGTCCTTTAACATGTCCAGTTAAAAAAAAAAAAAAAAAACTCCATTTATTTCGAGGTGGGATAAGTGAAGCAAGCACATTTTGATCAAATTTCTATATCCGGTCTTTTGTCTAAAGAATAAAATTTAATTTAAACTTCCATTACATTTAACCCGGTACTTGAATGAATTTATGCTGATTGTGTTCGAACTTTTGAAGGTACAGCCGTAAGACAACAGGGAGTGAAACTGGGCCAGAAAAAAATGGTGAAACAGTCGTATTAGGCTGACTACAAAGCCGCAAAATAAGAGAAAATAGGAACAGAAAAAAACACTGTTATTATAGAAAGACATGAGTATTTTTGATTGATATCACTTGTAATTTTCACTTTTAATATGAGCTTCCGCGAAATAAAGTGAAATGGTAAATTCCGAATAGGGACATCGTTACTTTAAATCTAATATTTGCAGGGCAAAATAAAATTTATTTCTCATTCACTTTTGCAGCTGAGAGTCTGTGAATGACTGAAAGTGTAAGCATGTTAATTTTTCAGTGAGAGGGAATCTGTTTAGACCAAATGAACGTGCGAATAAGTGTGTGTCTGTGGATGACTGAGAGTGTGGTGTGTTAATGCATGAATGAGTGTGAATGTGATAAGTCTAACAGAAGATGTGAATAAGTGTGTGTCGGAGAATGATGAAAGTGTGAGTGGGGTAATGCGTGAGTGAAAGTGAATGCGGGTAAGAGTAAGCGAATTTGTGAATAGGTTGTGTCTGTGAATGACTGAAAGTGTGAGTGTGTTAATGTATCGGTGAGATTGAATAGGACTATGAGCAAGTCAATTTGTGAAAAAGTGTTTGTCTGTAAATTTCTGAGAGTATGAGTGTGTTAATGTATCGGTGAGAGTGAATGGGACTATGAGCAAGACAATTTGTGAAAAAGTGTTTGTCTGTGAATGACTGAAAGTGTGAGTGTGTTAATGTATTGGTGAGAGTGAATGGGACTATGATCAAGTCAATTTGTGAAAAAGTGTTTGTCTGTAAATTTCTGAGAGTGTGAGTGTGTTAATGTGTAAGTGAGAGTAAGTCAATTTGCGGATAGGTTGGGTCTGTGAATGGCTGAGAGCGTGGTGTGTTAATGCATGAATGAGTGTGAATGCGAGTATGATATGTGAGTAGGTGTATGTTTGTGAATGACTGAAAGTATGAGTGTGTTAATGCGTGAGTGAGAGTGAATGCAAGTATGAGGAAGTCGATTTGTGAATAGGTGTATGTCTGTGAATGACTGAGAATGTGAGTGTGTTAAAGCGTGAGTTAGTGTAAGTATGAGTAAGTCAATTTGTGAATAAATGCGGGTTGTTAGACAACTAAGAGTGTGTGTTAATGCGTGAGTGAGAGTGAATGCAAGAGTAAAGCAATTTGTGAATATGTGTGTCTGAAAATTTCAGAGAGTGTGAATGCGTGCAAAAGTTGTTTGGAAACTTTGTTCCTTTTTAAATAGAAAATTCACTTTCTTTTTACAAAAGCCGGTTATCGCTGCGTTCAAATTGCTTAAACGCGTTGTAAAGGATAGTTCTCAAATCCTCAACTCAGATCAAAAGCTAGTTTTCTGTCAAGGGCTCTTTTACCACTTTCAAATTTTTTCAACATACACATTTGGGTGTCTTCTTCGACTCTCGACTTTCGTTTTCAACACTCGCCGGACCGGAACTCCAAATGTCAGCGCCACCATATATCGAACCCGGTATAAAAAGAAACAGAAAGGTGTCAATAATATCAAGCAAGTAATTTTAAAATTAGTTTGTTCTTTAAAAAGATATGTAATTTGAAGAATAAACTGGTATAGAAAGTTTTCATTTCTAAGTCTGAAGCTTCGAGTTCACTTCGATTTGATCAATTTGAAGAATAAAATTTCACCGGAGTGTTAGGTTTTATTTCACAGTAAGGAAGTAGCCTAGTGATTAATAGACTCAACTTGGACGGACCTTTTCTCTTACTCTCATCAACTCAGAGGAAATACTTTCCATTGTGTTCGAGCAAAAGTCAGTTTTAATGACGGGAATGAGAGGAAATAAAAAGTGTCGACCACCTGAAGAGTCTTTTACTTTCTGCAGAGCGTACTGTTGATTGATTGTTCATTTTTTAAACGTAGATTCTTTTGAAATGAACTTTTCTAATTATGTTTAGCACTGCTCATAATTTCTGGCTCAAAAGAGTTTTAGCTCTCATTTTAAGTATAATAAAGAAATTGATGGACATACCCAAAGTGGTGACTTCTTTATTTAAGAAAAATTCCACGAATATATAATGAAATTGATCCTGACTTATTGATCAAAAACTGTTTGTCCTTATTTGAAACTGTATCATGTATATAAAACGTAATGTGTTTTATTTTTGTGGGTAATATTCTTGTTTTATTTTTCTCCAAGGATACCAAGGATATTTTGCTTATTGCTCCTGATTTTTTTCAAATAGTGTTTTTCCCCCGATCCAATTGGAGTATATTCGAAATATATCCGTTCTGTCTATCTAGGAATGTGCCAATGTGAAACTTACATGCGTAAAAGTGAAACGGACATGTGAAATGTTCCGCACCCTTAAGCATGCCTTGTGCAGGAAGCCAGCCGGGGCTCCTCCTTTGAAATCTAAATGAACCAAAAATCCAATTCCGTTGCAATAGAAGAAAATATTGGACTACAATATACACCAAAGTTCCCAGCAAAAAACTAAACTACGAAGATTTTTTTGAAAAACTGTGAAGCTATCCAACCAACATAAAGCTACATTGGGTGACCAAAATTTATACTTTAATAATAAATAAACATTATGTTAAGATCTTGGTCGAGATGAAAAAGTTAGTGTCACGAGCAGGATTCGAACCCACGCTCGTGACACTAACTTTTTCATCTCAACCAAGACCTTACATAAAAACAATAATTAATTGAAATAATTAATTTGGTCAATTAGACCACTAAGCATAATGGATTATATTAAGATTTGTTTCAATTCTGAACAGATCTATTTCCATGGGTACGAATTTTCTCGCCTGTTTACTTTTCACTCATACACCTTTCGGCTGGATCTTTGTAAATAACTGTCGCTTTTTTTCATGAAATTTGTTTTTTAATGTTATAGCCTATAAACCTTTGGACAATTTACAACCTGGAGTGTTCAAATTTATAAAAAATCCCTTAAATTTAGTGGTCTGATTGACCAAATTACTTCTTTCAATTAATTAATCTTTTGAAGTCACGATAGCTCAAGTGGTTAGAGCAGCGGCGTATTGAGCCGAAGTTCGTGGGTTCGAATCCCGCTCGTGACAATGACTTTTTCATTTCAACCAAAACTTTACATAAAAAGATTAATTACGTCTCCAATCATTTTAGTCCTTATTGTTACTGTTAGAAAAAAAAATCCCACATCACACCAACTTCATTGGTGTCTTTCTGGCGATGTTTTGCGCTGACTGATTGAAATAATAAAAAACAGGCAAACATTTTAAAAATCTGTAATGAAATTTTCAAAAAATTGACCATGATCGAATATAGATGATTTGACATCTTCAGACCTAATGATGATAATCATAACAGTCAAAATTGATAGTATTAATTATTTGAATTAATTATACTTTTCATCTCAACCAAAATCTTAGATAAAAAGTATAATTAATTAAAGTGATTTAAATCTTATTATTGGTCAACTATTAATCTTTGAAGTATATTGCCTGCTAATTTTCAAATATTTTTATATAATTTTTTTTATTTAAAAAATGTTAAATAGTTTAAAATGAAAAAACGTAGTACGTACTTTCATTGTGAACAGCACTCTCTAATTCCTTGCACTAACTGAGGGTTCAAAAGTGATAGCAACTTTCTTATAACGCAGGGGTCCCCACTTGGTGTAAGTCCACCCCCCAGTTCCGGCGTGTTACGAAATTTCATATTCTCCTTCGGTGCCCCATACGACACGGAGGAAGCATCTTGGCAGTTTTGATTGGAGGCACCATTCGGTTCCCGATTCGACGCCCTGGATGTCGTTGGGAAATAAAACGACGGGAAGGACGTTTAAGATCTCACGCGCACGTCAAGTCTGACATAGACATGACTGATAACGTTGGTAAACGACGTTTTAGCAATAGTTTCATATAAAAAGCGAGAAATTTCTACCCATTTATGATTAACAAATCAAAGAAAACAGGAATAACACAATTTTGTCGTGAAATCGAAACAAAGATCAACAGCAACCATCTTCAAAAGGTGCCATAGACAGTTTGAACAATTTCAATCACAAAACAGATTCTAATTATCTATACCAACCTTACCTGACAGATTTTTTTATATTAGATTTTATTTATTTGTAATAAATTTACCTAGAACAAATTCCTTTAAGTTTCAGGGGAAGTGGCAGGGCACTGTTACATCCCTTTACAATAAATGATCTAGGGGGCGTCGGTGGCCGTTACGGTTTAGTCGTTGACACGGCGCTCATCACTGTAAGGTAAAGGTCCCGGGTTCGAATCCAGCGGCCCTGCATTCGAACACGACATCTTACAAATGGGCCTTTTTTCAAAAACACCGGCACCCCCTCCAAAAAAATTGATCTATTTGATCCCTAGTCTAAATATAGAGGTTTTAACAATATTGTGCTCGCGGAAAATTAAAAAAACAACACAAAAATAGGAAATAAGCAAAATGAAATCAGGTACATATTGAATTGAGTAACTTTAGTGATGTCACAGGAGTAAATGATAAGTGCAAATGTAATAACTACATAAAAATAATAAAATATAACAACTTGGCATAATAAATAGTATAATCAATTTAAGTTTAATCAACGTAAACAAATGAATAAATAAAAAACAAATTAAATAAATTAAAAGATTAATAATCAAACAAATATGCAACGTATGTAAATTTATATACACGTTGGTATATATAATTTACAAGTTCATCAGAATTCGTGGTCCGATTGACCGAATAACGTTTTTCAATTAATTAATCTTTAAGTAAGATATTGGTTGAGATAAAAAAGTCAGTGTCACGAGCGAAATTCGTACCTTTACTTATAAGACTTACATTTGTACCAAAATTCACTAGTTTTCGTGGTCCGCTTGAGCAATTAATACTTTTCAATTAATTAAGGTTTTTAGTTGAGATAAAAAAGTCAGTGTCACGAGCGGGATTCGAACCCACGATTTTCGGCTAGACACGCCGCTGGTCTACCCAGACAGACACTGACTTTTTATCAACACTCAAACTCATTAAGAAAGTACACTTTGGCATTTCAAGCATAAATACATGCCATCAATGTTGTGCCTTAAAAAATCTTAGTTACAAGTGCAAAAATATCGTAATAAGATCGGATAGCCAAGCTATTAAAGCGTTAACGTGTAAAAAAAATCACATCAAAACTAGTCAGTTAATGCAACCAAATTCTCGAAAACTTGATGGTTGACAAGAACAAGGGAATTTTGGTTAACGAAAAAGCAAATACATTGGCTAGAGAAGGACCTGCCAGTCTGTATATAGCCCTGATGATATTATTGGAATATCAAACATGGAATCCTCCAACTCAGAATGGATCCAAAGAAGACAAAAGGAGAAGTGGATAAAGTCAAGAGGTGCTCGATACACAAATCTTATATTAAAACAACATTCACCAAGAGTGGGCTAAACTCAGATGAGTAATAGTATATACTGGTCACTAGCATCTGACAAAATATCGACATAACATCCATATGCAATGATGATCCCAATTGCCGATTATGCAGTCAGGAGGCTGGAGGCTACGGTGGAGAAAATAATCAAAATTATTTTTAAAAAATCAAAATTAAAACAAAAACTTGGGCCATAGAAAAACACTGCTTGCTAGGAAGCTATAGTGGAAAAAATAATCAAAATTAGTCAGTGATTGCACAGGAAATCTCCAAAACCTAGGAAAATCTGATATCTTCGGTACCAGGGCACAAAAATACCCGTACTATATACAATGTAACAACCCTGTTTCCACCAACACTTAATTTTTAAAAAAGACCTCATTAATTAGACATACGTTCTAGGAACGTAAACAATTTAAATAAATAAAAACATAAATTGGAGTCAATTGAGAATGGAGAACTTTGCAATACGGCGACAAAATCCAAAAACAAACTGGGTTCTCGAGGAAAACAAGAACCCTTGGGTTTTTGTTGTCAGTTCACTTGGGGAGCATAGCGTGTCATGGAAGCTGTCAAAACCCCAGCAGCGTGAGCGCATCCTATGCTCACATTGCTAGGCGCCCATATTCAAATTTGACCACTTTGTTTCAAACATTTATATGATATAATAACATCTTTTATCATTTAAAAAAAATCTTAAATACTTTTCTTTATTGGACGACTAGCATTGATTCGTCATTTTTTGGATTTCTGATATACTACGTATAAAGAGAAAAGATAAGGAATTTTGGGGTAACGAAAAAGCATGCGCTCTGGCAAAAAGGAAGATCTGCATATACGCCTTTTATCTATTCTTGGGATAACTAAAACAATCTCAGAATAGACCCAAAAAAAGACAAAAAGAGAAGTGCACTTTAAAGGTGCTAGGCTTATGTTAAAAGAAGTTTCAACAATGAAATTGTAACAGCGACAGTCAATGTAGAAGGCTACAGTGCCTGAGGGGCACAAACTCCTCTTCTTAGGATCATCATCATCATCAAAAGCCAATTTTTTAAATACATATCTCTGACCGTTTTGATTTTTTATCGCAATACGTAAAAGAACAGATTACGTGGCAATGTTATGCTGCAGTGAACTTTTGTCATAAGAAAAAATGTACACATTAGATTTTAACAACCTACCTCTGTAGCATAATGGAGTCGACCTAATTAATTATACACGACATAAAGGAAATATAGTGAAATTTAAGTGTGACATTAAAAATGAACAATTCACCCATTTAGCTAGGGATGTAACGGACTTTTTGCAATAGGAAGGAAACCGTCGGTGTACATTTTTTCCCACTGAAACATCAATTTACTGGCAATTCACAATACACAGCACGCGCATAAACGGTTTTTCATACTTGGCGACAATTACAACCTTTTACTTGAGCGAACTTACGAAAAAAGTCATAGTTGGCTACTTCATAGTCGTAAAAGATAAATATTCCAATATTTATTTTATTATTTTTATATCTTTAATATTAGCTCGATTATTACATCCTTGCTAGTCATTATACAATTTATTTCAGATATTGGGATGCGGGGACGTTACTTCAAGTCATATTATGGCTAAATTGGAAAAAATATCTAATAATTTGTCCGTACTTTACGAACAATTCGACATAAAAGAAGAGCTAACAGATTTTAAAAAATTTGCTTTAAATTTTAAAAGGATGTTAAGGTTCGTAAAATTTCTGTCAATAATATTATACAGGTTGTTCGGCTACTCGTGTTACAAACTTTGCCAGTAGATTCTGCATTCAAAATGGAACCAAAACGTCCTAATTAACTATGGTCCCAATCTCAAAAGTTTCGGCGTTATTCCCGTTTTTCTGATTTTTTAAAATTTCACGACCTTGCTTCAAATAAACAATGATAACTCTAAAACTAAAAGGTTTTGAACAAATCCGTTGATACCACTGAAAGCTACGTTAAATTTCCAATAAGTTGTGATAAATACTAAACTTGGTGAAATATGCGTTTTAGTAGCCAGAACTTTAAAAAATATTTTTACTACTTCCAAACCTAGAGAACAGAAAATTTCAGAAAACGTACTCCATTTAATATCCTTTTTAGTGGTGTAATTACTTTTTTAACTACTTTTTTCAAAGATGAAGAAATTGATGAAGAAAATGAAAAATCCGTGGTTGACAGGTTGGATAGGTGGAAAGACTAAAAAAAATTAAAAAAAGTAGCCATAGTGTTAACAAGATATCACCTAGATACGTAAAAACGTTTTGGATATTAAAACTCTTTTATTCCGGGGAATAGTAATATAAAAATGATTCAATCAAAGTTGGAGTCGTGTTGGTAAATAAGTAAAAACTTGCAATATTTCGGTTTTGAACCCAAATTAAAATCTTTTGATAAATTCATTCAAAATTTCTTTGTGTTTTTTTTGTTTGTTTTAATCTTTCCACCTTAACAATCCGTCAATCACGGTTTTTTCCATCAGTTTCTTTTTTCATCAATTTCTTCATCTTCGAAAAAGTAATTAAAAAAGCAATTACTCTACTAAAAGGATATTTAATGGAGTACGTTTTCTAAAATTTACTGGCCTCTAGGTTTGGAAATAGTAATTTAGAATCGCCGTAGTAAGTTTTTCAACTTTGAAAAAAAAAAAAAATTTCTAAGTTCTGTCTATTAAAACGCTTATTTTCCCAACGTTTACAAGTTTACTGTTTATCACATATTATTGGAAATTTAACGGTCTTTAATCATCTTTAAAAAAATTTAATTTAAGGTTAAAAAAATAAGAAAAACCATAAGCCCTAGGAAAGGGCACTAAAGAGTTCTTCACTCTCCTTTGCTTGTACACAAAGTCCAAGTAAAAGAACCCAATTTGTCGAACTGATTACTGCTTAGCACACACCGTTCAAATTAATTCTTTGTGATGCGTTTTACGTGTTTTATGTTTTCGATCGTGAAGTCAAGCCTCATGAGGGACACGCATACAAGAACATCTGGTCTAACAACTACTTTATAGAAGAGAAGATGGTTTACAGGGACAGGTTAGAGTCTCTGCACAATAAGGGAAACACGAATTTCAGCTTTGCCTTTAGTCACTCTATCCATTACATGGGCGGCAAAAGCTTACTTTCAAGTTGGTCAAGTATTACCCCAAGGTACTTACCAGTGGGATACAACACAGACCTGCGCTTTGTCAAGAGGATAGCCTCCGTTTTTGTTGGTTTTATTTCAATCCTCCATTTGTTACAGAACCTGCCAATGCTGCTATTGTATCCACTCTCCAGGACGAAGTGTAGATGGCAATGACATCAGCATAGAAGGCCAGTCTGCAATCGTTAGGTTTTGGCATTACATTGAAAAATTATAAAAATAACAGGCCCCTTTGGGATACCAGCAGATGCGATACAATTTTAAGACAGGGTTGAGATATCAAATCCGATGAGGGGCCAACATACAAGAGCATTGATCAGACCACTACTTTCTAGAGACCACTCCTTGTTTACTGGTGACATTTTAGAGTCTCTGCCCAGTCGAGACACAAATTGTCAAGCTTTGTCTTTCCCAAGGTGCTTAACAGTAGCAGACCAAGGTATTACTCGACCCCCAAAGTTGACACCGGCCTGTGCTTAAGAGGATAGCCTCCGTTTTTGTCAGACTTATTTTAATCCTCCATTTGTTACTCTGTCTGTTAGTCTGCAGGTTTTAGGTCATGGCATTGTAATAGAAAAAAATAAGAAAAAGATCAAGTCCTATTATGGATCCCTGTTACCAGAAGATGCATCACAACTTTGAGACAGAGTTGAGTTAAGTGATTCAAAATTTTCTATTGCATTAATATGAGTGAACGATTTTAATAAAGTATGGGGGAAAGCTGTCTATCACCCTGCTTATCATTCCATCTTGCCAAACCGTGTCAAACGCCTTCTAGACGTCCATCAAAACCAAACTAGCTTTCGTTGGTCAAATGCCCCAGTTACGTCACCAGTCACCAAAGATCCTAGCTATGTGGGGCTTTGAATTGTCATGAATAAAAATAATTCAATTAGTGGGGCACAAGGAACACCTTCTGAAGCACATCTTCAATGTATAGCACAGTTCATGAAGATCATGTGCGACCTTCCATAGCCTGCCCAAACCATAACATCACCTACATACCTTTTCCGAAGTTATGAGGATACATCGCTCTACTGTTCTTCTGCAAACCTTCTCGCGGCCGTCAGAAGACCTCAAACAAACCCTTGACTCATGCGAAAACAAGATTTTAATCCAATCTTGCTCAGGATGTGATTTCTTGCGAAACTTAACCGAGCTGTTAAGTGCCTTGTCAGTTCTGGACCAGCGGCAGCTTTCTCGCTTTTTCCAGTTTCTGAAAGTCTTCGCCTTACAGTGATATAACCATTTATAATTTGTTGAAGGCGTCGCTCGATCTCAACAGCGGTATATCGATTACGGAATACATTCGAAACAATAAAATTATCATCTCTCTGAGATGTGACACGATGGCGACCTGATCCATGCCTTCTTCAGTAACCTCCAGGAGAAGAATGGAAGACCCTTCGGACAATTCTTCTGAAAATGTTAAGCACCCTGGCGCTTCTTCTTCCATCTTCCAACAATGCTATGATCCTAACCGAATTTGTATCACTTAAAACCATCACTCAAACCAATTTGAAACTTTAAAAAAATCAAACCACCGGAACTAGTCAAAGCTTTCCGATCTTCAAAAATCCAGTTGACAAAAAACCATACCAAAAAAAACTCCAGTATGACCTTATAACCTCTGAAATCCTTCGATCCTCCTAAAAACGTTTCTAGCATATATAATGCTGTCCTAAGAACTACAAGCTTTCCTTTACAACGGAAGTTTTTCATTATAAAAATGATCCCAAAACCTACCCCATTTACCTCAATCCTTCACCCGATAAGCTTCCTACCTATTCTCGTAAAAATCAGAAGAACAAAACATCCTATCTCATAATGAGGGGTGCTTTCTTTGTCCCACTGAATTATCTCCTTTCGGGTCAGTCAGGGAACATCTTTCTCTACTATCCTGTTAAAGCTGGACTCTCACAGGGTAGCATCTTTGGTCCCTTCCTGTTTACAACGTACACCGGTACCCTACTTCAAATAAAGGTTATTTCCTTTAACATCACCTCTACAGGCTCATCCAATCGAGACAGAACCTTGGCTGAAAAAGTGGTAGATAAAAATAAATGTAGGTAAAAGCCAATCCATGACGTTTTCCCTCCGACGTAGAATAAATACCACCACTATACCTACATCACTCTCCTTATACCACGTCCACTACCTCGTGCTGTATATCGATAAAAGACGACTTGGAATAAACAAGACTAAAAAGGCACTGACTAGACAAAACACTCTCACGACTTTTAGACAAACGATCAAAACTGACGCTTCAACAAACTATTTATATGAGAGACGATAAACCCTTTTGGACATATGACATTGAACTATGGGGTTCAACCAAACATTCCAACTACAATCGAGATTTCCCCAACCAAAATCTTCCGGAAAATAGTAAATGCTTCTACGTATCTAATCAAACAATCCACAAGGAAACATACTGACCAAAACCCCGTTCACTACATAATTACAATATCTATTGGTCGATTCTATCAAGAATTTTTTCAAGAACCAATTATCTTTCTACAGAACCACTGGAAAATCCTTAATACCTAAGGATAAGATATTAACCTAGTAATATCTCGAGGTTAAAAAGAACCGTATTTTTACGGTCAATGTCCCCGTTACGGAATTCAAGACCCGACGTAGTCGTAATAGTATTAAAGATGTAGTTTGTAATTCGACAACTCTCACCCACGGACTTTCTCCCAGGGTCAAGGTGAAGTCCTCAGTGCAAACAATCCATTATCCGCCTTGACAAAAGCGCACATCATAACTAAACTATGCTTTTTAAAAGACGATCATTTCAACACCGAAAAAACAATACATGAAACATTAATTTGTCTTCAATATATAATTGTAAGTACGTTATAAAAAATTACGTAAAAAATTTTCTGGAAGAAATTGTCAGTGGACTTAACATTTGCAAAACAAAATGTACACGTTTATAAGATAGTTTGAGATGAATGTGGAAGTGATTGTTGTGAGCGACAGTGCATTATTAAATTAACTTAAACAGAAATTAATTAATTTAGTTTTAAATAAGTAGCTTCTAGTCTAGACTTTTGTACTACCATAAAGGTTTTCTAAGGCAATTGAATTCATAAAGTTACAGAAAATGGTTCACAATTTACTGCCACTCATCGTGCTCTTTTGTCTGGAGGCCAGGGAAAAAGCATAACCCCTCTCGCGTCTTCCGTATGGCATAATCCAGAAATGGTCGATCCTATAAAAATTTTCCTTTCATTAAAAGTGCCATAAAATAAGCTCTAGAATTCAATTGTTCAATAAAAATATGTTATTCTCATTTAAAATAACAAATTTAGTGTCATATCCCAGAACTAAGAATAAGAAAAATTAAGAATAAAATAAGAAAGTAATGTTAAATCTGTTACCACCACGCGATTCCTAACCAAAATTAAATTTGGGTTTCTATAAGATCTTTTTTGCTAAAGTCAATCGTTTCCGAATTAAATGGGTGTATCAACTTCTATAATCCACCCATTTAATTCGGAAACGATTAACTTTAGCAAAAAAGATCTTATACAAACCTCAATTTAATTTTGGTTAGAAATCGCGTGTGGTAACAGATTTAACATGACTTTCTTATTTTATTCTTAATTCTTCTTATTCTTATTTCTGGGAAATGACACTAACTTAGTTATTTTAAATTATATGTATGTTCCTTTTATAAAGAATACAAATCACGAGGTTAAAAACACTTTATGAAATAGATAAACAAAATGTATAAAATAACAAGAACAAAACAACAATAAACAATAAAATATCTTGATATGTTTTATATAATAATGTCTAATATTTTATATAAGAGGTTAATTAAATTTTATATAATATGACTATATTTATTCCAAAACCATCTGTAAAACTATTGCCTTCCATTTATTTTTAAATGAAAAAAACAAATTAATATTTGGACATATTTTATTTTCTTCTGTCATTATTCCATTTATAAGTGAATAAAATATGTAATTTGTTTTACAAAAGGGTACACTAAACATGGATGAATGCCTGGTAGCATGTATTCCCCACAATGAAAGTGAGTCCAGTAAAATCAGTTACCCGTTGATTATATTATAAAGAAATAATAGATTGAAAAAAAAACCTTCTGTCAGCTAGTGCGGGAAGAATGTAAAGAGAAAAATACAGTTCTGAGGGTGAATGGAGAGAAAATTGAAAATAAAGGATATGTATGAAGGGTGGGCGACCAAGACCCGAGGGGTTAAATGCCTGGGTAGACTCGTACCCCGTGAAAATAAAGGATTCTAATAAATTTATTTTGAACTTTATCTAAAAAATTCAGAATGAGAAGAAAAGTATGGATTCCATACAACAGTAGAAAATTCAAGAATAAAACAAAAACTATGAATATTACGAGCGTGTCTTATAACAAAACCCAGAATTTTGAAAGCTTTTTTATTAACACTAATAATATACACTTTAAATTACAACTTATTATCAAACAAGATACCCAAGTTACTCTTATTCTTGAGAGAATACGTAGAATGGTGTTGAAATTCTAATTATTAAATTAAAGAAAATTACTGAGAATTTAGCTATGATTAAATTTAAATGGTTAATTTGACACCATAAACTAAGTTTAAGAGAAGAGAGTCGTGTTGATTTTAAAGAGAGGAAAATAAAATATATAGAGAGAGGAAAAGGATCTCTTTCTAGGTTAAAACACAACAAAGTATTTTATGCTATATCTGCTATGTTTCACTGTTAAAAAGACAATTAGGGTCTGGTATCTGTAGTATACTGGTATAGTCAGTGATTGCATCCGAAATCCCCAAAGCCTAGGTACCAGGAACAAAAATACTAGTCCTAGATGCAATACTGTTGTAACTGAACTGAACTCAGTCCGCGTGAACACTGAAACATTGAAAAAAGAAAACAAGAAAAAAGCAAGAAGAGTGTAAATCATGATTTTTTTGTTTTATTTTATTTTGTTGTTTATTTGAAACTATATATATTTTACTTGTCATATTAATTACAACTTACTATTTTAAGGTAAACAAATTAAACAAGATCAAAAGTAAATAATTAATAAAATACATTGATAAGGTGAATTGTTAATTAAATTTTAGAAATATAACTAAATTATTTTCTGGTGTTTTGGAGAATTTTGTTTCTAACCATCATAATTTTTATTAAACACCAATTTCTGATCTCGTTTAATTGGGTTTACAGTTTTTTTTTTTTTTTCTAACAATTTGTAATCAACAAAGATCGTATAAAAGCAAGAAAGGAAAAAACATGTGACACCGAAATAATAGCATGTCATAGGAGCAATAAAAAAAAAAAAAAAAAAAAGCCTCATTTATTAGACATAGGGACCAGGAGTGTAGTCAATTTAAATAAATAAAAGCATGAATCAGAGTCAAGGGAGAGAGAACAAAAAACAAAAACAAACTGGGTTCTCGAGGAAAACAAGAACCCTTGGGTTTTTGTTGTCAGTTCACTTCGGGAGCATAGCTTGTCATGAAAGCTGTCAAAACCCCAGAGGAGCATTAGCGCATCCGCACAGATAGTTTATGTTAAAATTATAAATTCCCATTCTTAAAATAAAACATCAAATTTTTTTTCAGAAAATCTGTTTATTATAAAAATTTTCATGTTTAGTTTCTCACATAAGTTTTATGTTTAGGTTCTCAAATTGTAAGAGAAAATAATTACTTACTCATATATTTAAAATTATAAATAATTATTTATAATTATATGGCGGTGGCCTATTGGTTAGGACGTTCGACTTGAATTTTCATATTGGACATAAAAAAAGACAGGGGGCGTTGATGGCTGCAATGGTTAGGACGATTCATAAAAGTTATAGGTCATAGGATAGTGGATAGCACTGGTAGAATAAAGGTGATATTCCTAGTATAGCAATCTCCAAGAGATGACATGAACAGGATGTTTGAATTTAATTAAATCTTCCAAATAAACGTAAGTACTAAAATGAATTGGGAACGAGAGGAAAACACCTCCTTTAAGAATGGCACTATCTTTTGGTACACAGATGGATCTAGAACACAAGAAAGTACAGGGGTAGGAGTATTCGGTCCTGGAAGCAAATACTCAGAACCCATGGGAAAATACACCAGTATCTTCCAAGCTGAGATTCCCGAAAGAAGAGATATACTCAAATCAACTTGACTAAAAGGTACATAAACAAGAACATAGCTATCATGTCAGATAGCCAAGCAGCAATCAAAGCACTAAGCTCAAATATCATTAGTACAAATAGGTGTTGAACTACAAAACCAAATTAAACTTATTAGTATGCAGAACAAAGTCAGCCTCTGCTGGGTCCCAGGACACATGGGAATAGAAGGCAACGAGAAAGCAGACACCCTTGCAAAAAAAAGGGGCTGCTACACTGCTGACAGCACCTGAACCCTTCTGTGGCATAGGAACCCACATTATCAATGAGTACCACAGACAGAAGGACAAAAAGAAAATGAAGGAACAATGGAATTCACTCATTGGGCACAGGCAATCCAAGAATCTCCTAACAAATTTTGGAAGAAAAGAAGTTACAGAATGTGTCAAAGGAAGCAGGAATAAACTGAGAATCCTAACAGGATTCTGCAAAGAGGCAGAGGAGACACCAACACACCTACTAACAAACTGCAGTGCTACACTTGCCCCCAGGAGGAAAGGCTTTGGGATGTACAATGCGACCGCAGAAGAGATTCAACCACTGAAGCCGGGCCTACCAATAAATAGTAACAAATTATATATAAATATTAATACAATTTATATTATAAATATTAGTAATTATATCCTTGTGTATATCGCTGATTTCGTTCTATTTTAAATCTTTTATATTAATTCACAGGTCAAATCCGTTCTCAATAAATCAAATTATGGTTTAAGTATGGATTAAGAAATGTTTTACTTTTAATGACAGCATACTTTATTAATCAGTACAAAAGAAACTCCATTCATTGTTGGTGCACTGTGACAATCATTTAAAATTATAAATTACATGTACACAATGTTATAATGACATAAATAAATGAAAACTGTTTATTACTTAATATACACTATGTATTTTCAAGCTGAGGAATTATGTTTAATTGAACTTATCCAAGACCTTTCTTGTGCAGTTTTCTTTCTCCTTCCTTACCCTTATAATTCTGTTTTAAAAACTAGCAATGTCTTTTGGATCCACATATGTATCAATAAATTAAGAAACAGGCCAGATAATTTTAAAATTTTTGAACATGAATTTAAATATAATCCGTTTTATTAGTCATTTACCCAGTTTAGGAGTACTAGTTTCGATTTAAAAATTTAACTTATTGCTAAGGCACAATTTTTGGTAACCTCCCTTGACAAACACGAATTATTATCCGCACCGTTCATCAAAAATTAAAGTAAAAAATAAATAAAAATTATACAATTACAAATATTTTCAATGTCAATACAAACTCGGTGAATTTAAATGCCACAAAATATATTATTTTACAGTTTGTTTTAAAATGGCTTGACATTCAGCTCATCGTTTCAAGAATAACAATGAATTATTCAGTACTTTTAAATTCATTTTTTTTTATTCTACTACTAATTCTACTGTAAGTAGCCTTCCAAATTAACACTCTTCAGCAATTGATTTCGTAATCTGAAGGCACTTTAATCCTCTAGAGATTAGATTATTCTGAAAACTCACTCAACCAATTAAATAAAAATTAAAGTTTTCATTTGAACATTTTAATTTTTTATATAAAAATATATACGGTGTATCCGACAAGGATATGATTATTTTCTGATATGTGTCAAAAAAGGCTGAAAACCAAAGGTGAATGTGTGTAAGAGTGAGTTTAAACAATGACAAATTAATTTTTTTTTTAAATTTACCTACCGAAATTTTCTAGCCAACTTTTCTACTTAATTTTTATTTAGATCAAAAGTAAAAACCTGACGATTCTAGTTCATCTAATCTTGCCTTCTTTATTTTGTCCTATTCCTCAAATTTTCCTAACAAAATTTGTTTTTACTAATTTAAAATATACCTTTAATTGATAGAAATAGGATATTGTTTATTTTTTGATATTTTACCGAAAGAACACACGATTCTTGTATTTATGCAAAATTAAAATTTTGGATGGACTTAAAATAGTCATGGAAGACGATTTTATTGTAATAGCATTGATTAAACTTTAACTTTTAAATTATGGACAGTTAATATTTTTTTTTTTTAATAGTACGAAATAAGAATTTCTGAAAAAAAAATTAACTTTACTCCGTTTAGAATGTTGAAGAACAAATTTAAGACAGTTTACAGAAAAAGCAACAAAATAAAAATTCCCTTCATTTCTCAATCTGTGCTTAATTATTATGTATAAATATCTTAAATTTATAATTAATCATTGCTAGTTAAAATTTACCCCAAGATTAATTGAACAACAATGAAAACTACAAATTCGAACAGCCCTAATTTAGTACTATACAAAATAGTGGCATTATAATTATAATTAAGTGGCACATGTTTAAATGGGGTAATCCAGGCCTACATTCTTTCTTCAATTAAGTCACAATAAATAACTAGTATATGTGCATTTAAGTGCTCATATTGTTTTCATATATATTAACACTAGAAAAGAAAATTAAGGCAGAGAAAATTAAGAACAATTTACAACACACTGTGCTATCATTAAAATGAGCTTGAATGATACATATAAATAACCGACACTTAAAAATTGGTATAAAATTACAAAATTATATTTAAAAAAGTAATAGATATAATACTTCTTTTCACAACCGTCTATAAAATTCGAGCTTTCGGGAAGAAAAGCTTTATTTAATTTGAAGATTTCTTGTATTAAAATAATAAATTACAGTTAACATGTCAAAGGTATCGTTAATTCTGAGCAGTGCTCTCTCAGTAATCGGAACTAATATATGCAAGGGAGTATTCGGATGACTGAAAAATTCAGATTGCAGAGGGTGTTAAAAAAATGCATAAAATGTTTTAAAAAAATTGCAACACAGCACTTTATTATTGTTGCATACATAAAACAGTAAAATACCTATATATTGTCAATTTAAAAAAAAATCTATTTAACATTTTATTTATTGGTTTTTCCTGTTATTTAATCATTTTTTAGTAGTAGTATTATTATACTTAGCACAAGAAAAATGTATACTGATCTAACACTTCATTTTTTAGTAGTGGTAGGAGGTGAGTGAACCACTGAATAAAACATCACAAAAATTTGTATAATCTAAGCTGGTCTTGAGCTAACTTTCACTCACTTACTCTTTCAATTCACCCACCCACTTACTCACTACTTCTCTCTTCTTTTTCCCTCTCAAACACTATCTCTCACTTACTCACTCCCTCTCTTTTCTTTCACACTTTCTCTCTCTCTCCCCCTCTCTCATTAATTGTAAGGCCTAGTACGCACTGGGATTCTTTGAGTTGACCCTTTGAATCGCCGGAGAGTCTCAGCTGCGTGTCTAGCCTGAGTCCAGGCTGCCCCGACTCATTGTTGCGATAAATCTGGTGTGTTGCGGGCTAGCATTTTTGAACTCTTTTGAATCCCATCTGATATAGGATTCTTTGACTCAATGTTGCGCATTTGCCAGTACGGACGTGAATCAGAACAAGCACTCTTGCCTCGTTTATTTAGTTGATGTTGTAGTGTTTTCTTGAAGATTTTGACAGTGTCTTGTATAAAGGTATGTTGTGGAGTACCGAGTTGACATTACAGTTTATCAAAGACGTGCATTCCCATCGGTGTTTGTAGGATGTATCGTTTATGGACAGAAATCAGGAATTGAAAAGCCAAACATCGAACGGTTTGGCCCAAAAAACGATGAATGATGGCTTCGCACATTTCTGGAATAAAATCTGATATTGATTGTTTTGAAATCCTGAAGGTGTACTTGAGGCTTGTATACAAGTCTCCACTTGCTAGGAACCGGAGAGTGGCGGGAGAGATAGATTCCCGAAAGTGGGTATCTTTCTTGGAAATTTGACCACCGACTTTCATTAAAATGGTTTCAAAATCGGTCGGGGACATCCTCAAAAAATTTCTGAACTTTAATCGCAATGTGTCCAAAAGATTTTTCCCGTGCTGATTCCCGCCATGAAATATTTGTCGAACCTACCATCTTTTTGGGTTTTTTTTAATGCACCTCCGATTGGATTCACTACGTATAATGCAAAAAGAGCAAGGGAATTCCTTTAAGAGCTAGTACCTCTGTCATTTTTACAGGCACTGATGAATGTTAACTGAATCTTGGTCTGGACACGATTCTTTGTCGCGGAGCAGAGTCGGGGCTGCATCGCAACAATGAATCTACACAGCCCCGACTCTGCCCTGCAACATGAATGGACTCAAAGAATCCCAGTGCGTACTAGGCTTAAGAAAGATTGTGACCCAAATTTGTGATGCTTTTAAATTAAACTATATTTGTCCATTCTCTCCCCCACTTAATGTTTTTATTCTTTCCTTTAAAATTCTGAGTTCTTGAATTTTTTTGTATTTTAGATTACTAGAATGTTCAGAGTACCGAAGTTCAGATTAAGGAAAGAGCACTGTATCTGCATTTAATTAATGCAATTAGATTATAATAATAATTTTATTTATGGCCCATTCGAAAGTTCAGACGATTAGAAATAAGAACAGTTTTCCTTCTGCAACTCTGCTTCAAATCTTAGTAAAAATAAGTTAAGAAATATGGTAATAAAACAGTAAAATATCACAGATTCTACATGATAAAAAAATTGGCCTGTTAAGATGGTCCAGAGTGTGAGCTTATGTGTTTGTCCAATCTCCTGTTTCATTCAAAGCCTTATTGGTCAATTGTTCGATTTCATTTAACAACTGTTCCGTTTCCAAATCCATGCCCGCTGGGTCGCAAGGGTCCCATTCGAGCGAATCGGACGGGCTGGCTTCCCCACAGCCGGAATTCGAGGATACATCTTCCACAACCGAGTTACATTGGCTTTTGAATTTGTACGTATGGGTGAATACAGCTAAATTTGAAATTAAATTAAAAATTGAACAAAATGTTACAATATCGCTGTATATCTGTATTTACCTTCGTTTTCCCATTCTAAGTCTATTGAACTTGGAGGGGTGCCTGATGAACAACTGACTTTCCTCTTCTGAAGAGCCCGAGTGGCAAGTGTGTGCGCGTCGAGTGGAAGAAGCTGTGCACCTCTAAAGAGAAAAATCGTGACATAAATAACAAAAGCTTACTAATAATTTATTTTTGAAAAAAAATCCATACTCTAAATCCTCATTGTGAAGATTTTCCAGTAAACATTGTTCTGATTTGGTAATTAAATTTTTCTCTAATTTTCTCCTCCCCCAGCTTACCTATAATACCAAAGCATATATACATATTAAGAATCCATAAGCATAAAATACCAAGATAGCCCTTGGTTAAACATCCTATAAATTTTAATCCAAATAAGCTGTTTTGTTCATATTAAACATATAAAGTTAAAAATCGATTAGGTTCTACTTACAATTACTCAAATTAAGACAGCACTATTTTTCAAAAAATAGACCAGAAACCTCTTAACATTATTAAAGAAAACTAAAAATTAAAATAAAATGAATGAAGCAGTTTGATTATATAACAAAACAAGGCAATTTGATACAAAGCAGTTAGTTGAGGAAATGAGATGGAAGATATATGAAATAGGAAATAACCAATTATTTTGCCAAGAAAAGAATGTGCAACATGTTTTGATGCATGTTTAATACCATTGTCCATTGATATTTTTGACGCTACAGATTTTTAGTTCTTACATTTAAATTAAAACTTTTTTATATTAACATGAAAAAAACCAATAGACCCATAGTTTTAAATGAGAAAAACTTACATTTCAGTTATATAAACAAAAATGTTTTTACGCCTATTGTTTAAATTGCATCAAAATGAGATTTTCCACAAAAAATTGACTTATTTCATTGACCGACACCAATTGTACCTACACGTGTGCAACTGAACTGTTATGAGTGCAAGGGAATTATGTATACAGGAGAAAAATGAAGTGCTGTAGGCTGTGTGATGAAATCATCTGCATATTTTCTTTTCTTTTCTTTTTTTTTTATTAGAAACTTACCTTGGACAACTTATCGTAGGGATTGTTCAACGGTAAACTATATCCATGAATGCAAAGAAATAGATTTATTACATAAAATACAAGTGTTACTTCTAGTTTGTATCTAATGAATCAACTAGTCTTCTAATTTTTTTAAAGAACAATTATCTGTTTGGGGAATGGTAAAAGGTCAAACTTACTTTCCAGACATGGTCCACACATCTGAGGAATCTTCATTTTCCTAAAACAAAACAAAAATGAAATACTTTTTCTTTTTAGTATAATTAAAAACAAAAAATGTTATTTGTTGTAATTAATAAAAAAAATATATATATATTTCTGTTAATATATGCACGTCTTTGTGATAGAACCTCATAACAGATTGTTGAGGTAAATTCAAACAGCTTTTAGTTAGATACAGCTAAAAGCTTTTTGAATTTACCTAAACAATCTACAAAAATATATGAATGAATGAATAATAGTATTTATTTACATGGAATACAACAAACTCAAAATATGTTACAAAATACTTTATGGCATGGACAACAGTCCGTCAGCCGGAGTACAAAAATATATGTTAGCACTTACTGTCATCTCATCTGCATCAGCATTGACTAAGAGTTGAAGCTGAAATTTTACAAATCATTAAATTTGACGTTTTACAATTTTCAAAATAAATGCAAAAGAGAAATAAAATCATACCTCAATTGTATCCTCGTTTCGCATGTAAACGCATTTATGAAGTGTGACGTTCCTAACAACAAAAATAAACAGATCACAAAAAAATACAAACTATTGAACTGAACCGTACTCTAAATCAGTGGTTCCCAAAGTGGTCCCTACGGACCCCCAGGGGTCCCCGGTATCATCAGGGGGTCCGTGGAAAATTAAAATTGGTTTGGGGGTCTCCAAACAACATCAGGTTGGGAACCACTGCTCTAAACTGTGCAAGAGAGAAAAAGAAGTTAGAGAGAGAGAGAGAGAAAAAAGATTCGATATTTTATATACAATTGTTTTACAAACAGCCAAGTTGTATGGGTTGATATTTTAAAAATTATTAATTAATTATATAATGTATAATAATGATATATAATAATTATTAATAATATATAATACATAATTATATTTGATAATATTATTACAATTTATTAGACAAGGTAAGCAGAAAAAGCATCTTTAAAAAGTTTAATAATTTCTCTTTCTGCTCGTTTGACATTTTTAAGTTTATTATTAATTGAATAAATGTTAAAATAACACTAGATGATTATTTAGTGGAAAAGCCATCTCACACCTTTAGATTAGTCAGTTTGTTAAAAAACCGTGACAAAATGTTTAATTGCGATTGAATTTGAGTGGAAACTACACTGCAGGCAAAACACGTTTGGTAAGTCATTTATGAAGACTCCTTTTTGGTGTAATGTCTGGTTAAGTGATCCAAAATATTTTGATGCACCGGCACCATAATTAATTGGCGTCTGATTATGCTATTCAATGGAATATTTTTTCAAGTGTCACATCATACAATTCTTGGTTCTTCCAATTGCTTGTGTGGTTAAGTTAAACTAACAATTTTTGTTTTCTCACCTCTGACAATTTATCTACAACCTTGGTCCTCAGGTCTTCAACCTTGTTAATAATAACATCCGCTGTTTCTTGAAATATAGAGGCATGAGACATAGACAAATGACTCAAAAAAAAAAAAAAAAAAAAAAAAAACAATGACTAATTCTGTCTGGAGCAGACTGAAGCAGAACATTCGACTTTGCCAGTGTGGTTTCTCCCCACTTGAAACTATACTAAAATGGTATTTCTGGTTTGCTTCAAACAGCCTGGAGAAACCTCAGGATGTAATACTTACGTATAATTTGGTTGTTTCCCTATCGTACTCATAAGCTACTGCTGAAGATGGTGAAATGACTAGTGATGGTAGACAATGATTAAAGGTTAAAACATTTTTACGACTTTCCTCACCCTGACTAATATTGGTCTATTGTGTAATCTCAATCACTGTCGAGAGCTCTTTGTTAAGTTTAAGGCTTTTTATCAGATTCCAAATCTTTATTAAGAGCTCCTATGTGTATCCTTCAGATCTAGGCTATTACTCACTCAGGAGTAGGAATTTCAGCTTGACTGGAAAAAGTCAAAACACAGACAAGGTAAAACATGTTTAGTAATGTGTGGTGATTAGTGACCATTTGTCGATGATTATTCAGAAATCGTGAGATGCGGTCTGATGTGATGTAGGTTTCAGAAAAACATTTTCTTTATCGTGTCAACATTTCGATCTTTCAATTAATTACGGTTTTAGTTGAGATAAAAAAGTCAATGGCACGAACGGGATTCGAACCCACAATCCCGCTCGTGCCAATGACTTTTATCTCAACTAAAAACCTTAATTAATTGTAATATATTAATTGGTCAAGCGGACCACGAAATTAATGAATTTCAATCTTTATTGAGATCATCTTCTTCAGGGTCTGGGATTTACAAACATTGTTTAAATTTAACAAAAGCATGTAGGATGTGGAAAATAGTGAATTCATACAATGCAAATAAATATTTTTTATATTCAATCAAAGTATTTTTACTCACTCAAAGTGTTTGTCTTCTGCATAATTGTGCCATTCTTATTAATTGTGCCATAATTACGCAGAAAAAAACAACACTTTGAGTGAGTAGAAATACTTTGATTGAATATAAAAAAATATTTATTTGCATTGTATAAATTCACTTTTTTCCACATCCTACATATTTTTGTTAAATTTAAACATTTGTAAATCCCAGGCCCTGAAGATGATCTCAATAAGATCAAAACGTTGTCACGATAAAGAAAATATTTTTCTAAAACCTACGTCACACCAGACCGCATCTCACAATTTCTGAATAATCATGTTTAGTAAGTTTGTGATTAGTCCTTTTTGGTGTATGGTTTTGTCATGTGACAAAATTACTATTAATTGCAAAATTATTACATAGGTGTACCCAAAATATTTTGATGTACAGGTGCCATAATTAATTGGCGACGTGACTTCTGATGATTGTATTTAGAAGTGCCACCTTCATACCACCAAGTCGTACATTCTTCCTATTGCTTGTATAGTTAATTTATCGGATCTCCAGGCCATTTATGTGTCTTACTCCTGCTGAGTACCTTTCCTTTCAAGTACGTAAATTGATAATTTAAAAAGGAATGTCTGAACAACTCTCCTCTTGAATAAATAAGTAAATTCTTTCCCTATCGTTAATCTCTACATACCCCGTATCAATCCTTTTTTCCTACAGTACTCATCTTATCTTTAGTTATTCAACTGTACTCCTGTTCTCTACCTTTTCATTTTTTATTTTAATTATTCTACACTGACATTTTTATTGAACAAAGCATAAGGTATAATGTATGGTAAAACAAACAAAATTTACAATGAGTCATCATACCTTTTCTTGGGCCTTTTCTTAAAAAGCCCGAAGCAAGCACCCATTCCAGGGTCTTGCTATTCCAATCCAGGACAAAAGTTTGAAACATTGATGTGAAAATTTTTCTTCTGCCTTATTCCTCACTTGATTTCTACAAACAGCCTCTTTCATTAGACATAAGTGTGTACCAGGGGTGTGGACGATTTAAATAAATAAATAAAAGCATGAATTGGAGTCAAGTTAGAGGGGAGAACTTTGCTAACGATGACAAAAACCAAAAAACAAACTGGGTGCACGAGGAAAACAAGAACCCTTGGGTTTTTGTTGTCAGTTCACTTGGGGAGCATAGCTTGTCATGAAAGCTGTCAAAACCCCAGAGGAGCATTAGCGCATCCTATGCTCACATTGCTTGGCGCCCAAATTCATATTTGACCACATTAATTCAAACAATTATTTTATACACAAATATCTATTTATATATATATTTTTTAAAAAACACCTAAACTGCTTTGCTTTATTAGAAGACTAGCTATCAAAATTTGTCCTTTTTTTGGATTTCTAGTAAGTATAAAGAGAAAAGATAAGGAATTTTGTGTAACAAAAAGGCAAGCATATTACATAGCAAGAGGAGGATCTGCAGGACTATAGACCCTGAAACTATTCTTGGGATAACAAAAGCAACATAAAATCCATACCATCTCAGAATGGAGAAGGTCAACTCTAGCAGTGCTAGACCCAGTTTATGTTAAAACTACTCTCCCCAAATTGACAGTTATGGAAATTAAAGAGTCAATTATTGACGTCCAGAATAAATACAAGAATGTAAGCGCAAAAGTGAGGTACTTGGAAAGGGATAATAGAAAGCAAAATTTAATAATTTTTGGAGTGCAGAATGAATTCATTGATTATTGGGAACAAGGAGCCTTTGTTCGTGACTTTGTAAATAAAAAGCTGGAGTTAAACCTAACACTCTCCGATTATGACTTTGTGAGAAGAATTGGTAAGAGCGAGAAGGACAAAGCCAGGCCAGTTTTAATTGAACTCACACAATTCCGCACTAAATTACTTATTGTAAAAAATAGTTCCAAGTTAAAAGGAACGAATATTTTGATAGGTGAAGACTTCCCAAAAGAAGTAGCTGAAACACGCAGAACAGCCGGCATTAATCGCGAAGAGAAGGAAAATTTGCAATTTTAAAGTATAAGTTGATAATTAGAGAGTCCTCCACTAAAAATGGCAATAAAACGTTCGATCAGCTTAAAAAAATACCATTAATAATTCACCCCATCTGAAAATGAATTAAACACAAAAATCATTAAGGAACATAAAAGAACCAAACCAGATGTTACATGGAATCAAAAAATTGAACTAATGTCCAAGCCGCCTAGTATTTCAGGGGACAGTGCTGGGGATGCCAGAGAAAACACAAACACAGCAGGGAAAAATACATCTAAAAAGAAATAGCAATCATCAGTTGACACGGATTTGGATATATCGGCATACAGCATTCATGGCTTGAAGAATAAAAAAAAAGTAAGAATTTTTTTAACTACCTCAAGAACTTCGACATTATTTTCCTCTTTGAGACCTTCATAGATGCTAAGGATTAAGAGGACTATTCATCAACCTTTCAAGATTTCCAGCTATTATGGATCCCAGCAACAAAAGAGGTGAAATTTGGGAGAGCATCGGAAGGCTGTCTATATGGCATTAATATAAGAAGTGTGGCAGTAAGGTATATTTCTTTTTGTAAAATTAAAAACATAGATATGTTAAATGTTAAAACAAATAAGTATGTACATTTATCTAGTGGAACATGCATTTCAACAGACTGTTTAATTTAGTATCAGATAGTAATGATTTAAACATTGTTATGATTGGAGATTTTAATGCTAGAATCGGTACTTGGCAGCAAATCCCAGAAAAATACTTCACTAGTAATGATAAATTGATTAACTCGAGTAGAAATTCCAAAGATGTAACGGTAAATGTAAAAGGAAAAAAGATATTGGAAATACTTGATAATTTTGGTTATGTAATATTAAATGACAGAATGGATGGCAAGATTTTTCCTTATTATTATTATAGATTACTTTTACTTTTATTATTTCCATTTACTTTAGTTTAGTTTATTTTATTATTGAGTTATATGCATTATAGGTAATCATAAATAAGAGATGTATATATTTGCAATAATTTTTCAGCTATTATTATATAATTATGTTGTATTATTACATTACTGAAATTTTTGAAGAAAGTGTATATTCCTTTTGTAAATACTAATTATAATTACTTGTAAATACTAATTATAATTACTTGTAAATACTAAAAAGAGAGATTTTAGTTATATAAGTTTATCTGCTAGACTCCCTCAGACAGTTTTAAACCATAAGGAACGTCTTTCTTGCTCTGCAACATATACTGCCGATTTGTAAACTTTGTATTATATTAAGAAATAAAGACATATAGTAGTAGTACTCTCCCCAAGGCAAACTCACTACTACAGAGATGGCTAAATTCAGAGGAGTACCTACAACTATATACCGGTCACTGGCAACTGAGAAAACATCTCATTATTGTAGGTAATGCAATGAGGAGGAATCAGCCACACATGGCTTCTTCGAATGTGAATGGAGACTTAACTCAGGATATAAAGAAAACCCAAGGAAGTTAGCAGCAATGACTTAGCCCTTCTTAAGAGAAGGATTGAATCGATTGCACTAAAGAACTAGAAAAGTACAATAAGTCGGAAGGCTGCAGGGTCATCATCATTGAATAATATAGATGTCTAGTTCCATAAAATGGACCTGACTCGTAGAAGAATCATTCTCACACAACTAAGAATAGGCCATGCATGTACATCTAACTGAAAAGTGCAAACGCCACCATTCCTGTTATTAATTTTCAATTTTTCCTTCATTTATCTGTCCTAAATTTTCAAACCATTTCAAAATGTATATCATTCAAATCTATTTGTTGAGGTATTTTTTCCTATACAATTATTTCACTAGGTAATCCAATTCAGTGTGTTCATAAAGACACAATAATCATATTTTTTTCCAGGATATGGACTAACACAAGTCAAGGCTAGTTTGACAATAAATTTGAGCAGATATGAATATAATTTTACTATTTTGTTTTTCAAAAGATATAAACGCCAAGTAACAGATAAGCTTTACATTTTTATTATTAAATGACCTTCAAACACAATGTGTCATTTAGAAGCTTTATATTTGTAAGTGGAGTTTTCACACAAATAAAATTTCTCAGGGACATTAAGAAGTAATACAAAGCAAATTACGTGTAAACAAATCTCAAGAACCAAATTAGAAAGAAAACAATTCCCTCTATATTAAAAAACACAAGTTCATGGATATTTATCAACTCTTTTACCTACCAATTTTTGAAAAGACAAATATTAAATAGTTTTAACTGCAACAGCAGAGATCATATAAACTCTTAGGGTGCCGGTGTTTTTGAAAAAAAGCCCATTTGTCCGTCGGGTTCAAACCATACAGTGATGAACGCCAACGATCAACGCCTAAACCGTTGTTGCCACTGATGCCTCTGCTATTAAATTGTTTTATATTTATTATATAATATTAATATATTTTTTATAGTTTTAATAATTAAATTTAAAAATGTCATAATAAAATAAATACATTTTTCCTTGCATTTTTCAATACTATAAATACTTATTTCAAATCTGTGTAAGTAAAAAAATTGGATTAACATTAGTTTAATGGATGGAACATAATCATACAACAATAATGAAAAAAATATTCACAAACTAAAAAAATATTCACAAACTAAAACAAATAAATCACAAGTAAAGCTGCTTTAACAAAGCTGAATTGATTTTATATTATGTAAATCGAATGAAATATTTGCAGAAAATTTTCATATCAAAGCGTTCAAGTCTTTTACCTTTTGACCAGATTATTTAACCAAATAAACACTTCAAAGAATAGCCAAAGATAACAAATAAAAAAAAAATCCAAGCCCAATGTTAATTACTCGCCCTATTGAGAAATATTACAAAATAATATAAATAAATTTTATTAAACATTATTTTGAAATGAATGTACTTAAAAATTTTAAGATGAGATACCATGTTGATTTTCAATAACAGTGAGCAAAAGAAAGGATACTATCATTTTATGAAAAAATATCATAAAAATATCGAACTTCACTACTCCAATCATTCCAGAAATCAAAATTGGAAAAAAAAATCAAAAAGTCAGCATTTTAAAGGAAACAAATTAAACATTATTTAAAAATTATTATCAATTATATTTTACAATGATTATTACAATTTATTAGGGAATGTAAGCAGAAAAAATATTTTCAAAATTTTAATACTTTCTCTTTTGACGTTTTTAAGTTTATTATTAATTGAAAAAATGTTAAAACCACACTGGATGATTATTTAGTAGAAAAGCCATCTCACATCTTTAGAATATTGGCTTAATTTTTATTCTGTTGTCTAAACACATAAGAATTGCTAATATAAAAGGAAAGGTTTAGGCTCAAAATTAGTCAGTTTGATTAAAAAACCAAGACAAAATGTTTGATTGCGATTGAATGTGAGTAGAAACTACACTGCAGGCAAAACACATTTGGTAAGTCATTTGTGAAGACTCCTTTTCGGTGTATAGTCTGGTTAAGTGAAAAAATTACAATATTATGGGTGTACCCAAAATATTTTGGTAATAATTAATTGGCATGGCTTCTGATGGTGCTATTCAATAGAATATTATTTTTAAGTGCCACAACATACAATTCTTGTTCTTCCAATTGCTTATGTAGTTAATTTATGTAGATCATGAATTTTCCAGGATTTATTTTGTTCAATGAATCCCCTCATTTCCCTTCACTGCTTAAACATGAAGTCTACATTTTTCTTGCATCAGTATAATATTCCTGATGCTTAAAAATGTGTGAAAAATGTTAAATAAATTTTAAGAACTGATTGTTACTAGTATTATTAATTTTTAAGGGTGTTTTAACAGCTAAGGTCATTTCACACCAACTGATTGTTTAAAGAAAAATTGAATTACAATAGGTTTTGTGTATGAAATTATAATAAAGTATAATTTTTTTTGTACTTATGAATTTTTTTAGACCCTGTGTAATCCGAATACTCCCCTGTGGCAATTAGTATTTGCTTATTTTTGTTTTTAAATTCTTACCCCACCCAGGGCTGTATATAAACTAAATATATAATATATACTAAATATATAAACTATATTTAGTATAGTTAAAAATTTTTTATTTATTAAAATTATGAAAAACCTGGATTTTTAATGATATCCAGGGTTTCAAAAGTTTGGCTTGGGATGCACATGGATATGGGATATGGGCAGCCTAAATTTTTTAGGCAAATTTAGTTTTCCTATTTAGTTATCCCTAATATTTCTGGGATATTATGCCATTTTTATGCTTATTTTTGTTTTTCAATTCTTGCCACATCCAGGGCTGTATACTTTTAGTATAGTTACAATTTTTTTTATTTATTAAAATGTGGACTTTTAATGTTATCCAAGGTTTCAAAATTATTGGATATGGGCAGCCTAAATTTATCCCTGATATCGTGCCATTTTTATTCTTTATGGTTTTATTGCCAAGTTAAAAATTTTCATATTTTCCATTTGCATCACACACCTTTAGAATATTGGTTTAATTTTTATTCTCTTGCCTGAACACATAACGAAGAGTATGTAATACCCTGAAATTATCAGAGTAAAATCTGAAATAAATCTGAAAAACTGATTTTTTTTAAAGAAAAATTGAATTATGATTTTTTTTTTGTGTGCGTTTGAGTGTTTGTACATGTGTGTATACGTAAAATCTAAAAAAATTAAAAACTGATTGTTTAAAGAAAAACTGAATTGTGAAAGGTTTTGTATATTAAATAATAATAATTTTTTTTTGTATATGTGTATTTTTTACACCCTGTGTGATCCAAATACTCCCCTTGAGCAACTACTTTGGAGTAGTTCCTTTTTTTGCTTATTTTTGTTTTTCAATTCTTGCCACACCCAGGGCTATATACTTTTAGTATAGTTACAATTTTTTCTATTTATTAAAATTATGAAAAACCTGGACTTTCAACGTTATCCAACGTTTCAAAAATTTGGGATGCACATGTTTATGGGATATGGGTAGCCTAAATTTATCCCTGGTATTGTGCCATTTTTATTCTTTATGGTTTTATTGCCAAGTTAAGCTTCATTTCAGGTTTTCCATTTGCACAATGCTTATTGATTAACATACAGAATACATTTACATAACATTTGTCTTTTATCTGTGACTCAAAAATTGCAAAGGTGGAAAAGTGTGGAGGGAGTTGCCATGGCAAGAGAAGGGAGAAGAACCGTAATAAAACCTCAAAACTTTCAAACGTGCCACAGTATGACAGCCCTGGGGCACACATTCCAAATGGCAGTTTTGTGTTAATTAAATTAATTATTGCTCATTACCTCAGGGAAACCGTCCCGTGATATTGTTTTAATGTATTTTATAATTTAAATCGACTGTGGTAGTACACTTAAGTAAATTGATTTGTGATAATGTACTAGGTGGTTTAGTTCAGTTACCAGGAAAAGAAAAAACAAAAAAGATAATTTATAATTTGCCTTGATAAATAACTCATAAATTCTCTAGTTATGTCTTGTGTGATTTAAAGCATTTATAATTTTAAAAATAACAAAGAAATTTAAAAAAAGATGGCTCGTATTGCTTTTGTTGCAATTTTTCTAGCATGCTTTCAGCATCCGTTCGCTTTGCCATCCGGTCCGAATAGGAACAAGCTGGTCGTAGTGTCTTTCGATGGGTTCCGGTTTGACTTTTTGGACAGGAATATAACGCCTAATATTAACCGTGTGGTCAGCAAGTCGACGGTTGCCCAGGTGGTCATTAATGTTTTCCCGACCCAGACGTTTCCGAACCATTTTTCAATATCCACCGGCTTGTACGCTGAGAACCACGGAGTCCTCCAGAGCAAAGTGTACGATGCTGAGCGAAAGAAAGTCCTCACGTACGGATACGACTTGTGGCACTACGACGACTCCATTGTACCAATTTGGGTATGATATTTATATTGTAAATTGTATAACTTTGTTAAATTAAGTTTTTTTAATTATAAAATAATCGCCTTTTCTTTAGTATTGAACAGCCAAGAAATCCTTGACTGACTGTACTTTTTTTGTAACTTTATATAAAAAAAAATTTCCTTTAATTTATTATCAGGCTGCCCGCTTAATCTAATTTTTTACAACAGATTGGCGAGATATGCAGATAACACTTTCAATTAAAAATTCCTTCAATAAAACAATAGAGATAACTTTTTTTCTTGCCAATGTTAAAGAGATAACTACATTTGAACATAAATTAATTATTGTTATGATAATTTGTTGGATTCTTGACTACCGGTGAAGAATGAGGTAGTTTGGAAAAACACTTTTTTCATTTTTTTGCTGACGTTTCGACCTTTATTTGGACCATCTTCAGGGCATAAAGTGTGGTGCTAGTCTTGTGGCGTCATATTGGTTTTGTGCAAATGCGATATGACACCACAAGAATAGTGTCACACTTTTCGCCCTGAAGATGACCTGAATAAAGGTCGGAACGTCGGCAAAAAATGAAAAAGTTGTCTTTTATAAACTATCTCTTTTTTTGACCACTACTCATGAATCTAAGCAATTATTAAACAACCGGCCACTAAAAAAACAAACATCATTATAATAGTTTATTTTTTATTTATTTGTATAATTTTAATTTACTAATTTGCTATTAATTTAATTTTATGGTATATTGTTTCAGTTTTCAAACTCTTTTAGCAAAAAAAAAAACAAGATAAAAATAATTAATGATATATTAATTGAGAAATATTTTAGCCTGTTATCATGGGATAAATAATTAATTTACATAATTTAACGTGCATTGTTTAATTTATCTTGTGACTGGTATATTTCATGAACTTCACATTGTCTTTTTCTTTTCACTTTTTAAGCAGGTACCTATTTTCAAGCTAACAGATGAAAATTCATTTATTAATAACAAAATTACATAAAACTATACATATAAATTGCAAATGCAAAAATCATTATATACAAATTGTACGAGTATAAATTAGAGCTTTATCTCATGTGGGCTGAGAAAAAAAATGCACTACTGTTCATTATGAAGGCTACCGACAATGGAGTCATATAAGTCAGCCCTCTCACTCAATCACCCAGACATTACGTACATTATTTACAATATTTAAAGATGGGGAGACACCCTTATCAGAACAGGGGGTCCAACAAAATACTCTCATGCCTAAGCCTTTAAATCGAGTGCTATGCCTACTCACTCCCTATAAGGTGCCAAGGCCTGGCACTATTCGACAAAGTGTGACACTGATAAACTTTTCTCTATATGCAGAACACCTGCACGGGGTTTGCCTCAAAAGCAGGTGTCTGTGTCAGTCGGGTATGGCCTATCCTCATAGGTGAGATCCCTTCCTTGCAGCAAAATGCTGATTATTAAATTTAATTATTATCATTATAATAGTTTTTAAATATATGCAATTTTTTTTTGTAAATTGCAGATATTAAATGAAAAGCTTGGTGGTGTGAGTGGAGTTAGTATGTGGCCTGGGTCAGATTTTTCTTACAACAATACAAAGCCAACCCACTTCCTTCTGTACAATACTAGTACACCGTTTAAAGAAAGAGTCGATGTTGGTATATCATGGATGACAGACAAAAGAAATCCAGCCAACCTGGTTTTACTTTATTTCGAAGAGCCGGACAGACATGAACATGCGTACGGGCCTAATGCCACTCAAACCAATGCACAGATTCGACGCGTTGACGATGTTGCCGGGTACCTTATGAAAAAGTTAAAACAAAACGGCCTCGGCGACACAAATGTGATATTCCTCAGCGATCACGGGATGGAAAGTGTGGCTAAAAACAATATTATTAATTTGAATGATTTTGTGGGCTCGAATGCAAAAATGTACGGATCATCGCCAGTCCTCCAGGTCTATCCAGTTGTTGGTAGGTTTAGTTTGTTTAATTTTTTAACTCGACATTTATTTGACGGTTTTGAATTTCTTCAGGTAAAGAAGACGAAGTATTTAATGTCTTAGATAAAAAATCAAAAGAACTGAAAAACTTCAAAGTGTACAAAAGAAATGACATTCCGGATTCGTTTCACTATAAAAAATGTAGGCGAGCTCCACCAATCCTAGCTCTTGCTGAGCCAAAATACGCTTTTCAGGATTTGTACGAAAACATAAAATGGTATATAGAATATTTCAATGGTAAGCTAATTTAATTAATATAAGTAATTTTTAAATCCTATTTTTACAAAACTTAAGTTACTTTAACAAATTTCATTTGATTTTAGTGACAGGAGATGGACCATTTGGTGTGCATGGATACGATCCAGAAACAATTAAGATGCATCCCTACTTTTTAGCGATAGGTCCAATGTTCAAAGAGAATTTCAGAGCACCGAAGATTTTTACAGTGGATCTGTTTTTACTGTTCGCTCGAATCCTGAATTTAGACACATCAGGGATAAAGCAGGATGGATCGTTTGATAGGATAGAATCAATTGTTAATTCAGGGGCACTCAAGCTTCAGAATTTTGCCCTGGGTTTGTATTTTATTCCAGCTTTATCGACAATTTATAATATAATTAAATTTTAAAAGAAACACTAGCTAAAATGGTAACTGTTGCATGTTTTGATTCTTTGGTAACTTGCTTTTGAGTTTTATATGCATGGTTTTGCACATTTTAAATCGTGTGTGCTCACTCTAATAATATAGCACAGCTTTTTTTTTTTTTTTTAATTTTTTTATGTAATAAAATGTAAATAAATGTTTAATTTCAGCCTCACACTTATAGTAAGGAGAATTTCACCAAATGACGGAAACAAAACTCATTTTTTTGCTGTTGATACTTGCACTCATTATTCATTGCTTATGAGCACAAACGAAAAATCTTCGTTTTCACTAGCACTACAAGATACATCACTTTCATAATTTTTTCTGTATATTTGCACGCATGTATATAGCCTAATAACATAGTTTTGCTTTATTACAACAAAATCTGATTCTGACATGGTTGCGGTGATTGAATATTTTATCTTTTTTTCTTATTATAAATTAATTAAAAATATAATAATAAATGTTATGGTTAATTGGAAGAAAATTAACAAATAACACGAATGGATTTGTTGTAAATGTAAATATTTAATAATAGTGTTGTATATAATTTATTATGTGTATGCAGAAAATAAATTTTGCTTACTTAAATTGAGTTTCCTTTAGTTTGCATTTAGCTTTGGTCATCCTTTATTCCAATAAAATATTTTTCACAATGGTAAAGAGCAATTTTGAAAAATGTTTTAATCAGTGAGAATTTAAATGTTACTCTACGACAAACCGACTTGTTTGTATTATTTCATAGTCCAAACACAGACATTATTAAACACAGTAATGTAAAACCTGTGCTAACAGAACTTAAAAAAAAACAACCTTCAAATGAAAAAGGAGTGAACAATAAAAGGCATTTTAGGGAAAAAAATTATATTACTCTTGACAAATTTGTTTCATACTTTGACATTTACATTGTAACTTTTCTATGACGGATTATCGTGAGGAATGATATATTGTTCGCTATACAGAGGTGTCCATTTTTGGGATAAGAGTGAAAAAAAATTAGTTTTACAAAGTCACAATGGGCAGTACAAGATATCAATAGAATTTTAACTTTTCTATGACAAGAGGGTTTTTCACCGAGCATACTTTTGCATAGAAGCAAAGTTAAAATTTGAAACTTTTCCTCTGTGCCAAAGCTCATTTTGTAACAGTTTGTACATCTTGGATGTTCTAAAAAAGTAAGGGTCTCTGCAATTAAAAACGTTTTTGGGTTTAAAATCAGTATGGTGTTGTTTAAGTTTTTCCATCCAGTTGTGTACAACCTCGGTCCTTCAGTGGTTATGGCGTTCAACTCATATTTGCCACACTAGCTGCTCTATGTCTGAATCTTAGTGTTTTTTTAAAATTAAGAATAGTATGAAAAAAATAGTGTAAAATGTTTTGACTCTTTGTCGTTTAGTTTTTCTATATGACTTAACTCTACAATCTCATTCATTCTGAAGACTGCAGCCAAGTGGTTAGGGCGGTTGATTCATATTTGCCACACTAGCTACTCTAGGTCTGAATCTGAATTTTTTGGTTTGAATTTTTTTTTTTTTAATTAAGAATAGTATGAAAAAAGGAGTGTAAAATGTTTTGACTCTTCATCGTTTAGCTTTTCTATGACTTTGCTCTACAATCTCATTCATTCAGGAGACCGCAGCCAAGTGGTTAGGGTTTTTTAATTTTTTTTTTTGGTTTTTTAATTGAGAATAGTATGAAAGAAGTAAAATAGTTTGACCCCTCATCGTCAAGCTATCCTGTATGACAGGAATTACTTTACAACTTCGGTCCTTCGCTCCATTAATGGTTTTGAAAGACATCTTATATCTAAATTTATCATGCCAACCTGAAGATGCTTTAAAATCAATTTGCCCTAAATGTCTTGCAACTTCTAAGGCATTTTCTCGGATAAGCAGACTGGACAGTGGTAAGTCCGAGCATGGCAAAACCATTCACACACATCCTGGTTTATAGCCATTTTAAAAAAAAGTCTAGGTCATTTCCATGTTTGAAAAATTTGTCTAAAAGTTCCTTTTTATTCTTTAGAATTTCTTTTGTATAGAGGTTTTCCAATGGAAAACTGCAACCGTGTCTTGCATACTTAGTGTTTCACTTGTTTTAATTATATAGTTTTTTCTTTAATTATCGGACATACACAAAAAAGTACTTAAACAGTACATACAAAGTGGCATAATCTGGGAATATTTGGAAAATATTGGAAGGTGAATAAAACAGGAGAAACGGTTTTTCTCAGAAAAAAATTATTCTCTATTGGCTACTGTCCGTTTTTGGGAGAGTTTCATTCAGACAGAATATAGTCGAAAAAGCTGTCTAAGTTGTTATATTGTTATTGGGAGTTGCAACTTTATAGAAGGGTTTAATGGGAAGACGGGAAGAGATGTCCGTTAAGGGAAGTTTCACTGTATTCATTTTTATACTGAAAAGTTTCAAATACATTTAACATTTGTAATAAAATTGCTATACGACAGCGAAAAAGGAAAACATGGATTATGAAAAACAAGAAATTTATACAGTAGTAAATTGTATATTAGAAAAATTACCACTATATTTGAACTTGAGCCAAATTTCAAACCAAAAAATGCTATCGCTAGTTTTTAAGCTACCTATTATTTTAAAAAATCAATAAGAAACAACATACCTTTGGCATCCTCCTTGTTTAGAGAATAAATAAAAAATAACTATAATAATAATGTATTTTAGAACATTTGTTATTTATCAACTTTCTCCCTTTGATTAACCTAAACCAAAAATTGTGAATAATTTTATAGCTCCCTAATCTACATTTCCATGACTAATAAATTTGTCACAGTTTTAATGTGTGATAAAAATTGAAATTTATTCCACCTTAATTCTTACTTATTCAATTCTTATTTAAACAATGTTGCATTTATTATAGATATGCAAATGTCATTTTGTATATATTGTGTTATTTTTTTTGTATGCATCTATGTTACTTGTTTGTTTTATATGTAAAATTAGTTTTATTTTCTTTGCACTTGTCCCTTGAAGTTTTACTTTACCGTGGTTATTTTTACCGTAATTAAAAAATTAAAAATTTTTTTAACTTTTAAATATATGGTTTTTTTTAAACTAGGTCTTGGGTAAGATGAAAAAGCTAGTGTCACGAGTGGGATTCGAACCTACAACCTTCATCCCAACTTAACTAGAAGTCACGAAATCTCAATGGTTTGAGCAGCTGCGTATTGAGCTAAGGGTCGTGGGTTTGAATCCCACTCATGACGGTAGCTTTTTCATCTCAACTGAGACCTTCGATAAAAACTATGATTAATTTAAATACAGTCAATTATGACTATTAAATACATATATGGATTAATATTTAAATATATGACTGGGATTTGAGGTTATTTCCAGTAAAAAAATAAAAATCTCTCACTCATGTTTAATACATTTTTCTTATTTTTATATTTATTTTTAAATAATGGAAAAAATTTATCGTAAAAATTAGGCTGTTTTGAAAATAAAAAACTTAATGCCCTCAACCTATAAATATATTAATAATCAATCACTTTGTTCTTGTTAAATCAAATTAGTCAAATTAGTTAAGTCTTATTAAGTCAAATTAGTACACTCTTGAAGGTTCATATCTGAAATTTAATTAAAAGACGGAGATAAAAATGAGTAAAGTAGTTACTGTATGTTTGTGTATTCACAATTAATTAATATTAATTTTTTTGTCTAACAAAATTTTTAATTGAATTGATGTTGAAAAGAAAAAACAACCATAATTTTCCTCTGAAATGAATAAGAGAAAAAAATGTTTTACAATTTTAATTACATTTCTTATGTTGTTAATAACATTTTTATAGATTGGTTACTGATTATTTTGACCTGACTATAATCACTGGGTTTGTTTGTCAGATTTTTCGGCATTTCACCAACTTCAGGGCAAAATGCTGAAACGTCTGACAGACAAACCCACCGCGGATAGGCAGCTAATGAATATAGTTTTTATAGGTGTTGGTTGGCTAAAGCAAAATCAAAATTTTATTTAAATTAAAAATAATGCTACATAATTATGTTTGCTCATTGAAATTGAATATAACTTTCTTTTTACAGTGTTTTAATTAAATTGTAAATGTAATAATTGAAACATTGTTGCAGTGACTATTGCAGTTGGGATTTTGCTCCTGCTCGGAATTATTGGAATGGTTTTAGGAATCATTTATGTTAAAAAGTAAGCCCTAAAATTGAAGCCTCTTTTCATTCTTTGTTCTAATCCATGCTTAATTGTAGATATCTGGTTGTTAGCGACAATTCTGACTACATCAAACTTAACGTAGATGATGATGAATTGTAACAGTCAAAAGTATTTTTCTAGTAAGTAATTGGTTAATTTTCAATTTACATTAATTTGGTTTTTTCAAGATACAGTATTTTATATTACAATCATCAATTGGTGAGTTTTGCTTGAAGTTTAATTTCTGTAAGGGATGAAATCCAAAAGTTTGATTCAACCTCTCTACTATAGTCTTTATGTAAAGTACACCTTTCCTCCAGCTACGACACATAGGCACCTTTCTAGCCTGATTTGATGCATCTTTCTCCTGCTTTATGATCTGAAATCTTTAAATGTCACCTTCCTTTCACATTCTCTCAAGTTCGAGTTTTGTAGCCCTGTTCATCTTGAAGAAATCTCTTGTCTTAACCAATGTTTGAATCTTTTCAAGTTGGTCATCACATCGGACTTTTTCTTGTGTTATGTTCTTCAGTGCAATTTCAATGTAAGTTTCACTTGCATTTGATGGCCTTCTTCAGTTTTACTCTGCATTGCTTGAAACTGTAACTGTAAAACTACAGTTTTTTGACACCTGTAAAGAGCCCACAAGAGCCTGTCTTAAAAGCTGAAGAGTATATTTTAATTTAGTACAAAGTTGATATACTTCCTAAAGTCACTCAAATTGGCTTTCAGGTAGTTTTGCTCCATTTTAATCTGAGCCATTTGATACATTAACATATTAATCCCTTTTCTTACTTCATTTGGATTAACTTCTAGCAGGCTATCACTTGCAATTGAGCCATCACCATAAGACTGAGCCTATGATCTGACAAGATGGTCTTGCAGGAGAAAGAAGCTTGTAAGGAAGATTACACTTCAGTCAAGCTATTCGGCAAAAGTGGACAACTTAACCCATGTTGCTGCCTTCAAGGTGGAAAAGCCATGCATCCAATGCTGTCTTTCTTCAGATCCTCCAAAACCTTAGGTTATAGGGGTAGGGATAAAAGAGGAGGTCATAAGGCCTTCTGCACCTCAACCTGGGTAGATCTATTGTGCTCCCCTGTTTTTTATAACTCACTGGCTAGCTTCAGATAGTTAATCAACCTCCATAGCCTTGCCAGCAGCTCCTTAGTGTAGGATCTTGCTTGTGTTCTTGTCTTAGTTGCAACAACCTGCACCTACATAGACCTTCACAGAAACATAAAATGTGTTATGTTGTCTCCTCCTCTTCTTGGCAGTATCTACACAGTGTTTCTTCTTTCTGTACTCCTATCCAGTGCTCGTGCTTTTTTAAGTGGCAGTGCTGTGTTAGGAGTCCAACCAAAATCCTTGTTCTGTTACAGTTGCCCTACAGCAATTCCTTTGTAAGTTTTGTTGATGATTCTATAAATCTCTTCGCATGCCTCATACCTGTGGCATTGTTCCACTAGGTTTTGTACTAATTAAGGATC
This sequence comes from Cimex lectularius, assembly GCF_000648675.2. NCBI lineage: Eukaryota > Metazoa > Arthropoda > Insecta > Hemiptera > Cimicidae > Cimex > Cimex lectularius. The sequence continues at coordinate 1,081,924 of NW_019392660.1, read as the reverse complement.
CATTTTAAGATGTATCCTCTTTTTTGGCAAGTTACTACGCCACAGTAGGGTTCAGGACTCAGAGAGTCCATGTTGGCTCCCTCTTTGGCCAAAATGTCAGCCTTTTTGTTGCCAATGTGCCCCGAATGCTCAGGGGCCCATGCTAGAGTCAGGTTATTCCATTAGACCTCTGTGCAGTCCCTAACATTCTTTGCCTTCACCTCGCATGAGGCTATGGTCTTTAGTGCTGCCTGACAGTCAGAGAAGATAGCTATCTTCTGGGAATGTATTCCTATCCTTTTTATTTCCCTGGCACAGTGGTCGCTATGATTTCAAACTGAAACACATTTACCTAGGTACTGTCAGTTCGGTCTTAAGATACAACCCAAAGACCCCAGGCCTGGGCCCTTGTCGGGTTTGGAGCCGTCCAAAACCTTAAGTTCTTATATCTGCTTGGTTGCATCAATAAGACAAATTTCAAGATTGTGGCTTGTGTCTTGGAGATTCCTCCTGGCCCTATCTCGTCTAGCCTCATTAAAAATGCTTCTTTTTCTCTGAAACGCTTTTCTTTATCATCACTCTTACTTCTTTATTTTCATTCTTTTTCTCTGGCATTGTCAAGTAAACTTTGGATAACTGGTGAACTTCTTTCTTCAGCTTGCCTGAAGTTGTCTCTCTTCTTGGGCTAATTGAAAAGTCTTGAAAAGAAATCTTTTGTTTATAAAGTCCTTTACTTATATCAAAACTATAATCATGGCTTTATATAACTTTAACAGTATGTGTCATACAATAAATGAACTTAAAAACTTTTTTTTTCAGGTTAAATTCCAAAAATGTCCACTTTTGTTAAACTGACTGCCATGTAGGAGCAACATTTAGTGATAATTTTTTCCAAAAAGATGCAATTGTGCATAGAAAGCTTCACGTAGTGAGAAATGTTCTATCTGTGATAATAAACTGATTCAATAATAAAATGAAAAACATTGTTGAAACAGGTGATTACGTTTTTATAGGAACTTAATAAAAATTAAAATGTATTATGTATCGGGGAGAAAAATTCCAAAATTGTCAAGCTTTTGGTCTATTTAATGTCTTCATCAGGACTACAATCTATAACTTAAATGAGAATAAATATCACAAAAAAAACAAAAAAAAAAACAACTAAACTCAGTTGTTGCATCTCTGATGTCCAGACAGATTCTAAAAGAAAATTTTTGATATTTGTTCTAATTACTAAGTCATTAAATAGACCAAAAGCTTGATAATTTTGTTTTCTTTTGGCTTCCTCCCTGATACTCGTACAACTACGACATATGCAAAATCAGAAGGCCAATAAAATAACTATTTCATTAGGCAAAATTTTGCATTTATTATTATTCAAATGTAAAAAAACCAGAATAATTAAATTTTAATGTATTCAACCCTACATTACACTTAATAAATAAAATTACCGTCCAGTAATAATTGACTGTGAATGAGAGGACTATTTCATTTAGTCTATTTGATAAATTCACTTGCACTTCTGTACTTTATGTTAAAATATGTACAAAAAAATATGTTGGCTGTGCAATATTAAATTATTATTTAATAATGAAAAACTATTTTAATGATTAATTTCTCATAGACCTTTATAATTTTTTCTTGAATTTTTTTTTCATTTTTGTTTTTTTACTGAGAGTATTATTTGTTATTTAATTTATGTTGCAATGGTTCACTGTGATGTTAACCGTAAGAAAAATTATAATTTTTTTTATTTTACATTTCACAAATGGTTTAGCTAATCGTTGACACTGATGATTTGTTACAAATAAAGTATGTTTTGAAATAGCAGTCTGTTTTTTAAGCCAGTCTTAGTGTGACTTAGAAAAAGTGGTTAAGAATTTTAAACAAATGTTTTTTTATTGGGCACTAAATCTGACAGGTCGCCAACCAGCAGGGAGTAAAGAAACATTTTCCAAAAACCTGGACGGCATGCAACAAGCGACTAGCCCTTAATAAATTAATGAAAGAGGTATTTAGTATGGGAAAGTTGTCACAAGATGTGGACATGGTTCAATGAGCTAAGGGCCACCATAAATTTGGAGGTCTAGGGATGTCTGTGTAAAGGAAACTCCTGAGTGTTATGACCAGATCATGATTAACCCTTGCATTAAGAGAGTTGTCCATCTGTCCGATAGTTTTTCCTCATTTATAAGGTCAGTGAGAGGACAGAGTCAGGGAGATGTAGTGAAATGAAATAGGCTTGATATTCTATTCAATGGATTTGTGAAATAATAATTGTTATTCAGAGTATCTATGCTTTTACCAAGTTTGTTTTCCTCTTCTTAAAACCATTATCAGACCCAAGTGGCCCCATTGCCAAGCACGGAGTGTGGCCCAGCCCTAAAGGGAAAGAAAGAGCTCAGACAGGTTGTAGAAGTTTCATTCAGCATGAAAAAGTGCAATGTCTCTTGGGAGATGAACATTGAAGTTTAAACTGTTTCTCCGGATCCCCTTTCCAACCACAAACTAGGAATTGAGCTATGACAGAAAAAGCATATCTCTGGGTTATTTGTGTGTCTTACTCCTACTGGTGTTGGCATTTTGTATGCAAGTAAGTATATTCATAATTAAGTAAAAATTCTGTGGAACTCCTCAGCAAGCCTAGTTACTTTTTAATAAACCTCTTGCTCAATTCCACCTTTCCTCTTTTCCCTTATAGGAACCAGAATCACCCAGATGGGGAAGGGGTGAGTGAAGAAACCCATCCAAGATATGTAATGATTATTTTGGATTATTGATGATTAACCAAATATATCTTTGGAATTTTCATAAATCGATGAGATAGTTAAAGTTAAGAGGGAAATAAATTCAATGTAAAAAATCGATTTTGTTTCTTATCATGCTAACATGTTAGTAGGTTTTTTGTTTACATTTCAGCATTAATTACTGTTTAGTGTCTCCTTTTGGCTTACATTGTGAGTATTAAATATTTAAAAAACCTGCAATGATAAAATAGTTATTAATTAGTATTCATGTTGACAGTTGTATTTTTGAAATATTAATTCTACTACACTTCCTAGATAAGTAAATTTATCTGGTATGGTCTTCCAAAGTTTATCATATATAGGGAAGAGAATATAATTCGATAATCATTTAATTAATTTGATGATGATTTTATCAATGTATAGGATATAAAGGACATTCTCATTATTATTAAGGCCCTACTTACACGAGGATATTCATATATGGTCACTTGCTGCCTGACATCCAGAAGACTGAGTGATTGGATGACTCAAGTAGCCCAGTACATTCACCTAGTCATGATTTGAACAGCTTGTCACCTTCACCTAGTCATAATTCTAGTATCACATTCACCTAGTCATGTTTTGAGTAGCTCAGCACCTTCACCTGGTCATGATTTGAGTAGCTCAGCATCTGCACCTAGTCATGATTTGAGTAGCTCAGCACCTTCACCTAGTCATGATTTGCGTAGTTCATCACCTTCACCTAGTCATGATCTTAGTAATCCATCACATTCACCTAGCCATAATTTGAGTAGCTCAGAACCTTCACCTAGTCATGATTTGAGTAGCTCATCACCTTCATCTGGTCATGATTTGAGTAGCCCATCACCTTCATACAATCACAACTCGAATAGCCCATCACCTTCATATAATCACGACTCAAATAGCCCATCACCTTCACCTAGTCATGATCTTAGCAATCCATCACATTCACCTAGTCATAATTTGAGTAGCCCATCACCTTCATATAGTCAGGACTCAAGTAGTCCATCACCTTCACACCGCCAGGACCGAAGCAGCCCATCACCTTCATATAGTCACGACTCAAGTAACCCATCACCTTCACTCAGTCTCTATTCAAGTAGCCCATCACCTTCACACCTTCATGGCTGAAGCAGCCCATCACCTTCTCCTAGCCATGACTCCAATAGTCCTTCATCTTTATACAGCCATGAATTGCGTAGCCCATCACCTTCACATAGCCATGGCTCCAGTAGTCCATTACCTTTATACAGTCACGCCTCAAGTAGCCCATCACCTTATACAGTCATGACTCGAGTAGCTCGTATTACCAATTTTTTTGCGGTTTGAATAGAAAATCAATCAGTTTTATACACTACATGTATTCAATCCCTAGGCAGTGCCTAATGATTCTAGTATTGATGATGGTATCATAATCCAGTACCACTAGCACAGAATGAGAAAAGTTGGAGTTGTCCATCCTTCATGCTATGCTCTCTCTTCCATATCCTTCATCAAATACACTTTCAACTTGTAATCATTTTAACACAAATTTTAAATTGAACATTGTTCATGGCACACGCTATAGGTACAATGCAATTGAGAGACTGGACGACTTGGATGCCAACATGACTGGTCCTTGAGTAACCGCGTGGGGCAACCCTGTACTCTGACTGACACACCACCTAATTATGCATGATGGTTCTTTTGGTCACTGAGTATCTCAGTCGCTCAGAGGTGAATACCTTGTTTGATTGACACCCCCTAATTAATCATGGCAGGGTCTCTCGGTCACCGAGTATCCCTGTGTGAGTAAGGCCTAATTGTTACAGTTTACTTATCAAACTTGAGTTTTTAATTTTTATTATTTAATTTGCACATTCAGTTCTTTTGATGTATTTTTTTATTGGCCTTTTGATGACACATTATTCAAGTATTGGGGAGAAGGCTAACTTTTTTAATCAACCAAGACTTTTGGCCTCGTTGGACTAGTACAACATCTTATTTGTATTTTTTAAAATATTTTTTTAGCTGTTGGTATGGGAAAACGTAAGGCTGAAGATATATCCAATCCGAATCATGATTTCTGTGAGTTCCTTCATGGTATGTAAAAAACCTGATGTACCAATTCATGAGTTTGGTTTAATGATATTATTATTGCTTATAGAGCTCGCTGATTATGAGAAGAATGTTAACAGGAATATCCACAAACACAATGCTTACAGGAAGGCCGCTCAGACGCTAGCAGCCCTCCCAAATCGCATCAAAAACGGCGAGGAGGCTAAAAAACTGAAAGGCATTGGAACTAAAATCGCCGAAAAAATCGATGAGTTCATGAACACTGGGAAATTGAGAAAACTCGACAATGTACGTTTTCGCTTTATTTGTTTTATATTATTTAAAAGGAATTTTTTTCACAGATTCGGAACGATGAAACATCACAAGCCGTCAATACTCTGACAAGAGTGAGCGGAATCGGACCGGCCAAAGCGATGGAGTTGTTCAACAGCGGCGTTAAATCACTCGAAGACTTGAAGAAAAACATGGACAAATTGACCCATCACCAACAAATAGGTCTTAAGTATGTTAACATAATCAATAAATTAAAAGTTTTTACTTTGATCTTTTATCACAATATACAGATACGTCGAAGACTTTGAAAAGAAAATCCCAAGGGCTGAAATTGAAGAAATTGAGAAATTACTTAAAGAAAATATTAAAAAGCTAGATGAAAATTTCATGACAACAATCTGTGGGAGTTACAGGTTTATAAATCAATAACCCTGATGTTTTATATTTATGTGCTTAAGTGTAAAAGATAAAAATAATATATTTCAGACGAGGTAAAGCCGAGAGTGGTGACATCGACCTTCTCATCACCCACCCCACGTTTACTTCTGAAGTGAACAAAAACAAAAATAAAACCCTACAAGCTAATCTTTTGAAAAGTATTGTTGAAACTCTAAAAAAATGCAAACTCATTACCGATACTATATCAATCGGCGATGTTAAGTTTATGGTATATATCTACATGTTTTCCTTATCGCTTGAGATTTAATCTTAAATTTTCGACCCTAGGGAGTTTGCAAGATAAAAGACATATCAAGGCGTTTGGATATAAGATTGACACCTCATGATCAGTACCACTGTGCCACGCTCTACTTTACCGGAAGTGATACTTTTAATCAAGAAATGAGAGCGCATGCGTTGAAAAATGGTTTCACCCTAAATGAATATTGCCTTAGGCCGATGGGCGTAACAGGTACGGCATTTTTCTTATTCTTTGATTTCATTCATAAAATAAATATTTATTAGGAGTTCCAGGCGAACCTGTGAAAGTGACCTCTGAAGAAGATATATTTGATTATATAGATTTTCCTTACAAAAAACCAATGGAGAGAGGTTAAAATTACATTAAATATAGAAACAATATATTTTATCGTGTATTTATTTGTTATTTACAATAAATTATGTTTTTAATTCAATATAAGAGATCTTATTTACAATATAGTATATACAGTAATTAATAGAAAATAAATTAAAACATAAACCCATTATTTAATTTAATGTGTATCGGGTTGTTTTATTGCTTAACCATCACAGAAGCCGATACCACTTCCTCATTTCCAATTTTCTTTCTTCCTCCGTAGACTATGTTACTAGGTCTTTGGCTTAATTTGAAGTTGTCGCCGGTTCCAGGCCTGTACAGAACTCTTTCGTTTGTGTGAAAATTTTGGCCGGTAATCCTTTGGAACTGGGCGTGATCGTGGCCCTTGGACAAATCCGGCGCTGGGATCTCGTAAGATTTGGCGGGGAGTGCGCCCTCAGGGGCGTTGATTGGAATCCACTCAGAGCCTGAAGTCAATTTGTGCTCGAAAGGCGGATTTCTGTGGATCCTTTCAAAGTTGTGCGGGTTGTACTTTGTAATCTTTTCTTTTGTTATTTCCAAAAAAGGTTCCTCTTTAACCTTTTTGAAATGGCTCTGTTGGTATTCAGCCGGCCTCCTGTGGACTTGAACCTCCGGGAAATTGTGTTTGTGATTTTCGTATTTTGGCTTATGCCTTGTATCATGACCCGAATGATATTCCTGAACATGATCGTTGGCCGGTACGTACTTGTGCGGGAATTTATTCACAACTTCTTGGGATTCGAAGCTATCCTCGTAACTGTAGCTTTCTTCAGGATTTTGTTGAAAATGTTGCTTCGTTTCTTCATTGTGCTGGTGATGATTGTGTGGATGGCTATTTTTAAAGTGCATCGGGTGGCCTGTGAGTTCTTGCAAATGTTCCTTCATTTGCCATTGAGGTCTAGGTTGTTCATAATCAAAATATTCTTCATCGTTATTAGCAAAATGCTTTACAGGCTGCTGCTGAGGTCTAAGCTTCTTAATTTGGTGATTTTTAAACGCTTCCATAAAATCACTATCAGCATTTCCATTACTGTGCTGTTTCTGCAGTCCGTGGTGTGTCATTATGAAATGTTTATAAACATTTTCTGGTTTTGTTTCTTTACCTAGATTTGAATTGAATATTTGTGTTGCAGCAGGTGGGAAAGGTTTACCCGGATTGACTTGGTTGTGGTTGTATCTCTGAGGTGAAAACCTATGTCTAAAAATAAAATCATAATATGAATAATAAATCTAATTACCCATGAACATATTTAATACCTTTCTGTGTGCTTTTTTTGTTTATTTCCAGAATTAGATGGTTTATTGCTGTTTCCAACATGCAATTTAGGAGAACCATACGGAACAGATCTTACAGGTGGTGAGGCGTGATAGAACTCATCATCATACCCACCAGGCTGCTGATATATTATACCTTCAGAGTAACCTTTTAAAGATTCTTCTCCAAAAGGTTTTGAAAGAGAAGAGACCTAAAAGTAGATAATCTGTTTAATGCTAAAGAACATTGATTTTATTATTGTAATTAGATTTCTCGATAAAATTACCTGTGGTACAACGTTGAGTGGGATACCCTTGAAATTTGGAACTCCACGAATTATAGGTACATCTTGACTCTCCGCTGGGAACATATGTGGTCCAAAGTAATTCTGTAAAAGAAGATCAGTCTTGTTGGTTATTGTTTAAAAAAATTATCAATTCTCAACTTTGTAGATGGGTCATTTGTAATCATCTCGATGTTTCTGGATTTTACCATTTTTAGTGGTGCTCAGTGGCAGACTAGAAGGATTGGGAACAACCAAACTACAACACACACACCTTAACTATAACTAAAATTATCCTTACAATTTAAAAAAAATTATTTTACTTGTATCCTAAGTATATAACAAGATATATAACAAATTGGATCATCAAAACTTTCTTTTTAACACGGTCAAAGAACAAACACTAATGCCCTATGAAACATAGGGAATGGATAAGTCAACAAAAGGAATGTAGAGGTCGTGTATAGGAGGTGTAAGGTCGGTGATGTAGTAAGGAGCTTTTATGATTTGTCTGAGGACTTTTGATTGAAAGGGTTGGATAGCTTGTGCATCGCAATATACACCATTTTTATAATCCAATATGAACAGTTTGGGTTTGAGTCAGGATTTCCCACTACTAATTAGCTAGAGTTGTTGATGCAACTGGGCTGTTTAATCTATTCATACTGGCTTGGTTTTGATGGACATCCTAAAGGTGCTTGACTGAGCAGTTTGGCTGTTGGAGGGATAAGCAGGCTGATAGACTACAGCTTTCCCCCCATGCTTCATTAAAATCATTCACTAATATTTATATGATAGGACATTTCGAATCTGTCTCAACTCAACCCTTTCTCAAAGTTGTGACACATCTGCTGGTGCTCACAGCGATCCATAATAGGACCTGATCTTGTTTTTATTTTATCCAATACAAAGCCAAGACTAAAAGACTGTAGACTGGCCTTATGTACTGATGACATTACCATCTACGTATTAGAGACTTACAAAGGCCATGTCATGAATTGGCAGTAACAAATGGAGGATTAAAATAAGTCTGACAAAAACAGAGGCTATCCTCTTAAGCACAGGCCGGTATTGTAATGTCAACTTTGGGGGTCGGGTAATACCTGCTGCTGTTAACCACCTTAGGAAAGACAAAGCTGCAAGTTCAGTCTAACCTCACATACAGCTTAGGGGTTTTCTTTGTTTTTCTCTTTGTAAGCCTGTCTTAGAAAATATGTTGAAAATAAGGCTGTAGAACAGACCATCCATCCGGTAGGGAGCAAAAGAGGTTTCCCACAATCTGGAAGTTAAATGAATGCAAAGATGAATTGTCTATGCACTAATGAAAGCCAGAGTTATTTAGTGTGGGAAGGTTGACACTGACACAGTTCATCCAGCTGTGAGACTGTACATTTGGGGCGTTGCCTGAACATTCACTCACAATTGCTGTAGAACCAAAGTGTACATATTGGTGACTTGTTTTGTGTAGTTAACCTCAGAACTCAATGTTTCTATAGGCCACACGTTTTGACAAAATAACCTCAGAGCCTCATGTTTCATCAAATTAACCTCATAGCATCACCATTCATATTGCCAACTCATTTTTTAAATTAAACTCAAACACTCAGCTTTTATTGGCTACACATTTTGAGCAAATAACCTCAGAGCCTCATGTTTTGTCAAATTAACCTCACAGCCACAGTGTTCACCTCGTTTAGTCATATTCACTTCAGACACTCAGCATTTTTATTGGCTACACGTTTTGACAAAATAACCTCAGAGCCTCATGTTTTGACAAATTAACCTCATATCACCACCATTCATATTGCCAACTAATTTTTTAAATTAAACTCAAATACTCAGCTTTTATTGGCTACACATTTTGAGCAAATAACCTCAGAGCCTCATGTTTTGTCAAATTAACCTCACAGCCACTGTGTTCACATTGACAACTTGTTTACTCATATTCAACTCAGACACTCAGCACTTTTATTGGCTACACATTTTGACCAAATAACCTCAGAGCCTCATGTTTTGTCAAATTAACCTCATAGCACCACCATTCATATTGCCAACTCGTTTAGTCATATTCACCTCAGACAATCAGCACTTTTATTGGCTACACGCTTTGACAAAATAACCTCAGAGCCTCATGTTTTGTAAAATTAACCTCATAGCCACACCATTCATATTGGTAACTCATTTTGCCATATTCACCTCAGAGCTCTTATTGTTGAAACTTTTGCCACACTACCCTTAGAACTTCAGCACTCATTTCGGCAGCTCATTCACTCACACCAAACTCAGAGCCTTAGGGTTCTTAGTGCCATGTCAAGTTAGCTGAGTCTGCAGTAAACAGCCAAACTTTGTCTGGGCCTCAGCCGTGCTAGCTAGTAAGGACCATCCATTGTGACAAGTCAAGGACCCAGGAGCTGCAGGAAGAAGATCCTGGAAGACGCTGGATGATGTCTAAATGGTATTGACGATCATCAGTCCTCTTGTGCCCATCCTAAAGTTGTGGCTGACTTGCCTGGATTGTTTTTCGTTTCTTTTGGTTTGTTACCAGATTAAGACGAGCTAATTTAAAAATAAATATTTATGTATATCTCTCTCTGGTGTTTATTGTATTTTTGGATCCCTACCTTATCATAGACAAAAAGTAGTTAAGCGATAAGCACATAAAGGGGCGGCTCCTGCTTACACCTTGAATTAACTTTTGTTTGATATACTTAAAAAAATTAAATTCTAAAGTAGGAAGTTATAGTAAAAATTGGCCTCCTATGTGAATATGTGTAAACGATTGCATGTATTTTATTTCGTTATGAGTTATCTGTTTTTGTTTAGATTCTGTGAAAGGTAGGCTAAACCAGCTTTTCTCTTAGGCGTTGCGGGCATAAAGCTTTGTTCGAGGCCGAACAATAAAATTAGAAAAATCGCTTAATTGAACATTAAAACAATTAATTATTAATCAAATAACACGTAAAATATACTTTACCTGAGAAGGTGATTCATTCGTCGGAAATCTTATCCTGTTGGACCTTGGAGACATTTCAACAGCCGCCGAAGCGCCAAAAAAGACGAAGAGGAAAAGACACTGAAAATTAAAATGAAAATGGTTAGATTGTCTTTGAATCGAACTTTGTCTAGGGCTTAGAAGAATATTAGAAATGGAAAGTGTCGAGCTAATACGGATTCTATGTTGCCAAGGGAAAGCAGCATTTCCTGAGATCCAGTATCGTATTTGTGAAGAGGAAACGGTTCCTCCGGGCTTTCTCCATCCATCTTATTAAAGACATAACTAATTCCTAAACAGCCACGACGAATTAGACAAAGTCCGAAATATTATCTAATACGATTGTACTTTATCATTTTTTTATTATTGGAGAAAAGACTTTGGACACACTTTCCCTCTCGGATCGCAAGGATGCCTTAGGAACTTCACGCTTGAATTAAAATGACAAATAAAAAGTTTTTCCACATAATAAAAATGGGCTGAAGAAATATGGAAGGTGTTTGACCCAAAGGCACCGTTTTGGATGGCCTTGAGGGTTTAGAGGCCAAGGCAGCTTAAGGTCGATTCTAGGAGGTCCGCTGGTACAAGAGCATTACTTTCTTTTCCTTTTCCCACATCGTACATTTCACCCTTAACATTTCGACGACCTCGACCGTTTTGACGATATTCAAATTCTATTTTCAACAACGGCGTTGGTGAAAGAGCTTTGTCTTCGGGCATGGATGGAAAGTGGTTGCGATTAGAACAACGATATGGTATTTTGTTTTTATCTGATCCCAGGTCTAAAAATTTTCATCAAATTATAGCTTAGGATTTCTTTTTTTAACCGTGGTAAACATAGAATTATTTGTCAAAAGTTTTGATAAAAAATCCAATTTTTCCAGTTTGACAGAAAACCACATCATCATTTTAATAATGGTTGCGGTTTTTTTGATACGGTTCGACTGACAACTTTCGAATTCAATTAATTATTGACAGATTAAATTGAGTTTTTACATTGGAGTCCAGACCAGAAGAAATCAAATCTAACATTTTCAAAAAATCAGGTTTTTAAAAGCATTGGCTAAACATTTTTTTACCAATAAAAATATACTTTTTTACCACCACCAAGTACTTTACATTTGTTTCTCCCTCTTTCTGTTATCCAACTTTAATCAATCTCTAATTTTTGAACAAAAAAAAAATTGTTTTGCACCGTATCATTCAAAAAAAGCTTTCTCTTATATTGACAGTTTCTCTTTCTTCGGGTTTTGTTTGTTTGCAGGGAAGAAATTCGGTCAATGAGTGGTCAGGTCGGCGAAACCAAATTTGGAATAAGGTGTGTAAACTGACGAAAGTGTAACTTCTATCGTTTCTTCGTCGAACATTTGACTCAACTGTGAAGCTTACTTCTTATTTTAAAAATTTTTTGTAATTTTTTTACTACGAGACTGATTATAATTTTTTAATGTCATTATCAGAATTCTCTAGTCAGTTATTACTTCCTTTAATTTTTTTGCACAAAATTTTGCTTTCAGTTTGCTAGTGAACCTTGATACACTCTGTAATATCAGATCGTTCTGAAACTTCGTAAAAAATTATTAAAACACCATATTTATTAATTAGTTTATAACATTCAAGAGACATAAACAATTTAAGATTTCCACAAATAAAAATTGTCATAAGTGCTAAAGTATTCTCTGGTTGTACTGAGAAATCATTTTAATGGCTGGAGGAGTTGAGGTTATGACGAGAGTGAAAAAAAAAGTGCAAAAGTTGGGTCGCACTTAAACATTAAAAAAACCAAGAGCTTGATCGAACACCGGCAAATATAAGTGACAGACTTTGTATTTTCAAGCGCTAAGATTACTACTTCTAGGGAGGAGAGCAATGGCAAAATTTGATAAAATATTTAAGACCAGAGACACACTGACAAAGCTCTGCAAAGTTAAACCAATGATGTTCTTAGAACTAGCCCAGCTAGTATCCGCAGACCTGTCGAACCAATTAGATTAACTTAGGATTTTCACTGTGGTGAATGTATTTATTAGCGGGATTGAAGGGAGGGCATCAAGTTGAAAATCGCCTTGCCGGGCTCCTGACCGTTGGTTTAAACTATACATTTTAACGTAGTTGTCGTGATGGGGCCTCAGCATGTATCGAGCACTTGAGACTTACCAAACTTCGGTTAGATCATCTTTAAAATGTGTGAATGTGTTTATCTGCCTGAGTGGTTGAGTATGTACAGCACAGTCTGTGGAATATCCAGCATACACAGACCTATCGAACCAAATATAATAACTTAGGATTTTTATTGTGTGTGAATGTATTTATTAGCGGGAATGAAGGTGAAAATCGCCTTACCAGGCACCCAATCGTAGGTTTAGTGTGTACATATTTTTCGAGATGGGCCTCAGCAGTATATCGAGCTCTTGTGACCTGCCAAACTTAAGTTAGATAATATTTAAAATTGCATGAATGTGTATTTATTGTGTGAATGTATTTATCTGCTCGAATGGTTGAGTGTTTATAGCACAGTCTGTGTAATATCGATCATCCACAGACCTGTCGAACCAGTTATATTAACTTAGGAAAGAAATTTGATTTTTACTGTGTCAATGTATCTGCCTAAGTGGTTGACTGTGACAGCACAGTCTGTGAAATATCAATAGCCCATAGACATGTGTAACAAAATAGAATAACTAATGTTTTTACTATGTTTGAATGTATTTATTAGCGGGATTGAAGGAAGGGCGTCAAGGTTAAAATCCCCTTGCCGGGCCCCAAACCGTCGGTTTAGGTTATATATAATTTTCGGGATCGGCCTCAGCTCTTGAAACCTGCCAAACTTAGGTTAGATAACCTTTGAAATTGCATGAATGTATTTATTATCGGGAATGAAGGAAGGGCGTCAAGGTTAAAATCCTTTTGCCGGGCTCTAAACCATCGGTTTAGGATATACATAATTTTCAGGATAACGCTCACCAGTATATCGAGCTCCTGTGACCTGCCAAACTTAGTAGATAATCTTTAAAATTGCATGAATGTATTTATTATCGGGAATGAAGGAAGGGCGTCAAGGTGAAAATCCCCTTGCCGTGCTCCAAACCGTCGGTTTAGGCTATACATAATTTTCGGGATCGACCTAAGCTCTTGCCAAACTTAGGTTAGATAATCTTTGACATTGCATGAATGTATTTATTTGCGTGAGTGGTTGATCATGTATGGATATCTACCATCCATAGACCTGTCGAACCGATTAGATTAACTTAGAATAGAGAATTTGATTTTTCCTCTGTGTGAATGTATTTATTAGCGTATTTATGGCGACGTTTTATAAATGTTTATTAATATTGCCATAGCGTGAAAACGTGGGATCCATGTACAGGTGCATTTATGTTTAATAAACATAATGCCAGTTGTTTACAAAACTCGGCGATGACCTCTGCGTCCCACCTTCTTGAAGGTTACTTTCACCATCAAGCCAACTCTCCTTAAGTGGAGAAAGATGGTTAAAAAAATTTGAAAATATTATATTTTTGACAGTTTTTTCTCAGGTAATATATTTCTTTTGTTAAAATAATTAAAATTAATTACAATTATAAACAACAATACTGAACATAAAAACAATTATGAGAACGATCCTCCTAAGACAATGCCGACAGGACTAATTAATTTCAGGACAATTTTTTTTTTTTTGGCGAAAAATTGAGAATGTTGGAGTTTACTTTCATCGTACTAATTAAGAAAGTTTCCCTTTTAGATATTTAAAAACAAGATGACGCGTAATCAAGGGATTTCTCTGTTCATCGAGCTGATGAACTGGATTAAGCAGCCAATCAGTCTCAGGCGTGATTGTCATCATCAACCATGATCGAATACCATCTTTTATGATCGAACTGCAAATGAGTAGGAAGTGGAAGGACGTGTGGGCGCTGACAACATATAGCACAGAGACCTCGTAACCCAAATAAAATCCCACGCCGAAGAAAGTGATCGCCGGCCGTTCGTCACGTTTATAATCCGAGCCCATCACTTATTGGATACGTCGTGTCTCAATCCGAATAGCATTGGGCCAAGTGCGACACTTTCTCTCTTAGATCCGAACGATAAAATATCGTCCACCTTCTGCTATTTTGACGTGCCGAACGTTAACGGTTATGGACGCAGGGACGGTCCCGTGCGTTGGACACACCTGTTTTCGAAAAGAGTACAATTTGTCCCCCCCCAATAGCTTAGATTGTAAGTTTTTGTTTATGGGGTCGAAGTTACTTGTAAAAAGTAACTTTCTCTATTCCACACTTGGTAGGTAACAGATTTAAATTGTGCTTGGGGTGAATGACAAAATATCTAAAAAAGAAAATTTTCCTTTTCTTCCCTACTTCCCCCTAAAGTAGACAGCAGAGATTATATTTTATTTGCATTAAAATTTAGATAATCTTTATAAAAGTTAAAACAAAAAAAAAGATAATATATTTAAAGAAAAATATATAAAACCGACGGACGGATAGACGAAAAATAAAAATGTTGTACGGACCACCCGTCCGTACAACATGGATGGCTAGAATTCGTCCACTCTACTTCTAAAACTGGTAAGGTTGAAGCCATTATTTTTTAAATGTAAGCAGATTTTCTATTTGATAACTATTCAAATGATAAGAAATAGTTTTAAAGCTCTGGTAAAGGGCGTATATCACTCAAAAGCATCCAAATTTGCATTTTTGCAAATCTTTATTTTTGATTGCAATCCGCGACTGTAGTATGAAGGTTGATATCTATCACATCATGTATGTGTATACGAAGAACGAAATATAAATCCATATAAGGAAATAGATAGATGAAGAGATGGAGATATAAATATACCTATAGATAGGTAGGTAGATAGATGGATCGATAGACAGAGAGAGAGATAGGAAGATTAAGAGAAAGAAAGAGAGAGGGTGAGAGAGAGAGAGAGAGAGAGAGAGAGAGAGAGAGAGAGAAATCCCGACAAATGGAGAGTGATCATAAAAGATAGATAGATTGATAGAGGTAGATAGAGAAAGAAAGTGAGAGAGAGAGAGAGAGAGAGAGAGAGAGAGAGAGAGAGAGAGAGAGAAATCCCGACAAATGGAGAGTGGTCATAAAAGATAGATAGACAGATAGAGGTGGATAGAGAAAGAAAGTGAGAGGGAGAGAGAGAGTGAGACAGTGAGAGAGTGAGAGAGAGAGAAAGAGAGAGACAGAGAGAGAGAGAGAAATGAAAATATATAGATAGAAAGATAATTAAACAGAGATAGAAAAAAATTAAAGACAGCTTTACCATAAATTTACAATATATCAGTAATAATCGTTAAAATTAATAGGATATACAACTCAACACACGTCTAAAACACGAAATAATTTAACTTATTTATGAAAAAAATTGATACTTTAAACTATAAATACTGAACAGCTAGTCTGTTCATTCGATATTACAACAAACCAAAAATTCAAAGCGTTTTAAACTGTAGCGTAAAGATTTTGGAGGTTTTTTCGTGAATAGCATCCAAGGAAACATTGAATGCCGTTATTTCAGATGTAACAAAGAGCAATTAGAAAGAGCCAGTATGAAATTAAAATAAAACAGACAACAGAATAAAACAAATCGCCATGATCTGAGGAAAAATTTTCTTCTTCGATCACTGCGTTTTTTTACGCGAAATCATATTTAATATTTGTGAATGTTTTTTAACGTGTAAATTTAATCCAGTGGATATGAAAAGTTTCCTATACTGTATTTAATCATTACTGATCAATATTTGACTTTTAAATCCGTGACGGTCAAGAATTAAAAAATTGGATTATTTTTCATACGTCGAGGCAAGTTTTAACATGAAGATCTGATATATTTTTAAATTCATTTAAGAAAATATTATTTTATTATTTAGAGTAATATTAAATCTTAAGTGTGCGATAAAAATCTCTAGAATGAATTTATTCCCTGCACCGTCTCACGAGATTTCTTGAAGAATCTTTTGTCTGTGCCACTCTGTTTCTCACTTTTCCCCGGATTTTGCCTGCCCACCGGGCAAATTAAAACTTTCTAAATCAAAACAATCAATCACTACAGTTACCATTTGGGATACTAAAAAGGGAATATATTTTTGACCGTTTTATTGTAAAAATCTATTCAAAAATCTAGCTTTTCTGTTAATCCGACAGAAGGATTAACGACATCCAATAAGTCTTAAGAAGTTGAAGAAGTACGAAGTAACAAGTCGCAAACGAAGTTGAAGTGACAAAGAGCCACTTTCAACTATAACGCCAGGTAAGTTTTAAACGTTAAAATTTAAAACGTGAAATCAGTATAAATTGTCTAAAGATCGAGATTTTTGTTAAATGTAACAACATTTTTTGGTATTTAGTTTAAATTAATAAATTGGTAAATGTGTATGATCAAAATTTGGCTCTTCTGAGAACTATGTATTTCAAGGAACCTTCCATTTAAATATGTTTAATTTTTTTAAAATAATTCAGGTGGGCCGTACTGGGAATTTATATTTAATTTTTGTGATTCATAAAAAAAAAGATAAACGTTTGTCATTCAAATTTATCTTTCTAAAATTTTACAAAAAATTAAGCTTGCTTTAGGTCCATTAAAAATAAAATTTGAAAAGTTAAATCACTATGAAATGGCAAATAAATCGAGACTTTCGTCGCAATTAAACAATTGCCTGTATTTCATCGTTTTGAAATAAGCTTAAATAATTAATTTCAAGACAAATTTGTTTTTCTAATTTTTATGTCCATAATAATAAAAATTTATAAAGTGGTCGAATAATTTTTGTCAAATTAAACAATTCCATGTTTTCCACGTTTTTCAAAAACCTTAAATAATTAATTTCAGGGCAGATTTGTTTTTTTAGTTTTTATGACCATAATAATAAAAATTTATAAGGTCAAGTCGACTCATTTTTGTCAAATTAAACAACTACAAGTATTCGACGTTTTTCAAGAAGCCTAAATAATTAATTCAAGGACAGATTTTTTCTAAAGGTTTTGTGTCCATGATAATGAATATTTATAACATCAAATCGACTGATTTTTGTCAAATTAAATAATTGCAAGTATTCCACGTTTTTCAAGAAGACTAAATAATTAATTCAAGAACAGATTTTTTTCTAAAGTTCTTATATCCATAATAATAAAAATGTTTAACGTCAAGTCGACTGATTTCTGTCAAATTAAACAATTGCAAGTATTCGACGTTTTTCAAGAAGCCTAAATAATTAATTCAAGGACAGATTTTTTCTAAAGTTTTATATCAATAATAATGAAAATTCTTAACGTCAAGTCGTCAGATTTTTGTCAAATTAAACAATTGCAAGTATTCGACGTTTTTCAAGAAGCCTAAATAATTAATTCAAGGACAGATTTTTTTCTAAAGTTTTTATACCCATAATAATACAATTTTATAACGTCAAGTCGACTGTTTTCTGTCAAATTAAATTGCAAGTGTTTTTTTTAAAGAATTTATAGTATGAGTCAAGGTTTGTCAGTCGATTTCTGCATACATATATTTTAAAACTTTATATTTGTAATATTTTGCATAAATCTGACTGACGAATTTTTCTACGGGCTTTTTAAACGTTAACTCGTCAATTTAAATCCATGAAATACAAATTAAAACGTTAGAAAATTATAAAATGACAAACTCGATTGCCTGGTTTTCGACCATTTAGAATCAACTTAAAGAATAAATAATTTTGTATTTGTTATGTACTTCATTAAATAATTAAACTACTAAAAATGCCATTGAAGATTTTTATAAGACAGTTTGACATGTTGAATCGAACTTAGTTTAAAATGTAATTAAACTTTACTTTTCAATTTTAATTGTTAATTGTATTGTTTCCTACTTTGTGTATAGGGTGTCTTTTTTGATGTCCCGGCTGAATTTCTCTTAAAAATATAACATTATCAAAAAAACACAATAATTTTGTTTACAAACATGTACCTATTTTAGTGCAGATTTATGTTTTTACCCCATTTGTTAAACATTTTAAATATTCAGAGTAATCACTTGAAAACAGTGGGTAAAAAGTGTACGTTCTCATTTAAAATTTCAAAATTGTTCCGACACTAAAGTACCCTGACAACAAATTTTTAAAAAAAGGGTGTAAAAATATAATAATAGACTAAAAAATAAAAAGTCTAAAATGAGGTAATTATTGCTAGACGATGAGTCCTACTGTGACTTTACGTGTTTTATTTATTTTTATTTTTGAGAAAAGAATGAAGTGTAAAGTTTTGCAAAATAAATTTGTATATTTGCATGGTGAAAATTTGTAGCATAAGTTGGGGGTGAAAGTTTGAGCCAATTCGTACAGTCTTTTAAAGTCTTTTTTTTCTTCATTTTAAAGCTTATAACTGTCATGTTTTATGTAAATTTGACAAAAAAGTACACGAATTCCTCTAGAAAAATTATAAAAATATTAACCTGTATGTTTGGGTGATTTTTCTATTCAAGCTTTTCGTAAATTATATCTTTTTTTATTTTTATGTATTTCGAGGCACTTTTAGCCTCCTCCTCAATGCGTTTTAAATAAGCAAACAGACTTTACATACGAATAAAATTTATGTACCGTTGGAAAAAATTGAATATTTCACCCAATCGACAAGAGATGGAAAAATTGAGTTAAGGCATACTAAAGAAAAACCGTCAAGAATTTAATTTTTTGTTCGGTTCTTATGTGCATCCATAATAATTGGATGGTTTCATATCAAGCCTCAAAGTTAGGGAACTTAATTTTAACAGGAGGCAGCCTTGACCGAAGGAGAAATTTACACCTACATCAACTTAAGACCGGTCGTAGAAGAGACGAACTCTCTATTTCCATTTTAGCATGATTAATTGAAAAAAATTAAACGCAAGTTTAATTTAGAGAAATTTTTGACTGATTGATGATCAAAAAAAAAGTGCATGGAAATTTTAGCTTTTTAGTTATTCCATTATTTTTTGTTTTGATTGAGTAATTTAGTAGATGACCTCCTTTGTTTTTTAAAATAAGAACTCTGTTTTATTTATTTCTTTCATTTCCAATTTATCATTGTTACTTACGATATAATCCATGGCTGTTCGGCACTGGCGACTGACTGTGAGTTAGACCGGCGTGGTCAGGGGAATTCATTCCTTTGCCCCCACTCGACACAGATTCGAAAGTGCTCGGAGTTTCCCCTCAAAGCTCCTCTTTGTAAAACCGAATCGTGCTTAAAAGCTGTGTAACAATAGAAAACTGATTTTTATTTAAGCGCATGACCTCATGCGAAGGACGAAGAGAGAATTCGGCAAGTTTTCACTAAGTCCTGATGAAGAGTAAGTTTAAAGTTTCCTTTAGATTTATTCGAACGGGACTTAACAAGCCTCAAGTTCAAGTCTTGAGGTCTTCCCGCTGACGAAACTGTATATTGGTCGTTTCCAATTATTTTGGTCTGTCTATGTAAGGAGGATTTAATTAAATTGGTTATGACCTATTTTAGGTGTTTTGATCAAACGCTTCGGACAACACACAAAGCGAGGTTTGGCGGACCGGAGAAGATCGAAGCCCGAGTATCATGTCCGATTACTGTGCCGATTATTATATTAAAAAATATGTTCATAGTTTTCATAGAGTGAGAAATAGAGAAGGGGGAGAGTGAGAGAGAGTGAGAGAGAGAGAGAGATAGAGATAGAGATAGAGAGAGAGAGAGAGAAAGAGAGAGGTCTGATTTCTGGGTCCAAGTGATGCTTTTTAAGTCATATTACATGCTATAAAACTTATCTGCTTTATACTGAGATTGTAATGAAATATTCCAAAGCGCCAATGTTCAGCATCCCAATGGGTCCAATATCAAAAATGGTACAAGATCTGATGTTCACGTGCAGCCCTAAAGTTAAGCCTATGGTAAAAGAAAGTAGAAGAGAGAAAGGCAACTGAAAAGTTGAATCTGTAAACAAAGTTAGATGTAACTAAGAAAATGTACTTACAAAAAGAAGTAGATTGACAAATAAATACCACACATAGTAGGTAGAAAATAAATAGTCAGAACACAACAGACGGGAAGGGAAAGAACGATATAGAGAGAAAGAGAGAGAACAAGATATAAAGAAATAGAGAAGAAATGAGAGTGATAGAGAGAAGGAGAGAGAGAGAGAGAGAGATTAGATGAATAGATGGATAAAGATAGGTAAATAGATATGTACAATAAATAGAAAGAGATAGATTGATAGAATAGATAAATAGTCTGAGATGGAGCTAAATAGATACATATATTTATTTGTTAAATACATAGATAAAATAAATAGATGGAAATAGTTAGATAGATATATTGGATAAACAAATGGAAACAAATAGTTAAATAGATAGCTAAAAAAATAGATTCGGATAAATTTATAAATTGATAGATAAATAAAATAATTAAATTGAGATAAGTTGATAGATATATAGATAAAATAAATAATAGACATATAAATAGATGGAAATAGATAGTTAAAATAAATATTTGGAGATAGATTAATAAATAGATAGATAAATAAAATAATTAGAACGGGTTAGATTGATAGATATATAGATAAAATAAATATATGGAGATAGTTAACTAGATAGATGAAATAAGTTGGAGATAGAAATTTAAAGAAATAGGTAAAATAAATTAATAAATACATAGATAAATAAAATAATTAGATTGAGATAGATTGATAGATATATAGGTGAATAAATAGATGGAGATAGATTAATAAATAGATAGAAAAAAATAGATCGAGATAGGTTGATAGATATATAGATAAAATAAGTAGATAGAGATAGATATACAGAGTAGATAAATAGATAGAGATAAATAGCTCAAACAAATAGACAGCGATAGATAAATTAGATAAATAGATAGATAAAATAAATAGACGGAGATAGATAAATTAGATAAATAGATAGATCAAATAAATGATGGAGATAGATCGATAGATAAATCAGATAAAATCATTTATGGCGATAATTGATTATAGGAGATATGAAGAAAGATGAACAGAAAGATTCATAGATAGACAGCGAAGCAGGAAGAGAAGGGAAGAGAGCCAGATAGATAGATAGAGAGAGAGAGAGAGAGAGAGAGAGAGAGAGGTATAATTAATTTATTTTAAAAAATTGAAAAATGTCACTAATATAGGAAAAACGTAAAAGACATGTAGCACAATTATTGTACTGAATATATACTGAAGTTGGAAGAAGTGGCCACCTAAATCGATTTTAATAATAATTCATAAAAAATTAGATCTGGCTGTTGGTCGGTTGTAAGTTCTTGCGAAAAAAAAAGTAAATATATGCTTGAGAGATAGGGACAAGAAGGAATAGAGAAAAAATATAAAGATAGAAGGAGGAGATATGGATAAAGACAAACAGAAAGATAGACAGATAGATAGAGAGCGAAGTAGAAAGAGAAGGAAAGAGAGGAGAGAAAGAGAAAGAAAGAGAGAGAGAGAGAGAGAGAGAGTGAGGGCGAGAGAGAGAGAGAGAGAGAGAGAGGGCGAAAGAGGGAACTAAACAGTTGAAAAGATAGGTAAAGTTAGGTACAACTTGGGAAATAGAGATACAAAAAAGATATGGAAATTGAGTTGGAAAAAGAGATTGATAGATATACAGAAAGGTAAGTACCATATGTGCATAGATAGATTCATAGACAAGTAGGTACATAAAAAGAGAGAGAGGGAGCGAAGGAGGGAGAGAGAGAGAGAGAGAGAGAGAGAGAGAGAGTGAGAGAGAGAGAGAGAGAGAGAGAATTGTTAAAAAATGTAGATGACTTGTCCAACTAGATTAAGATATTAAAGTTAATATAATTATAATTTAGATGATCTATAACAAAGCTCAGTGCTCATTTCATTAAGCAAGTTTTAAATGTTTTTTTTAAGTAAATTCTCGGTAATAATACTCAAGTTAACTTGCAAAGTTAATTTGCCATATAAAAATAATTAAAGAAAGGTATTGCCAACGAAGAACGTTTTATTATTTACCATATAAAAAAGGACAGATGCGAATTATTTTAACCAGCCGCTTTGTTTCTCCTGTGACCGATATCCAAAGGATTCAACCCAGCCCAACACAAACCTCACAGGTTTTACGGCGCCACGAAAACTATCCGGTATTTGGTCCACCGTGTAAATCCGGTTGATAGCTTTTAAACATCACAACCTCGGAACCTAGATCTGCCAGTTATCCATCCTACAATGGATATACTGTCGGATTATCTTCGAGATGTAACTTTCCTACGGCCCAAGCCTTTTTTTTAAACCGCCAACTTGATGTTATGCTCATACAAAGTTTTCACATCGTTAAATCTTCAATTAAAAACAACTTGATTAACGGGATGAAGTTAATTATCGAAATATTTCTTTGTAGAGATCATAGATAGAAATCTCTTTCCGCATTTTTATCAAAGGCAAACATCAAATCAGTATACCATTAATAAATTAATAACACTTATATAACATCATCACGTGGTCTAATTAAAAATGATAATGATTTCATTAACTAAAACGTTAATTCATGATTAATCTTATAAATGGTCTTCGAGGATTGGTATGTTTTATTCATGCTTCCTCTCTTATCAATTGTACCAATCAGTTCTAACAAGTTCTAGTCCGATACTGTTCTCCATTTTGTAAACGATATTTCTCAATGCCATTTTAAATGGTGAGAGTGAGAGAGCTTTAAAGAATTAGTGAAAAATAGATGTAGGATGAGAAGATGTAGAGAATAAAGGGAGATAGAAAGGGATACAAATAAAGAACGAGTGATAGCTTGATAAATATGAGTGGACATTTGAGCAAAAATATGATTGAAATATTTAGATAAAATAGGAGTGTGGTGAGTGTGTGTGTGAGAGAGAGATATAGATAGATAGATAGATAGATAGATAGATAGAGAGAGAGAGAGAGAGAGAGAGAGAGAGAGAGAGAGAGAGAGAGAGAGAGAGAGAGCAAAGTAAACATAGTAGAAATATGGAGAGACAGGGAAAGAGCGAGAGACAGACAGAGAGACACTCAAACAGACAGAAAGAAATAGTGAGAGAGCGAAAGAGGAATCTAAAAAGTGGAAAAGATAGATAAAGTTAGATACAACATGTGATATAGATTGACAAATGTACGGAAAAAGAAACGGAGACAAAACATGAAAGATAGGTGGAAGATAGAAGAAAGATATAGAAAAAATAAATAAAGTTTGATTTATAGTCATAGAATTTGGTCCAATTTGATTACTCTTACACCCGACATCTAAGAGGGAAAGAGAAAGAAAGAAAGAATACGACAGAGGGAGAGAGTGAGAGAGTGAGAGAGAGAGTGGTAGGTATAATTAATATAATTTAAAAAATTGTCACTAATATAGAAAAAATGTAAAAGCCATGTAGCGAAAGTATTATAGTGAATATAATATTGAAGTTGAGAGAAGTGGCCACCTAAATCGATTTCAATAACTTGTCAAAAATGGGATGTGGTTGTTCGTCGGTTGTACGTTCCTGGAAAAAAGTAGATATATATGTATGAAATGAGAGAGAAATTTCGAGATAGACGGAGGTCATGGAGAAAGATGATCAGAAAAATAGACACATAGATAGAGAGCGAAGTAGAAAAAAAGAGAGAGAGAGAAAGAGAGGGAGAGAGAGAGGGAGAGAGCAATGTAAACAAAGTAGAAACATGGTGAGACAGGGAAAGAGCGAGAGACAGACAGACAGATACGCAGATAGACAGAGAAAGAGAGAAAGAGAGAGAGAGTGAAAGAGAGAAAGAGAGAGAGAGAGAAAGGAGAGGATTTATATATGTCATATACACGGGAAACCCGTTCTTTCGATGTCGTAGACTTGTAATTTTTGATTACTCTTTATTTCATTTATTACAGAGCCGATTTCGGGATGCCACGCTCACCCTTTGCTGTTAAACCTAAAAAGAGAGGTCATGGAGGCATCATTTCCTTATTTTAACACGTTTTTTCATTGTTTGATAATTGTTTTCATATTATAATACTAAAGAAATAAAACCATGTACTAGAACATATCATAGGATGGCGGAACGTTCTATAATTGAAAATTTCTTTAACCGCCTTCACCAAAAGAACTAAAAATAAGAAAAACTAATATATTCATATTTCACGAGGTGGTAACTTTATTAAAAACAACCCATTGTTCAACAAAAATTAAAATCCCATGAAAATCAACTTTTCCTTTTAATTTCCCTGACGAACCACAGTTTGAGAGAGAGAGAGCAAAGACAGGGAAAGAGCGAGAGATAGATAGATACAGAGAGAGCAAGAAAGATATATATATATATATATATATATAGAGAGAGAGAGAGAGAGAGATCGGGATCCCACGCTGTAAAAAGTACACATAAGCTTAAATTGAACCAGGTTTGAAATACTTAAAAAAACAACCAATTTGGAAAAAATCAGAAAGTTTTGCTACATTTTTGGGAGTTTCTTATGGTCAACGATTTTTGAGTATGTATGCAATGAGTTATGTTGAGGTGATGTCATATTTATCTGTACGAATTTTATACATTTCAATGTGAACTTGTTTTTTTCTCTACGATCTTGAAGTGTTATTAGGAATTTAAGTCAGTCGACGTAAATTTATGGCTTTAATATTTTTTGTTTGTCGAGATTTTGGTAAAACGACTTTGAAGTTTCTCTAAAAGTTTAATGCCTTTTTGAAATTAGGGGTTTTAAATACTACTAGCAAACTCTAGTATGGGTTGAACATAGCTTTTTTTAAGAATTTCAGGAGATGACGGATATTTGCTTTAACTTGGTATGCAAGAAAGCTCATTTTTTTACTATGCCCAGGACATGTTTATTTCACTTTAAGCATTCTTGTCATCTCCAACATCTTCAAGCCTTTTTGAAATGATATAAAGGCAAAAAAACTACCATCAAGTTTGTAGGTTGAAGAAGATTTTTATTTCACAGGTAGAGAACACAGCTCTGTCAGGGTTAAGATTAAGTCTCAAAAGTAGTGACCATTCAGAAATCTTACTCATTTGTAGTTCAATGAATGCAGTCAAAATATGCAAATGTCTTGGCATCAAATGAAAAAGTACAGATTTCAGAGTGAATTTTGCCATTTATATCAATGATATAAATGATGAATAGAAATGGACCAAGGATCGTTCCTTGTGGAACTCCGCACTGGATAGGAATCAGAATAAGTTCAACTTTGACTTTAAAACTCCTGATTGAAAAGTATGATTTCAAGAAAGTAAGGAAAGTGCCATGAATCCAAAGTCCCTCCAGTTTGTAAATTATGTGAGTCCTGTAGAAATCAAGGTAGATTTGAACATGAGTACATGTTTTTTTGTCTAGAGGTTGACATTTTGCACCATATTTGAAACGTTTCGAGGCAAGACCGTGATGTCTTCAGGAAAATTGGATGAATGCCATCATAGCCTGAGGGACAGTCAGTTCGAAAACATATAAGATGCCAAGAATTTTTTCATTTATATCAATGATATAAGGTTGAGTAAAATTGGACCTAGGACCGATCCTTGCGGAACTTCGCTAAGCACTGGACAGAAATGAGAATAAGTTCAACTTTGACGTTGAAAACTCCTATCCAAAAAGTATGATTTCAAGAAAATTAGGAAAGTAGCACGAATCCTAAGTCATCCAGCTTGTAAATAACTGATGCACTTGATAAGTCCTGTAAAAATAAAAGTAGATGATGTCAGCTGGAATGTTTGAGTCCATGTTTTTTTACATTTTGCATCATGTTTAAAAAAAAAATAACGTTTCGAGACATGACCATGGAATTCTTCAGGAAAATTGGATGAATGCCATCATAGCCTGAGGAACAGACAGTTCAAAAAGTGTTTAAGATATCAAGAATTCTGAGTGAATTTTGTCATTAGTATCAATGATATAAGGTTGAACAGAATTGGACCCAGGACCGATCCTTGCGGAACTCCGCTAATCGCTGGATAGGAATGAGAAACTTTGACGTTGAAAACTCCTATCCAAAAAGTATGATTTCAAGAAAGTTAGGAAAGTACCCCGTATCCCAAGTCCCTCCAGTTTGTAAATTAAGAGTGTGTAAGAAACACGATGATAAATGATTTTTGATAATGATAGATAAAACGGGTTAAACAAAAAACCGCGATACCAGATCTCAAGGATATTTAATGTAAAGTGCAAAATTAAATATTGTCAAATGAATAGTGAAAAGGATATGGAACACACGCCAAAATGTAAAATCGACTTTTTCGACCCGTACGCTAGTTGCGTGCCCGATCAGGAATTCGCTATCTAACGAAGGGAAAGTCCTTAAGAGGGGCTTTAGAATACTTATCAATGAAAAGAAAGTGTTTACATCCATCTTCCGGAGATGGAGGATATAAGTTGAGAACAATAAGTTGATTTTAAAGACGCCTTTCCACCCATCGCAACTCGTTCCTTCCGTGCTGGGAATCCGATTAATATCAAGTTTCTCGATGGGGTACTTTAATATTTAAAGGAAATGGGCTTTTACCGGATCGTAACTTTGAAATGTCTTTGTTTTCATTTTTTCTTGGAATTTATGTATATTCGGAAAACAACGCTTGAATTGATTGAAACGCTCGAACTTAGCGGTTCAAAGCTTCCGAATGGATTATGGAAGACATGCTCAACATAAAAATAAAATAAAAACATCGCTGAAATATACCAATTTGGAATTTTCTGATGTCTAATGATGGAAACTGATATTGGTTTTTATTTTTGGGTGCGTTTGTTTACAACTGGCGAATAGTCTTTCACCCGTTGAACGTTATGGTCCACCAGCCCGAAACGGTGCTGAAATGCTGACTGCCGACCAGTTTTTCCATGGTATCGGCTATATAACATCACTTCCGCAACAATAACTTGAATCGCGTAAATGGGAAAAATCGATTACGGACCAAATAAATTGCATCATATTTAAAACCAGCCTTTGGCCAGAGGAATAGAGAAAAATTCATTCATCAACTTATTTCATAACAAAAAGAAAATAGTACAATTGAAAAATTTTATTGGAGACCAGTCAATCTCCAATATTATGACTGAAATAATAAAAAGTTGATTATTTTCTATTGGCCATCTTAACTTTTCAACCAATGATCTTTTTGACATCTTAAACGCTTTCGAACTGACTGTGCTATGGTGACATTCATCCAATTTTCCTGAAGAATTCCAAGGCCATGTCCCGAAACATTATGTTTTAAAAAACACAATACAAAATGTCAAAAAACATAGACTCAAACATTCCAACTACCCTTCATGTAATTTTATTACACAGGACTCATCAAGTGCTTCAATTGTTTACAAACTGGAGGGGCTTGGGATTCGTGGTACTTTCCTAACTTTCTTGAAATCATACTTTTCGGACAGGAGGTTTAAATCAAAGTTGAACTTATTCTCCATTAATTAAGGTTTTCAGTTGAGATAAAAAAGTCAATGGCACGAGCGGGATTCGAACCCACGATCTTCGGCTTGATACGCCGCTGCTCTACCACTTGACCTATCGTGACCTCGATCCACTCGGACACCAAATTCCCACCTCAACCACACCTTTTGAATTTTCCCTCCTTTTTGCCATTTTTGAATTGTTCAAGCGGACCACGAAATTAGTGAATTATTCTCCATTCTTATTCCTGTCCAGTGCTTAGCGGAGTTCCGCAAAGATCGGCCCTGGGTCCAATTCTATTCAACCTTATATCATTGATATAAATGACAAAATTCGCTGTGAATTCTTCACATCTTAAACACTTTTTGAACTGTCTCGTATAATGTCATTCATCCAATTTTCTTGAAGAATTCCAAGGTCATGTCTCGAAACATTATGTTTTAAAAAACACGATACAAAATGTCAAAAAACATAGACTCAAATATTCCAGCTGACATCATGTAGTTTTATTTTTACAGTACTCATCAAGTGCTTCAATTATTTACAAACTGGACAGACTTGGGATTCGTGGTACTTTTCTAACTTTCTTGAAATTATACTTTTCGGAGAGGAGTTTTAAATCATTTTAAATCAAAGTTGAACTTATTCCTATCCAGCCTTTAGCGGAGTTCCGCAAGGATCGGTCCTGGGTCCAATTCTGTTCAACCTTATATCATTGATACAAATGACAAAATTCACTCTGAATTCTTGATATCTTAAACACTTTTGGAACTGTCTGTTCCTCAGGCTATGATGGCATTCATCCAATTTTCTTGAAGAATTCCAAGGTCATGTCTCGAAACGTTCTTTTAAAAAACATGATGCAAAATGTCAAAAAACATGGACTCATACATTCCAACTGACATCATCCACCTTGATTTCTACAGGACTCAACAAGTTTATCTATTGAGAAAATCCTAGCGGAGTTTCGCGTGGAATGGTCCTGGGTCCAATTCTATTCATCCTTTATATCAGTGATATAAAAAGACGAAATTCACTGTGAAAGCAGTACTTTTGCAGATGATACCAACACGATTTCAAATCTGTTGACTGCATTCGGTAAACTGCAAATGAGCATTTTTTTAGCCAGAGAAACAGCAGAAAATCCATTTATCAACTTATTTCATAATATCACTAGTTTTCGTGGTCCGCTTGATCAATTAATATCGTTCAATTAATTAATTAGTTGAGATAAAAAGTCAAGTGTCACGAGCGGGATTCGACCCCATGACCTTTTCACAACAAAAAGAAAATAGTACAATTAAAATTTTTTCTTAAAGATCAGTAAATTTCCTATTTTATGACTGAAACAATGAGAAATTGATTCTTTTTTATTGACCATCTTAACTTTTCAAACAATGATCTTATTGACATCTCAAACGCTTTTCGAATTAACTGTTCCTCAGGCTATGATGACATGCATTCAATTTTCCTGAAAAATCACTAGGCCTTATTTCGAAACGTTTTGTTCTTACAAACATGATGATGCAAATATCTAAAAGCATGGACTCAAACATCATCTACCTTGATTTCTACAGGTCTGTCTCAATTATTCACAAACTGGAGGTAATTGTGATTCGTGGAATTTTCTTAATATTCTTGAAATAATACTTTTTGGACAGGTGTTTTAAAAATCAAGGTTAATCATATTGTAATCACTAACCAGTGTTCATCTGAGTTTCGCATGGAACGATCCTGGGTCCAATTCTATTAAACATTTAAATCTGTGATATAAATGACAAAATTCACCATACCAAGTGAAGTGCAAATTTCCGTCTTCTTCTGAAACATTGAAAAAACATGTTACAGTCGACTCTTTATAATTCAAATCCCAAGGGGGCAGAAAAATAATTCGATTTTTAATAGGAAAGAAAATTTACTTCTTAAGAATTGAGATGTATTTTTACAACTTATTACTTGAATTGTACATACATAAATCGTAAAAATAATGAAAAAGTGAATATAGATCAACTGCAAAAGTGAACATTATCTATTATTAAAACAATTCGTGAAGCGATTGTATTGTAAAATATGCATAACTCTGTCCTGCTATTCCCCGTGATATTACAAAAAATCAATTTTATATAGCAGTGGAATAATTGTTTTGTAGATATTTTCAAAAAATGGTTAAAATTAAAAAAACGGATGTCTATGATCATAATCATTAAAATAAATGGTATTTTAATCGACCGAATTAGATAGGATCACCCAGGGTGATGGGTGAAACCTCGATCCCAATAAGTACACTCTTTCCCTTAATAGTTAATCGCTTTTTATAAAAATTATATTTTTAGGTAGCAATTTTCGCTCATCTGATATGGAAGAATGGTTGTGAAGAGTACTTGAGGCGTCATCTATTGACGTTGGGTTGGACTCTTCATCAGAGATGGCGATCTCGTCCAGATGAAATGCTCATGAGAAATATTTGAAATCGCTTCGGATAATCGAGAAAAAATTATTTGCCAGTTTATTTATTATAAATGGACTGTAAAATAGATTATAACGTTTAAATTATGGAGTTACAATTCTGAGTTTCTACGAAAATGTGATTTTAATGTTTGTGAAAGATTTATTATACTCCTTCATTAGTTTGAGAACTAAATGTAAAAAGAGCAAGACTAGACGGACCCGAGATTTTTAGTTTGGAAAAAATTGTTTAACCGTTTAGGAAAACGGCGCTCGGACATACTAAACTCGCAACACATTCTTGTTCGGCAAATCTGTATCGCAATTATTACAGGCGCGAACGACGAGTCCTGATCAGAAACTTTTTATTAAAATCATTTTAAATTATTTTGAGCGTTATGTAACATTTTTAAATTATAAAANAAAAAAGACGACCTGAGATTTTTAGTTTGAAAAAAATTGTTTAACCGTTTATGAAAACGGCGCTCGGACATACTAAACCCGCAACACACTCTTGTTCAGAAAAACTGTATCGCAATTATTTCAGGCGCGAACGACGTGTCCTGATCAGAAACTTTTTATTAAAATCATTTTAAATTATTTGGAGCGTTATGTAAAATTTTTCAATTATAAAATATTTCCCGCGTTTTTCAACTTGTGTCATTGTATGAATTTTGATTTTAAAAATTCCTTCAGTCGTTATTTCTCGCATTTTGTTTGTATAATTTTGCATTAACTTATGAAACGCCCAGAGAAAATATATAAAATTGCTTCGGATTACCGAGAAAATTTTTTTGTACAGTTAATTTATTATAAATGGACTGTAAAATAGAATATAACTTGTAAATTAAGTAGTTACACTTTTGTCTTACTATGAAAATGTGATATAATGTTTGTGGATTAATGGTGGATAGTGAAAGAATTATTATACGTCTTCACTAGTTTGAAAACTAAATTGAAAAAAAGCTAGGCTAGACGACCTGAGATTTTTGGTTTGAAAAAAATTGTTTAACCGTTTAGAAAAACGGCGCTCGGACATACTAAACCCGCAACACATTCTTGTTCAGCAAAACTGTATCGCAATTCTTTCAGGCGCGAACGACGAGTCCTAATCAGAATTTTTGAAATTAAAATCATATTAAATTTTTTTGAACGATATGTAAAATGTTTAAATTATAAAATATTTCCCCAGTTTTAAAACTTCTGTCATTTTATGAATTTTGATTCTAAAAATTCCTTCAGTCGTTATTTCTCGCATTTTGTTTGTATAATTTCGCATTAAATTATGAAATGCCTAGGGAAAATGAATGAAATTGCTTCGGATTACCGAGGAAAAATTATTTACTAATAAATTTATTATAAATGGACTGTACAATGTGTTATAACATTTAAATTAAGGAGTTAGAATTTTGAGTTTCTATGAAAATGCGATTTTAATGTTTGTGATACATTGTAAAAGATTTATTATACGCCATCACTAGTTTGAAAACTAAATTGAAAAAAATGAAATGCAAGACAAGACGGACCAGAGATGATTAGTTTGAAGGAGTTTGTTAACTGTTTAGCACAACACTCCGATTCGGCATTACTGCATCACAAATACTTCAGGCGCGGACGACGAGTCCTGATCAGAAACTTTTTATTAAAATTATTTTGAGCAATATGTAAAATTTTTAAATGATAAAATATTTCCCGGGGTTTTAAATTTTTGTCAACTTATGAATTTTGATTATATAAATTCCTTCAGTTGTTATTTCTCGCATTAATTTATCAAATGATGGGCAGGTTTTGATTCTGTCTGCCACAACGATATTCGTGCAAATAGAAATACATCAATGTTTGCTGACGATTTATAAGCAGGATGTGAATCTGTTAGTGAAGAGTTTTAATTTGACATTCTCGGTTTTGAAGTGTCAAAATATCTTAAGACTTTCCCCTTTTGAATAAAATCTCTGGAATAAAAATGACGACCTGTTGTCTGTGTGTTTCCAATAACTTTAAATATTTAAAGCAAATTGGTTTTTGTCGTCAACAAATGAACGTTTTTCTGAATATGTTCCAGCTTAACTATTTTCTTAACTATTCTTCTTTATTTTCTAAGATTGCAAAATATTTTCCAATACAGTTGACTCTTTAAAATTCGAAACCCAAGAACCACAAAAATAATTTGAATTATCAATAGGAAAGAAAATCAAATCACGTCGATATTTTTACAACTTATTACTTGAAACGTACACACATAAAAGTTTGTAAAAATAATGAAATTGTGGAGCTTGATCAACTGAAAAATTGAATATTGTTATGTATTAATCCATATTTGTTCAGTGGTCATATTTGAACATATTACTTATTCCAATTAATTATTTTTTTATCTAAGGTTTTTTGTTGAGATGAAAAATAATACATGAAAATTTAGAGGAATATTACAAAAAGTCCGAATTACAGAGGGGAAGTGTCTCAATTTCGGTTTATAGAAAAATCGCTATCCACCTGTTACAAAAAATATTTCATATTACCGAGTGTACCAAAAATATATGGTATTTTTTTTTTATTTACCGAAGTGACCTGCTGAGAGTTCATATTATCAAAAAATTCGAATGATCAAGTTTCAAATTAACAGCCCATACTAGAGCATGGAAGTAGTTTTTAAAGCCCCTGCTTGCTAAAAAGGTGTTAAACTTGTAGAAAAAGTTCAAAGTAGTTTTACCAAAATCTCCAAAAAATTAAAGCCATACTGCTGTGTTGAGACTTCAATTTAACAATTCAAGATTGTAGAGAAAGGAATTGAAACGTATAAAATTGTTATGAATAAATTAACCCTTCTTAAACTGCTTGTTAGAAATTTAACTAAGGATCATTTCTGTTATTCAAATTGAGTTTGACAGACTTATTCAAGCAAAAATTCCCTAAGTCTTTTTTTTCGTTCAATATATTTTAATTAGGGTTTTATTGGGAAATTTGGTTACCAGTCCTAAGCCATAAATATTATATTACTTGTAAATTATGATTTATCTTCAAGGATGTTATGTATTCGTAAATTTTATACACTTGTGATTGTTTTTTTTTTTTGTTTGTTTCTCCCGTTGAGTGTTTATAAGCATTTATGCCGTTTAGTCATGTAACAATAAAATAAAAAATAACTAACTGATTGGGCTAATGAAATATTTTTAGTCCTATTTCCTTAATTATAAAAGTTATTGTTGGCGCCAGCCATCTCATTTTAAATATACTTTGTTTTGGATTAGTGTAATCCTTAATCCTACTCCCACGCTCCTTGCAACACGAGTCCTGCTCTACTCTTACGAAAGAAAGTGTCCTTCCGCCTCTCTTAATCTCATATGTTTCTCTCCTTTATTAATTAAAAAAGATTCAAAGTAACGCGAATCACCAAAAAACACCCTGTACTGCTACATCGATATCTTCCACCTGAATTCATCGGATATACTGCGACGAAGTCAGAGGAATCGGGCCCGAGCTCCCTACACTTCGTGCAGCCGGCATCTGAAGGAAGGTGGTAAGTCCCCTATGAATTTCTCCCTTATTTTATTTTAATTTAGACTTTTTCTTAAATTTATTTTACTAACGTTTCATTTATTTTTTAATTATTATTTTTTTTTCTTATACGGCATTGGCCGTAACATTTGTTCTCCTATGCCTTATTAAGAACCTGGGACCAATCAGTGCATTTTTATTTTTATTTCGTTCGAATTGTTTCTTTATTGTTTTATTTTTTCTTTTTTTTGCTATATTGTATAATGCTTGTTGTTGCCTATTTTTCGGTATTCCTTTCTTTTTCGTCTTTTTTTTTGGTTTTGGGGTTTCGGGATCACACCATTTTTTTATTTTTTGATGGATTAATTTCATTTTGTTCTGGTTTCGATTCCAGTCTCTTTAGCAAGTTCACTTTGGTTTTCGTTTCTTCGTCTTGTCAGGGTTTCTTAAACTGTTTGTCAGTGTATATATCTGCAATTTGTTTTTTTTTTATTTTTTTTTTTTTTTTTTTTTTTTGTCACTTCATTTTTTTTGGTTTTTCTTTTTTTTGGTTTTCTTTTTCTGGGCGTTTTCTTTTGTTTTCTTTTTTTTTCAGTTTTTTTTATTTTTTTTTTTTTTTTTTTCCCTTTTTTTTTTTTGGTTTTTTGGATGGTTTGTTGGTTTGTTTGGGGGTTTTGTTTCCTTCCCTGTTCCCATTGTTTAATTTTTTTTTTGGTTTTGTTGTTTCGTTTGTGGGTTTTTTCTTGGTTTTTTGTTTTTTCGGGCTCTTTTTAACTGGTTGATTTTTTCCATTTTTTCTGGTTCTTTTCTTTTTTCGGAAATTTTATTTTTTTTGGATTTTGTTTTTGCTGTTTTTCAGTTCTTTTTTTTGTTTTTTAGTTGTACCTTCGGTTTTGCCTTTGGGGGCTTTGGCTTTCTTTTTTTTCCCACTTTTTTGGTTTTTTTTTTTTTTTAATTTTGTTTTTTTTTTTTTTTTTTTTTTTTTGTGGTTTTTCTTCTCATTCTTTTGGTTCTTCGTTCGTGCTCTCCTTTTCCCTTTTTTTTTTTTTAGCTTTTTTTTGTGTTTTTTGGGTTTTGTCCTTTTTTTTTTTTTTTTTTTACTTGGTTTTTGCCTTTGTTTTCTTGGTTGGGGGCCTTTTTTGATTTTCCTTTTTTTTTTTCTTTTTTTGGCTCGGGGGCCTTTTTTTTTTTTTTTTTTTTTCTTTTCGTTTCGGACATTTCGTTCTTTGCTTTTGTTGGGTTTTTTTCCTTTTTTTAAATTCCCGTCTTTTTTTTTTTCTTTTTTTTTCTTGTGTTTTTGGTTTTTCTTTTTTCGATGTCCCTTTTTCTTTGTTTTTTGTTTGTTTTTTTCGGTCTTCCTGAAGTTGTTTTTTTGGTTTTGAGTTTGTTGATCTTTTTTGCTTTGTGTGCTTTTTTTTTTTTTCCTTTTTTGTTATGTATTTTGGT
The DNA here is from genome assembly GCF_000648675.2 of Cimex lectularius. NCBI lineage: Eukaryota > Metazoa > Arthropoda > Insecta > Hemiptera > Cimicidae > Cimex > Cimex lectularius. The sequence goes on along the minus strand of NW_019392660.1, from coordinate 1,046,500 downwards.
TTTTCTTTGGGTTACGTTTTTTGAGGTTCCTTTTGTTTTGACTTTATTTGCGTCTTTCTACCTTTTTTTTTGTTTTTTGCCGGTTGGTTTTGTTTTTTGGGGTTTTTTTTTTTGCCGGGTTTTTCGGTTTATTGTTGGGTGTTGGGTTTTTTTTGGGTTTTTTTTTTTTGCTTCCTTGTCCCGGGTTGGTTTATTCTTTTTTAATTGGCCTTTTTACCTTATTTTTTGTTTTTTTTGGTTTTTGCCTCTTTTCTTTCTTTTTCTTGTTTTTTTCATTTTGGTTTTTTCTTGTTTTTCCCGTTTGTTATTTTTTTTAGTGTGTTTTTTTGCTTTTTTTGGGGCCTTCTTCTTGGTTGGTTTTGTTTGGCCGGGGTTTTTTTCGTCTTTCTTTGGCCCTGTGCTCCCCGTTTTTTTGCTTGTTCCCTTTTTTTTGTTTGTTTCTTTTGTTTCTTTTTTTGGTGCCAGTTTTTTTTTTGTTAGCCTTTTGTTGTTTTTTCCGTTTTATTTTTGTTTTGTTTTTTGGCGCGTTTTTTTTTGTTTTTTGTTGTTTTTTTTTCGGGTTTCTTTTGTCCGTTTTTTTTTTTTTTTTGGTTTTTTGGCTTTTGTTTTCCGTTTTTTTGCTTTTTCTTTTGTTTTCTTTGATGGTTTGGTCTTTTTTTGTCTTTTTTTTCATTTTTCATTTTTTTGGTTTGTTATTTTGTTTGGCAGCTTTTTTGGCTTTTTTTGTTGGTTTTTTCATTTTGTTTTTTTTTTTGTTTGTTTTTTTTTTTTGCTTTCTTTGTTTTTTTTGTGTTTTTTTATTCTTTTGTCCTGGCGGCCTTTTTTTTGTGGGTTCTTGTGATTTTTTTTGCTTTTTCTGTTGTTTGGGGCCGTTTTTCAACTTCTTGTTTGATTTGTTTTCTTTTTTTGGTTGGTTTTTTTTTGGGCTTTGTTACAGGAGTCCTTTCGTTTTTTTTTTGTTGGCCTTTTTGGTTTTTGGTGTTTTTTTGTTTTGTTTTTTTTTGGTCCGTTTTTTGTTTTTTTTCTTTTGCCTGAGGGGGCTTTTTTCCTTTTTTGTTTTGTTGTTTCGGTTTTCGTCATTTTTTGGGGGTTTGGGGTGTTATTGTTTTTTGTTGCCTTTGCCTTTTTGGTTTTTTCTTTTGAGGATTTTTTTTTTTTGGGCCGTTTTGTGGTTCGTTTTGTTGTTTCTTTTTTTTTTTTGCGTTTTTCTCTTACGGTTTTCCTTTTGGGGGGCATTGGGGTTTGTTGTTCTAGTTTTTTTTTTTTTTTGGTTGGGTTTTTTTTTTGCCTCCCGGTTTTTTCCTTTCCTTTTTGGGGTTTGTTGTTTTGTTTTATTGATTTTGTTTTGTTTTTTTTTTCTCTTGTCCCTTGTGTTTTTTTCTTGTGCCCCCCTTGTTTTTTTAATGTGGTTTTTTTTTCCGTTTTTTTGGTTTTGTTTTTTTCGGTTTCGGTTCTGGTTTTTTTTTGGCTTTTTTTTTCGGTTGTTTTCTTTGTTTTTGCCCTCTTTCGGGTGGTTTTGGTTGTTTTTTTTTTTCGTTTTGTTCCCCTTTTTTTGGTTTTTTGGGTGGTTTTTGTTTTTTTTTTTTGCTCGTTTTTTTTTATTCCCTTGTTCTTTGATTTTTTTTCGTTTTTTTGGGGTGAATTTGTTTGTTTTTTTTTTTTTGGTTTTGTTTTTTCTGGGTTCTTTTTTGTTTTGGGGCTTTGGGTTTTTTTGGCCCTGGGGTTATTCTTGCGTTTGTTGTTGGTTTTGTTTTTGCTTTTTGCCTTTGGGTTTTTTGTTTTTGTTTGGGCTGTTTCGTTTGTTTCGTTTTTTCTTTGTGTTTCGCTTTCTTACGAGGTTTTTTGGTTCTTGGCTTGTTTGTTGGTTTTTTTTTTTTTGGTTGGTTTTTTTTTGGTGTTTTGTTTTGTTCTTTTTTTTTGGTTCTTATTTTTTTTTTCCCGGTTCTGCTTTTCTTTTCTTTTTTGTTTTGGTTTGGTTTAAGTTTGGTTTGTTTTCTTTGGTTTAATTTTGATTCGGCATTTTGTTTGTTTTGGTTTTCAGTTTTTTGTTTTTGTGTTTTTGTTTCGACGGGTTTCGTTTTTTTGTTTTTTGGGTGTATTTTTTGTTCTGTTTGGTTTTTTGCTTTCACTCGGTTTTTGTTTCATTTTTTTTTTTGGGCTGTTTTGGTTTGTTGGGTTGGTTTGGTCTGATTTTTTTCTTGTGTTCTTGTTCCTTTTTTTGTTGGCTTTTTTTTTGGGTTTGGCGGTGTTTTGTTCTTTTTTTTTTGCTTGGTTTTTGGGCTTTTGGCTTTTTTTTTTTCTTTTGTTGGGTTTTTGGGTTGCTTTTGTTTGTGTTTTTGTTGTTTTTTTTTTTTTTTTTTTGTGGATCCTCCATCACCAATTTAATGGATGACAGAGACACTGTCATTGCTACAGCTGCGGTTATTTTTTTATTTATTTTTTTTTTTTTTTAGATTCAGTCACGGGATGCCACGGTTTAGGCGTTGATATGGCGCTCATCACTGTAAGGTAAAGGTGCCGGGTTTGAATCCATCGGGCCTGCATTCAATCCCGACATACTTACAAACAGTTTTTTTTTTTTTTTCAAAAACACTGGCACCCCGAAGGTTCATGTAACCTCTTAGTTGAAATACCCTTGTTAAAAAAACCTCAATCATAGAGTACGTTACCCCATCTTACTTTCGATCCGTTTCCACACAAGTTTCAAAAACCTTGTTCGGATTTTTGTCATTCAGAAGAGAAGCGTTTCAAATTATTGGTTCAGCTTGATACAGATCGAGGAAATCCAAGACTTTTATGAGGCCAATCCATTCATAACTGACAGAAAAAATGCTATGATGTTCTTTCATTAAGACGTCTATACTAGTTAAGATTGTTTATTATTGAAAAATAAATAGCAATGCTGATTGATGATTATACTTGATATCAATACAGTACAGTTGATTCCTGAATGTGTGGATGCTTTGAATTTGGCTATTTCAAGAATATTTGTGCATTTTGAAGCAGACAAGGAAACCGACAATTCATGGCATGGCAAGCACCAAATAATGTTATTCGGCGAATAACGTAATGCGTAAAATAACGCGTAAATTGGGATTTGGCGAATTTTTGCTCGGAATTCGGCAAATCCCAAGTGCCTGGAGCCACCTTACATTCCTCCTCATAATATGGATTCCCACTTGAAACAGTATTTAGATTCAGTGTGAAACCAGCTTTCAAACGATATTCACTATTACGGTATAGCTCCATTGACGCTGAAAAAATTGACCGTGAACTTTTTATAATAGACTTTCTTCCCATTTAAAGGTAGGATTGGATTGTATTTAAATTAAATAAGATTACTGAATTGATGATGATTTAAATGCTAAAATATTTTGAGTTTTCAGGGTTTTGTAAAGAAAAAAAGTCTCTAAAAGTTTAACAATCAGTTGTTCTTTTTGTTTAACTTGTAAGTAATTTAATTTTTAAATAAATTTTAATATTATAACAATAGATAATAGTAAATATAAAAATGTATTTTTATTTTTTAGGTTTAAAAAAATTAAATTAGTTTTTGTTCATTTTTGAAAATAGTCTTACTAGGAAGAATTGTGTAATGAAAAAGATAAAAATGGTACAAAAAGTTGACTTTTAATCTGGATGCTTCTCATGGATAGCTTCAAGTTAATCCGACGAGACTTGTATTTAAGAGAAAAACCCTAATCCGTCCCTAGAGTTCTTCATCATCTTGTGTTTTCCAATTCCACTAACTTCAATGCCTAGGGGACAAAACGGACAAATCCTTTGTGTAAATTGCAGCAAAAGTGCTTATGGACGAGGCAGGAAGGCGAGAACATGCTTCTACAGCCCAGGTTGTAGCATTGATGACAGAACATTTTACATAGATAAATTTTAGTTAAAATTAAAAAAATAAAAAATTGCTGCCCCAGAGGGTCGACATTTCAGGCTCCCTTATTCAACTTATTAAAGATAAGAAAATAAGTTAACCAAATCAGCATGGAGGCCACTTGGCAGTCGTCCACCAGGTTAAAGAATAGCCCAATGAAACGCCAAATGGCGCCCAACGAGCTGATATTGTTAACCTTATTTTTCAGTCAACGATATGCTAAAAATTAAAACAAAAACTTTTTCCTCCATTCAGCAATCTCACAGAACATTACAAGATGTAGACAATGTATTTAATTGTGCCAAAAGAAAAATTGATTTCTGCCCATTAGCCAAAATAAAACATATAATTTATTATTAAACACAATAAAAAATAAATGCATATGGAAAAAGCAAAAATAATATTGAACGAAAGACAGAAATATTTAAAATATTAAGCGTACAATACATAAACAAATGAAACAATTAAAGAGCAAAATATTTAAAGCAAACAACCGTAAGTCAGCAATGCAACAAAATAAGCATAAATATAAGGAAATATAAGCGGGGAAATACCTTAGTCACACTACTATCCTGTGAGTCATTTGATTTTTCATCCTTTTGCTGAACCACTTCTGTGGGTTCTTCAATGACCTCGGAGTCGAGTTTCGACTCTACTTTGTCTTCTTCGATAACGAACGGATTGAGGAAAGGGTTAGTGGAATTGGTCTGTACCGAAGGGGTCGAGCTGAGAAAAGGGTTCGTTTGGGAGGTCAGAGTCCGTTGCTCGATCTGACCCGTGTCCCCCCAGGAAAAGTGGGTGACAGTGACAGGCGTAGGCGAGGTGGGAGCGGCGTTTATCAGGATTGGAGCGATAGATGGGCTCAGTGCCAACGTCAGCTTGTCCCCGCCCTGTACCAATGAACACACTCACCAATAAAATATGCAAAATGCAAATTAATCACAGTTGACTAATGGACTTATGAAACTTTCTTACAAATTTTAAATTATTATATGAATTTCAACACTATTTACAAAACATTTACAAGTACTTCTTTTTTACGGAATAATAAATACTTAAACTTCAAAGTAAAAAAAAAAATTCAGATGTATAATTTTTTTTCTCTACTGGTGAAAAGCAACAACATAAACCCCAAAAAGCACCAAATTATATTGGAGGGGCTGGAAAGTAATGTCATTTTTTACAGTAAATTAAAACGTAAAATTTTAACAAGTATTTTATTTATTGTGATGGTCTGAATATGGTTCCTGGGATTTTTGAAATTTTTTTTCCAAATTTTCTCGAAGGAGAGCTAAACCCAGTTCGAAAGAAAATACCATAAAATAATAAAAATAAAATAAATTTCATTAAAATTAATTTTTTGTTTAATACAAATCAAACGTCTGACAATTAAAAAATTCAATATATGAAAATTAAGAAAAAAAGTCCTTTTTACAATCAAACAATTTTACTCTTGGAAACCGTTTGAACAAGTAGACCGGAGCCTGGCACAAGACACAGCACGTGCTCCAAAAACAAAGGGCTCCCGATGTGGCCGTATGAGTCCTCGGTTGGTGGGGCAGCCCCTCTCAAAGGTCCGCTAGGCTCCATGTCGATAAAATCGATAAAAATCAATTGTTTTTTGAGCAAAATATCTAAAGATGGCATTTTGGACAACATCCAAATTTTCGAATTTTTTTGCCACTTAGAAAATGTTGTAGCAATCGGAATAAATGGAAATTATGGCAGAATATCAGGTGAGTGTGGTGAGGCAATACCTCCCAACCAAATTCATTAATTTTTTCCAGGGTATAATGACGCATTATCTTGTTGAACAATAAAACCTTTTTTGTTGACAGTCGCTGAGCACTTTTCAATTAACGATCTTTTTGTTCACAGTAAAGGTCTGCATTTGTCCACATTTCAGCACTTCAAAATGAACAACCCTGTGAATACTCCACCAAACCCGAAAAAATTGAGGTGTAAACCTGGCTTAGCTGTACTTCGTCGCGATTCATTCGTAGAGATCCACTGTCTTTTACGTTTTGGATTATCAACCTCATTTTTCATCTCCAGCGATCAAGTGATCAAAAAACACTTCTGAATTGTGTCTCGGAAGCAAAAACCTAGTCTACTGCAATTATTCTTGGATGGTCAACAACATTCCTCAAATATTTTCTTCCACTTACACCTTTAAGGTTTAACAGGTCATTGTTTAAAACTGTTGGTCTTCCTGATTGATACAAGTTGAAAAAATCAAAATTGCTGGATTTGAACTTATAAAACCACATTTGGCAACTACGACTATATAATGCACTTGGTTAAACATCGCAAATGTTTTTGGTAGCAACAATAAAACTCAAAAAGCATACAATAATATGTACCTCTTCTGGTATTTATTTGGCTGCCCATTTCACCATAAATTGCACATAAAAAATTAAGATTTAATTATTGAAGAGTAAACAAGTCATTCTAATATTAAAACGTCTTCTGCATGACTTTGAAGTACACAATGATGACAAATGAATAACAAGGGCGAAAAGGACATTACTTTCCAGTCCCCTCAATAAATCAACATATACACTAAACACAAGAAAATGCCAACAGCCAACCCCGTAGCAAAATGTTTACAATAATTACATTATTTCTTTTAAAATATACAAAAAAACTCTATTTACATTAGAATGTTACAGTGTTCCAACTTACTCTGCTTTTTCCAGATGAAATTATATTGAACTTACTGACTCATACCTTTGGGGTTTTTGTTGCCAATACAAACTCTAGATTCCGAATCCTCCTTATAACAAACAACGTATTATTTTAGCGTAATATTTGTTATTATACACTCTATTTAATTTTAAAAGCCGCATATCAGTTGCCTGATGCTTCTTTTAATAAGTTCGAGATTTTAATTAAGAATTCAACCATCGACTATAAATCTTCTATTATATATCTGAATTTTTTTGTGTAAAAGGGACACATTAGTCAACTGTTGTGCAACATAAAATACATAAAAAGCTGGAAAAAAAAAATTGCACAGAAATGATAAAACTTTGGGTGGAGAACAGCAGCAGTAAAAATAAATTGTGAATTCTTGCTATACATTGAATAACACATTAAAGCATGAAAATGAACACAATAAAATCTTGAAAATCTGTTTCTAAGTTGCGAATTTATATTCAACAGTGATATTTTCAACGTGTGCAATTGAGAAGTAAAATATTTAACAAAAAAATATATATAAAAGATTTGAATGCAGATAATGAAAAAACAATATGTTTAAGACTGAGACAAAAGTAAAATTTAGACAATTTTTTTTACAAAAATGAAGGGAAATGATTTGTACAATAGTTAAGAAGGGTTTTACTTACAACAGAAACGAATGTAGCCTGGTCCAAGTTATTTTGATGGTTTTTTGACGTTTCTCCTGGTAAATCCCTGGAAAAAATATTTTGAATCGACAAAATATTAGGTTTTTTAAAACTATTTAACTTGATAAATTTAACAACTCACTCTATACTTATATCAAGAAGGGATGTAGGAGGTTCAATCGGCGAAGGAGTTTCTATTACAGTTGGAAGTGGTGATTTTCTCATCTCTTCTTCTAATTTCGCTGTAAAAGTTTAAAGCATTTGTATAAGAGTTCCACATAAATTACGCTTAAAAAAAAAAAAATAAATAAATAAAAAGAACCACTCAATTTATTTAGTTTAAAATTAAATCAACTTTTGGGAAAAGTGGGACAAAAATCCATTTGTGTTTTTTATTAGTAACCAGTAATGCAATAATTTGGTGGGATTCGTGAGGAGCGGTCAAGAATTTTTTCTACTTTTCTAAAATACCTCATTCTAGACCGCTCTTCTCGAATCCGACAAATTACTAAATCCATTTTCTTTCAGCATTAGTTACTGGTAATTTGGAGCAATCACAGTCAAAATAAACAGTAATTAATGCTTTGTTTACTTTTGTACTGATTAATCAAATTTGCAGAAAAAAGTATCATTATGACCTTCTATTCTGCTATGCCTAAAGATTGCAATCTGTTTAATCTTTTCCTTTGTCTATTTATTTTGATATTATTCTTATTCTTAAACCTTTTTCAATGGTTTAAGACAGGCATTTGAGTGAATATGACAGTGTCATGGTGGCCAGCTCAAAGTGGCAATAGATTCATTCATCAGGCTCTATGAAACTGCACCATTATGGGAAATGACATAGAAATCTGATAAGACAGAGATTTTCCCCAGGACTGTAAGAAAATGAAAAGAAAAAATAACGCCAGGGCCTGGCACCCGGCTTGTGGACCTCTTCTTACCACAGCTTAGAAAATGTCCAGGCTTCAATGGCAGGACATAATCAAGAACATGCAGTGAACATGTGATGATCTCAATGAAGATCAAACCATTGGCACGATAAAGAAAATGTTTTTCTGAAACCTACATCGCACCAGACCGCATCTCACGATTTCTGATTAATTATCGACGAACGGTCACTAAACACCACACATTTCTAAGTCCAGATTTGATCTCATTTGAACACATCTGGGACCAACTTAAGCAATGAATACGACGACAAAACCCAAGTCCTAACACCCTTGAGGAGTGGAAAAAAGGTGTTCTTGATGAATGGGAAAGAATTCCTCGGGATTTTACCAGAAATCTTTTCCAAGATCCTAAGGCATTTACCGGATGTAATTCATACCAGAGGCGGAAATACCTGGTATTAAAGGGGGCAAGTTATTTTACAATTTCTTTTTTCTTAAATCAATAATCACTTTTTTAGAATTAGGAAATTACATTTTTTTTAATGTCTTTATTTTTACAATCAAATCTATTTTTGGTATACAAAATATAAATAAACCTAAATACATTAAAATTTATGGGTGGTATATGTATTTTTTCGTTATATTTATTACAACGTATTATTTATTATTTGGTTTACTCTTAATAATGTGTATTACCTCCTCTGGCCTTGTGAAGGGCTTTAAATTTCCTCATCAACATGTAAATAAACAGTTGGATTTGACGAAACAGAATCCTAAGAATGCTCAAGATCAAGGTAAGTCTTGAAAAAGAAAGCAAATTCCTTGGCAATGTTATTAGGGCTGCTTTGGTCTTCAAGACATATTTAAGATCGTTTTGCCCTGATGATGATGTTAAATAGGTTGAAAGCTTGGCAGTAACAATTTACTTTCTTCTTTAAGACCACACCTTGATCCAGACGTTCATTCTTCAACAAGACCAATTTGAATTCTAATCTGCCTCTTTATCAGGTCCCATAAGTAATCTATGGAATGTCAGAATGTGCTGACCAATTCATTGTGGTAATCCCAAAATCCTGCAAATAAAAGGTAACTTGAGCCACATGCATCAAACATTATTGTCCCGACTGAGCAAATGAGACCACAGCAATCCAAAACTTCCTCAAGGTAATGCTAATCAGTTCAGTACGGGCATGTTGGCCATAATTGTCTTTAAAAAGGCGACTCATGGCACCTGAAGCAAAGTGTTTTCTACATCTCCTCTACGGTACCAGTAATTTGATTGCTACAAACAAACCGGCACTCATCTATGAAGAGACCCTCCCCCATTGTTCAATGATTTGCAAATAGTCGCCTTTCAATTCGATAGCTCACCCTTAATAGAGAACCTGATGCGGGACGTTATGCTCTCACGAAGCTTTTGGATGTAGTTCAAACCATTTGGAAGCTGTTAAATGGCAGTTCCGTAGTGCAATAAAACATCTCCAGCTGTCATACATTGCGGTTAACCACTACCTTCTCTTCAATTGAGACTTCCGATGGCCCTAAATGCTGTAGACCACAGCACACCCAGGACTTAGGCAATGTAACAGACGTTATGATCATCGTTGGCCAAAGCATCTGCCTGGGTGAGATCTTGTTGACAAAAAAAACCATGTTTTTAAATTTTCTATTTTTCTCTCCCAAATTTATTGTTTCACCAAAGAAATTTAAAAACATAGCATATTATAAAAATAAGCAAGCATATTATAAAAACATAAACTTAAGGTTATATTAGTAAAGTTTACTGGTCTTTGGTGATTAAATTAAAAAAATATATATATAAATGATTTTATTGGCTTGCAATTGAAATTAAAAAATAAATAAATAAAAGTGATTGTTTATCAGTTGTTTTAAAAGTGAGCTATTAGCTGAAAAAAAAGTATGACTTGACATACCTTTGAGAATATTACACTTTAGTTGATGCGGGGGAATAGGCCGAGGTACTGCAGTAGGGATGATAGCCTTGTTGTTGGGTACACCGGTACTTTCGATAGAAACTACGGTGTCTGTAATTTACCAACAAAATTAATAAGCATTAACGACGTGTTAAATCTATAGACGGTTTTGAACAAGGCAAAGCGTGGTTAGAAAATTTATTAGTGTGCGATTTACCGACATAAATAATTCACAGATTGTGCATTAGTGTTGTAAAATGGTTATAATAAAGGGGTTTAATTTAAATTGCAACAAGACAATACCTATAGGTTTCAACTGAAAATCAAGATGAAATAGAGATATACCTGAAGAAAAATATCCTTTCTCTGTTAAAAAGAAAAATTAATTTTGTTTTTAAAGTTTATAGTAATTATTTTTAAGAAGAAAATGTAATAGCGGGCAGTTTATAGGCTCACCAGTATCAGTTTTACTGCTGACAATTGAAGTAGAGTCGTTCTTGTCGTCTATATTTGAAGAGTCCTTTGCAAGGCTTTTGAGTAAAACATCAAGCCTCTCTTCTGCAACAGGACCTGAAAAACGTAGAAGTTGATAAAATGTAAATTTTGATTTTGAAAAAAAACAAAACATGTTAAGTAACTGAAAATGTCAAGTAAATGCATAACATATTTCAACATTTATAATTCAGGAATTTATACGTATCATCAGCATCTAAGTTTTTAAGTATTACAAAGGATAATAGTATTTTACATTTTATTACAAAGCTTACTTTATTTATTTTTTTGTAGTTTCTTTTAAAATATATATGACCATTTTGCATCTGTTCTGTGTAATTTCAGTTTATTTATATAAAATTTTATATTAGTTAATTATAATTTCATTTAAGGTCTTGGCTGAGATGAAAAAATCGTGACATTAGATTTTTCAACTCAGCCAAGAACAAAGATAAAATGTATCATTAATTAAAATAATTAATACATCCAATTAATTATTCCTTCTAAATGCATAGAAGGTATATATAAAATTTTATATTATTTTTAACAAATATTTAAAAAAGGAAAGTTTACTTAAAAATAATATTAAGTTTTATAGATATCTTTTCAACAAAACTATATATAATGAAAAATTTGAAAATTTTTTACATTCAAATAAATGTTTAAATAAATAATGAATTACTTAAAGAAAAAAGACAAATTAGCTTAAAAAATTTCCATGTTAAAAAAAACACCTTATATAAAATGTAATATATTAAAAAAATTAATAAAATTTTAATTAACTATACATTTTGTATTCGAACGCAACATATTTAGAAACGTTTTTTATTTTTATTTATTTTTTATTTCAAAAACACCAGCACCCCGAGAATTAATTGCTTGTAGTTGAAATACCCTCATTTAATTTTTTTAAATTAATTATACTTTTTATCTAAGGTCTTGATTGAGATAAAGGCCTGAGAGAAAAAGTATAATAATAATATATATTTTTTTACGAGGGTATTTCAACTTCAAGATTATATGAACCCTCAGAGTGCCAGTTTTTGAAAGAAGAAGAAAAAAAAACATTTGCAACTATGTCAGGTTCAAATGGGGGCTGCTGGATTTGAACCTGGAACCTTTAACTTACAGTGAGCCGGTCAACAGCTAAACCATTGCCCCCCCCAAGAATAATTAATAGAATAATTAATTAAAATAAATAATACAGTTAATTATGACTACTAAACATATTTTTCATTTCATACCAGAATGAGATGCCAAGCTGCTTGTAGGGCTAGGGGATGATGCTTCACAATCTACTGTTGTTCTGTGGTCAGACCTGACAATAAAAAAAAAAATTAATAACATTAAATCAATTTAAAAATTTAACATTCAATACCTGTTTTTTTCCCTCAAGACATGGGATTGTCTTCTTGCATACCGCTGGCTGGGTTTTCTCTCAAACTGCACACTTCTCCTTGCTCGGTTCAACTGCGTAGTTTGGAATTCCGTCTTCCCACTGTATCTGAACCGTGAGCCCATCCTGAAAAAGTTCTGCCTAGCCGAAGGCCCTTTGACCGGAGCTCGGAGACGGAAAAACGCATGATGTTCTACAGCACACTTCCAAAGGTGTTTACAAGCCTTCTCGTTATGCAATCTAAAAATTTTAAAAAAAATCCAAACTTATGATCGATTGATTGAATTTGAGACAAACACAATGAAAATGATCTTTTTTTATTAGTAAACTGACTGTTACAAATAATTTGATGTTAGTAATTAAGTGCCAAAAATTCATTATCTTCATTAAAGATTTACATATTACATTTATACTCTGTCAATAAACAAACAATGCTAAAATTAGTACGACTCACCTAAAGATAAATGTGTGCTCCTGTTCTCTGCCCATATCATCATCTTCAACTACAACTAATGTTAATTTCTTTTTCTTAAAGTCTAACTTTCCTATTTTGGGCCTAAAACGACAAGACAAGTGTGTGTTTTAATCATAAAGCATGCATTCAATGCAAGGCACAATGTTAAGTGAGAACGACAAATTGAGTTTTACCAGAAGAAAAGGCCAATTTTTTGATTCCCTTCAAAGACCAAGATTCCAGTCGGCGTCAGACCCAACGAATACTCACATCCATCTTTTCCCTGTGGACCATAAATACAAGTATTAAAATTTTATTACATAACAAAGTATTAAACTAATGTTATAAACTCACTAAAACAATGTGGTTATCAACACCGTACATCTCAAGCCATTTGACTTTATTTAAGTAATTCGTCTCAGCTTGTGCTGGAGTCAACCCTCTGAAAATAGTAATATTTACATATATTAATTTGAATACTTAAAATCAGCTAACTTTTAAATATATAAGTTGAACCAGGAACTGCAGAAGCCGAGAGGTCAGCATGTAGACTCTCAGCTCGTACGATCGTGGGTTCAATTCCCATTTTTCATGATAGCCTTCCCCCCCCCCAAAGAATAAAATTAAAACCATCACTCTGATGTCACTAGATAAATTGCAAGATAATGATATTAAAAAATAAATTAATAAAAAAAAATATGTTGAACCCATGACTATAATTTGTTGGATTCGTGATGAGCAGTCAAGAATGAGGCAGTTTAGAAAACACATTTTTTTGCCTACGTTTCAACTTTTATTCGGGTCGTTGGGGCGTAAAGTGTGGTGTTATTCTTGTGGTGTCATATTGGTGTTGTGTGAACTTGTGAACGACACCAATATGACACCACACTTTATGCCCTGAAGATGACCCGAATAAAGGTGGGAATGTTGGCAAAAAAAAAAAAAAAAGTGTTTTTCTAAACTACTCATTTTGAGAGCTCATCACGATCTAGCAAATAATTAAACAACCAGGGTTTGTTAGACACCAATTAACAGTACTTTTGTCTAGTTGTATTTAAGGCAGAATACTGTACACTTCACACAGATTGTGCTATCGGTATAAAAAAATTTGACTTTTATCTATAATTTAATTTTTTTAAATTTATTAACAGATTTTAATTAATATAGATTTAATTTAATTCAATTTTAAAATCCTTTTTTTCTTACAGCTTTCATAATAAAAAGATGATTGCACTTTGTATTAAAGACCAACAATTAGAAATAATTTAAATTATATAATAAATTTAATTTAATTATATAATAAATAAATAAATTTACAAAATAATGCATGTTTCACTATCAAAATGAAATAAAAATATAAAATGATAAATACTGAGATATATTTAGATATAATTATAATAAATAATTAATAATACATTTTTCTGAAGAATTAGTGGGTAACAATTTAATGTTAAAATTTACTTTAAATTTTCTCATTCCACCCTATCACTCAATTAATACATTTCTATAGGGCAAATTATGTTGTATAGGTGTATTTCTCACCCCGCATTTATTTACTTAGTAATCCTTAAAATTGGGAGAAAAAACAAACAAAACATCTCTACTAAATTCCCAAGCATGCCATTGTTTATATTATGCAATCAATTATCTTAAAAATCCCACAATTTCTCCACTTGTTCACACGATCCTGGAATATCCGATGTGTTCCATAATAATGTAAAATCGGGTTACGCAACATGACCGCATTTCACCCAAGGTTGTTTCAGCCTTACCTGCATTTCTGGAACTCTTCCAGGATCAAAAGTTCCATCTCCTCTGTCTGATTCGGAACGAATCTAAATTCAGAAATGTAAGCTGGCGTGTGGATTGTTTCATCGTAATCACCGAGTTCAGCTGGACAATTTAACACAAAAAAGTTTATTTATCGTTAAAAAACAAAAAACAAAATGAAAGAATGCATATTGTCAATAACCACATACATTGTAGAGCTAAAGCTGCCAGTTCAATGGATGTGCTCTCAGAACATTCTAATTTTCCTTCGAGGATGTCTGATTTGAGTTGAAGGAAGAACTGATACCTTGTTAGTTCTTCCCTCAAGCTGTTAGGTTCGGATGAATAGAATTTTACCCGTAGTCGTAGTGTAAAAGGAGGGCCAACTAGATATATAACAATTTGATTAATCATAAAATTAATAATTTTACACTCACCGCCGTACGTACTTTTAACCTGTTTTTTGACTGCTTTCGTAGGATCCAACCAATGCTAAAAAGAAAAATAATAAAATTTATAATTTTTTCTAAATTTAACGTATAGATGAGTAGGATTTAAATTGAACTTGTACATAAAGTGCAAGTTTTATGAGAATCGAGTGACAAAACAAGGATGTTTAAACAAAATAAATTATTTGTGATAAAACATAAACCAACTAATAAATTTAATATGCAAGCTCATAAGATCATTAAACATTTCTTTTGAATCCGACCTATTTATGAGAATTGTATGTAAAACAAATCAATTTTTGGCACAACAGATTTTGGATATATTAAAATGAACAAAACATGATATGTAATGTTAACATGAAAATAAAATGTATTACCACATTTAATATCAGTAGATAATGTTTATGGTCTACTTGGTTCACAAATGGTGTAAGTCCAAAATGCTAATTTTTCATGAAAGACAATTTAAAATTAAAGACTTCCAATTATTAAATAAATTTATAAAGGTAAAATACTGTCATTGTTAAATCATAACATTTGTTTTTAAAGCCTAACAATTATTAACATTAAATGTACCGTTGACAATAACCGGTTGTAAATTTTTGATTAGAAAATTCGTGCGAAATGTTAGAGCTTTTTCACATTTGACTTTGTCACTTTTTCTGTAAAACTGTCACTACAGGCAACATTTTTCCAAGCATATCCCTAGCTACCGAACTCCTATCAAAAAGGACTACATTAGTTGGACCTATTCACTCCAATAAAAGGGAATTTAATTGCTAATAAGAAGAAAAATAATACAAAATGGCAAAATTTTTCAAGTTAACTACGATAACTGTACTCTTATAATTTATTAAAGTAAGCCAAAGAAAAAAATTATTTTTACTAAGCTCCAAGCACAGATCTGCGGAAAAAACCCTCCAAAAGATAAAGCCTGTTGATCTGAGATCGTACCAACCTAAATTGACATGACTGATCAAATGGCAAAGAAATACAGCACAAAATTGAAATCTCACAGATGGCCTATCTATTCAAGTATTATTATATTTTCTAATATCCTTGATTTATTAGGCCTAAAATGCCTGAATTTCAATAAGGAAAAAATAAAATAATAATATAATAAGGAGAAAATGTATCGAGACAAGATTTTTTACTCCAGTTAGCAGTAGAATTTGCCGCTGATTAATGACAAGCCCGAGAAGAACAAACAAATAAAACAAAATAAATTCTCTGACAGATTCTAATAAATGTAAAACATGTCAAGTAAAGTATTGTAACGACAATAAAATCATAACAATCTGTTATAAATGTAAGAAATATGAGGTGATTAGTGACCGTTAGTCGATTCTCAACATGACACGCAAGAATGGCACAAATCCACAGAAAACAAACACTTTGAGCCCTGAAGATGATCTCAATAAAGATTGAAACGTTGGCACCATAAAGAAAACGTTTTTCTAAAACCTACATCACACCAGACCGCATCTAACAATTTACGAATAATGTAAGAAATATGTTTGTTGTGGAGGGAAAAAAATGAAATTAAGTTTTTAAAAAAAAGTAGAAATAGAAAAAAAATTTTTTGTTTAATTGTTACCTTAAAGTTACTTTCTTCACTCCATCAGGAAAAATAAAGTTTTGTCTAAAAACCGATCAATTGACAGGTTGTGGTACAAATAGGTATACATTAAATGTCAGTACTTTAAGTTTTAAAATACAGAATTAAGTTTGTCCCCAGATGATAAAATGATGAAATGATTTTTCAAATGCCAAACCAATTTTGTCTTCATCAGCTTTCTGGAATTTCCTTCGGTTACACAGGTTTTATATCAAGTTTAATATTATTATAATGGCACTTTAATTGGGCCATTGTTGTACAAATGGCATGAGGTAAAAATTAAAATTTCAGAAGGGCTATCAACACCTAAGTCATTTCTGCATCGAACGCAGTTTCTAAATCCATACTCATTCAGTCTTAAATACATTCGTCCCTATTTCCATTATTATTCTCTCAATATTCCTCTATCGCCCTTTACACCCTACTATTTAGCTCACATAATTGAGGGCTGATGGGTACTCGATATTCCACCGTTGATCCTTTCACATACACCACGCTAATAAGTACATTCAGTCCTCAACACACTAGGATACAACTCTCAGTATTGTATACAATAAAAGAAAAAATCCAAATATTCGTCAATTATCATACCGGGTGGTGGCATTCCTACAAACTTTCTATACAGAGCCAAGAAATTGCATTTCAATTAGGTGGGACACATCGAGCGACCTTTCTCTGCATGCCGAATACAGTTTCACCCAAAATTGTCCCAGTGTCAACCTAGCTTATTTTTAATTGGAATGGAATTAGTCAGGCCCTCTGAGTAGTAATAGAAAAAAAGTTGTAATGATTCACCAATTATGACTTCCCACTGTTGATTTGAATGATTCTTGGCATATGCTATTTGTCAGAAAATGAATATTATTCATTTCAAATTCACCAATAATATAATGTAATCAGTGTAATTGTTGTCCCAAAGTGTGGGATATGTTCAAACTAATGAATTTAGTTTGTTGTTAACAAAAATGTCACTTCTATTTTTCCACATCCATTTTTTAACGAACGCGTACGAAACATAAATGGCACAGATTTGATGCAGAACGAACTGTGTGAATGACACCATGCTGCACAATGTTTCCTAAAGCGCAGAAAGGGTAGATCTTTAATGAGGCCAAAAAACCCCAGTGGAATAATACCCCAGGCATGAGTAATGTGAAGAGGTTCGCAGAAGGGCCGTCTGCAAAACTCACAAAAACTTTATAAAATGTTTTAGGACTAAAAAACCTAATGAGACAAATAATTAGAGCTAGGAAAGAGCAATTAATCTTTTTCTTTGAGGTTCAGGTAAAAATGGGCACACTGTAAATAGGGTCCAAATGTAATCAAAAATAAGCCTAAAGATCTTGTAAGCCAAATGGAGTTTTTAAATACTTTTTTTTTTCAAACTGAAGAAAAATTATCTATGAAGATGTTACATACATTTTTAATAATTAAAAATATAACGGATTGCTGGAAAAATTAAAACAAATCAAAAAGGTCAGAGAACGGAACGTAGAACACACTAATTAAATAATTTATTTGAAGAGCTATGAAGAAAGGAATTTGATAAAACGTTTTTGAAGTATATGAAACAAAGGTTGATATTTTACCCACAGTTTGAAATCCAAAAGCCATCCGCAAAACTTATAAAGAAATTATTGGAAGGCAACTGAGACAGAATCAGGATCCTGGTTGGATTCCTGGTGACCACTGCCACCTAAGGTGTTAGGAGTACTGACAGAAACACTGCAGATACTGCCAGGAAGAAAACGAGACTGCGGAACTCAATGGTCATTGGTGCAGATTCTCGCAAATAGAAGAAAAGCCACGAGCAAGTTCACTACGTGCCGGCAAGGTTAGGTTGATTAACAACCTGGAACTGGCCAATGAGTTATAAAAATACAAGAGCACAATAAATCTACTGAGGTTGAGGTGAAGAAAGTCTTGTGGCCAACTCTTTTATCCCTATCCTCACTGAAAGAGACACCTCGATAGACTAGAAATCTGTATCTCATTTTGGTCTTTCAGTCTTCTTGTCTGAATGACCATACCTGTTGAGTGAACTTGATACCTGTCGTACCGATCACCTCCAGGCTTTACTAGACATTTTTTTGTCTTAAGCATACTTTGAAATATAAAATTTGTACCAGTAAAAATGTTTTAAACTATCTATGGGTGGTACTTAACTATTATCTTGTTCTCACTGATAAGAAATAATTGAAGTTTCACGGTGCATTAAAATGGGTAAAAACTGTCGGGGCACTTCTCAATTGTCAAAACACTTGTAATTTAATGAATTTTGATTTTGTTTTTTTAGGGTGGGGAATAAACCGGTCAGGATTATTTTTAGACGAGGTGATTTTGTGTCATTTTGCAACGTTTAATTTAAAAAAATGAAAAATAAAAACCTGGACGTTATTGGCATCTGTGAATTGGAGGCCGAAGTAATCTTTTTCGATCAGATCCAAAGAGTAGAAGACTTGTTCGTAAAGATCGCTCCCGATCGCCTTTTTCTGAAAAAAATAATAAAAATAATTTTAAAAAATTGAATTTTTAAAAGGAAAATTTAAATTTTGAAAAATTGCCGAATAACACTCACGGTCAGTTCTATGGACAGATCGCTTCCGTCCAGCATCAAGACCTTGCATTGCACTGTGTTCTTGTTGCCCAGGATGCGGTGGTGGCTGTCGTGCTTCAGGTGGGACGGGCTCTTCTGGTGGTTCCTGCCTTTCTTCCGACTGAGAAAACGGAGCATTTCGGTCTCAAAAATTGAAAACCCTTTTGTATATTGTTTTTTTTTTAAATATATTCAGACGCGGAAACGACAAAAACAAAAGCGCCTCTCCAAAAAAAAGGGGGAGAAAAAATGGGCAAAAACGAAGAAAAAACGGGCTACATTCTAAAACCACCAAAACAAACCTAATCACTAACAAGTCTAACAACTCTCCATTACGTACGCAAATGTTTTGGTTATGTGGTGACTGAGTTTTATTTATTAACACACCCGGCTTGTTTTTTTTCACATTTTTATTATACACAACAATAAATTTATCCAGGAATAATCAAAATTTAATCAACAACTGGAAATATATTGTTTTTATATTTATTAATCTTTAAAAATAACATGTTTGGTACTTAATCAAGAGTACTGCTCAACAGAGATGGCGCGTAGTGCGATTGGCGCCCCGACGCGGGAAAGGAGGTTTTTCACTAAGCCTTTCTTTACTTTCGTTTATGTTTTTGTTTCTCCTTTACTAAAATAAGTTCTTTAAATTCCATAGAAAAATAATATAATGGACGAAAGCGAAAAAGCACAGAGCGATCAAGAAGAAATTGAGGGTAAGTTTTTATTATAACAAGAATTTTATTGGTTGGAAAGACCTTATACCAAATATTCCACAACTTTCTTAATTTTCTGCCTTGTTTGTTTTTATTGTGTTTCTTCCACGTGGTCTGAGTGTTAATATTAAATTTTTCCAACGTTATGAAGATTTTTTTTAGATATAACGTTCGAAAAACAATATCATCTTTAATATTAATCCATTTATGTTTAGTGGCCTAATTGACCAAATTACTTCTTTCAATAATTTTTTTTTTTTAAAGTAAGGTCTTGGTTGAGATGAAAAAGTAGTGTAACAAGTGGATTCGAACCCACGACCTTCGGCCCAATACGCCACTGCTCTAAACACTTGAGCTATTGCGACTCCGATCTCCTCGGACACCAACTTCTCTCAACCTACAACTGTTAGAATTTTCCCTCTTTGCGATGATGAAAAAGTTAGTGTCACGAGTGGGATTCGAACCCGCGAGCTTCAGCTCAATATGCCGTAGGTTGAGATGAGTTGGTGTCCGAGTGGATCGAAGTCACAATAGCTCAAGTGTTTAGAGCAACGGCGTATTGAGCAGAAGCTCGTGGGTTCGAAACTTGCTCGTGACACTAACTTATTCATCTCAACCAAGACCTTACTTAAAAAAGAATAATTAATTAATAGACCTGTAATGTTAAACCTTAAACATATAATATACATGTCATTAATGATAATAGTTCTTAATAAAAAATGCATCGGTTCAAAAACAAATATAGGCAATTTTGCTATTACAGGAGGAGCTATTGTAGTAAAAACAAACAGTTGATAATGCTTTATTTACTTTTGTACTGATTAATCCCATTTGCACAAAATATAGCATTATGCCCTCCTGTTCATTTCCTTGGTTGATTTCATCTGATATTCTTAAACCTTTTTCAATGGTTCTGGTCAGGCAATTGAGCAGACATTGCCAGGGTTATAAAATTATTTGAGAAAGGGTTCTGCAGCGCTTCAGAGAACAGGGCTTTACACTAGAAAGCCAGGAAGGGGGTCAACCTAGGTCTACGGACGAGGGAGGCGATTCATTCATCAGGCTCCCGCACCTTTATGGGAAATGACATAAAAATATGATAAGACAAAGATTTCCTCCAGGACTGTAATAAGAAGGCTCAATGAAAATAACCCCAGGGCTTGGCACTCGTGTCGTGGATCTCTTCTGGAACAGATGAACTGGACATTGGAAGATTGATGACGAGTTCTCCTTAAAGATGAGGGAGACGCTCAGGAGAAATGTACATCCCGTGTTGTATGATTCCTCGGGTGGAATTTCCTTGGACGGCCACACTGAATTGGTTGTTGTGCGAGGAAAATCTCTATCTTCATTCGATCTTCACTTACAAGAATAATTGAAGATCTTGTAGTGCCATTTGCCCCCCCCCCCCACATCGGTGTGATATTCTTACTAAAGCAGGATAAATCCTCATAGATCACGTATTGTGGATGAATGAAAAACTGTTATATTTACAATATAAACCAAAATACTAAGGAAAGAAGTAAAACAACAGTAAATTGACAATGGATCGAAATAATAATGAAAATTCTATATGCATTAAAAATATATATATACAGTAAAACTGGAGATAAGTTTCATAAATTTGAGGTGTTTCTACTCACCATATGCAACAAAAAACTTCCTATAAACCCCTGTCCAAATCTCAATGGTAAAGAAGTGATTTCAGGTTTTGGTTTTTTTAAACATTTTTTGTCTTAGGACCACTAAATTGCTTATAAGCTTTAGAATTACTGACTGTAGAAAAATCTGGTTTGTGCCACTTGAAAGAACGTTAAATTTTGTATGAGGAAACTTATTTACATTGGAGAATTGATGGAAAAATTCAGAAAAAAAAAATTGAAATTTGGAATTTTTTGAAAATGTTGGATTAGTAACTGTTATTAATTACAAACTCCTTGAGCTTTGCAAATTCTCTCGAAATTTCCCCGTTCAATTAGCTTCCAGCGGTATACCCACCTTTTTGGATTGTGTTTCTGGAAGGCCTAAAAAATTTGCATTTTGTTGGGGGGGAAACTGGTGTTTCCACCGTAAACATTAATGAAGGGGGCATGCTCAATTTTTTCAGGAAATCCGACTGGTGTTCAGTGATTCATTTTTCATCACCTGTTGCCAATCTATGAAGAAAGGAGTCTTAAGAGTGAAGAGCAAATTGAGATGCAGTCATATAGCGTACTTTTGAACAAACCCAAGCCTTTGGATGTGGTTTCCATTGGTTGTATGGGAAACATTTAACATCTAGTTCTTTAATTGCCAAAAAGTGATTTTCTTCTAGTTTCAATGCATCATCATCCTCAGAAGGACGTCCACTGCATCATCTTCAAGAACGAAATTTCCTTCTCTAAATCAAGCAAACCACCGTTGTTGGACTTTATGAACATTTACTGCATTAGTACCAAACACTGCCAGTTTTATGTTGCAGTTGGATTATTCCCTTTTTAAATTCATAAAGTAAACACCTTAAATGCATTTCATCCAAAGACATGATTACTTATTAAATTATTTGACACAACTAAAGAAGTTGAAAACAGAAACTGAGGAGAAATAAAAAATTTTAATTTAGGGATTAAACAAACACATTTTAAAATAAAAATAATATAAAAATGTAAATATTAAGCTAATTAATCCTATAATTGAAAAAGACATTACTTTATTGACAAACCAACATATAAGAAATATGTTGAGTTGGAACACCTCAGAAAAATTGTGGTAGTCTGGGTACCTGGACAAATTGGGCTGGAGAGCAACGAACATGCAGACGAGGTGAAAGCTGGGACGTCATGCTGTCTAAAAGAACGCTACAAGCAATAAAAGAACATTGCCTTGTAAATGGGCCAGATCGTCCGAGAAGCTCTTGTGTATTAAGAGCACTACTGAGCGAAAGAAGGATCGTGCTCACCCATTTTGAGGATAGGCTGTACTGATTGACACAGACACCTGCTTTTGTGGTCCAGTTGGTTGAAAAATGTCACACTTTGACCCCTTGATAAGTAGACATGGCATCCAACATAAAATCTTTGAGCATGAGAGTATATTGGGCCCCTTGTTTCGATTTTTAAGGAATGGGGTTGTTTCCCCATCTTTAAATACTATTTGTAATTATTGTGTAGCTCTACAGCTTAAATGAAAAAAAAACATTAATGGGGAATGCAGGAAAGATGGGAAGACTTTGATTTTGCTGACATTTTCCTCTTGGAGTCAAAGATAAGCAACCTGCAAGCCAAAATAACCACCCTAAACATTAAAAAAAAGGAAAAGAAATGAGAATAAATACTAGAATGAATAGGGCAGAATGGCGGCTGATATGGCTCTATTGTTGGTAGTGGTAGCCTGGCATAAATAAAAAATAGCCTGGCTTAGAAGCTCTGGGGTAAATGATTTGAGTGCAATGAAAAGATTTGCAGAATTTTCTGTACTGGAATTTTTTTACTTTTTTTACAACATTATGGATTGTGTGATTGGATACATAGAAGGAAGTGTTTAATATTTTTTTGGGAGGGTTTTCAATTGGGAAATCTGAATTGAACCCCACAGTTTGATACCTTATTTTCATATTGGTTTTATTATTTTGTTTTACATCAAACATTTATCTGAAAATCGCAAAAGTCTAATGTCTTGTCAGTTCCTGCTTTTTAACTCTAGAGTGTACATTAGTCTATGTCGATGTACATTCGAGGTAGCGGACGTGGTTAACTATAGGAAGAATATGGTATGGTGTAGCTATAGTGGAAAATATGACATTGAACCATAAAGATTATGCTGGCTTTGAAAGTTTTTTCCAGCACACAGTTGGGCTATTAAGATAAATACAACTTTTATAGACACATTAATTGTACAAATAAATGAAAATAAAAACCTTAATTAAATTATTTTTTGTAGATTTCTCGTCGGACATTCTCTTATTTGTAAATTATACGATCTTACTTCTAAGATAATAAAGTCGATCAAATTTGTTATGCAATACATCTGCCAATGTGAGGCATAGGATTTCTTGGACATTTGTACTGAAATGAGAGTAAGACAGGGCTGCCTGCTCAGCCCTACACTTCTTACATTATACATAAATGATTTTGAGGCGTGCTTAGATGGTGGTGGCAGAATGAAGAGCTTCCTTTAATGCTTAAAAAAGCATCGTCCACAAACATAAAAATGTAAAGATATAAAACCTTCAGTGTTCTGTACGAAGCCATTAATAAATATTAAAAATAACAGAGGGCCAAGTATGCAACCCTGTGGTATTACAATCTTGATTGAAGTGAAAAGCTCCAAATTTCAATATTTTCCATATAATGAAGTAAACTGTGGTCAACTAAGTCAAAAGCTTTGTAAAAGTCCAACTATATGCCTGCTGCTTTGCATTTATTTGATTTTAATTAAACTAAGCTATTAATTATTCTACTGAGTGTCTTTTGTCGAAAATAACTTAATAACTAAACCCTAATAACTAAAAATTGACTTTCAGACATAAATCTGATTTTTTTAATATAAATTATCTCTATTGTAGAGTAGTGTACACTCAAATTAAATTATGATAATATAATAGTTGATTTTTGTAGAAGTGTCGAGTTCAAAAAAGGGCCTACTCAGTTCTGATGATTCCGACTCGGAGGATGAAATCGCACAAGATCGGAGTAAAAAGATGTCAGTTCTCAAAAAGAAAAGGGCGACAATCGACAGCTCTGACTCAGAATCTGAAGGGAATGACAACCTTAAAGAAAAACTGAGCAAGGATTTATTCACAGAATCGAGCGATGACGATGCAAAGGTAAATCGAGCTGTTGGTCATTTGTATAAAACAAAAAATAATTCAAAACATTTCAGCCACTTGAAACAAGCTTCGAGCAAAATTGCGAGCCAAAGAAAGTAGATAAAAGCGAAAAACGGGCCGTGAGTATACAATTAATTAAATTGTCGTTTATTATTAGCCAAAAAATATTTTTTATTCGTTTCAGGGTCCTGGGAGAAAATCAAAACAGAACGCTTTAGAGGAAATAAGAAGCGAGACACAGCGTATGATCAGGGAGTCAAAAATTTCTCTCCCATATCATAGACCGAAGCAAAGGAGCCTTTCGGATTTCCTGAACAGGAGGAAATCAATTCCTGGCATTCCTCTTCGCAGTAGTTCTAAGGAAATTACAAAAGTTTGGTAATAAGATTAATTTTCATTTTCAATTTCTCACATTTTAGCATATTTCAGTTATTGATTTTTTTTATTAGGAAGCAAATTGAAGAAATGGAAAAAGAAGCTGAGTCATTTTATATGTCTGAAAGTGACAATGAAGATGTCTCGAATGATAGTCCTGATAATCAGAATAAAGAGGACAAGGATGAGTGCGATGTAACCATTTCTGGTTTGACATGCTCCACTGAATCTCATCAGATGGCTGGTTCTGAAGAGTCCGCACAAATGAAACACGCCGACAACAACTCTGGTTCAACCCAAAACGATAATTTATCAGAACTCGACCTTCACCTCACGATGACCGAAGAATTCAAAAATTCCGAACGACAGAATGAAGAAATCGAAACGAATCAGTCACAATCGACATTGGATGGAACCATTCAGGATGAAAAAGCACTGAAAGTGTCGAATAAAATTCAAGACGAGAGTGAAAAAATGTTTTTGAATGCTACTCTGAATAAAATTCCAAAATTAAATGGCACACCTGACGAAATGATAGATTTAGAAGTAACAAAACCAAAACAAGGCGCTCTCGGGCTTTTGAAACGATTCATTAAGCACGCTTCTATAAAAACTAAAAAAACCTTAAAAAATGATGTTACTCTCAAGTAAATAATGAAAATATTATGTACAATATATAAAATTACTTCCATTATAACACGTTTTTTATTACAGCATTGTGTCAAGTGAGATAGATGAAAAAGGCGAAATTATAAATATCAAAGAAGAGACTGTTAAAGTCAAATCGGGTGAAAGTGCCAAGCCGGGGGAAAGCCTGGTTAAACTAAAAGCCACCCTGCAACAAAAAATCGCCCTATCGAGAGAAGAACAGCTCGCAAAAAAACACGAAGAATTTAAACTATACGAAGAAGAGATCTATGAAGGTAATTAATACGTTATTATCTAAAAATAACAAATATATCCTGTTTCTCTTAAAGGTGAGAAAGATGTCTGTGATCAGCTACCGAGTGAAGATGAAGAATTTGAAATAGAAGATTCCGAAGGATGTTCGAGTTCTGACGAGGATGATGAAGACAAAGAAAAAGAGAAACTATTTGCTGACAGTTTAGCTGAAGAATCTGATAATGAGGGTACATCATTATTTTAAATTTATAATACATTGCGCCATTTTTTTTTTAAATGCTTAATTTATTACTTTTAAGCTTTATGCTTATTATAAGTACTTTATAGATTATATACTCACTAAAACTAAAAAATGCTATTCTTATAGAGGTATATTTGCTTTACCTCATCTATTGTTTAAATTAGCATTGTTAAATTCACCTTTCCTCGTCACTATCCATTGTAATATATTTTAGTTGATGGTGATGAGTGTTCTCAAGTGGGAGAAAATTCACAGGACACTGCTCTAGTGAGAGATGAAGAAAGTAGCCGATCTTCTGAGGTAAGTTATGAAATATCGTTTTTAATAATAAAATTAATAAAACAAAAACAAAAATAGAAAGCCTTAACAAATTTTCCCTTTGGGAAGTACATTATGAAGTGCTTGATGTTGACTTCAAGTGTCACTTTAGAGATTAGATAAGCTGAAATAAAATTTTGTGGTTGCAAGCAGCCCCAATTAAAAAAAAAAAAAAAAAAAAAAAAATTGAGACTACAACACGTTACAAATACAATGTGTAGACAAATTGCATAATAACGCCCATTGTGTAGACCTTTTACACATTGAGAACAATTAAGATTTATCACTGTACTAATTAACATGCTTGACCTATCTTTTTCTTTTCTATTTTTTAGTCTGTATCATCCCAAAATAATTATACAGAAGAAACTATTAAAGTACCTACTTTACACGGTAAGGAACAATTTTATTAATAAATTTTAATTATCTCAATATTTTATTAACATGGTATGGATATTTTCTTGATTAGACACAACCCTTTATAAATAAGTTCTATTTTATTTTTTTAAATAATAATAATATTTAATTAAAATTGTAAATAAAATAAAATAGTATTTATAGACTTTTGTCTAGAGAAAATATATCTATTGTGTTAATAAATGATTTAAAAACAACCTTCAAAAAATTTAAAAAAAGCAATAATAACAATTTTATATCTATTTTAGTCTTTTAATATATAAAGTTAACAAATTAATTAGCAAACCACCGTAGCTGAGTGATCAGCTTGTTGACCCCACTGACATGGGTTCAATTCCCACTCGGCTAAAAAATTAAGTTAATATAAATCATATGACTGTGGATTTGAATTTTTAAAAAACTTTTTTTAAGTAATTGAAATATATTTAGTCAAAAATTTACAACCTTCACTAGAATATGTTTGTTTGAGGCATTGGCGGCTACAATGATTAAGCCCATCAGTGTAAGGTCCTGGGTTCAAATCCAGCAGTCCCCCCTCCCAAACCCAACATACTTACAAAGGGCTTTTTCCATTTTTAGTTTTTTTTAATGTATTTATTTTATTTTTTATTTTTTTTAAAGTAAACTCATTACTTATTTAAACATTTATTTGGACATTTCGGGAATTTACACATATCAGAATCATTTGATGAGTTCCTTTCCTGGGTGGAATGTTTTGCCAGATTTATACATTTTTGGAGGAATTTTTGTCTTATAGGGTTTTTTAAGTAATTAATTTGTCTTTTTTAATTAATTAATTATTTAATTTTTTGGTCTTTGGGTTTTTATTGAAAAAAACTTCCTTTTTTTAATTAATTATTTTTTAAAGTATATTCATTACTTATTTAGACTTTTTTTAAACATTTCACGAATTTACTCCTATCAGCATTGATTTACACGTTCCTTTACTGGGTAGAATGTTTTACCAGGTATATCCTTTTTTGAGAAATTTCTTCTTATAGGTATTTTTTAAAGACTAATTTGTCTTTTGTAATCTTTTGATCTTTGTTTTAAAAAAATTATTCCGTTTTTTTGTTAATTTTTATTTTTTAAATGTGTGGTGTTTAGTGACCGTAGTCAATGATTATTTAGAGATCGTGAGATGTGGTCTGGTATTTATTTTTGAAGTAAATTCATTATTTATTTAAACATTTATTTGTACGTTTCGAGAATTTACACCTATCAGCATTGTTTCCTGTGATCCTTTCCTGGGTAGAATGTTTTGCAGGTATATCCTTTTTCAAGAAATTTTTTCTTATAGGTGTTCTTTTGAGACTAATTTGTCTTTTTTAATTTTTTGGTCTGTTTAAAAAAACTATTCTATTTTGTTTGTTTTTTATTTATTTAATTACTTTAAAAAAGTAAATTCATTACTTATTTAAACATTTATTTGCACGTTCGGGAATTTACACACATCATCAGGATTGTTTGATGTGTTACTGTCCTGGGTGGAATGTTTTGCCAGATTTGTCCATTTTTGGAGGAATTTTTTTATAGGTTTTTTTAAAACTAATTTGTCTTTTTTAATTATTTGGTCTTTGGGGTCTTTGTTTAAAAAAAACTTTCTCTTTTAAAGTAAATTCTTTACTTATTTAAATTTGTTTTTTGACATTTTGTGAATTTATCCCTGTCATCACCATTGTTTGATGTGTTCCTTTCGTTAGTAGAATATTTTTCCAGGTATATTTAATGTTTGTTAATTTATTTATTAATTTATTCAATATTTATTTATATTATTTCATATATTTATATTTTATTGTTATAGAATTGATGAATGAAGAATCTGTTGATGACAATTTACTTGCATTGTGCTCTGGGAAATTTTTCAGCCAACCCGTGAACTTGGCAGATTTGGAAAAGGATGATAAATTGGTATAATTAAAGTTGAAGTTTTTTTTTCTCCAAAATTATTTAATCTTTTTTTCCTTGACAGAACTGTCCGATCTCTGAAGACATTGTGAGTTCGTCTAATGAACTGTGAATATGACATATAATTTTTTTTATTACACGTTTTGCTTCTTTTTACTTTATTTACATTTTTCTTTTAGAATTAAAGACAGAAACAACATTACATCTGATGATGAAGACGATGACTTTGGTATTTCGAAAAGCAAGAAATGCAAAAAATTAGTATTTTCAGGTATGCATTTTATTTTTTGCTTTGTTAAACGTTTACCTTTACACTTTTATTTTTATTACTAGATGATGAAGATAATATTAATGATGATGATAGCGAAAAAGTCGACGAGGAGAGTGACTCAGATAACGGTGATGAAGAAGTTGAAAATGATGGAATTAATGAAATGGATGATGAGGAAGTAGAAGATGAAGAAACTGAAGTTATTATTTTTTAATTTTATTACAATTTGTTACTTGCAAATAAAAAAACTATCAGTTATTTAGAGTGTAGTATAAAAGATCTATTGGTCTAACTTGCCATGGTTTTGTTTTTCAATTTAAGTGGATAAAATTATTTCTTAATGTATTTTTATGTGAACAGCTGGCGAGAAAAATCAGTAAGGGGTATTTAGACGGAGAAGCCGAGCTTTCAGAATCGGATTGGGACAGCGCAGATGAAGACGAGAGAGGGTTGGATAATTTCGAAGCCGAGGAGGGCGACACGGACAAAATCAACGAGCGAAAGCTCCAAAAAGAACTCGGAAAGATTCACATGTTTGTATTAAATAAGACTTTTTGTAAACTCGACGAAATTCAAATTTAATTTGAAGAATATCTTACCAGGAGAGAAATAATGGCCGAAGACAAACGTGAAATTCGTTTGCTGCAAGAGCTGTTGTTGGAAGATGGCGATTTGCATTCGGATGGGCCTAAAAGAAAAAGGCTTTTCCGTTGGGCTAATCAAGGTAGAAACAATTTATATAAAAAGTTATTTATTTTAAAAAAAATATGTATGATTTATTATGTAGATGATGATAATGTAAACATTATCCGTGCTCTTGATGATGATAATGAACTCGAGGAAAATGAAAATCATGAGGATGAAGAAGCATGGAGAAAGGAAAGGCTTGAAAGGGAAAATTTCTTGAAGCAAAAAAAGGTCATTCTTTATTAACACTAATAAATCTATAATTTTATAATTAATTTTATGTTATATTAATGGATTTGTTTTTGAT
This sequence comes from Cimex lectularius, assembly GCF_000648675.2. Lineage (NCBI taxonomy): Eukaryota > Metazoa > Arthropoda > Insecta > Hemiptera > Cimicidae > Cimex > Cimex lectularius. The sequence goes on along the minus strand of NW_019392660.1, from coordinate 1,016,706 downwards.
AGATTGATAATTTAAACATCGTCAGTGATGATTCGAATTTAAATATCAGTAAGGCAAGTGTTAAAAATGTTTTGAAAACAAACGACTTCGCTTTGAAATCTCCTGACCCAAAGAGCAAGTTTAAATTAATGGTATGTAAAAACTGTTTTTGGTTTTTAAATTGCTTCAAATAAAACAAATCTTTGGACAAATTTTTCAGACGAATCGTGGGTCGTTTTTAACAAGGGGTGAGAAAATATTATCAAGAATCGCGACGATGACATCCGGCACTGTTGAAAACCCGTTGGCAAATTCGAGAGGGCGGAATATGGTGTTCGCAAGGATCTCGCCTTCAAAGGAAGCTCAAAAGAACAATAACGTAAGTATATTAGCATAATTTTAAATTGTTTCAGTTTAAATAATTACGGATTATTTTTCATTTTTTTTTAGTTAACAAAGAGGAAAGGGGAAAATTTAGAACCAAAATTATATAAAAAAATCAAAACAGATCAAGTAAAAAAACCGAGCATATTCGACAAGTTAAAAATGTCAGATTAATTTTTCCTTGTTTTATGTTATGACTTTTTATGTTTATGTCATAGTTTATTTATTTCATTTGAAAATGTACATTTGTATTATTACTGTAAATAAAAGATAAGTTTTGTTCAGACTGTTTGTAAAGATGATGAAATTAGTCTAGTCACATAAAATAAATAAAATATTTTATTACCACAAAATACACAGTACATGGCTACGTCAATTAAAATACATAATTTATAAATTTCCTATGAATAGTACTACAGATTAAAATTTCAGGAACTGTAAAAAAAGTATTCTGAAATGAAAAATACTTCACACTTTCAGTATGGAGGACGCTCAGGTGTGTCCTAAGTTAAAAACCAATTGGCCGGTGGGACGCTCTCGGGTGTTATTTTCTTTTGACAATTTGTTGCTGCATGTAGCTTTATGTAGAAAAGTTCTACTTGCCTCTATCCAGCCTCATTTTGAACCAAGGCTTTCTATAGTGCGTTTCGCCCAACCAGTTCCAACTCCTGTTTAAAATTTTTTTTTCTTTTTGTCTCAAAATTCAGCAAAATGTGTATTAACAGGTATGTATATGCATTTATTTCTTCAAACTGATATTTCAGAACTTACTTCAAAAAAGAACGTATTTTCAGATAAATACTGACGAAGACAAAGATAAGTACAAAATGGGTAAAAAGGTGAGTGTATTAGATTGCTTGTATATGTACATTATTTTTTTTTATCGGACATTGGACTTTTTTTATTACTATACTATAACACCAGCAGTATTGCGTAGGCTGTGATGAAAGTGTGTACACGACTATTAACTACCGAGGGCTCATCCGGCCCTCGTCGGTGTGATGAACATCTGGCGTAAGAAAGTACGGTCAACCACGTCAGTGTATTGATGTGTGTAGATGCTACCGGTTGTATCACGACTTTCAATTTCTCAAAAAGAGAATGAAATCCACCTTCTTCCCTTTCCAAAAATATAGGATGTACCCACAATGATCTTTTACTTGTTTCTTTTTATTTTTTGTTTTTTTCTTGTATAACAGTAGGCCAATAGTTTTTTTCTTATTGTTCGACATATATACGTGTAGTCTTCTTAGCTACCAGTTTAAAACTGCCCAACAAACTGGATCTCAGAAAAAATCGCCCCACCGATTTTTTTTTCACCCCGAATTATATTTTCCATCTTGCATAGTAAACAATAATGGTTTAGCAAGAAGAAAGATCCAAGAATATGCCTGATACTTTAAGCTTATTTGATTTTGTCGAAATTAACAATTTTCAGATATGAATCCAATTTTCTGAACAAATTTGGATAAATGCCTGTAGATAAGATGCAATTCATTTTATCAACTAATGGGTCCATCAGCCCAGACACATTCATGAAGAAATATAGTACGGTATTCATTAAGTACTCAGGAGTTTCCTTTTTTTTAAGAGTTAATAACACCGTGAAGTTCCGACCGTGTGCAAGAGTAAAGAAAATTCTTGGTTGTGGAAAATGATTGGAGACCAAAGGAGAAATCTGAAGTTTTGGAATATTTGAATAATAACAAATCAAAACGATAACAATTTTATTTTTATTTATATAAAAATACACAAATAGAAATATTTTTGACAGTCTTATTAACCAGTTAATAGGTAACTTTTTGTAAATCCTGAGTTACAAATTAATTATTACGAATTTTCTTCATCAAACCATCCCTGTTTTGCGAGGGCATTACACATTGCATTATTCATACTGTTGAGCGCAAAACTTCTCCCCGGGGCTTGAATTGTTGTATTACTTGTTTTTTTAACTTTGTGTTTACTGCCCATCACCTGTTCAACTTTGTAGGTGGTATACCTGAAAATGTGATCGGTAATGTTTTGTTTCTTTAAGTAAATCTTAAAGGATTTACCTCACTGTTAAATCAGGCTGGTCTAACTCAAGGCACATTGCAATCCCGTCGCCAAAATTCAACGATGATAACAAATGCAGTTCGGGTGTTGCGAACAAATTGAATTCGACTTCGGTTTTCACAAAAGGCAGATTGAGACTGATTTTACCCTCAAATGCCAAACCGGCCCTGTTTTGAAATTTGTTGATTAAAAAAACCAAAAAAAAACTTTAAAATTATACATTACTTGTTTTGAACCAGTGTGTTTCCAGTTTTGTACCACAAGCTTAATTTATTCTGACCAGACAGGTCGACTGAAGCTCCGGACATGAATGAAATTTGGGCGATGTGTCCGATTCCAAGAGGTAACGCTACAGTGTCGTCATCGAGGAGGACCAATGCCTAAAACAGAAATTTTTTAATTGTGTTTTCAATTTGCTGTTTTACGCTTTTTACCTGATAAGCAGGGGTCAAAGTAGATGCAGTCCCTGCGAACACATGACTCATCAACTCTCCGTTCCCATCGAAAAAGACAAACGGCCTTAAACTGACATTCATCACCCTGAGCTGCATACCGGCTGTTAATGCGTCATCACTTTCATCTTCGGCAGATGAAACAAACGATGATAAACCTTTAGAATATAAGCCCAACTGAAAATAAATTTTTAGAATGCTTCAATATAATTTGTTACAAGTAGAAGATGGAAAAAAATTTTTGCACTGGGGTAACCAGATTCAGCCGAGCAGTTGTCATGGCAGGATAGAGACGATGAGATGGTATGAAAAGAAAAATTGGTTTCTGGACTTTTTTATGGTTTTCATCGGATTGCAGGACTCGGAGGACCTCTTACAAAATTGTCAAGTGTGACAGAGAAAGGTTGAAAGAAACCAGGTGGTAGTTTAATTTATTTAGAGATGGACGTTCCGAGCTATAAAGCCCATCTTCATTCAGCATTACAAGCGTGGAATTTTGAGACATGACAACACTGATCAATACGGTTCATTTCAAAGTTATACATAAAACTATGGGTTAACACAACAATGATGTGGATAACAGAAAATCCTATATACAAGTAAACATTACCCTTATTAAAATTTAGTTTTTTTGCACACAAAAATGTTCATATGGGTTGGCCAACAGAAAATTAGCTGTTAAGTTTCAAACAAGCGTTAACTTTTCTTTTACTTTATGTACATGTATTGTATGTATTTAGCTATTTATTTTATTTTAGTTGTTATTGATCACTCCCTGGAAAAATAGTGCGGCACCCCTATTTATATATTTAATCGCAGTTGAGTTGGTTGTCACAAAACCCGTGTGTTAAAAAAAGTTAACAAAAGGCAATTGTTAGAAAAAATCTCTTTTATACTTCATATCAGCGATGATCAGACTGGTGCGTCACAGATTTGGGCCACTTTTTTTTTCTGATTCTGAACTAAAATTTTGGATACACCATTCTGGCGAATAGGCCCTGGTTTTGCCCCCCCCCCAAAAAAAAAAATTAAAATAAAAATAAATAAAAAATGAAATTTTCTGTTTTTTAAATATTTTGATTTCACCTTTCTACTTGCTCAAATAAGCCAAGTGAATATACCATTTTATAAAAATTTTTATATCATAATTAATTAATGTTAATAATGCAATAAAAATGTATCAAAAGCTATCAAAGTTTATTAATCCTAAAAAACCATTAGTGTTTGAAGGTAAAAAAAAGTTTTTTCAAAATGTCTAAAAACCAAATATTTTTCAAGTAAACTAAATTCATAAATTTTTGTGTGGAACTAATAATAAGAAATTTTGTTTCAGCACCTCTAGAGACCCATAAATATAAATTTTATTTGAGTTTAAAATTATAATTTTTTTTAAAATGCAAATATTTTTTATGATTTTAGAGAAGTCGTTATCAGAATATCTGACTAAAACGGCTATAATTCAAAAAATGGCTAAAATGATTTAATGCCACACAGATCATTTGAAAGAAGAGGAATTTAGCTTTTTTACGATACGTATGTACCATTATAATACATAAATTATTATATATAAAATAATGTATATAGCGGAACTATTTGCCAGAAATTAACCTCTTAATATTATATTATTATTTTTTAAAGTGCAATTTTGTTTGATAGTTTGATGCACTTGATACCCTAGATTATGAATTTAAATTCAAAAGTTGCAATCAATGTGTACATATTGGAAGTAGCCTGAGCATATGTATAAAGCTAGATAAATGGCGTTCTATGAGGCTCCGTGTTAAGTCCCCTTCTCTTTTTAGTGTATGCCAATGACATTTTGCGCACTAAGGATCTAAAAGGAACATTAACTGCCTATGCAAATGTTATTTCTCAATACTCAGGAAAATCTTGGAATGATAAAGAAAGACAGATGTCTGACATGAGACTTATTGGTGGAAATTATATCGACAGATATAAAATAATTAACTAAGATATGTGATGTCCTATAAATAGCATGTTGCTTCAACCAAAATTAACAGTTATTAATTAAGGTTTTTAGTTGAGATAAAAAAAGTCAGTGGCACGAACGGGATTCGAACCCCACGAAATTCGGCTAGATACGTCGCTGCTCTACCACTTGAGCTATTGTGACCTCAATCCTCTCAGACACTAACTTCCCATCTCAACCCCACCTTTTTGAATTTTCCCTCCTTTTTGCCATTTTTCAAATCCAAAGCTATGGTGACACTGACTTTTTTATCTCAACTAAAAACCTTAATTAATTGAATGATATTAATTGGTCAAGCGGTCCACAAAAAATAGTGAATTAACCGTTATGTTGAATTGTTTTTGGTTTGTAGGCCCTAAGTGGTTCTATTTGGTCGTAATGAGATCAAATGTGAAATAAATACCAAAACATTTTCTAAAAAAGTCAAGTGTTGGCTATTTGAGTATGTGGCTAAAAACAATAATTAGTACCTACTATTTAAAAAGGAAAATTATTTATTTTTGTGTTTGTTTTAACAAGTTGTAACTATTATTAACTAACGGTCACTAAACACTACACACTTATTATTACAATTTTTTTCTCTCTCTATGTTTAGTAATGTTTCACTCCCCATTCACTAGTTTTTCCCTCAACCTTCTTCTTTTTACCACTGTATTGCTGGCAGCCCTTAAAAAGGATCTACCTCGAGGGAGTCACCAACTTTTGTTACATAAATATATATAGTTTTCTTTTGTACTAGGAAATTTGTACCAATTTTAAATTTTTTTCTCTACTATATATTAGCCTAATAAAGTTGGTAAAAAAACAACCAAGAAAATCGATCACTAGTTTTTGAGAAGAAATATGGTAGAACTTGTACTAGGAAAGGTCTGTCAGGCAAAAGTCAAAAAATTAATTTACACCAATTTCTGTGAAAGACGGTATCTTATGGTTTTATAACACTAGAATCGGCAAACTGACAATACAACAAGACCAGTAAGACAAGAAAATATAAAAAAAATATATTAAAAAACAGAACAAATTATTTGGCGAAACCAGGTTCTATTCAAAATTCCCTTGTTAGTTTAAAGTATAATAATAAACTTTTTTCATTTGTAAGATAATTGTGTACAATAACAATGAGAATAAAAATATTTATAAAATGCCAAAATCAATTGGCGTTTGTTTCACAATTGGTATAGTAAATACTCACTGAGAAAGCTGTGCTTGCCTGCCCTTCGTTCAAAATGTCGACATTCACGACACCACTTTTTAAAATGCTATTGGAAATTTCCTGCACAGTCGACAGCCTTCCCCCGTCCATAAATGTCCTGTGGAATGTAGTCGAGAAGCCTGACAAGGCTTGACTGTCGTAATTGTTCCTCCTGTTGTCGCGTAAAAAAGTGTTCACTTTCTTCTTTAAACCTTCATTCCTTCGCCAAAAAGGATTTAAATTAATTTTTACAATTAATAAAAAAAAATGAAATTTTTACTTTTCATAAAGCCCTTCGAGTGAAATCATTAAATATTGTTTCAATTCTTTACTGACGTCGTTGTGTTTTAATACCGATAATATTTTCATCAGTGTGGCATTGTCGTTAATTTTAGTTTTGAGAAGCATGTCCAATGAGATAATCCTTGCTGTGCTGTCATAAGTTGAATTTGCTAAATAAACCTCCTCGGCCAAGTCTAAAACTTCTTTGGTCCAGTGTTTAGCATCAATTTTTTGCAATGCACTCATTATTTCTACAATCAACCTAAAATAACAAATTAGTTTGAATAATAAGCTTTATGATTTATAACTTATAGATGATTTGTTAAATCTAGAAAAAAAGTTAATTCTTGCTAAGAAGGATATTTTGTTACGATGTCACAAGCCAGTAGCTTCTAAATAAATGCATTATACATAGCTGCATGTATAAATTTACAAACCTTTTGTTGAAGATTTTTTTAAATTGTAAAAGATAGCTTAGAGTTTTAGGGTCTGGAATGTTCACAAACGCTCTCATATAGACTTTTTGACAATCGAAATCTTCGTCTTCACACCGGTTTAAATGATTTATCAAAAAATCTATCCCCCTTTGAAGCAGCTAAAACAATATTTTTTTAAATTATATTCTCCGGCTAATAAAGAAAATAGGTATTACTTTGTCATTTTCAGCGTCGTCAGGGTTTTTTTGAGTATATGAATATACCATCGCCGGAACTGTGAGGACGATAGTCTGCCACAATTTAGCATTCGAATGTCGACTTTCACCCAGTTCGAAAAGATCTAAAGAATATCACAAGGATGTAGTATGAATTAATAAAAAATAATAATCCTGAAAGACTGACCGTTAATTATAAAAAGTTGAGGATGAGGATTAAGAGATAAAGCCCAGAGGTACCTATCGCAGTAATCGACTTCTACATCTTCATTTTCAATTTCTAAAAATTTCATAACAGCATTGTGAGTTTCAGGGGTCGGCTTTGAACCAATTATATCTAAAACTTGTTCACTGAAAAATAAAAATATTAATTCACAATATTTTATTTAAAAAAAAGTATATATATGTAAACTTACACAATTTCTTTTTTCTTGTATTTTTTGGATGAAAAATATGCATTCAAATCCGCCACGGTAAATTTGCTAGCAGCTTTAACACCTTGTAAAAACATCTGAGCAGATTCAGAAGTTCCGATGTCATTGGTTATTGTACGCTTGTTATTTTTGACAAATGAAGTTAGCTAGAAAATAAAAATCTATATTATTTTTATCCTGACACTTATAATAAAATAATCGTCACCTTTATTTTTGGATGTTCTTGTACACTTTCATTAGTGTTAAATTCAAAATTGTGTTCATTGAACGTCACAGACAGATCTTTTTGAACTTGCGATAAATCCATTTTTTTATCCAAAATTGTTGAATCTGCATTACAAAATGTCTAAATTTGATTTAAGCGTCCAGGTAGCCAGATAACTACCATTTTGCTGAGACTTATTGTCAGATGTAAATTTCAATACAGGGTGTTCGGTTTGCTGGTCTCTAGGTTTGGAAATAATTCAATTTTGAAAATTTTTTTTTTCAAAGTTATGGCTACTAAAATGCTTATTTCACCGTTTAGTAATTTAATATTGATCACATCTTATTGGAAATTTAACATACTTTTCAACGGTATTGACATATTTGTCCAAAACCTTTTAGTTTTGGAGTTATCATTGTTTATTTAAAGCAAGGTCGTAAAATCTAAAAAAATCAGAAAAAGTGGAATAACTCCAAAACTGCTGAGACTCGGATCATAGTTAATTAGGACTTTTTGGTTCCATTTTGAATGTAGAATCTACAAAGTTTGTAACATGAGTAGCCGAACACCCCGTATAATAATATCTAACCAATTACTCAATTCAGCATATTTTATATTTATATTTTTAGCAATAAATAAAATAAAGGTAATTTAAAAAATTGTTTTACATTATTTACACCTCAATTTTTTTTTATTCAAGATAATTTTTGTTTAATGATTAGCTATTTAAAGTTAAACCATAATTTAAATTTACTATTAAACTTTAATAAATAAATCTGTAAAAATAACAGATTGGGTTTTTATCTAGATATTCCTGGTGAGTCAGGGAAACAGAGAAGATAATTTTTTTTTAATGTTTCGCGTTATGTAATGTTAAAATAAAATCTTCCTCGTTGCATTTTGAAATCTTAATTTAAATTTTTTTTTAAATTTTTTTTATTTTTTTTAAATCAATGTCTGTGGAATTCCCTTAACCATCATATTAGGTCGGGCTTTCAGGCACGGAGCTTTCAACTTTTTCACAATAAATCCATGATTTGATCAAACTGACATGATTTAACATGATCTTGTTGTTGTCCTCTTTTTCTTCTCTCTTTTGTACTTTTTCTTTATATCTAATTCTCTCTTTCGGCCATATTCAACTATGTTAATATAATATAAATTTGTTTATTAATTATTATTTCTTTTATTATATTTTCTAACCCTTTTTGTTATTTAAGCATTTTTTATTTTTCTACTCACTGTAAAGGGGCCAAGCCCTATTGTGAATTTTTTTATGAATATATTTATAGTTACATTTCAAGGCCTTTAAAATATAATTAAGTATACCTTTTAACTTCAATTCGGTTTGAGTCGTAGTCTTGATCCGCATGATTTTGTTCCACGCACTCAACAAAGTATGCTCTTCATCGGCTACGACATGATCGACAAGATTTCCTTTTGTTAAGACGATTTCTTCAAAACGTTTTGAGTCGATCTTCATTCCCCAAAGCTAGACGAGTAATAATGTTAGAATTTTTCTATTTGAGTAATAACTCTGCGATCGTTTACCCTGCTTTTCATAAGCTTATTTCCTCGCCAATGGCAACCAGTTTTGCTCTTCAAAATATGATTTCCTGTGTTTTTATAATCAACTTGACAAACACCGCTCATATCTTTCTCTTCGAACTTGTCGTTCGTCTGTCTAATCTGTAAGGGGGAAAAACGATTTAATAGTTGTTATAATTTGATGATAGTATTGTAAAATTACCTGAAAAAGACTTGCAAGACCCTTCTTGATATTCGCAAGTGTCGGGTCTTCGTCTATTGCTAAGTAAACTTTTTTCACTTCATTTTGAGACAACTGAATCACAAATGGTTTATTAACTAATTGATCAATTTTGGATACGTGGCTTGTATATCCATCTTGAGATTCTTGGCTTGATTTGACAAGCAGTTGGAGATCTTTAAGCTTTAAAAAAATTGTAAAAATTAAAATCAAGTTTTATAATATAATAGATAAGGAAATACCTCTGCGAGAAGAGCACCATTGTTTAAATTAGCTAGATTCAATTGACCGGTCAGTTTGAACCCGACAGGCACCATACCGTGGTCGAACATGAGGACATTCTGCGAGAATGAGTATGAACCGCCGAAACGCACCTCGCCACCGGCTGCGGTGACGGCTAGAAAAATCAGAAATGATAGTTTCAACATGCTGGCACTGATCTTACCAGTTGAACTAGCATGATAGATGTGCTTCGTGCGATGAGGAGGCATTAACTGATTGAATCAACTGATAACCTAGAGCTTGAGGATAGTACAAGTCAAGGTCAGCGACCCTTCAGCAGACTCCCCACTACATTCACCAACCCGGTGCTCATTGAATGATATAACACCTGCAAGAACATCATATTATGATACACATAAAAAATACCTGTCACAAGGCAAGCTGCCTGACCTGGCATCCAACCCCCATGCAATGCAGGCCTTTCTTATACGTAAAAAATATGAATTTAATGTTCAACAAATGAAAGATAAATATAACGGATATAAATTATATCCGTAATACACAATTGAACAAATTGGACCTAATAATGGACTTAATAATAAAATTGGATTCGTAGAGAGGAAATTGCCACTTCCTACTTTTCAGCCTACAAATTTTAAGTTTTCTCCTTTGCTAACAATATTTAATACTAATTATTATTATTTAAATATACAGATTATTATCCTTCTTACAAAAACATAAGTTTCATAACGCTAAATAGCAACTAGAAACCTACTTTAAAAAAAATATAAAACACAAAAAAAAGTGTCACTTTAAAACATTGATTTATCCATTATATTTAGCGGTCTAATTGACCAAATTACTTCTTTCAATTAATTAATCTTTTTATGTAAGGTTTTGGTTGAAATGAAAAAGTTAGTGTGATGAGCAGGATTCGAACCCACTCGAGCTGAAGGTCTTGGGTTCGAATCCTACTCGTGACATTAACTTTTTCATTTCAACCAAAACCTTACATACAAAGATTAATTAATTGAACTTTGATTTATTTTTTAATTTGATAATTTTTTTATTTTACTACTTTAAAAATAATTTAATAATTATAATTAGATGGAAAGCCAGAAACAAAACTGCTTAATTTCTATGATTTTTTCTTTGATGATTTCTTTGATTTAAAATCTCCACAACGTAAATCATCAAACAAAATTTAATTCTTTAAAAATGCCTTCATTTACTATTGTCTTGGTGCCCAAAACCAAACGATTATGAAAATATCTTTAATCTGTGAGCAAGTAGCCCGTGCCGTTTGTCGAGGATGGAAGAAATCAGCGTTACACTGTGAGATTTTTAAATTTGCCTAAAACGACAGTCGTCAGGTATTGAGCCTTTACCACGATACTGCAAGATGTACTCAGAGACCAGGATCGGATGCTCAGAGCCAGAGGACCAGCCGACGACGCATTTAACAAATTTCACACTCTGAGAAAATTGTGAAACACACATAAATATACATTAGCATCATGATGAGCTGTTTGCAATAAATAGAGCGGTATAGTCGACCTGAGAATGCCAATGGTCAGGAATCGAAAAAGCACTATTAAAGGACCATAGAAACCATAACATGATAGCACAGAGAATAAGAAGAATGCTGAGAGAACTGTGAAAAAGAGACTCAAAACGCATAGGGGAAATTACAGCAACAAGATACAAAAATATACTGAACAATGTTCTGAAGGAATAATTAACAACAAAGAATGAAGAAACGAAAGCCTTTTCCTTAGAGTGCAATGCTGGTTGAAGATACAAATAAAACCTACTTTCAAAACAACATGACACTGACAAGCCACGGAAAGAATATATCAGCAAGATTTAAAAGTTCAGAATGCCCGTGTAATCTGGGTAACATAACACAACATTATGCTACAAACAGTTGGCCTACATCGCAAGAAACTTTTATGACAAAATGCTATGTAGAATTTATAACATTTGTTAATTCAATTAGCTCAGAAAAATTGTGACAGTTATTTGTACATATAAAAGTGTGTTTGTAAGAGTGTACCATAATATTGTTGCAAGAGGGTAAAAATTAAGCCAATTGCATAAAATGTAAACTTGTGTGTAAATCTTTGTATATAAATTGTATGTAAACTTGTACTGTTGCCCACAATCACTAAAGGGGATGGGCATTAAAAAACAAAGTAAATAAATAAAAAAATCAATGAAAAATAAAAAACTCAGACTCTTTTACATTGCTTCTGAAGCGTTTCAACCTCGAACTGTGCGGGATGTGTCTGTTAGTGCTGAAATAGTAAGAAGTATATCTCAGAAGTTCAGCAACAGGTCTAGCACTTACCAGAGACCAGAGAAAAATTTCTGTCACTGGCGGGAATTTTCCAGAGCATTAATTCCATTCTAGTCCAGTTAATCTCCAGTAGCATCAATAATAATAATATATTTTATGGAATTAATCCAATTTACAAAAAAAAAGCTTAAATATAGAAATACACAATACGAAAGAAAAATAAGAAAACAAAGTAAAAAATTATGTAAGTATTAAACAATATTTAAAGAAAGAAAATAGCTTAAAATAATGTTAAATATAAACAAACCTAAAAAAGATCACATTTATCACGGTCATTTTAAATTTTATTTGTTATTACCCTTTTTATCTAAAGTCTTGGTTGAGATGCAAAAGTTAGCGTCCCAAGCGGGATTCGAACCCATGACTTTTGGCTCAATGCTAACTGCAGCTCAAGTGGTATAAGCGGCGTATTTAGCCAAAAGTCGCGGGTTTGAATCTCGCCTGTGAAACAAATTTTTCCATTTCGAAAAAATTGTGTATAATTGAGTATTTATATAATTAAGCATAAGTGATAAAATAATTAAAAAGTTACCATTATTGACGTTTAGGCTCGACGAATTATTACATTATGAATGAAACTTTTCCCACTGCATCATGGTATTAATTTTATAAAAGATTTCTAGATCATCTGTCAGCAACAAAACATTAACATCTGTACAGATATTCACATGATTAAAGAATATGAAAAATAGCAGCGGACCCAAGTTTGAACCTTGAGGGACCCCAGAATGTGAAGAAATATGAACTAGTCCCTAAACATATGGACTTTTGCAAGTTGTGTATTTCCTAATGAATACTGAAATGATACCTTTTATGAGGACCTTGTGAATTAACGCTCAGACTCAACAAATTATTACAACACCTTTGTGAGATAAAAATTTAAAATGAAAATTGTCTTATGTAAGCATATTGCTGGCTGTAGATTTGACCCTCCTGTAGCAATTCGTGAAAAGCTAGTAAAACCTGAAAACTTTTCTGAGAAGGAAACAGAAAAAAAATCAAACTTTCTTCTACTTGTCTCCAATAAATTCAATTCATAGACCTAAATAATGAAAGAATAAAGCGTGTGAGCCTTAAAATAAGCAATGAAAAAAATTATATTTCCTATGGAATCAAAGTTACTGATGTAACTTATAATTACTACAATATTTATTTTAATTGTGGTATAAATAACTAGTTTCTACTGATATCATTTGTTAACAAGGGAGATAACTGTTTATTTATTTATTTAACAGTTTCCCAATTACAAATGTTTACAATAAAAGTTTAAAGGTTATAACTATACCTAAATTTAAAAATATTTACAATTTAAAAAAATGAATTGAAACAATTTCAAATCTGTATTAAAACTATCTAATTATTATTAATGATACAATATTTATTTAATTTTTAATGACAAAATTTGCTTCAATTTACTTAAATGTATTTAAATTTTTGAAAGTGTTTAACAAATTTGTAAAAATGATGAATGATTGAGTGAGGACGCTTGTTCAATCTTTATAAAAATGGCAGCGGATCGGCGGGTTCACAATTGATGTCGAGAGACATGGATGTAATTTCCTTCAACCTGATGATGAGCTATAAGCTTAGAAACTATCTCTTTTATAAAGATTTAACAAATTTGTTGTTCTTGGTATAAAACTGAAATTGGCATAATTGGCAGTCAACGGAGAATGTTATTTGACTTCTGGAATGATAAGATGCAATCAAGCAATCAGTTAATGCAACAATTTATATAATAATAAGTAATCAAAGAATTTCCTTCTGTAAAGAACACTGGTCAAGTTCACATCCAACATTAACTTCTATGCGGCTGATTTGGGTAGAATGAATGCGACCTCAAAGAGGTGAACAGTATTTAAATATTGGTCATATTGGAAGCGTATAAAATTTTGAGTCATCTGGATCATGGAAATATTTAGTATGGCATGTAAACGAATCGTAAAATTTTATTAGCTTTAGCAATTGTTTTATTAATATGTGTGTGTGTGTGTGTGTGTGTGTGTGTGTGTGTGTGTGTGTGTGCGCGCGCGCGCGTGTGTGTGCGCGCGTGTGTGTGTGTGTGTGTGTGTGTGTGAAAGTTCATCTGAGTGTCAATAATAACACCAAGATATTTAACAGTTTCATGTCTAAATTTGATAGGAGATTTTATTTTATGGAAAGTCATAACTGATTGAAACATTAAAGATTATTATTTGTTGAACACCATTTATTAAGTTTTACCGCATGAAGTTGTGTGCGATCAGAAACAGAATTAATTTTTAAGAATATATTTAAAACATCTGCAAAAAGTAGACATAATGGATGGAAGTGAATCAGAGATATTGTTTGCACAGATTTAAAAAAAAAAGTTCCACGTGTGAATCTTGAGGAACTCCAGAAATTGCTATAAATGTATGTTTTTTAAGCATTTGACTTTCTAAATAAGCTACAAACCAACATAATAAGTTATCACATATACCTACCTATCAACACTATCAAAAGCATGTATGTGGTGATTAGTGACTCTTAGTTAATGATTTTATTCAAAGATCGTGAGGTGTGGTTTAATGTGACGTAGGTTTTAGAAAAATATTTTCTTTATCATGCCACCATTTCGATCTTTATTGAGATCATCTTCAGGATGGGATTTATAAACATTTTTTAAATTATACAAATACATGTAGGATGTGAAAAAAAAAAGAATTTATACAATGCTAGAAACTTTTAGATTAGAAAGAAATGAATTTATACAATGTTAGAAAATTTTACATTAGAAACAAAGGAATTTATACAATGCTAGAAAATTTTAGATTAGAAACAAATGAATTTATACAATGCTAGAAAATTTTACATTAAAAAAAAATTATACAATGCTAGAAAATTTTAGAAAGAAAAATGAATTTATACAATGCTAGAAAATTTTACATTAAAAAATAATTATACAATGCTAAAAAAATTTTGATTAAAAAAATTTGAATCTAAAATTTTCTAGCATTGTAAAATTTCATTTTTTTAATCTAAAATTTTCTAGCATTGTATAAATTCATTTTTTCAAAAAAGATTGTAATATGTAGTCTTGAAATATAGATCATTGCGAATGAAATCCATGTTGATTTAAACTAATAATGTTTTTAAATAATGGATTTAAAGAATTTAATATGATACAAAAATTTTGCCTACAGCAGGTTGTATACAAATTGATCTGTAATTACAAACATTTCTTTTATTACCGGTTTTAAAAACTGGAACTATATAACTACTTATACATACATAAGGAAAAATTCCAGTAGATATTTAACTAAAATGGGAGCAATAGCAAGTTTTCAATATTTTAATACTGTTAAAATTTATATAACAGTAAATGGCAAAAGACGCGATTTTCCATCAATGAGTTCAATTTCAATTATTGTAGTTTTAATTTATAATATATAAAAAAAAGCATATGATATGACCTGGAGATTTGGAATTCTTAAGAATCTCTATGATTGGGGTTTAAGAGAGAAACATAGCTAAATTTTTAAAAAGCTTCCTCAAATGAGGAGATTACGGGTGAGATTAGTTATCGCCTTATCCAGTATATTAATTCAAGAAAACGGGATTCTTCAGGGTTCGGTTCTGAGTATCACTTTATTTGCTATTGCGGTAAGTGGTCTGGATGATAATATAGATGATCGTATAGTCATGCTTTTGTCGATGATCTTTGCTTTTACTTTTCTAGAAAAAAATCTCCAAAATGAGGACTTTACACAAAGCCATTGACAAATTGTTATGAAAAGCAGATGATGTGGGTTTCAAGTTCTCTTAGTCCAAAATGGTATTTGTACATTTTTGTAGACTAGGAAAACATCATGAAACACCTCGGCTTTTTCCTTTCTGGCGTTGAAATAAAGGAAGTTGACGTCAAATATCTGGCCATTTCTTTCGACAAAGCCCTTTGATAGAAACCTCAAATAGCCCAATTGTCTAATTCAGGAAGGAAAATACTAGGTCTAATGAGATTCCTCGCTAATTATAATTGGGGAGTGAAAAGAGACATTCTTTTAAGAATATTTAGTATGTACTTAGGAGGAAAGTTTTGATATAGAAGCAGGTTATTCTTCAGCACGAATATCAACTTTAAAACCACTACATAGGATTTATTACCAAGGTATCATGATTGCAACAGGTGCATTTAGAACAAGCCCTTTATATAGTCTTTGAAATGATGCCAGTGTCCTTCCTCTGGATCTTTTCAGGGAGGAGGCAATTCTTAGGTTTGTTGCTAGGCTTTGGTCTAAGCCTTTTCATCCTCTATTTCCTTTAGTTTTCCATAACCCTTACCAAGATATGTATTTGTTCCTAAGAACTAGGATGAGTCCTTTGGGAATCCGCTTTTTCTGAAATGTTGAGATTAAGAGGGAATACCTTGCCTGCGGTTGAAGGTTTTAAATTTATAATACAGTTTGGTAGTGTACATATTTATCCAAGAAAAAAAAGTTGAAGAGGGTGCAAATGCTCCAAAATAGATAACTAAATAAAATAAAAAGATAATACGTGTTATTCTAGAAATAACCGACATAAAAACAGATTTCTAACAACAATCGAGAATAAGTTGAAGTTCTTACATCCTCTTTAACTCTTATTTTGTTTGTTAAACCTTTTTGCAAAGCTTGAGAAATGAAATGTAAGAAATTACCAACCCATATTGGGACTCTTTGTCATTAAAGTTTTCGAAAAAAAATGTTGCAAACAGCCTTAAAGTAAATTTAAACTCCTTGAATAATCTTTTATGGCACTGCTCAGTCTGTGTTAACTTAGTCAATTTTAAGCTGTATGTGTATGGTGTTTAGTGACCGTGAGATGAATGATTATTTGGAGATCGTGAGATGCGGTCTGGTGTGACTTAGGTTTAGAAAAACTTTTCTTTATCGTGCCAATATTTCGATCTTTACTGAGATCATCTTCATGGCCTGGGATTTATAAACAATGTTTAAATGGTAAAAATACATGTAGGATGTGAAAAAATTAATTTATACAATGCTAATAATAATAATAAAATAATATAAAGCATTTAATATGGTTAACCACAGAATATTACTGTCTAGACTCAACTACAGTGTGACTGGTTAATTATTGGATTGTGTCTTCAAGGAAGCTAATTATAAAAGTAGGATTGCCTTGTTCATATTTGTTTACTGTACATTCTCCCAAGGTTCACATTTGGTCCACTGCTATTCCTCATATTGATTAATGATTTCGATATATTTTAGATCCTATTGTTTTGTTGCTAGCCAGTGATCGAAAAATCTTCTGTAAAATTAATTCAATGTGATGGTAGTGCTCCCAGAAAATTGACAAAAGTTTAATTCTTTTTTTTTAAGAATTTATTTAGAGAGAGAGAGAGAGAGAGAGAGAGAGAGAGAGAGAGAGAGAGAGAGAGAGAGNTGTCAGCGGTGTAATGGACTTCCCTGATAGTACCGTCGGGTTCTTTCAGCATGTAGAATCCCTTGACTTTGTCCCCTTCCCTGGTCTCGTGTTGGCTCTTGTAGTCGCCTGTGTGCTTGTCTTCAACTTTGTACTCGTAGCTGTAATGAGGAGGAGCCTGGAACAAATACAAAAATCACTGTAAACTCAAAGAATGTTCGAGTGATGTCCTCGGCGTACATAGTAGTCGACGTGTTCGTGGCCTCCTTCTCCACCGTAGAGGGCAGAAGCGACAGCCATGCAGGCAGCAAGAACAACGAATAATTTCATTTTTCCTTCAAGTTTGGATTGTCAGAACCAAATCAAGACTGATTCTGACGTGATCGGCTCAAGCTTATATATTCGCCTCACTTCCCTACTGACTTAATTTTAATATTGCATTATCGAATAGTTCACGCTTCTTGAATTGAGTTCATTACTCGATTTTCACCTTGCCCGACAGGACATTGTAATGATGTAATTGTGTTATGAGATTTCGTCCAAAAGCTTAGCTTTATTAAAAATATTTTTTTAAACTACTTCTTTCCTTTCTAACTGATTTATTTAAATTTGAAAGCTTTCTACTCCAAGACGTATAAATCACTTATGTATTTGCAATTTCTCTTAATTAAATTATTACCTATAATTTGTCATATAGTTAATTTCAACTAAAAAAAACCCTCTAATTTTACACGTCGAAACTGCTATTTTGAACAGAATTATTGCGTGACTTTCCAGAAAACAGGAGTTTTAAGAGGTCCTTATTAGGTAGAAGAACTATTTGTCATGATGACGGTTTTTCACTTTGATCCCAAACTCGGCCGCCGTATTTTTCATTAAATTGTGCGGAACTTTCACTGAAAAAACAACAACCTAGTAGCTAGCTTTAAAATCGAAAACGTGAGGAGAATGGTTATTTTTCTTTAATCCAGACACCGCTGGATAATCTCAGAAAGACAATTGCAGCAATTAAAGATATTGCACTACCTGTCTTGAAATTACATGAGGTTCGTAATTATTGCTTCCGTTCTATTCATTGTAGCAATTTACCGATTATTGATTTATATAAGGTCAAATCTGCACAGCATGTACTTACGTGAAGTTGAGCTTATCACTTCTCGCTGAACACCGGCAATTCCAGGTTTTATAATTGACAGTAAATGAGCCTGGAGAACACCAACATTCTCGGTCGGATCAGTCAGCCGCCGAAGTGGTCTCCAGGGGCTACCAACATTTAAATCATTTCAATTTCCCAACGCAATGAGTTCCTAAAACCAACTTTTAGTTGGAAATATTGAATTCGCTGGATCTGGCTTGACGGATTTTTTTCACTTCGTTTGTTCAAAGTGGTCGCAGTCTTGTATACTATCTTGTCTTCTGTTATGCTGTCACTTAACTCTTGTGTGGGGATTTCATGTTGGCCTGATGCCTAGGTCTTCGTTTAAGCCGACTTGGTAGTGTCTTTTTTTAGTGAAAGTATACAGAGTTCTTGAGGGAAGAAGTTTTTTCACCTTCACAGCACTAACTCTAATGCCAGTGCATCACCCAGAGGTCACCATGAGAAACCATCCCACCACTTAGTGTCTCGAGAGCGTCGTGGTGGGTTCTCGGCGTGGGAATGTGTACAGAGGGCTCCAGCAGTAGGCTCAGGATGGATGGAGAGGTTAGTGTGAAACTGTTAGAATCAGAATCGGATCGGTTCGTTGACAAAAGGAATGATGAAGTCGTTTGGATATTGGTATAGTAAGCAGCTTTGATTATTTGTCCGAGGACTTTTGACTGGAAGGATTGGTTGCGCTGGATATTCAGTGGCTTGCCAGAACTCAACAGTTGTGCTTTTTATGCCCTCCTGTGCTGTTAGTTGTCTGTTTTATTTTATATTGTGTGAGGATTTTACATGCGTCTGTATATGGCCACTCGGTAGAGTCTTCGTGTGGTGAAAGTACACAGAAGGTTAGATCGAGAAGTTAGTGTGTAAGCTGGATTGGATTAATTGACAACAGCTTTCACACTTTTTCAGAGGACTTTTGGTTGGAAATATTGGATGTGTTCGATATCGAATATTTTGTCGGAAACCCACAGTTCAACTCCATATGTCCAAAGTAGTCGCAGTCTTGTATACTGTTCAGTTGCTGTTTCTTAACTTTTTTTGTGAAAATTCCGTGTCGTATTGTCGTATCAAACTAAGTATCTGACGTGATTGGACGTCAGGAGTTGACGTGCAACTGTAAGATTTACATATGTTATCCACTATTTGCATCTTGGATGTTTGTGGTAGCTCGGATAATATTCTGGTTATAAGACAAAATTTGGTAAAATCCGCATAGGTTGTAATTTAGGTTGAGATTTATAGGAAAGCCAGTTGTATAAATGGTATCAAGGATGTGTCCTTGTGAGACGCTGGATGGTATAGGTCTGAGGATGTTTCTGGTCGTTTGGTAATGTATTAGGATGTGCAGGAAAGACAAAAGGAAGGGACTAAGAATACTCCCATGTGCGACGACGGATTGAAGCGGCTTGATACCCCTGATCTCTAGGTAATATATCGGGATGTATAGGAAAGTCAATCAACAGGATGGGACTAAGAATGCTCCCTTGTGAGACGCCGGATGATATAGGTCTGACAGGATGTTCCTGGTCGTTTGGTAATGTATTAGGATGTACAGGAAAGTCAAAAGGAAGAGACGAAGAATACTCCCTTTGCGACCCCGGATTGAAGCGGCTTGATACTCGTGGTGTCTAGGTAATATATCGGGATGTGTAGGGGAAAGTCAATTAACAGGATGGGACTAAGAATGCTCCCTTGTGTGACCCCGGATTGAAGCGGCTTGATACTCCTGATCTCTAGGTAATAGTAGAATGTATGACAAAGTCAATCAACAGGATGGGACTAAGAATGCTCCCTTGTGAGACGCCGGATGATATAGGTCTGATATGAGTACTCGTGGCCGCTTAGTAATGTATTGGGATTTATAGGAAAATTTAGTCTTATTTAACTTGGTCATGAAAAAACATACAGATCAGATACTAGAGAAAATTGTAGAAACCGCTTTGCTGCTTCTTTTAGGACAGATCAGTAAATCATGACTAGAAGTAAATGAACCACGCTTTAAAGCTATAATCATTAAAAAAATTTAAGAAAGTTTCAATTATTCATTTTTTCCAAATTAATGTAGAGTTAGTAAATGAGCCTAAGACGAAAAGAATATGAAATAACGGAATCAACATGCGTCAACTATGCGGTCATGCAATAATAAAATTAATTCAGGAGGGAAGGGAAAGGCTACTATATAAGCCTAATTCGTTCACATCGAAATCAGTCTTGATTTGGTTCTGACAATTCAAGCTTGAAGGAAAAATGAAATTATTCGTTGTTCTTGCTGCCTGCATGGCTGTCGCTTCTGCCCTCTACGGTGGAGAAGGAGGCCACGAACACGTCGACTACTATGTACGCCGAGGACATCACTCCAACATTCTTTGAGTTTACAGTGTTTTTTGTATTTGTTCCAGGCTCCTCCTCATTACAGCTACGAGTACAAAGTTGAAGACAAGCACACAGGCGACTACAAGAGCCAACACGAGACCAGGGAAGGGGACAAAGTCAAGGGATTCTACATGCTGAAAGAACCCGACGGTACTATCAGGGAAGTCCATTACACCGCTGACAAACACAACGGTTTCAACGCCGAGGTCAAGAGAGTCGGACACGCCGTCCACCACTACCCTCTGTACCATCATCAGTGATTTTCCTGTACAAAATGGCTCCATTAAAATGAATGATTTATAAAATTTTACTCTCTTTCTTAAAATGAAAATATAAAAAACTCCTTAAAATCTTTTAAATTTTCCTTATATAAGACACGGGTATTTGCCCTCTCTCCCACACTCCCTCCCTCCGACCCTCTCTCTTTCTCTCTCTCTTCTCTCTATCTCTTTATCACCCTATTTACCTACCTACATTCGTACCTATCTTTCTTTACATACTTTTCAATTTCTTTTCTCTTTCTTTCTATCTTTCTTTCCATTTTCTATCTACTTATTCTCTGTATCCCTCTCCCTCTCTCCCGCCCTTTCTTTCTCTCTCTCTCTAGTTGATATGATGGTCTTGAGATTTATAAAAAAGTCGATAATTATAAATAGCATAAAGATCCGAGCTTCCTTCAGAGACGCCGGATTGTATAGGTCTGACACTCGTGGTAGTTTGGTAATGCGCTGAGATTTATAGAAAAGCCAATCAACAGGATGGGACTAAGAATACTCCCTTGTGAGACGCCGGATGGTATCGGTCTGATTTGAGTACTCGAGGTCGCTTGGTAGTGTCAATACCACCGTCCTGTTGTACAGGAAAGCCAAAGGGAAAGGACTAAGAATATTCCCTTTGGGGACACCGGATTGATATTGATATAGGCTTGATATTCGTGGTCACTAGGTTATATAATGGGATGTAAAGGAAAGCCAATAAAGAGTAAGAATATTCCCTTGTGAGACGCCGGATTCTATAGATCTGATGTGAGTAGTCGTGTTCGTTTGATTTGAGATGTACTGAAAAGTCAAAAGGAAGGGACTAAGAATACCTCCTTGTGAGACACCCGATTATATAGGCTTGATACTCGTGATCGTTAGGTAATATATTGGGATGTATAGGAAAGTCAATCAACAAGATGGGATTAAGAATGCTCCCTTGTGCGACGCCGGATTGAAGCGGACCTAGTATGTAGGTAATATGGTAGGATGTATAACAAAGTCAATCAACAGGATGGGACTAAGAATGCTCCCTTATGGGGGGCCTTGTATTGGCCTAATATCCCATTAAATTTTTATTAGTTTTATAATTTTTTATGGAAACATACAAACTTTGTTCCATTTTAATGTCATTAGGATTCAACTCAGATTTACCTTTGGCCTGTTGGTTTGATGAGAATGAAAGATAAAAATCGGCCCTATAAAAAATAAATAATAGCAACGTACAATAAAATTTAACTACTTTTATAGTTTATATTTTTCTTACTGATTGTAATTATTGAAATTACAAATTATTGTAAGAATGTTTGATATTCGTTTAGTTAGGAGGATTTTTTAAAAATATTTCATCTATATTCCGATGAATTGAAGTGAAACATAGTTTGTCGTGTATGTTTGGTGGTTTTGTTATTTTTGTTTTTTTATTACTAACATAAAACTGTCATTGTTAATATTAATGGTGTTTGTAATCGTTAAATATTTTATTTATGACTTTAAAGCTTAAGAATGAGGTGGGTTTTATTTCAAAGAGGAGTAGCAGGGCAATGAAATAATTATCACTAATTAAAAGGATCGGGTGTAGCATGGTAAAAGTGGAGAAATATCATTTGAAATATATTGCAGGTGATAATTATAATGTTTGAATAGCCGGGGTACCCAAGTTACACGAATTCATTTTTCATCGGGATCGGTAGGAGTGTCCCACAGAGCCTCTTCATTGACCGTCTTACTGATCACTTCTTGAGCGGCTCGTTAGGATCCCAATATTTCATCGGATGGCCTCCACGTTTCTTTGAAGCACCACGCCTCCCGGCTCATCGGTGGACACGTCTTCGTCAGGATGTCGTACGGAGTCGACGGAAATTCCCGCACCGTTACGACCGGTGGTATAATCACTTAGAACGATTCGTTTCGCGCTTTGCAATTCAAATGGGCCACTTCTCTTAGATGTTTCACGCTTCTCCAACAAATCCAAACTGAATTATTATTTAACAAGGGCGATAAAAATCGAGTAACCGTTTTGTGCTATGCTACCATTTTCATATTCAAATTGGATTCGTTCGAGAAGCTAAACAAATCAAGTTCCAAAATTTACAGTAACCTTAAGAAGATGTATAACGTCAAGGCAAAGAAGAAATAATTTCTTTTGTAAAGAACGTTGGCTCTTTTATTTCTATCCTTTAAAGTAATGTTTTGTTATCATAATTATAAAATGTCTCTAGTACCATAGTATTTGAAAATCCAACTCCTTTGATCAACGAAAAGCTCCAGGATTCATTTTGATAACAAGATAAATTTTGATAAAACTTCCCAAAAAGTGAAATTTCAAAATTGACGTATTTATTTAACAGTAAAACTCAGTGTGTTTGGGATCTGGTTTGTGGTCAGGTAGATCTCAAATCCCAACCAGATCCCAAACACATTAATCGTCGTGGTCGATTTCTTCTTCATCAAAAGTAAAACTTAGGTATGTCCCTAATGTCGGGAAAGTTGCTGAGATCATCATGATAGTAAAACCAGGTAAACCACCACAGGACGTATCATCATACCGCCCCTCATCGCTTCCAGGTAACCCCAAATTATTCGAAAAAGTTTTAGTAAAAAGTCAGAAATTGTTCGTTGAATACCAAACCATATTTTTAGATTCAGAGCCAACCATAGATTAGATACATATAATCACTGATATTACAAAGATAGCTCTAAAATATAAAAATATATCTTCAGCTTTTTTCCTAGATGTGTAGCAAGCCTTTGACAAGTTTGGCACAAAAGTTTAACAGATAAGCTTAAAATTTGACCTCCTTTCTTTCGGAATGACTGTTCCAAGTTAAACAACAAGAAGAATACTGTGATTTTTTTTTGGCGTACCACAAGGTAGCATCCTAGGCCCCATGCTGTACTTGCTGTACACTGACGGAAAACATAATCGTCGCATCGTTTCCCGATGCTGCCTTCTCAGTCGAAAAACGTATCCCTGCATCCACGAACCGACTGCAAATGACAGACACTTGTGAAAATAAACGGCCAGAAATCCGTACGTGTAATTTCACAAATAGAAAATTAAATAGACAAACAAATCATCTTCAGTGGTAAAGCCATCACAGAATTCACTTAATTACTTAGGCATGACAATAGATAAAAACAGATTCCCCTCATGAAGAGAAAGGTTGCACGATATGTCCCATAATAGAAGCTTGTCATGTCTTGGCTCCTTATAGAAAGCGTGTAAGCATGGCACCGAATTTAATAATAGTTCTCGGGCACAGTCGCGAGTTTCTGGGTTTCCTATTCCGATTTTTGGACTACGTGGTTTTTTTGGTGTATATATACGTTTTATGTGTTTTATTTGAGTGTGTGTATTTATTAGCGTGAGAGTCATAAGTGGTGAAATAAAGTGTCACCATCCCCCGCAATTTACATTGGGTATGTGTAGGTCGATGGAAGAATATCGAATAATCATCAAAATGAGTTCAATGTACATAAATGTGAATGTATTTATTTGTGCGACTGTATTATTGTAGTTAGTGTGTGTTATGCTAGATTATGTTTTTCATGTTGTGGGGTCTGAAATGACCCGTCGAAAGCCTACGTTGGAGTTGAGAAGCGACGATCTCCTGGGTATATAGCTTAAGGGGGATACTAGCGATCCAGCAGCACAACGGGGTAGGTAAACTCCCCTGAGTATAGACCCTAAGACATCGGGGAGTATCAACCTCCCCCCGCTGCACGTCTTCCCCAGGTCTTGAGAAACGGGAGCACCTGGGCTTAATATTTCGAACCCATGTGTACATACTTAATAAAAAAGGTAAAAAAGGAAGATAATAGTGTGAGAGAGAGGACAGGGGGTGAGAGCGAGACGGTGCCCACTTACGTGTGAGGTTCGAAGACAGTGAATGGAATGGATGCGGTAAGCTAAGAACGCAGAGCATTGCGAGGTTGCCGGATGGGCTTTTCTTCAGCTTCGATCCTCCTCCTTCTACTCTTCTCCTTATCTTGTACATCTTATCGGGCGTACTTCCGGCAGCTACCCCGCGCGTTCATTACCACAGCCGCCAATTGTCAACACAAACTGATGAGGAACTTTTATCCCCCTATGCTATTTCAATAATGACCTATAACCCCATACATAAAATAGAGTGTGAATTAATTAAAAATGCAATTTGTCGGGGTGATATTTCAAAACTACTTTTGTTCAACCAAATACTAAAACTCCTCACCAATAAAAAAAATTATGGTCTCCTGACTGAATTATGTGTCCAACGGTTTTAACTTTACATTATTCACATAGATTTTACCTAAAATCTCCAAACATTCGTTAAAACTTAAACTAAATCAAATATATTAGATTCTTTACATAGATTTATTTAGGAAGTAAAAGTTTCTTGACTTGAAAAAATCCGTAAAATTATTAAATTTTTCGGTTTTCAATCGTACTTAATAATATACATTTGTACTTATTGAACATAGATGTACTATGTAAGTTTATAAATTTTGCTTTTTTATTTAAATTTATTCGAATGATTTTGTTTTTACATTATTAAAAAATGACTTGGATTATTTGACAGAAACTTGTATTGATTGTATATACAGTATTTATTTACGTAAAAATACTTTTAAACAAATTATGGATATACTGAACGGAAGTTATGCTCTATAAAAAAGTTGAAAATATTTTCCCCAATTTTACGTTTGATTTGTCTGCATATTTTATTCATTACAATAAAAAAGAAAAGTTCATCAAGTCTCTATTTATTCTAACAAACTTCATTTATAAAATATAAAAATAGATTTGACCAGTCAAGTTTGGAGTGTATTACTGTGGAGCTTAATTTACTTAGAATGGCGAACAATGCAGCATAATATCGTCGGGACGGCGTACCACATAAATTGGTTGGGATGACATACCGCGACGCTTAATTTTGTCAGGAATGCGAAAAATGCAGCATAATTATCGAGATGACGTACAATCCGGCATAATTTAATTAGGATGGCGAGTAATGCCTCTTATATTAGTTGTAACTGCGTACCTTGTAATGGAATTTGATTGATATGGCATACCATGACCATAGAGATTGGTTCGGATGACCTACCGTGCCGCTTAATTTTATCGGGAAGGAGAAAAATATTGCATAATTTGATTGATATGGCGTACAATCCGGCATAATTTAGTTGGGATGGCGTACGTCTCGCATGTTAGATGTAACTGCGTACATTGTAGCGTAATTTGATTGATATGGCATACCTTGACGACAAAATTGGTTGAGATGACATGCAGCTTAATATTGTCGGGAAGGCGGAAAATGCTCCATAATTTGATGATATGGCGTACAATCCGGCATAATTTCGTTGGAATGGCGTGTAATGCCTCCATGCGCACTTTGTACCGTAATTTGATTGATATGGCGTACCATGCCTATTATAATTTTATTGGGATTGTGTAAAATAAATAAATTGCTTTAGTTGGCATACAGTACAGCATAATTTGTTGGATATGGCAAACGGTGAAGCATTATTTTCATAAATTTACAGTTAAATGCTAACACTTTTTAGCAAATGAAACGTTTATTATGCCGTTAATTTGTTAAATTAATCTCAATTTATGTAAATTTTAATATCTCCTTAAAACACTATTTTTCGGACACGTAAAATATACTGGTATAACAAAGAGACAAAAATTATGATATCTTATAGTTCAAAAATTGTAATTATTATCTGTTAATATTTAAAAGTTTTATTACAAATAAAGTTCATAAGTTCTGTGACTTTTATAGGCGTTTTCCCTAACAAGGTTACCTTAAGGACAACGATTTGTCAAGTATTAATTAATTATATGATATATTAAACACACTTAATTTACTACATGTTATATTTTAACAGACTTAATTAAAAGAAAAAGTTGTTAGTAACTCGATGAGTTAAATGGGGCATTTGGCTGACTTAATGAGAACACATCAAATTTAAAAAATCGAATCCGGGTTATTTGTTTTTTCGTTTTTATTCCATAATTGAAACTTTAAAAACCCATCAATCTGAAGGGACTTTAATAACAAGATCTTTCAGACGTGCCAACCCTGTCACATATTTTCCCCCACTCCCTGGTGCTTTCTTGTTAATTTCTTGAGGGATGACAGGACGCATTGTACCGGAAACGTTATCGGCTCGACTTCAGGCCATATTATTTCCGAACTGGTTGAAACCTATTTGGAAAGAGCCAGAGGATCTTCTCAAACCAGATGATTTAACCTCTTCAAAAGATAGTTCCCATTGAACATTGAACGTTGAAAACAAACTGCGAGTGGGGACTTTCTTTTGATTTAGTTGAACAACAAACTCACTCCATCTTTATCACTTTTGATTTGAAGTATTTGGTTGCAATCAAGCCTTGCAGAAAGCTCCTTAACTACTGCTCATAAATTAGCGTCTTCGGCGAACCGGGCCGGTGAAAACTGGGACGATTGCTTGTTAGACTGACGGATTAAAATCCATTCCTATCCATCGAGGATAACGTGAACAGGGTATATAGAAAGCTCATTAAAAATGACGACACGTGATTTTTGGATTAGAACGTCTTTTGGATAACGAGATTTTTTTTGGCTGTACCAAATATTACGACCGGATGGTTCTGACAAACATTTTAATCACTGTGAGGTTAATGAAAAAGATCTGCCTTTTATCGTTATTTATTTTTTGGGTTAAACGTGTTTCCTCCTTCGAGTTCTCTTTTTCTCAATATACAGGGTGTCCGAGCTAATGCGCCCACCCCCATTTTTTTTCTTTGCGGTTCTAGAAGTCAAGTTTAATTGTTAACTCCCCTGTGGTTGAGGAAGAAAGTTGGATTTGAATTGCAACCAAGGTATTTCGGTGAAATCTTGAGTAAGATCAGGCCGAGGAGAAAAAAACGATACAAAATACGAAATTTATGGAATTTGGCAGGAAATTTAGTAAGCTTTCAGACACCCTATGTCTATAAATCTGTGTCTGAAGACCAATGTTGATATATAGGTCGGTGGTGTGGTGGACAAGCTTGTCTCAGTGTCACTGGTGCCACGAGCACAACGCCAACTGCGCCCCTGGAAGTTTTGTTAAACCTCCCACCACTTCACATTTTAACCTAAGGAGAAGCCAGATCACCCCACAGGCTCATAAATGGACAACCATCTGCTAGGATAAGCCATGTAAATAAATAATGGAAACTGAGGGAGGAGATACAAGCAGATGCCATTCCAGGTATGCCAATTGATGCCACTACTCCAAACTTCACCAAAAAGTACCAAGTATTGATACCAGAACGGGAAGAGAGCCAAAAGAAGACCACTAAAGGCAAATTCCTACTGGTGTACTGACGGATCCAAAAACCGACAAGGGCTCAGGAGCTGGAGTCTTTGGTATGAACCCCAAGACCGAACTGACGGTAAACCTAGAAAAATATGCTACAGTTTTCCAGTCTGAAATCATAGCGATTGAACAATGTGTCAGAGAAATAAAAAGGCTAGGAATACATTCCCGGATGATAGACATTTTTTCTGACAGCCAGGCAGTTCTCAGGGCCTTAGCCTCATGCGTGGCGAAAGCAAAGAGTGTTTGGAAATGCATGGATGGGTCAGCGACACTAATGACCTGGCACTGGCATGGGTCCTTGGACATTCGGGGCATAGAGGCAACTAAAAGGTTGACATGTTGGCCAAAAAGGGAGCCAACGTGGACTCTTTGGGCCCAGAACCCTACTGGGGCCTAGAATCCCGCCACAAAAGAGGATACATCTTAAAGTGGATCCTTAATGAGTCCAAAACGTGGTGGAACAGTACCATAGGTTCAACCACAGGCACGTGAAGAGACAATAAACATTTAGGATCAATACTGCCCATGTATGCCTTGTGTGCTATGTGCAGTTCTGAGCCTATGACTTCTCGTGGTAAACGACAACCTCAGATCTTGGTATCCCGTACTGCGTTAAACCTGTTTCCGCTCTTGAGTTCTCTTTTTCTCAATATAATTCATTTTTGAGTGTTTTAAATTTATATAGGCTCAATACTGCCCATGTATGCCTTGTGTACTATGTGCAGTACTAAGCCTATGACTTCTTGAGGAAAACCGATGACCTCAGATCTTGGTATCCCGTACTGCATTAAACCTATTTCCGCCGTTGAGTTCTCTTTTTCTCAATATAAGTTATTTTTGAGTTTTTTAAAGTTATATGGGCTCAATACTGCCCATGGATGCCTTAAGTACTATGTGCAGTACTAAGCCTATGACTTCTCGAGGAAAACCGATGACCTCAGACCTTGGTATCCCGTACCGCTTCTATTTATTGTCAAAAACGTAATTCATTTACTCCCTAAAAAATTTAGTTAATGAAATCGTTCATTCATTCATGATTTAACTTTAAAAAAACCAATTTGAGATAATCCCAAGTGATCTGATAGATTAATTAATAAATAGTGGGAAAAAATAAAATTAAAAATTAAACGGACGCACATATATGATTCGAGAAAATATTTAATTACATGGACATTCATAAAGATACGAAACTTGATATCAAAATGGAATGAGCTTCTTGGCTTGATTCTAATTAGGGCAATGGCTGATTGGAAAAGGGGTCTAAGGAATAAAGATAAACCGGTTATCAATAGGTGCAATAGATCATGATCATGAAATGCTTAAAAAGTAAGAAGATACCCTAGATTTCACCCGGAATTGGTTTTCGCTTTCATGTAAAAATTAAATAAATATAGCATTTCCTGTTTGTAGTTATTATCCTACTTCAGATCACTGAGCATGACCCAAAAGTTTCCAGTTATTTTACTTAATTAAAATCTATCAATTACCTGAAATAAAATCATCAGTTGGCCTAAAAAAATCAAATCTTCGGCTTGGAAACAGGACGAAGTGTGTATTTGAGTTGAGGTTTGAGCGGTCAACGGTAAAAGGACGTGTAAAAATCCGCACAGATCATCCTTCAACTCACGGAGCTCATTATTTCACCGGTGGCTTCATGAGGGTCGTGAGCTTTCCCAGAGAGGCCCCGAATTGATGAGGCAGTGCTTTCATCAAACCTGTCATCCTCCCTACCATCCCATGTCCTATCACCACTTTACATATACGCCGAACGTCTCGAATACGATAAATTCCGCGTGGGGCGAATTCGAACATAATCGAAATTTTAACGTGCTAAATGCTCTTACAACACGATAAAATTGAATAGGTAGAAAAAAAATCAATAAAAACTACAATAACCCTAACTTGAAAAATGATGTTTATCAGGATTGGGTCAACCTGACGACATTTTTTAAACTGTTTTCAAGGTAAATATAGATTTTTGCCCATACCGCATATTATCACGATTTACTATATATTTATATTTATAAAAAATGTAGTATAAAAAATAAACCAGATATACTCTGTTATTCAAATGTTCTTCGACCTATTGAACGATATTGATATTTGATATCTTGGCTATTAATGTAGGTAATAATAATAATTTAATGGTTAAGCTTTTTTATGATTTTGTGCTTTTAACAATATAAAACTTCTAGGACAAATTTTGTTGGGAGCGATCCGAACCAAGATACAATTTCCTTTTTATATGCCCACATTTTGTACTCTCGGTTAGTATCAGTTTGGTGCGGATTAAAGCAATGTAAATAGTGAAAATTTGCAAAATTTCGGTACTCATTTCATGGTTTTCAAAAATGTTTTGCAAAGTGTTTTCACATTATTATCTCTCTCTTTCCCTATCTATCTCTGCCTATCTATCTATTCTTATTTATCTTCGTTCTACAAATATCTGTTTTCTTCCTTTCTTTTTCTCTGCTTCTAGATTGGTATATAAGATAGGCAGATAAATAGATACATATATAGAGAGATACAGTTTGAGAGATAAATAGCTAGAGAGAGAGAGCGAGAGAGAGAGAGAGAGAGAGAGAGAGAGAGAGAGAGAGACAGACAGACAGAGACAGAGAGACAGCAAGTGAGAGAGAGGGAGGGAGGGTGAAAGAGAGAGTGTCTATCTTTCTACCTACTTACCTACTTATTTCCTTTGATTCCCCAACTTACCTTTGATATGTGGGGTCCGTTTCTAGGCTTCTCGCCATCTTTTCTCATAATAATGTTGATTTAGACCCAAGATGGAAGATGCTGACAGGCCGGACGCACCCTATACAGACCAAAACCTGGCATACCTCACAATCTAAGGGTTACCTATTCCGCTATATAATCAATAACATAAACTATTATCAATTAATTAATCTTTATGTAAGGTGTTGGTTGAGATAA
The DNA here is from genome assembly GCF_000648675.2 of Cimex lectularius. Lineage (NCBI taxonomy): Eukaryota > Metazoa > Arthropoda > Insecta > Hemiptera > Cimicidae > Cimex > Cimex lectularius. Next base: position 985,295 of record NW_019392660.1, on the reverse strand, counting down.
AAAAGTCAGTGTCACGAGCGGGATTCGAACTCACGATAGCTCAATACGCCCCTGCTCTACCACTCGAAGTGGATCTAAGACACGATAGCTCAAGTGGTAGAGCAGCGGCGTATTTAGCCGAAGGGCGTGGGTTCGAATCCCGCTCGTGACACTGACTTTTTTATCTCAACCAACACCTTACATAAAATTTAATTAACTGAAAAAAGTTAATTGGTCAATCGGACCACGAAATGGAAAAACTCTTATTGTGAATTTATAAATTATATGACAATACATGACCACAATTGGAACAGGAATTTTCATCATTAAAGAACGACTATTATACTTCATTTTTAACTTAGGTTTTAGAAAGTAAATTCCAATTTTATTTTGTAACCAAAAGGGAACATGTAACTAGTGGATACGTTAGTATATAATTTATACAAATTAGCGAGTAAGTCCTTACAATCCTTCGGGACGGCCGCAAGAATACCATTTGAATTATATTATAAAAAGAAATGGGAGACATTGTGGAAGTCGGTAATTACGTGTGGTTTCCTATAGAATTAAAACAGGATGTTATCCACCCCACTGTTTAATTAACGTGGAAGTGTACCATTTAAAAATTAGGAAATTTTTATTGTTCTGGCCTATTCGGGCAGACAGCCTGAAATGTCCGGGTCGTGAAACGCGATTTCTGGCGTAGGCGAAGGCGTCTGTTAAAATGGGTCCAATTCTCCAAAACATTACAATCAAGCCGACACATTGTCTTAGAGTAAATAAGTAATGTAAAACACATACATTTTAATAAACTAAAACTAGTTTTAACTTGAAATCAGATCAAAACTTTCAACCAAAATCCGTAAGTATCCTCCATACCGCCGTGGTTAAGACCCAATGCCGACGGATCAAACGGCTACTTGGCATGATGAAATTATAATTTTTTGAGTGGGTTTAATTTCTTATGGCCTTTAGTTGGTCTCATTTATCAGAAGAATACGGATAGGGATGAAAGAGATAGACCTCGATCTGAGTAGGTCTATTGTGCTCACCTGTTTTTTTATAACTCACTGGCCAGCTTCAGGTTCTTAATCAACCACCTTACCAGCGATTTCTTAGTGTAGGATCTTATTTGGGGCTTTTTCTGTCCTTACAAGAATCTGCACTTACACCTTCACAAAAACATAAAATGTGTTCTGCGGTCTCTTCTTCCTGACAGTATCTGCAGTATTTCTACTGTTTGTACTCCTTTTGGTGCATGTGCTTTCTTGCTTGGCAGTGTTCTGTAGCCCAACTAAAATCCTGGTTTGGTTGAGGTTATCTTCCAGAAATTCCTTTGTAAGTTTTGTGGATGTCCCTTCTATGAATCTCACCCCAAGCATGAAGCAGGCGAAGAGATTTATAAGAAGAATAAAAAATAATTTATTTTGGGCCAGGAGTGTCACCTTAGAATAACAAATAGGTTAAAGTGAGAATTAATAACATTTTGACACAAAAATAAACCTTGTTGTGTTGATAAACTTAAGACCTATTGAGTAAATTTAAACTATACAGGTGATGTTTAAAAGAGGTAAGGGAAGCGGCTTTGAGGATAGTTATGAGGAGGGAGTTCTAGAATTTAATTAGGTGCATGTTTTATGCTGGAGATTAGGAGTGATGGGCGGTTATTGCAGAATTGGAAAGAGGATTTGAATCTATGGACTGGGTAGCGTAATGAGGAAGATGGATGTTAATGACCTGGTGAAGGAAAAACCAAGGAAATATAGACTATGGGGAGAGCCAGGTTAGAAAGAAGAAAGAATACAGCCGTGATGCCCTGGACTCTCGGGTGATGCCGGATATAAACCTGACACAACAGTACATTAATCTTCTTAGGCCCTTATTTTGTTCCGTAAGCAACACAGCTGTATTCGAAGATGAAGGAGGAGACCAGAGGTTTACGGGTGGATTGTAGGAGGAGCCAGGATCGACGGGATTAGACGAGGGAGGCAATACTAAGACGGGAAATTTGGGAAATGTGAGGGTAGTTATGAGGAAGGAGTTCTAGAATTTAATTAGGTGCATGTTTTATGCTGGGGATTAGGAGTGATGGGCGGTTATTGCAGGATTAGAAAGAGGATTTGAATCTATGGACTGGGTAGCGTAATGAGGAAGATGGGTGTTAATGGCCTGGTGAAGGAAGAAACCAAGGAAATTTGAGCAAAACCAAGAGAGGTTTTGGTCAAGGTTGAGTGAATTTTTGTGGGACCAGTTTCGAAGAATTTAGGTCTCTTTGGATCTTAGGGGAGTCCAAAGGAAGGTAAGGGAGATGATACATCTTTAAATATAATGAAACTAATTCGAAGGATATCCTTTTTCTGGTTTCCCTTTTTATAGAAATATCTGGAAGGGCTTATAACATATTTACATGTATATAGTACAATTTTACAATGTTGCCCTGGTGGAAGTCAGTGACACTAATGATCTGACCCTGGCATGGGCCCCGGGCGCTCGGGCACAGAGGAAACGAAAAAGTTGACACGTTGGCCAAAGTGGAAGTCCACATGGACTCTCTAGGTCCTGAACACTACTGTGGCCTAGCATCTTGTCACAAAAGAGAATACATCTTACTGAGTCCAAAACCTGGTGGAACAATACCACAGGCAAGAGGCACGCGAAAAGGTTCACAGAAGGGCCATCCGCAAAACTTACAAAGGAATTACAGGAAGACAACTGCAACCGAACCAGGATTCTGGTTGCACTCCTGACATAGCAAAAGAAAGTAGGTGCACGGATAGAAGTACAGACAGAACTGTAAGATACTGCGAGGAAGAGCAGACCGCAGAACACATTTTATGTTTTTGTGAAGGTCTATGTAGGTGCAGGTTCTTTTCAACTTGGATATGAAATACCACAAGCAAGATCCTACAATAAGGAATCGCTGGCAATGCAATGGAGGTTGCTTAACAGCCTAAAGTTGGCCAGTGAGTTATAAACAAACAGGGGAGCTCATAGATCTACTCAGGTCTCCTCTTTTATCCCTATCCCTATCCTTAAATCAAAAGAAAAACAGCCAGAGATAAAATTTCTTAACGAATGATGGCAAATCAACTGAACCTAATCAAATAAATAAACACGAATAAAATATCTATCACAGCATTATCATAGAATTTTTTTAAAAAGCCTGGTACAGTTGAGAAGTTTGTTAGGTTGTTGTAGGTAGCCGAGTGCTTTTTTTTAGTGCGTCTCGCTATTTCTCAGATTTCTTCAGAAGAAGATCTTGTGCTCGACATCCTCTTAGACTCCACACTTATTTTAAACGTATGGACGTAACTGGAAAAGTTGCCGTGGAATTTCATAGTTTGGCTGGTCCATGGTGCTTGGAACCGATGGTTAGCCTTTAACGCTATTTTCCGACCTTTCTTGCCATTATTCTTCTACCCATGACCAGAAACTGTTTCCTTTCCTCGTAGAACATTTGGTCAACCATTCCATTTCATAGCTCCTCTGGCTTTGGACGCTGATCGTTTTTCCTCTTTTTTTTCTCAAAACCGTGTCTTTTATCTGCACAATCAGGTTTATCGAAGGAGCAGAAGCTAAAACTGGAAGTTTGGATGTCAGCAACGTCCTCAGCAATTCTTTGACTATGTTCTATAGGTATTTATAGTTTTTATTATAACACAATTTTTATATTTAAAACTTGTGTTTAAGTTTGTCATGGCGATTTAGATTTAGGCATCGAAAACCCTTGAAGTAACTAGTAAGTTTCATCTTCTGCCTGACCTCAGGAACTCTTCGAATGGAATTACGACTAAATTCACAAATAAAAATCATTAGAAAGATTTACACAGAAGCTTTAAACATGTTGAAGATGATGATAAATGATAGAGTTATTTTTGCGCCAACAAAAAATAGCATGGGGCCCAAAACTGAGCTCGGTGAAACCCCTCTATCCCAGCCCAAAACTTCACATCTAAAGTTTGGGGTATATTAAAAATTATTTTTATTAATTAGTTATCTAAACCAGTTTTTAATATTAGAGAAGGTTGAGATGAAAAATTAATGTCACGAGCGGGAATTGAACCCATCCGGACGTCATGGGTTCGAATCCCGCTCGCTATACTATTATTATTAAAAGTAGGAGTTTTTCCTTGATCTAGGCTTATATGATACATTATAATAGCAAAATAAATTTAAAGAAGGGTTGTAAATTTAATAGTTTTAGGTTGAGATGTGGAGATGTGCCTTCGAGGACTTAACTCACGCTCAATGATAGAATGAAGGTGTAGAGGCTAAGAGAGCGTTGGTTCGAGTCCACCCGTGACACATATTTTCATCTCAATTTTTAATTACCTTTAATACACTTTTTACTTTTAGTTGAACCGCCATGTCGATCACCTTTGTACTACACGAGTTTTGAGATAGCTCAGACATCTCCTTACGCCTGGGGTTAGGTGTTGATTTATGACGACCGGCCAATAAGACAGACAGGCTTCTCATTATTCAAAAGAGGGCAGTACTATTATCTTCAGCAAGTCCACGAGGGAACTTTTCTATCAAAATCTGCTTTTGGATATGTATCATAGCTTTATTTGTTCAATAATGACGAAAAGTTTGTTAAACAAGTTACGTAGAATGTTCGTGACTTGGGCATCGTCGTCGAACTCGTGTGGGACCCATTTGTTCATTTTCCATATCGCTTGTTTGCACGAAACTAAGACAAAATAACAACTAGAGCGTCGACGGGATAGCAACGAGTAGCGTATTATATAAACCCAGTTTAAAGTGAACCAAGTTTCATTTTGTATCAGCAAAGACTTTCCAATAACTCGAGTTAAACGTTTTGCCAAACTTTTGTTAAGACAAATTGGTTATGGAGTAATGGACAAATTGGACATGGTTCAACTGGCCCTGAGTACTAAATGTGAGCAGATAGAAATGTTGATACATGTCGAAAAAATATTGATGAAATCGCTTTTAGTTTAGGCTTGTCTTGCTCATTTTCTTTTTGTCGGTATTACTCTCTATCTCTCCACTCTCCCCCTCCCACTCTTTCTCTTTTGCGAAAATAGATATTGATTAATTCATTATCTTTCTCTCTCCCTTTCTCTATCTATCTTCTTAAACCACTCATCTTTTTCCAAATTTGCCAAATATCACTTTCTTTCTCTTCAGTTTTTTAAAATCTTTATATGTCCCCTTAACAGTCTATTTTCAGTCTATTTTAGTTTCCATTTTTTTCGATCCCAGTCACTCTCTCTCCACTTACTTACTTTCTTTCTCTATCTACCTCTATCTGTCTATCTTTCTTTTATGACCACCCTCTAATTGTCTGGACTCCTTTTTCTCTCTCTCTTTTTCTTGTTCTCTCTCTTTCTCTTCATAATTTTCTCCCCATCACTCTCTCTCTCTCTCTCTCTCTCTCTCTCTCTCTCTCTCTCTATCTATCTATCTATCTATCTATCTTTTGCGAAATTATTAAATAAAACGATATTTATTTCTCCATTCTCATTCTCTCTCTGTCTCTCTCTCTCTCGCTATCTATCTATATTTTGCTAGATTTTTAAATAAAATTATACTCATTGCTTCATTCTGTCTTACTATTTCTCTTTTAATCGATCAATTAATCAATCACTATCTATTTAACTCTTTCATCCATTCAAGAGAGATCCATGGTGCTGAATTATTTGAGTGCAGCAATCAAGCAGATTATTGGTTGAAGCTTATGCTTAAAATTTCACAATAATGCGTAATCAGCTATATCGCAAAAAACAAGGTCTATCAAAAGAATCTTGGCTCGTTTTGAAAAGTTTTTCGAATATAATTCGGTGTGCAAACAGTTACAAACATGTTAATGCTTTGATAATTAAGACAAGGTCGGAAGGAATGTGAGGTAACTGAATCAAAAAGGCGTAAACTATTTGGTAATGATATAATAAAATTATTTCGGAGGGGAAGAGAAATGACTATATAAGCCTGACCAACTTATGTGAAAATCAGTCTTGATTTGGTTCTGACAATTCAAACTTGAAGAAAAAATGAAATTATTCGTTGTTCTTGCTGCCTGCATGGCTGTCGCTTCTGCTGTCTACGGTGGAGAAGGAGGCCACGAACACGTCGACTACTATGTACGCCGAGGACATCACTCGAACATTCTTTGAGTTTACAGTGATTTTTGTATTTGTTCCAGGCTCCTCCTCATTACAGCTACGAGTACAAAGTTGAAGACAAGCACACAGGCGACTACAAGAGCCAACACGAGACCAGGGAAGGGGACAAAGTCAAGGGATTCTACATGCTGAAAGAACCCGACGGTACTATCAGGGAAGTCCATTACACCGCTGACAAACACAACGGTTTCAACGCCGAAGTCAAGAGGGTCGGACACGCCGTCCACCACTACCCTCTGTACCATCATCAGTGATTTTCCTGTACAAAATGGCACCATTAAAATGAATGATTTATACAATTTTACTCTCTTTCTTAAAATGAAAATATAAAAAACTCCTTAAAATCTTTTAAATTTTCCTTATATAAGACATGGGTATTTGCTCTCTCTCCCACACTTTCTCTCTCTCTTCTCTCTATCTCTTTATCACCCTATCTATCTCTTTCGCTCTCTATACTTTTCTATCTTCTATGTACATCTCACTTACTCACAATGCACAAAGAATTGGGAACGAATTTCGAAGTACAATGGAAAGTTATTACATAGTGTTTTTGTAGAACCTCAGCTTAATTTTAGGATAACCATAGTTACATTTAACCATCTTTAAGTAATTACCGACGTGTTTTAGTCTTTTAAACGATTTTTTATATTGGTTTTCTTTTCTTTTGGGGGATAAATTCTTCGATCGGAATTGTCTAGGTTGGCCCGCCGCGCCGAGGCGAGTGGCATGTTCAACCTATTGCCCCTAGGCCATAGCCAACCTTCCATGCCTTTCAGCTCGACCAGTCAGTACTCCAGTTCTCAACAACAAAATAAAAATGTAGGGTTTGTTGAACTTGGTTTTGATCTTTTTCACTCCGGACTGAAAGCACGGAAGGTTTTTTTTAAAGATTTATTTCTTTTGGAAACGATTTAGTAATTTCAAGGTGCTTATATTAATACCTTTTACCATAATAATTTCTTCGTTGTTTCTTTTCTATTGCATATTTATTTGCATAGATTAAAATATCTTGCTGATAATGGAAAAATAACACGTGCTTCGCTGTTTGCACTTACAAACTGAAAAGTCTTCATCATATTTAGTGATGATTGTCGATGATTTATTACAATATAGAAATAATTTTAAGCATGTTTTAACGAAAAAGTCCGACAAGAAAAACAATCAACATTGTATTTTTTAAAATCACTTTTATGCCCCGAAAATGGTAGAATAATTTAAATATTTTTATAAGGTAAAGTTGAAAATAATAATGGCATTCATAAAGACGGGCCAAAAATAAGAAAAGTTCAAAATTAAAATTGAAATAAATTCTTAAACTGAATTTTGTAGTTAAAAAAAAAAAAATGGCAAAAAGGAGGGAAAATTCAAAAGATGGGGTTGAGATGGGAAGCCTCTAGTGGTAGAGAAGCAGCGTATTTAGCCGAGGGTCGTGGGTTCGAACCCCGCTCTTGACACTGACTTTTTTACCTCTACCAATACCTGATATAAAGATTAATTAATTGAAAAAAGTTAAAAAAACTTTGAATTTATTAAGTTTAACAATTTTTAATTTACTTTGAACTTTTTTATTATAATGTTTATTAATTTATTTATAAGATGAAGGTTAAATGATGATGTTGAGATAATTTGACTGTAATTAAAACATGGAGAGAATAAAGTGAAAGAATAGATTTAACAATAGGCCGTAACAGTTAAAAAAGTCATTTATATTTAATGTAAAAAAACTAATCAAGATATGAAAAAAGGTCTCGGCCGACAAGTTGGCAATCACAGAGATAACTCTTAAGAAGCCGAAAGGCAAAGTAGGAAGTCCCTGCCCCCCCGCTGGCCTGCTTATCCCGACGATAATCAATAGAGTTCACCGCAACGGTAAATCCAGGCTGAGGGTGAACCGAAAAAAAAGTCTACAAACTCAACAATCGCGCTGATGTGGTGCGAAGCAGGGAAGAGCCAGTGACAATCTTCTTCCAGATAGAACAGAAAGAGGAGTGCGAGAGAGAAAGAGACGGCGAAGAAGAAAGGGTAAAGAAATAGTGGTAGGAGATTAAATGTTGGTGGGGTGGGCACTCAGGTGAAGTAGAGCTGGCAACGCCGGGCATACCTGTATTCCTGGAGGCTCCAGTTCAAAACCAGAGCCCCCGCAAGACTCTCGAACCCTCTTAGTGACCGTGCAGTGATCAGTGTTTGTTTTAATATCTCTAAATTCTGCTTCTATCGGAATACCAATAATTATAAGGTAAGCTGGTGACTTTTTCTCCTACAATTTACTTTTTTGTCTATATTTTTTTTCTCTTTATTTATAAGCAATGATGGATTTTGATATTTTTGAAAATGTATTTTTTGTGGTTTTTGGTTTGAAAGTTGTGGTTTTTGTGGTTTTATCGAAGCCGGTTGAGATCTCTTCGGCCATCTCGCCCGGTATCGAGATAAACGGAAGATCGTGATGATGTTGAGTCGTTGCGATGCCGGACGGCCTAATTCCGGTAGCGCGGCCCGCGTGTATTGTTAAAATACTAGTAACTAATAGGAGGAGGCGATTTTGTGCCCGAGGAGCCGAAGAGGTTCAAGTTCCCTTCCGAGAGAGGCGCAGAAGGGGGGATCAAACCAGTTTTTAGGCAGCTCCTCTTGGAGACAACACTCCGGATCGGGAAAAAATAAGCTATTTAACCAACGAAAACTTAATAATAAAAAAAACCCCTGGGAGAAAAAAAGCCTTCAAGGCAGGTAGCATGGGTCATTTATTTAATTACCGGTGTGGTTCAATACTGCTAATCTCCCCGGGTCAAAGATGCCAAGATTACCGAGTCTTACCGGGTCCATGGGGTTAATGGGATGGGGCCGGAAGGACGTGACCTTTGATCGGGATCTGGATCACTCTCTCTTTTCCTCGGTAATTCTTTAACGGGCTTCTTTGATCGGATTTGTCCGAGGAGGACCGTCTCCTCGAGAACGGGGCAACGGCCATATGGCCGACCCGGAGACATTCGTCTCATGACCTTCATAATCCCAGGTCGATAATCCTACTTACAGATGGCGCCCTTCCTATAATAACAATCATAATCGTTTTATGACTTTATCATCTTGTATGCCGTTTAATGACTGAAGATCAAGCTTTCCAGCTGTCCTACAGAAAACACCCTGTCCTTACTAACCTGGCAGTGCCGGTTCTTCACTGTATAAATACCTAAATTGTGATTTACTACTATGTCAATTACAAGCACTAAAAATACTAGACATAATCACATAATAAGAAATTATCGCCGATATAATAATAATCAACGACTATAGTAGAGATGTGGGATGCGGTCTGTGTGTTGTAGGTTTAGAAAAACATTTTCTTTATCGCGCCAACGTTTCGATCTTTATTGAGTTCATCTTCAGGGACTGGAATTTATAAAGATTTTTTTAAATTATACAAAGGTGATGCACATAGTAATGAAGGTTTAATCAAAGTATTTGTACTCACTCAAAGTGTTTTCTGTGTAGATGTGTCACAGTTATGTGTCGTGTGTGTTAGTGAAATGTTATTGTTTTTTTTTATATATGTTTGATTTGGAAGGAGTGAGAAAGGAAGTAGGGAAATAATACAAATAATCAACCTTCAATATTAAGAAAAGCTAAATTTCTTCGTCATGCTTTCTAGAAAAATTCCTCCCCCCCAAAATAAATCAATAATTTATAGGTCAGTAAACAATATATTTTTCCTTTCATATAACAATGAGTTGACCAATTGATATGAATATAAAGCACATAAAACAAGGATTTTATTTTATTTTGGGAGAGGGGGTCTTTTTTAAAAAACTGAGGACAAATCCTTCTTTACCCAAAAATGAACATCAACACCAAGAATTTATTAAATGAAATTAACACGGCTGAAATAAATTATTAATGGAATAAATGATGGATGAGGGTTTACTGAAATCGGATATAGATTGAGAGGATAAAGGTAAATCTAGGAGGCAGCGGAGAAAACATATAACGAATTAAAAATAAAAATTAATGAATGGGTGTTAAAGAAGACAATATTGAAAATGACAAATTATTAATCATTTTGTAAATTATCTGAAGCAATGTAATATTATCATTCGACGTGAGATATAAAGTAAATGAAATAACAATAAAATCAACATGCCATATCTTCGAGAAAAAAAATTAAATTTAAAGTAAAAAAATAAATTGGATCAAACAAACAATAAGTAAATTAAAATAAATTAAATTATAAATTGCAAATCAAAATATTATACTAGATTGATTAACAAAAGTTATCTACGAAAAAATACCGTAAATAAATAATTTTAAGTTTGAATTTAGTCAATTTTATCTGAATGTGAACAGAAATTAAGAAAAAATGATTAAAGTAAACTAAACTATTAAAGTAGTTAATTAACAAATAATAAGTATTAACTATTAAAATTTTGGAACGAAACTAAACCAAACTAATCTAAAACAAGGGAGTGTATAATATAAAATTAATAATTGTTCCTTAAATTATCCGCTGTGCAGATTTGGGTTGAAAAAATGATTAAGCAAGCTTGCATACAAAAATATACCAAAAAGAAATAAATACAGATTGAGATGGGGTGTTGGTGTCCGAGTGGATCGAAGTCACGATAGCTCAAGTGGTTAGAGCAGCGGCGTATTGAGTCGAAGGTCGTGGGTTCGAATCCCGCTCGTGACACTGTCTTTTTCATTTCAACCAATAACTTACATAAAGTTTAATTAATTGAAAGAAGTTATTTGGTCAATCGGACCACGAAATAATAGATTGAATAAATACAGATCTTGATGTGCGATGTCGATGAATGATGGGTTCACGATGATAGATCGATGGACGAAGGAGTTTCGAAGGCCCTGAGGTGAAATTCCAGATGTCCTTTAAGCGAAGATCAAACGCAGTTTCAGTTGGTCGAATTGTGAGATTTTTTGCCAATGATTCTCACCGAAATGGCTGATTCTAGGACAGGCGGAAATAACTCTGGACGAAGTTTTCCATGAGTATTGACAATGTTTTCCCCTTTTTCCGAAGAGGAACGCAAAAAAAAAAAAAAAATGAAAAAGGGTGAAGCCGAAAAAAAATCAAATGGTCAAAGCCTGAGAGCAGAATGATCTTACGGCCTAAAATTAAATTTCAAATTTAAATTCGTTTACTAGAAAAATGATTTTACGTATTCCAAAAAAAATGTTAAAAAATAAATTGAAATGGGAAAAGGAGAAGGAAAGGAATAATTAAAAAGGAAACATTTGTTCTTGAAAATTTAGTACATTTAAAATATTTAAAAAAATGGACGAGCTCAAACAAGTGCTAAGGAATGAAAATAAGGAAGAAATAGTTCAAACAGAACTTAAGTGAGCTTTAAAGTGATACCAGTCGAAATCAGACAAGAGGAGGCAAAAGACGTGGGTAGTATCACCGATTTCAAAGTAACTTTTTTTTGGTGGTACAAGGTCGAAAAATATTAGACACGTGTCTGAGCTTTCTTGCCAACGGGCGTTTGAAGAAAAAAAAAATTAAAAAATTAAAATACAATTTTTAAAAAATTATGATTGTTTTGGCGACCTTTGTCGCTGATTGATGAAAAATTATATTCGTAAGGAAAGTAGGTTAAAATATTTTTTTTAGTGAGAATCAAAATTGATATTATTTTCTTTGCAGCTCAAAAAATGCCTGAATATGAATGTTTGAGATAATAGAAAAAAATTAAAGAAAAGTTTCGCCTTGGTATGGTATGATATGGTAAAAAAAGGTTACTAGGAAGCGGGCTTTGTGCTCCCCAGGCATTGCAGCCTTCTGGCTTATTGTACCTTCCTAGTTCCTTAGTTCAGTGCAATAGACTCTATCTTTCTCCTAAGAAGTCATCAGGTCAGACTGTCGCTGCTGCAATTTGATTCCCTAAGTTTTTTCCTTATATTAGGTTAAATCTCCATTTGAGCTGTTGCTTCGCATTAGAAGATGATATGGGTGGCTGTTTCCTCTTTCTTATTACATAATCTGCAGATGGGATCACCGTTGTATATGCCCACCCAGTTTCCGGTTAGTAGTCCTATCACTTCTCTGAGTTTAGCCCTCTCCAGGTGCAACAATTTTGCCAGTCTTGGTGAGGGTTGTTTCATCATAAGTTTACTCTGTCTAGCACCGCTAGAGTTTATCCACTTCTTTTGTTTTGTTCGGATCCATTCTGCGGTGGATGATTCTATATTTGTTTTTGTTATCCCAAGTTTAGGTTTGGGGCCTATGGTCTTGCAGATCCTCCTCTGGCCAGACCGTCTGCTTTGTCGTTACCCAAAATTCCCCTGTGCCCTCGCACCCAAGATATCATCAGGTTGTTTTGTTTCCCCAGGTTTTGGAGATTTTGCATACATTCACTGACTAATTTTCATGTGATTCTTTTACATGCTAATGCTTTAATGGCTACTTGACTATCAGATCTTATGAGGCTTTTTTGTCAGTGTGACCTCTTTTAAGATTTTCCAGGGCATTGAGGCATGTATTTCTGTTTGAAATACCGAAGTGTGCTTCCCTAATGCGTTTGATTGCTCATGTTTTGGGCTTGTACAGAAAACGCCTGATCCGGTTCCTCCGTTTGTTTTGGACCCATCTATATACCATATCATAGTATCTCTTGCTCTCCTGTGTTCTTCCCCTCCTTTATCGTTGAGACTTTATAGGATGTCGTAAAGATGTTTTCGGGTTGATATAGTCAGTCCCCATTTCTAAGAATGGGTGTCTGATTTTGTTGATTATGGTCGTATGCCCGAATTGTTTAGTTCCTATCCAATTTGATTGTTTTTGGAGCCTAAGTGAGCTTTTCCTAGCCTTTCCTTGTATAAATATTTCCAGTGGAGGTAGGTTTAGCAGTTTCTTATGCATTTGTAGGGGGTTGTTCTAATTGCCCCTGTGATACATAGGCTTGTTAGTCTTTGTATGCTGCCTAATGTTTGGGTAGCTACTTTTTGATGAGCTTTGTTCCACCAGATTATTGATCGATAGGTTATTCCGGGTCTTATTACTGCCGAGTAGAGCCAATGGGCCATTTTCGGTTTTAATCGCTAAGATTTTCCTAAGGTTCTTCTTGAGGACATTAGCGATATTTTACTTTTTGCTATAGAACGTTGCAGGTGAAGGTTCCAAGTTAATTTCCTATCAAAGATTATTCCTAGGTATTTAACCTCATTTTTAGCTGGAGCATTTCGTTATAGAATCGTAACTTGTATTTCTATATTTATTTTTTTGCTGAAAGCAATTAGGTTGGTTTTTGTTAGGTTTGCTTTAAGTAATTTTCACCTTGGAAAAGCTCATGATTTATTTTCCAAAAATTACAAACTGATGATAACTTTGAAATGGCTTAACTAATCTACACGAATTTTTTCTCTCCTTCTTCATCTCTTTCTCTCTTTTCCATCTTTCATAATCCTTCTCATATTCTGTCGCATTTACCCAGTCCTAATTATTTCCACAAGCGACATGCTATTTTTGCGATGGATATGTCTTTTGGTCGAGCAGTAACTACCAAATTGCAAAATAAAAAAAAATCGATTTTTATAGGCGATTTTTTTTTAATGCGAGGAGTAACAATGGTAAGGTGGCAGGAGTGGACAAAGCACTTCCGGACTTGCCTTAAAATCAAATAGAACTTTTCGACCTGGCGGGGTTCCCAGCCAGTAAGACGGAATTAAAGGTTGTTTTCCCTTATACGAGCCGTCATTATGTATATAGCACCTCTTATATTCGCCCTGGCAGTTGGGTCGTACTAAAATCTATAAAAGGCAACCAATCCGGCCGGGACTTGACAATGATTGCATTTGGAAAGTTAATGACTTGGGAGGATACGACCGGCTGTGAACAATGAGGCGAAAATGAAGCCTTTTTTAGCCAGATGTTTGGATGTCCAGTGGAACTTATGAAAAGTTTTAAACGTAATAACCACTTTTTCATCAGGCTTAACATTCAGCCAATATAGTCGGGTTTATCAAAGAAAACGTAACCTTTTATCTAATTCTCAAATTACTAGGACGGTAAATAATTTAATTTTACAAATAATTATTATTTTCTCAAAACTATCGTAGTTTTTAGAAGCTAATCACTTCAATGGACCAGCGTATTCCCTCCCTGGTTCTACCTGGTGTGAAGCTATTGGTTTTATGTTTAAAAAAATTTGTTTGTTTCTTTTGTAAGTTTGCGTATTTTTGTTAAACTTTCTTTGAGTGGTCCTGTTTCCTCCAGGACAAAACATTCTCATAAGACATTATAGTACAAAAAACCCAAACCATCCCTAACCAGGATAAAACGTCCTTGATCAGTATATGCACGGCATTGGTTTGAAAAATTTAAAACTAGATGAAAAGGAGGAAGGGCTGATGTTGAGAATCTACAAAAAGTTGTAGAATGAAATCCGGCCAGATGAAGATGAAAAAGAACAGTAGGCAAGAATGTGAGAGGTTCGAATCTGAAGGAAAACATTTTAGAGATATTTTACGAAATGTTTGTTACGTGGGATAAAAGGTAGGTTCACTGGATAGGTAAAGTTCAATGGCTTTTACGGCTGCTGCAAGAGGATACTGTCAAAAGTGTCCTGCACACTGAAGTTGGCAAGAAGCCGATGAATTTCCTCCTAAATATAGTCAAAACAAAGTGATCAAAACACTGAAACAATCACTTAGATTCCACGCAAGAATTGGAAAATTTTCTTATTTCTAATTTTTCGTCTTGTAAGCAAATGAGTACAAATACTGAAGATGGCGGGAAACTGAATCAACTTTTAGGAATCAAAACTTTAAGGATTGTCAGACCAAATTGATAATAAATGGGCATAAATGCTTGGATTCCCTGCGAAAATTGGAAAATTTTTTCTCATTTCTAACTTTTTCATCATGCCAGCAAATCTGTACAAAAATTTGATATCCTGAAGATGGGAAGAAGCTTAAACAACTTTTTTAAACCAAAACATTACGAACTAAATTGATTTGAACCACGGGCATAACTTCTTGGATTCTCTACAAGGTTAAGAATTGGTAAACTTTTCTCATTTCTAACTTTTTCATCATGTCTGCAAATCAGTACACAATTTGATACCCTGAAGATGGCGAGAGGCTGAAACTTCTTTTACAAACCAAAACATTACAAACCAAATTGATTTGGAGCACGGGCATAACTTCTTGGATTCCTTGCAAGAATTGGCAAAATGTGTGGTGATTAGTGACCGTTAATCGATATTTATTTAGAAATCGTGAGATGCGGTCTGGTGTGATGTAGGTATCCAAAACACACTTTCTTTATCGTGCCAACGTTTCGATCTTTATTGAGATCATTTTCAGGGCTCAAAGTGTTTGTCTTCTGTGTAATTGTGCCATTCTTGCGTGTCGTGTTGAGAGTGCCCAACCCCAGGGGGTTTTCCTCCCTAATTAAATTATTAGAACAAGTAGGTAAAATTCTTAAACGGGAAGGTTTTAGAATAGCTTTCAGACAACAAAGTTGACAACATGGGTGAAAAGAAGATTTCAAGTTTTCATTTTTTTACTACTACAACTTTTTTTAAATTTGCATGTTTACATCATAACATTTTGCACCATTTCAGAAAATTGGTATAAAAACTGATATGCAACAGTGAAGATGGCGAGAAGCTGAAACATCTTTTACAATTCAAAACATTATGAACCAAATTGATTTGAACCACGGGCATGACTACTTGGTTTCTCTGCAAAAATTGGCCAAAATTTCGCATTTCTACCTTTTTAACCATCTCAGAACATGGGTATAAAAATTCAACAGTGAAGATGGCGAGAAGCTGAAACACCTCTAAAGGCGAAAACAGCAAGGATAGTCAAAACAAATTGATCAGAACCAGATAAACTTTTCTCATTTCTAACTTTTTCAACATGTCAGGAAATCAGTACACAAATTTGATATCTTGAAGATGGCGAGAGGCTGAATCTTCTATTACAAACCAAAACATTACAAACCAAATTGATCAGACCCACGGGCATAACTACTTAGATTCCATTCAAAAATTGGAAAAATGTTCTCATTTCTAAATTTTTCGTCATATCAGTAAATGAGTACAGAAATTGCTATCCAATACTGAAGATGGCGAGAAACTGAAGCATTTTTTACAAATCAAAATTGTAAGGATTGTCAGGCCAAATTGATCAGAATCATGGGCCGACTTCTTAGATTGCCTGTAAGGATTGATCAATTTTCTCTTATTTCACTTTTTCGACATCCAACGCTAAAGATGAATAGTTGGCAAAATAAAATTTTCAAGGTATTTAAAATTTAACTATATCAAACATCAAAAAATTATCATAATTCTTAGAAAGGATTTTTTTCTTTGCTTTCCAAAGTACCTATTTTCTTAGCTGTGTTTCTTTCTCGTCTCTTTGTTTTAATTGCGTTCGTTGGTGTACCACTATCGTTTCAAAGAAAGGAAACGTGAAAAAAAAATCGTAAACAAGAACACAGAAAAAACAAGATAATTCTCTCGAAAATAATTTTATCATTTCGGATACGGTCGGAAAGGGGATATTACTTTTAAAGAGGCAATAACTCGGTCACGGTTGGCTGCAAAAACCCTCGTTCACTTGGACTAGGTCGTCGCACAATTACTTTTCCCAGCAACCTGCTTGGGCTCTTCCCCCTGAAACTCACCCATCTGAATCACACACCGAGTTAAAATGTCTTTTATGTTTAAAAAGATAAAAAAACACCTTCTGTCATCGGAGACCACCGTATTAGCAATTACGCCTAGTTAGGCAGATGTAACGTCTTCAATTAAACCACATATGTTTTAGTCCTTACAACACGACTTCCTCTTTCTTTTTACCCAACTAGTTGCCTAGTTAAAAAGACCTAGGATACAGTTATAAAATCTCTTTTGCTCCTTTTGACATTTAATTATTAGTTATTTCAATTTTGACAATTCTTGAAGGGGATCCAAGAGGTTGTACCCGTGGTTCTAATCGGTTTGGTTCGATTAGTTTTGCTCTTTGGTCTCTTAGATGCTTTACCTTGTCGCCATCATAAGATTTCAAGATCAATTTGTTCTGCAATTTCCTAAGATGACCAAAATGATGTAAATGAGGAAATTTTATCGATTCTTACAGGGAATACATGGTCGTGTCCATGGTTCTGATAATTTGGGCTATTTTTGCTCTTTTGACTTTTCATAGGCGTTTCAGCTTCTCGTTCTCTTCTGAGTACAAGATCAAGTTTTTCTGCCTTATTCTAAGGTACACAAAAGGATAGAAATGAAAAAAAAGGTCAATTCTTGCAGGTAATCCAACTGGTTGTCCCCATGGTTCTGATAATTTAGGCTATGTTTACCGTTTTGGCCAGTAATATACGTTTCAGCTTCTCGTCATCTTCAAAGTCCAAGAGCAATTTTTCCTGCCATTTTCTAAGGTGTAAAAAACTATAAGAAATTTAAAAAAAAGTCAATTCTTGCAGGGAATCCAAGTGGTTGTGCCCATGTTTATGATAATTTGGTCTATATTTATTCTCTTGGCCTGTCATAGACGTTTCAGCTTCTCGTCATTTTCAAAGTCCAAGAACAATTTTTTTACTACTTTGTATAGTGCCTAAAACAATAGAAATGAGAAAATGTCCTAAATTCTTGCAGGTAATCCAACTGGTTGTCCCCATGGTTCTGATAATTTGGGCTATGTTTACCGTTTTGGCCAGTAATAGACGCCGCAGCTACTCGTCATCTTCTGAGTACAAGATCAAGTTTTTCTGTCATATTCTATGATGCACAAAAGGATAGAAATGAAAAAAGGTCAATTTTTGCAGGTAATCCAATTGGTTGTCCCCATGGTTCTGATAATTTGGGCTATGTTTACTGTTTTGGCCATTAATAACGCCTCAGCTACTCGTCATCTTGTGAGTACAAGATCAAGTTTTTCTGTCATATTCTAAGATGCACAAAAGGATAGAAATGAAAAAAAGGTCAATTCTTGCAGGTAATCCAACTGGTTGTCCCCATGGTTCTGATAATTTGGGCTATGTTTACCGTTTTGGCCAGTAATAGACGTTTCAGCTTCTCGTTTCCTTCAGAGTTCTAGATCACTTTTTTTCTACTATTTTGTAGGGTGCCAAAAACAATAGAAATGAGAAAATTTTGACAATTCTTTCAAGTAATCAAACTGGTTCTGGTAATTTAGTCTATGTTTGCTTTTGGCTTTTCATGGACGTTTTAGCTTTTCATCATCTTCTGAGTACAAGATAAATTTTTTTCTACTATTTTCTAGGGTGGCCATGACAATAGAAATAAGAAAATTTAGACAATTCTTGCACGTAATCCAACTCGCCATCTTCCGTGTTGGATATCAATTTTTTCAACAATCAGTCAAACAATTTTTAGCAAGTTTGGTAAAGTTGGTATTCGACGTATCCTTAAAATTTCAGTTTTGAATAATTTACCTCGATTCTAAACTAGAGATGCGATGATTTTATTATCAGTGTGTAAAAAATGTGTAACGACCTCTCACATTCGAAAAAAGTTTGTTCCAAGTTAGTCGAGATACTTACATCGATATCTTCGAAATTGAGGCTGACGTAGAACAAGGCATCATCTTAGGCGCTCACACTTGCTGATCCTAGGTGACCTGATCTATAGAAAACATAACTATCCCAACATTTCGCGATGAAGCAGCTGTCTTTCAAAGGAAAAAGAAATCGAAACATCAAGAATGTATGTCAGTCAATCAGCATCATCCACTGTTGCATGAACGGTATAAAGGATTGCACATGTTTTCACAAATAAGGGAGAATTGAAGGAAACAGAATTATGCATTCGCATTTAAATAATTTATGTGACAGGTTTAAAATTATTATCGTTTCGTTGAATGTTATTTTATACATCTAACAACAAACCACAAAACTATGACTTTTTTATTAGTAGGGTCAATCTGAATTAAAATTTAAAGGGTTGTCGTTTTGAATATACGATTGAGTCGGAGCTTTATGTTTTACTGAGAAATAGGACTGAACTAGTAAAATATTAGACCGACTGATCGAACGGATTTAATTCAGTTTAAAATTATTCATATATGCAACCGGCTGAAAGTTCAAAAATATGAGAAAAATAAAACTACGTGTTGAAAAATTTACAATCGCCCACGATTCCAAACGGTTGAAATATCAACCAGGAAATAATTGTTTTACGATGGATCCATTGATATACGTCAATGCAGGCTGATTAGTTGGCTCTGCTTCTTGTTACACCTTCACCTGGGCCGGAGTTCATACATAAAATATTATCCACGTGGCATCGGCGACACCATATTTAGACTTAGGCCTACCGACGACACTTTCACCGCATCCACCAGCCCCCCGACAGACGTCTTAACATTCACATTTCCGCGCTCGCTTCGCATTCAGTATGAATTTAGGCCGAGATTGTGAAAACGGCACATGTCGTCTCTTTTACATCATCCTTTGGAAACGTGCGTAGTGCCAGAAAAACAACAACAAAGCTAGTTGTTAGTTTTTTTTAAAATTTATTTAATAGAATTGGGCCATATTTTGTAAATAATACTCTACAAAATGAGATAATTTCCAAAAATCATATAAAAAGTATTACATAAGCGAGAAAGAGTGGATATAGAAAGTTATTTTATGAAATTAGCATGATTAGATATTCAAAAGGTGGGGAGAAAGAGGAATAGAGATACATAGATAGATAGATAGATAGATAGATAGATAGATAGATAGATAGATAGATAGATAGATAGATAGATAGATAGATAGNAGAGAGAGAGAGAGAGAGAGAGAGAGAGAGAGATTGAATTACAGAGAGAGGTAACGGACAGAACAACTGGAGATAAAAACAGGCATAGAAATAAAAAATTACGATAGTTGGAAAGATAAGTGATTGAGATAAAGACAGAGAGAGTGCGTGATTGAGAGAGAGAGAGAGAGAGAGAGAGAGAGAGAGAGAGAGAGAGAGAGAGAGAGAGAAAGTGAGTGAGTAAGAGAGAGATATCAGGTTGAATCGATAAAATTTTCACAAGAAACAGTACAAAAATAGCTTCTGGAAAATAATTAGAACTAAGTGAGAGCGAAAGAATGTGAGAAGCATTAAGAAAGAAGAAGAAGAGAGAACGAGAATGATATGTAGATGTAGATAGAGCGAGAGAAAGAATGCGAAAGAGTTAGATTAATAAATATGAAACGACTAGGGATAAAAAGTGAAAGAGAGCGATAGATAGACAGATGAGTGATTTATAGAGAGAAAGAGAGAGAAAGAGTGAGGGGGAGGAAGAGGGTGGGAGAGAAAAACAGTGAGGACAGTGTTATAAGGATATGTTGATAAATAGTTATACAAAACCAAATAGAGAAAACTAAACAGCATATAAAAAGTATAGAGAAAAAAATAGAAAGGAAGAGATCTATCTCGAGATGTGCACATATAGATAGCGAGAAATTAAGACTCATTCAGAGAGAGTGAATGACAAAGAGAGGTAGGATCAAAAATTAAAAGAAGGAGAGTGATACAGAACGAAAAATGTGGAAAGACTTGATATAAAAAAAAAGAAACAAGTGTCGGAGATTAATAAATAATTGATTTATTCATAGTGTGCGAGAGAAAACTCAGTAATTTTTACATATTCATAATCATATTAGCGGAATTATTATTAAATACAAAAATTTTATAGCAAAAACACCTCTACAAAAATTTGCATATTTTATTTTACTTATGGAAAGGACAGTTTGTTAAGAAAGATAACTGATTAAGATAAATGATTTGTTGGGCAGTTTGAGGCCCTTGGCTCATAGGTAACATCTTCGGTTCGATCTGGGGACAATTATCACCGTTCTGAAACGGTGTTGGTTGGTGGAAGGATCAGTGACAGCAGTTTGATAAAACGAAATGATCCAAATCAAACGCGAAAGATCGATGACGGTAATGCCATGATCGGGGAGTGTTTCACATCACAAAATTGAGCCGGACTGGTTGAAAATCGATCACATCTTCTTGAAACGACTTGGTGTTTGTTTCTGTTCTAAAAAAGAGGTCAATTGTTTTCTGTCGTGAAAGTTTTGCTTGTTTGTTGGGTTTTTCTATAATCGACAACTTTTATCTTAAATCGTATTATTGTAATGAGGCCATTGATAAAGTAAGGAAGAAGAAAATAAATTAAAACAGTTAAAACAAATCGATGTATGACCATTTGAAGAATTAATTTAAAACCATTATTATTCAAGTGGCAAAGGAGACTCGAATTTAATCCCCATCGCCCATTTTCTCCTACGCGTGATAATCGCCCTGGGATCGGCAAGCGGTTAAACGACCCGGTTCTACCGAGTCGATCTTTATCAAAATTTCCAACGTCACGATTTATGCGGATGAAAGCAAAGAAACGGTCGATTCGTCAAAACCGCGTTCGTGATGGTCGTGTTTCTTTTTCTCATCTCCGGGTTTGGATGTCAAGTGATTTCAATTCCAGGGCGTATACGGTGAGTTGAACGAGCGGTCACGAAAGGTGGCCCTGTTCGTATGTGTTCGGATATGCTCACTGCTGAGATATGTGAACAAAAAAACTTGATAACATAAATATGTAACATTAATAAAAACAAGAAAATTTGATAAAAATATAGAATTTTCATTTTTGGTGTGGAGAATAACTCTTAACTGGAATAAAAATAAGGAAAACTCTTGTTTGGGAAATTGCTATTTAAAATTACTTTTAACTTATAAACACTTCATCAATAACAATTGATGCTGGGTGTTGGTCTGCGAGTCGTTGAATTCATGCTGAACTGGCACTGGGTCACTTATTGGGTCCGTCTTCACTCGAGAGTTTTTAGAACTAGTCAAATCCCAAATTAAGACAGACCCAACAAGTTACCCAGTGCCGGTTTAACATTTGTCTTTACGTTTTTTAAATAATTTTAAATGAAAATTTAATTTTGTTTTATTAATTACTTCATCAACCAACAGACAGCAGACCAGTTGACACGCCTTTTATTTTCGAAATTTAGCAGTTTCCTGACGGGAATTTACCTATCAATCATTACAGTTTGAAAAGTAAAAAAGCATCATTACAAAAATGTTATAAATAAACAGAAAAAAATTTCATTAAAAAAATGGAGGAACTTTTAAAAGCGTATGAACTCAGCTTGTTTTAGGTTAATGACATTTTCTTCTGGAAGTCTGGAAAGGGTCGTTGAAAAAGTGAATGAAAGTGTGAAAAACCGGCCTGTCGGAGAATAAAAGACGAAGAGTCATACTTTCGTGACACGTGCGGTTTTGGAGGTCTTTCAGTCTTTCTGTCAGACGAATTTTGGCAATTTCATCTCGTCTACTGGTTGATGAACTTGTGATTCGTACTTTTCTGGATTATTTTGGTTTTGTCTTTGTTGTTTTGACGTCAGACTAGTTATGCCAGATTGTTGACCAAAAGGCTCGATAGCTGAAGATGAACCAAAATGACCGGGAACGATCGAATTTCAAGCTCATCAAACCGCAGTTATCAAGGAAATTTATATTTGCAAGGCTATAAAAAAAGTTTGTTATTGAAAAGAAAAGTTTTTCCAAAATTTACCCTGGAGATTTTTTACCTGGATTTTCCAGGTTTTGAAAAATTAGGTTTCCTAGTGAACTTTTGATCTGCCAGAAGCGTTTCGACATTTCGTTACTTTCTGCGTATCTCCGGTTGATGTAATGTAATTTGGTCTTTTTAGGATTATTTTCGTCCGTTTACCTTTGTTTTTTCGATATGTTAGACATTAAACATATAGTCCCATTTTTTCCAAGTTTCTCTTTGTTGAGTAGGATTCTTCTTTCTCTCATAAGTATTTGCCGTGTTCTTTAATTACCCAATATTTTTTATAAATATTTTATTATTTATTTTTAGCTAGGGTATCTGTTGCTTCGTGGCTTGAAATTCCCTTATACCCTGGGACTTTAGGCAGTGCCAGACCTTTTGGGATTATCTCGTTAAAGAGCGATAAGAGCCTAGTTTTAGTAGTATTATTAGTCTTGTTTCTATGGCTGAAAATTTAGCTTGAAAAATGGTTGTAGTCAATATTTTAAATTTATTACTAATGGTCCATTTAACCAATAACCAATTACGTTAGATAAACTTGATGTACGTTTGGGCTAGATTTTTTTGGCTGTTTGGCCCTCTGTCCAAGGGTGTTCTTCCATCAAGCACTACTTATGGTAATTTTTTTTTGTAGCAATTAGAGATGGTCCTAGGTGTGGCTGACTACCCATATTTTGACATCTCATGCCGTATAAAGGCTCAAGGGTATCGGATCAATTTGAAATCTCTTCTACAGCTCATCAGTGAAAATGACACTGTATTAAGCAACTCAGGTCTTGAATGGTGTTTTTCCTTAAATCGAAAACATTTCTTTGGAATGTTACGAAATATATCTTGCGCTGCATAATCCCAAGATACCTTTCATACTTAATAGAGTGCTTTTCTATTTTAATCCAGTAAAAATCTAGCACCTAAGGTAAACAAGAAAACAATGGTCGTATAAGAGCCTGATTTCTTTCAACCTTAAACTTGAAATTTTACATTTCAGGCTAGATTAATCAGACCAATCTGACAAAATAACACAATCTTCCGAGATTTTCAGATTGTACAAATACTCCATGGATTATAAGCAAGATAGAGTTAAAAAAATACTATTCGTTTTAATTGGTTTAATATTTAATCGTAAAAACAACAGGATTATTTTAAACAAGAACTTCTAATGGGGTGAAGCATAAAAAGAAAGTGATACACATTATCTGGTTTTATAAAGCTTAGGCAATTACAACATAGAACGACTCAAATTACAATCTTACTAACAACTTTACTTAATCAAAATAAACATAAAAACAGGTTTTTTCCTCTAAAAATTAAAATTTAAATGACCATTGCAAGGTTAGTGAAACACGACACGAGTAAAATCAAGAAAAAGGAAGGATAACGTTGCGTCGCCTACCCACGCGTTCAAGTCACTTCGGTCTTGACGGAATTGAAATCTCCAGGGCCAATTAAAAAAAAAAAAAAATCCGAAACTGAAAACGTACAGTTCTATAATTATAAAAATTTTGAACATTTTTTTATTAAGTTCAAGTATGAAAATCTGTCTGTTATGAATTTATATGACAAAAGGTGTTAATTAAAAGATCGTAAAAATCTAGAAAAATAAGTTTTTCTTGAGTCGGACTTCAATAAAGAGAATTAATTTCTATTTTCTAGCGTACAAACATAAAAATAAAATAATTCATTTGTGTTTTATTTTAGTTGACATATAGAGATTTATAGCAGATTAATCTTACTGGTTTATTTTAGATGCAGAAATTTAAAAAAATCATGATGACGTTTTTATTTACATTTTGAAATGCTATTAAAGGTATTTATTCGCCTAACAAGAAATCTTTAAACGCGGAAAACACAGAAGCACTCAGATCGAATAATCTTGCGGAATTGAAATCTCCAGGATAAATTTGAAAAAGGTTTTTTTTTTTTTTTCAATTACCAACTTTCTTTTATAACCTGTAAATATTTTGAGATTTCTCCATGATGACTGCTCGCTGATGAACCTGAAAATCGGTCGTTCCCGATCATGCTATGCCGTCTTGAGCGGTCGTGTCTGTGTGCTATTGTGTCAATCGTTGAATCGGAGAACAAGGACGGTGAGGCTAGTCCGTTGTATCAAAACAGCGAATATAAACGGACCGAAATCATCCAGAAAAGGCCAAATTACATGTTCATCTACCAGGAGACATACTGAACATGGCGAAATACGCCTAATAGATCAAATTTCACTTGGAAACCTTGTTTACTTAATTTATCAATAACCTGAAAATCCCGTCGAAAAATCTTCAGGTAATAAGGTAGTAAATTTGAGAAAAAAAAACCTTTTTCAACTAAAAAATTTCTTTTAGAACATTGCGAATCTTGTGAGATTTCTCGATGATGACTTCGGGCTGATGAACCTGAAAATCGATCGTTACCGGTCATTATGGTCTGCCATCTTCAGCGGTCGTATAAGTATGTCATTTTGTCAATCGTGCCATCACCGAGATGTTGAAAGTCGTTTAACAGATCGAAAAAGCGAGGATATGCGGACCAAAATGTCAAAAAAGGTCCTAATTTTGGGTTTATCACCTAGCAGAGAAAAACAAATAAATAATCTCACCTAATTAAATCTGTCAATAAGATTGCCATAAAATGAATTCGTTTGAAAGATGGTGAGCGTTTTTTCATTTCTATTGATTAAAGGTTAGTTAGTTGTTCTTCTAATACTATAAAATTTTCTTAACGTCTTCATATTTTATTAATTTATAAAGTTAAATATTATATATCCACAAAAATCCGGTTGAAAGTGGGGGATACGACCTCCAGGATATTTCTGTAAGTTTTTATTCTTCGGTAGGAACGTCGTCCTAGCCCGGTTGGCTTTTTCTTCTCCTACAAGGGACCCTAGGAGATTTAGGGGCTCCACCGAAACGCTTCTTTTGTAAATTCATTAGCCCTCCTACCTGCCATTTTTGGAATGTACCAGTTGGGGGGCTTTTGTCGGGGTCCATGTGTAATTTAGCCGTTCCCTCCTTTCGGCCCGGACCAATTCACATGTATTTAAGCTCTTATAGACGTGTTCCAAAATAATCCTCAATTAGTTTGTGTCAGCCTTTGACCGTTTCTTATCTGTTGTTTGTTTTTCGGTTACTATTATTTATAAAGTGTTTGCTTGACGGCGTTTTTTTTTTCAGTGTTAATCTGTGATGGTAAACTGTTTAAATTTCCAAAGGTTTTTTTTTTCACAAGGTCATAGCACTAACATTAACGCCAGCGCTGTAACTAGAGAACCCAGCCATAAGAAACCAACCTGCGCTGGCAGTGTGAGGGATAATGCAAGGAGGTCTCTAGGCTGTCGTAGATTAAGGCTAAATGGCGGGTTCTCGGGATGGGAATGTGTATAGAGGACTCATGTGAAACTTTTAAAATCGGATCAGTTGACAGGTTGAGGTCGTTGTGGATAGTGATGTTAGCGGGGTAGTAAGGAGTTTTGACAATATTATCTGACGACTTTAGATTGGACGCGTTGGATGTTGGATGGCCAGTTCCACTCCGTCCAAAATGGTCGCAATAAAATATAAGGTTAGTTTAGTTGACGATCAAGATTTCGGTCCTAAAAGTCTTTGTAGTTGTTCAAGTAGTCTGTTAAGTTGCAATCCCTTAAGTCTTGTGCGGGGATTCCATATCAGTCTGCTGTCTACTCCTAAATATTTGACTAGAATGGAAGTCGGTTTTTGTTGCTGTTGGACAGTGGAAGGCAAGATTGTTTTTACAATGAGAGAAAATTTTCTTCATTCAGTCATGTCACTTTTTCCCCCAGTCTTCGATAAGATCAAGGTGTTCATGGACAGGATGAAAGTTAGAGGGCAAAATTTTGGTATTGTCAGGCAAGTCACCAGTAATATGATTGAAAGGGGCTCCCTTTTGGGGCGATGACTTGTGTCAATCTGATTTCGGAAAACTATTGCCGCACATCACTCTGAAGCAGCAGTTAGGTAGGATATTAAGGAGTGGGTAGGAAGCTTTTAAATTTAAGAATAAGCAATACTCTTTATTCTATAGAGCAGAGAAGTTGGTCGACAACTGTGAAAAATTAAATATCTTTCGCCAAAGCTTCTTCTTTAAACCATATTCATAGATTTAGATGTAGATGTACCATTTAGGCCCGAATTCATTGGCTGTTTTTCTTCTAAGGTTAATCTCAAAACACTTCCTCCTGAGGGCATGTGTAGCATCAGAGTTTGTTAGTAGGTGTGTTTCCTTCTGGGCAGAATCTGCACTTGCCGTGTCGGGTTATGCCAATCTTCTTCATATATCCATTTAGTCTGCAGTGTTCTGTTAAGAATCCTGTTAGGATTCGCAGTTTTTCAAGCTTCCTTCATGTTACCTCTTTCTTTCCAAAGTTTGTTAGGAGATTCTTGGATTGTTTGTGCCCAATGAGTTCCTTTGTTCCCTCATTTCCTTTCTTTATCTTTCTGTCTTAGGTCACTAATAGTGTGAATTCCTATGCCATCCTTACCGTACCATCGTCACAATTAAATAAATAATAAATATAAATGTGTGATGATTAGTGACCGTTAATCGATATTTATTTAGAAATCGAGAGATGCGGTCTGGTATGATGTAGGTTTCAGAAAAACATTTTCTTTATCGTGCCAACGTTTCGATCTTTATTGAGATCATCTTCAGGGCTCAAAGTGTTTGTCTTCTGTGTAATTGTGCCATTCTTGCGTGTCGTGTCGTGTCGAGAGTGCCAACAGGACACGCAAGAATGGCACAATTACACAGAAGACAAACACTTTGAGCACTGAAGATGATCTCAATAAAGATCGAAACGTTGGCACGATAAAGAAAATGTTTTTCTGAAACCTACATCATACCAGACCGCATCTCACGATTTCTAAATAAATAATAAACATAAATACTAAATCATCGCACGAAATGTTTTCTTTTAAAATACACGCTGTTGAACGTAATAAATAACTTCAAGAACGACTTTCATTTTTTTTTTCAAACCTGCACCGTAGTTTTTTATTTCAATTAACTTTCCAAAACTTCATCTCTTTATTTCTATAATTATTTTGATATATTCATCATCGACTAGGTCGAACGTGATAGCCTCTTGGCCGTAATGAAGGGACGCACAGCTCCTACTAGTTTTCACCATCGTTCCACTTAATTCTACCTGAAACATAATAAATAATTATTATTAACTTATTTTCTAAGATTTGCTCGACTTGTTATACTATGTAAACAGGCAAATTAAAAAAAGTTGTAGTAGTAAAAAACTGAAAACTTATCATCTTCTTTTCACCCATGTTGTCAACTTTGTTGTCTGAAAGCTATTCAAAAACCTTCCCGTTTAAGAATTTTACCTACTTGTTCTAATAATTTAATTAGGGAGGAAAACCCCCTGGGGTTGGGCACTCTCAACACGACACGCAAGAATGGCACAATTACACTTTAAGCCCTGAAGATGATCTCAATAAAGATCGAAACGTTGGCACGATAAAAAAAATGTTTTTTTGACACCCGTAATCTCACGATTTATGAATAATTATCGATTAACGGTCACTAATCACCATACATTTATAATTTCAGTAGTTTTGGAAATATTGCGTGCCCTACCATTCATTTTAGCAACTGTTTTAAAAAAATCTAGATTCAACATTTTACAGTACTCTCTCGATCTTCGTTTTGGTTTATGTAAGACGTCTATTTTTTGTGTTTTCCTATATTTTCTAGTATGCGGTTGCGGCTGAGTAATTCGTAATTATTTATGTATGAATTAAAATCACTGGCGAGAAATAGAAAGGTCATATTGCTGATATCAGTCTGCAAAATCCTTACAGAAACTTACAATTAAGTTTTTGATATTGTCCATCTTGATTTTGTGGAACTCCATAATAAGTCGTTGGGTTGGAAGTAAATTGTCTTTTCCCCAATCGGTATTTATTTTATCAGATACGTTTCGGTCTAATATAAACCATCTTCAGGCATTATTTTAAATAAAGTAGTTTAAAGGTTTAAGAAAGTGTCGAGTAGTTGTATAGTCGTCAAGACATCCACTTTTGAACTTATACGTATGTAAAAAAACGTCAAACTACTTTATATTAAAAATGTCACTGATGATGTTTTATATTAGATCGAAATGGATGTGACAGAATAAACCCCCGTTCTGGATAAGACAATTTATTTCCTTCCTATCAAACTTTATTAAATTCAATTTTATGACTATTTTTAAAAACCTAGGTTGAAAATTTTACAGTACTTCCTTCTGTTTGTTCTGTTGGTTGTTTTCCCACATTGGAGCAATGTGAAAAGGATTAAGTCACTGGAGAGAAATGGGAAGGCCATATTCCTGATATCAGTCTGCAAAAGCCTTAAAGAAACTTATAATCAAGCCGAAGGTCGTGGGTTCGAATACCACAGATGACACTAACTTTTTCATCTTAACCAAGATCTTGCATAAAAAAAGAATAAATAATTGAAATAATTTAGTCAAATATAAATGGCTTATAATTAAATTTTTGATTCTGTCCATCCTAATTTTGTAGAACTTCATTGACTTTATGAAATAGTTTATTTTCACAATAGGCATTTATTTCGTCAGAAGCGTTTCGGTCTAATACAGGCCATCTTCAGTGACTTTTATAAATAACGTTTTTTTTACATGGTTATAAGTTCACAAGTAGATGCCTGGACGACTATAAAAGTGGCGAGTAGTTTTTAAAAAAATCGTCAAACTACTTTATTTAAAAAAAATTCATTGATGGTCTATATTAGACCGAAACGTGTCTGACAAAATAAACGCCTAATGCGGAAAAGACAATTTGTTTCCTGCCCATCAAACCTATAATTCCTTGGTACAGTTGTTCTGTAAATATTCCGTGCACTATCATTCAATTTGATGACTATTTTTTTAATATAGGTTCAAAACTTTACAGTACTTTCTCGATCTTCTTTTTGGTTTCACGCAAGAATGTCTATTTTCTATCTTTTCTTATTTGTTATTGTACAGTTGCAGATGAATAAATCGTAATTTCTTATGTTTGAGATTGGTGAAATATGACAATAAGTTAAGTAGATCGAGAGAAATGAATAGGTGATAATGCTGATATCAGTCTGCAAAAGACTTAAAGAAACTTATAATTAATTACTTGGTACAGTGGTTTTGTAAATATTCCGTGCACTATCATTTAATTTTATGACTGTTGTTTGTCTAGGTTCAAAATTTTACTGTACTTTCTAGATCTTCTTTTTGGTTTTACCCAAGAATGTCTATTTTCTTTATTTTCTTATTTATTATTGTACAGTTTCGGCTGAATAATTCGTAACTATTTATGTTTAGAGTGGTGCAATGTGAAAATAAGTTAAGTAGGTTGAGAGAAATGAATAGGTGATAATTAGGGCTATGATTTATATGCAATAAAAATAGACAAATATGCACATATATAACTTAGAAGACACATATATAACTAAACTTAGACTTCCTACCTTTGTTTTCCTCTGTTTTTTTGTCTTTATGTGCTGTGTTACCAAAAAAACGTGTAGTTGTTGATACAGGTTTATCACAACAAACACACATAACTTTTGTATGTGATCTTTCGTCTTTGCAGTGCTTTCGGCAGTTTAAGAATAGTCAGTTCACAACACACAAATACTGTTTCACGATGGAAAACGCATGAGCGACTGGGTGTGGGTAAAGCTGCCGGATATGTAAAAAAATATGCAATTACAACCCATTTATGCAAAAATATGCACAAATATGTAAAATAAATGTAGCTAAAATTGATTCAATATGCTTCAAAACATATACAGTTTGTTAAAACTGGATGTTTTAATTAACCAGGAAAAAATATGCAAATGCATATATCTCACAGCCCTAGTGATAACACTGATATCAGTCTGCTAAAGGCTTAAGGAAAGTCGTAATTGCTTGGTAGAGTTGTACTGTAAAATTCCGTGCACGAAATTGGATGGAAAATTTTATGAATTTTTTTTGTACATAGGTTCAAAATTTTACAGTACCTTCTCGATCTTCTTTTTGATTTACGTAAAATGATCTTTTTTTTTGTTTTGTCCCATATTTGTCAGTTTACAATTTCGGCTGAATAATACGTAATTTTTTTATCTTTGAAATTGGTGCAATCGGATAAGAATTTAAGTCGCTGGAGAAAAATGAGAAGATGACATTGCAGATATAAGACTGAAGAGGAATAATAGTTGAATGAATTGGATGAGCTGCTAAGAAAAAAAAACCTTATAATTACTTGGCAGAATTGTTCTGTAATTTTTTAAAGGTAGTTTCTGTGTTTTCTATTGTTTCTTAGTTGTGGTTGAATAATGACGAACATACGATGTCGTAATTGTTTACCATTGGAATTGGTGCAATCTGACAAGAATTATATTTGCTGTAGAGAAATAAGAGAAAGCGAAATCCTACCACCCACGATTACTTCAATTTTATTTCTCTTTTTGAAGTAACAGACAAATGCCATCGGTCGGATTTAGGAAGTACTTGAATGATTTTATTTTTATGTAAGTTGAGGAAAAATTAGAAATTATCCGTTGTCCCGGCTAGACCGGCAGTATTTTTTTAAAGTTACTTTCTCCGTCAACCATAACAGATCTATGCCAGTCTCATTCCCAGGGCCCTCGGCTTCGATTTATAACCCCATTCCTCCTCTGGCTGAACCAGTTCTCGTCCCACCGAAAACGATGGCAGATCGTCCCATTATTATGTGCATCTCGGCCCGCCTCCCTTTGACTACGACGGGAAATAATTAGAAACAGGATTTTTTTTCTATAAAAGAAAAAATCTTACAGTCCCTAATGAGAACTGTATAATGAGCCGGTGACCGTACTTTATTACTCCTTTGATTAATGAAAAACACAGTTTTAAGACCCAAATCGGGAATAAACGTGAATTCCTCCCGGCCAGTCCTGATGCCGGATTCACACGGAGCAAGGCTACAAAAACAAGAATAAAAAAACAAACAAAGATTTACATTTCTTCATTCTGCTCAAAACGAGAAATGAAAATCCTTTGGGTTTCTCTTCTGGTTTATTTATTCAGAACAGGTCAGATTTATAGGTCCTCAATTCTCAAAATATAATTTTTGTTTGTAAATAAATTTTTGGTTAATGATTATAATTTAATGTTATGCTCGCAGAAAAACCTAAAGCATAAACAATCGACTTAACTTATTAAACATACAAGATAAATGTATTACTTATCGTTATACATAAAGATTTCTCGGTCGTTCCTTGATTAGAATCGTGTTGTTGCACCGGTGGGCGATAAATTTGTACCTGTACCGAACTTCCCACTTCACCTGGGTACAGGTAAACAAAAAAAATCCTCCTTCCCCGGTCTTTAGTCAGAATGCGTAAGTCATTCCCGAAATACCTGCTTCCGAACCCGATGAAGCGTTTCTCCCGATCTGAAAATATTCTAAACACACTCCAAGTCCGTTAAAGCAAACAGGAAAGGACTGTTTGTAAATTTTAATTAAAAAAAATGTTAAATACAAGATTTTTATAAATAAAGTATTGATTTAAACAATTTACTGAACTGAAATTTGTACTGGAGAAAGTTTTACTGGTACATCAAGCCATACTTGGTACTGACGGCCCCGCAAAGACAGACAGCCGTCCTGCCCTTTTACAACGGGGTCTTACTGTGTTTCCTTACAGCTTCTCTCGATGGCTGCGGAAAAAACCTTACATGTTACAGCGTACCTTTGAAAAAGTCCTCCATCTTTCGTATAGCCATCTACTTGGCTTGATACTATTGACCCAGCAGCACAAGGTGTAGGTGAACTCTCCTATGGTATAAACCTTAGGGTCTGCACACAGGTAGTGACATCCCTTCAGGGGTGAATGTCTCATCTCTCAAAATAGTACTGGAGAATTTTTTTTATACATCAAGCCATATTCGGTACTGATGGCCCAGCCAAGACAGACAGCCAAGACGAGCCAGGGCATCCGTGCAGAAGAAAACTATATGATTCCTAGAAGCATAATGTTTTTGATCTCTAGGATAATGAGATCCTTATGCGCTTCGTATCTTCCCTAATAGCCACAGCGTCAGCGGAAAAAATTTTACGGAAAGGTGGAAAAAACAAGATAGTTGTTCATTCGCACAGTCGAGTCCGACTCTTTTGCGACCCCATGGAACAAGTCTTGCCTGCTGTCCTCTGAAGTTGACTCAATTTCATGTTTGTTGCATCTAAGACACTCTAACCATCTCATCCTTTGCCGTCCCCATCTTCTTTGACCTTCTATCTTTCCCAGCATTCTATTCTTCACCTTTACTGTATATTCATTAGGGATGCAATCTAGGTCAAACTTGAATAGCCTAGTGGTTTTCCAGATTTTCTTCAGTTTAAGTCTGAATTTTGCAATGAGTAACTCATGATCTGAACAAAAGTCAGCTCCAGGTCTTGTTTTTACTAACTGGATTGAGCTTCTCCATCTTTGACTGCAAGTTATATAGTCAATCTGATTTCGGTGTTGCCCATCTGGTGATGTCCTTGTATAGAGTCGCCTCTTAGGTTGTTGGAAAAGAGTGTTCACTATGACCAGTGTGTTCTATTGACAAAACTCGGTTAACATTTGCCCTGCTTCATTTTGCTTTCCAAGGCCAAACTTGTCTGTTATTCCGGTTACCTTTCTTTAGCATTCCAGTCCCCTATGATGATGAGGACATCATTTTTTGGCGTTAGTTCTATGAGGTGTTAGCTATCTGGATATCGCCGGCTCCCCGGAAAAAACCATGTTGATGATCAGCTTAGTGCGGACGCCTGGTCAACGTAGAAACACAAAACCACAGTGGTTCCCGGACTCAAACCCTCGAGACCCGACCTTCAAGTAGGTGCATTACAGGAGCACGCCACTACTTTCAGTCATTCATATCTTCCCTAATAGCTACAGCTTCAGCGGAAAAAATCTTACAAAAAGGTGGAAAAAACAAGATAGAGTGTTCATTATATCTAGTGCTGTCCCAATATTTGGATTTTGAGTCATCGTGTAAACACCTAGCCAAGAGGTTTTGTCCAGTCTCAAAACAGCCTACATCCTATCAAAAGTCCAAATCCAGTAGGCCCGTTAAGAACTCGAGTTGATGGTGATGATGAACCCATGGAACTTAGTGTTCGACGGGAAGATTTTTCTTTCCCAAGAGATGCTTTTCATTTCTTTGCATTGGAGAGGTCATATAATGAGACTGGACAAAACCTCTTGGCTAGTGTTTACACAGTGGCTCAAAACCCAAATATGGGGCAGCACTAGATATAAAAACTGAACATTATATATCATTGGTAATTTGTGAGGTCCGCAAAAAAAGAAAAAAAGTGTCCATCCACTACAACAGTTTGCCAGGGATCGTGCACCCTAGCCGCATTTTTCTTAGATGTAGAGGTTCTATGTTAGCCGATACTTTGACGCAATTTGTAGTTGTTAAGCTGTGCCTCCTGGCAAAGTCTTATTTCTCTGTGTTGGATGGTGTCTAGCTTTTTTTTAAACAGAGTTTAGCCACATTGCTGTAGGCAATGTACTTCCGTTCTTCTTGTCGGCACGTTATGATCTTAGGTAGATAGAGAGGGATGGACCAGTGGAACTTTTTGACGGGCGGATTTTTCTTTCCAGATGATTTTCATTTGATATAGATGATATAGATATAGATTTTCAGCAGCGGAGTTCAAAAACAATACTACAGCAAGAGCATCCACAAAACAGGGTTGTAGGGGCGGCCATCCGAAAAGCTAAAATGTCAGTTGCCAATCATTTTCTTCTTAGATGCAATGGTTCAGTGTTAGCCCCATTTTGAGGGTGTGCTTGTAGGCAAACTCTTATTGCTCTGTGTCGGAAGGTTTTTAGCGTTTTTTATGATAAATTTAACCGCACTACTGTAGAGTACCAGAATGATGCTCGGTTGAGACCCATACTATGAAAGGACGTCAGTTTTTTAAACTTTCTGTGCGATGTGGTATATGCATTGGCTTCCATAGGATTTTGCAGTCCAGAAATTTGGAGGTCGATTGGTAGGCAACTTCTGTGGGAGATTATCAAGGCCGCACTATTTTTTTTCCGATACTGATAATCCTAGATCCATTGTCCAATGTGAAAATAACCCCGCTATGGAGATTTCAATTCCACTAAGAGCGAAGTGACTTAAACGCGTGGGTAGGCAACGTTGCGTTATCCTTCTTTTTTTTATCTCGGTGGCATCGAGTTTCAATAACCTTGCATTCGTTATTATATTATTATGTAAAACAAAACTATTTTTTCTATTATAAAACTTGTTAATAAAAATGTAATTTGAGTTCCTCAGACCTATGAGTTGTTTTTGAAAGAATGAATCTTATCCTTTTTAAACAATTGCTCGAACATATTATCGGATCAAGTGCGTACAATTTCCTTATTCGCCTTTTAAAATATTTAAATTTATGTTGCGATGGCCGGCATGAGAACAAATCGGAATTTGTATTTCTTCGGTAATACCGTCAAGAATGTGATAATCGGCTTTAACCTCAGGCAGGAGTGTCGCGTCAAAAAAAACATCTCTTCTTTATGTTTCCTGCGTCCTTTCTTGTCCGGTCCAAGGGGAGAAAGTTCCCCCCAGGATCTCAGATGTCGTAAAAAACAATAAGAACGATTGTGCAATTTTCGCTCATTTGTCCACTCATCGGTGGAGGTCATCGCGAAACGTAATCATATCAATAATCAAAAGAAATCAGGCCATTCCACGCCTTCTCTTTCTCAATACGGTTCGGTAATCAATTCCTACGGTGCTAGAACATATCAGCAATTGCTTATTTATAAATTATTGCTTGTGATTGTATAAGATTCGTGTTGTGGCTGCAACCTTCCTAAGCCTTGTAAGGACATTTTATTTATTTGACTTGACGTTAAAATATACCTTGATCAAGGGTAACAACACCAAATAGAACAACTATCTAGTCATTTTGATCATTTATCAACTAATATTTCTTGCTCCTTTGTTTCAAATTAAACAATCTCAAGAAAGCCCACGAATAAAACTTGTACGTTCATCCAAAATATACAATTTTCTACAAGACAAAACAGTTTTAAAATTCAAACCATTTAAAAAAATAATAAAAAAATTTACGACTGTTTGGACAATTGTCTCATAAATATGTATATGTAGATAGTTATTGAAATTTATACGGTGAATTATTTTTCATTACAGTTGTTTCCGTCCTATACTGAAAGTCTGAAATACTGAAAGAGGAATGTTGTTTTGCCATTTAATAAAATAATTAGAACACGTATGATAAAATGTATTTCTAGTACATTGTACCTTTCAAAATGTAATATTGTGGGAGGTGAGAGGTTTCAAATTCAATTTGCATTTTTAATTTTATTCTTATTAAGGAACCTTTAACCCCATATCCTGGGTCATTTTGAGGTTTAGGGATCAATGTTTTAACAAGAGAAAAAAGGACTTTCATTAGGAAAAATAACCATCTTCTTTTATTACAATGCCTTCATAATCGGCAAAACATATTTTCTGGGTACCCGGACATGGAGTAACGAAAAGGCCATGAATTCCCAACCTCCGGATTTAACCACCGCGATCCGACCTCTGATGCTAAAAATTCATAAAAACAATAACTTTTTTCTGAAATGGAAGGAGGAAGTTTTGTTGGCCTGGATGAGAAAATAAGCTCTCACGTATCAAGAGCTGTGTCGATGAGTGGCCCTCGTACGATCTGACTCGTAGAGAATAAAAAATAGGCCATGAGGGGATTGGAGGGGGTTAAGAAGATGGAAATTTATATTATATATTTATATGGCTTATTTATAGATGACTCCAAGTCCGATGTGTCAGAAGCTCATACAGAAACCAAGGTTGGGTATTGCCAACAAAAGAATAGCCATCTTGGCTTGATACTACTGACCAAGCAGCACATCTCCCCTGAGGTATAGACCCTAGGGTCGGCACAACACGTAGTGACATCCCGACAGAGGTGAATGTCTCATTTCTCAAAATAGTACTGGAGAATTTTTTTTGTACATCAAACCATAGTTGGTACTGACGGCCACACTAAGACAGACAGCCGAGACGAGCCAGGACATCCGTCCTCTCCTCTTACAACAGGGTCGTACTGTGTTTCCTTACAGCTTCTCTCGATGGCTGCGGAAAAAAACCATTACATGTTACAGCGTACCTTTGAAAAAGTCCTTCATCTTTTGTAAAGTCATCTACTTGGCTTGATACTACTGACCCAGCAGCACAACGGGGTAGGTGAATTCCCCTATGGTATAGCCCTGCAGATCTATTAGTGACATCCCGTCGGGGTGAATGTCTCATAAAAGAACCTTGTTTCCTCCAAAAATCGGAACGAGGAAGCACAAGCAGAATTCTCATTTGGCATTCCTACACGCTCTCTATACAGAGCCAAGGAATCCCAGGATTTCTTTATCCCATTTGAATAGTTAATGTAATTCCGAAGGCAATGAATGTGAAGGGCCTCGAAATGGGTAATTATTAATTATCAGAACTTTCCATCTCCTTATCGTGCGATTATTTACTACCTATTTACATTTTACCCTGCCTGTTTATTTCTTTTCCCTCTGGTTTGAATAATAATAAACGAACTAAAAATTTATGTACTATAAAAAATGTTTTCTCTCTCTAAAATTTATTTAATCTGATAAAAGAATAAATTTAGAGCATTAATGAAAATGTGCCAGGATGTCTCAATTTCCACTCAATTTTACCATGCTGGAAGGTCATATTTCGTAACGAGTACAAATCCCTAAATCCATAAAGAAAATTTCTTCCTGTGAGGAAAAACAATATTCTTACTAAAAATTAATTTTTCTAATAATAATAGGTTGTCATAAAGAGCAATTTAAATGGGTGGCCCTCGCAAGATCTGACTCCTAGAAAAAGGGTCAACCTCACCCGATGAAGAATACGCCATGCGAAGTTGACAAAGGGAGTTTCACACGGCCTCCTAAATTGGTGAATCTCACATTTATCACATGCTTCGAATAAATAAATTTGAGGTTCACCTATTTAGGAGGTCGTTGATTTAGAGTTTTACAAATTCCATATTTTTAAACAAAGTAAATATTAGAAATTGTTACAATAAATACGTTTCCATTGGTATAAGACATTTTTTGGTTAAAAAAAGATTATTGTTCACTGGTTTTGTACTATTTAATTCTAAATTAGGGAGTCTCACACGACCTCCTAAATTGGTAAATCTCACATTTATCACATGTTTCGAAGAAATAAATGTGAGGTTCACCTATTTAGAGCTTTACAAATTCCACGTTTTTAAAGAATATAAATATTAGAAATTGTTACAATAAATCCGCTTTTATTGGTATAAGACTCTTGTCGGTAAAAAAAGGGTAATGTATACCGGTTATGGACTATTTAATTTTAAATTAGGGAGTCTCACACGGCCTCCTAAATTGACGAATCTCATATTTATCACATGTTTCGAAGAAATAAATATGAGGTTCACCTATTTAGATGGTCGTGTGGGTCTCACGAATGTAGAGCTTTATAAATTCCATGTTTTTAAACAATGTAAATATTAGATATTGTTACAACAAATATGCTGTTTTCTACGCTTCGGTATAAGACTTTTTTGGTAAAAAATATTATTGCCTACAGGTTTTGTTCTATTTAATTCTAAATTAGGGAGTCTGACACGGCTTCCTAAATTGACGAATCTCACATTTATCACATGTTTCGAAGAAAGAAATGTGAGGTTCACTTATTTAGGAGGTCGTGTGAGGTTCACTGATTTAGAGCTTTACAAATTCCATGTTTTTAAACAATATAAATATTAGAAATTGTTACAATAAATCCGCTTTTATTGGTATAAGACTCTTTTCGGTAAAAAAAAAAGGGTTAATGTATACCGGGTATGTACTATGTAATTCTAAATTAGGGAGTCTCACACGGCCTCCTAAATTGACGAATCTCACATTTATCACATGTTTCGAAGAAATAAATGTGAGGTTCACATATTTAGGAGGTCGTGTGAGGTTCACAGATTTAGAGCTTTACAAATTCCATGTTTTTAAACAATATAGATGTTAGAAATTGTCACAATAAATACCCTTTCATTGGTATAAGACTTTTTTTTGTAAAAAAAAAAATGTATACCGGTTTGTACAGTATAATTTTAAATTAGGGAGTCTCACACGGCCTCCTAAATTGATGAACCACATTTATCGTGTGTTTTGAGAGAGCACAAAATAGAAGAGCTTCGTCCTGTTGTGTGTGACAATTTCTACAGGGTAATCATAATTTAAAGATTAAAAAAAAGTTAATCTGCCGAGGCAATAAAGAGACAATCAATTCGATGTCGAACGGTTTTTCAATGATCGGTAAAAGCTGATTTGCATTTCCTCGATCAGCCGCATTTTCGAGCCGGTTCACGGCAAAATGTACTTTTTTTAGCGTTTTCTAATATAATCAATTAACAGTAAAATGGACAAGTGTGTCGTAGAAAAGCCGGACCACCGAAATCAGGAACACCATCGGGAGAGTCAGTAAAAAAAATTAATAAATAAAAGCAGCTTGTTGGTTGAAAAGTAATAGCAGGGCGCTTCGAGGGGCTCGACTCACTTGACCGCTCTGCGAAGTAGTGGGCTGGATGCTGTTCTAATGATTCATCATTTATACTAACGCAACTTAATTGAGCAGGTTCTTGTTAAAAGAGAGAAGGGGGACTTGGATAAGAGAGATAGAGAGAGATAAATACAAGCGGGATACCGCGATATGTGCAGGATGTGAAAGTTATTGGTGAGATTAGATGTTCGAATGCTTCCCGATGGATCTGCCCTTGGTCGGGGTTTTTCTCATCATCCCGAATCACGCTCCAACCTGAATCCGCGTCTAGCCTACTTCAAACAAACGTCTAATTAGGGGGTTTTATTAATTTTCTTATTTGGCAATTTCTCCTTTTCTCGTTTACGCACGACTTCCCTAAACATGTTAATTCTCAAAACGGCGATTAACAATTTCTAATTGCCTCAGCTCCTCTGATGTTATCTCCCATCGCTGTTGAATTAAAACAGTTTGGGAACTTTGATTTTTATCTCGCTTTCAGACGGAGAGATAAAAAAATAATATCTGCCTATTCCTTTCAGTGTAATGTTGAGAAATGAATACACAATAAACAAAGGTACAGAGGAAGACAAAAAACATACCAGACAAAAATAAATTTACCTACTAAACAATGAATACATTATTCTGAGAAATGTGTGGTGTTTAGTGACCATTAGTTAATGATTATTCGGAGATCTTTAGATGCGGTCTGGTGTGGCATAGGTTTTAGAAAAACATTTTCTTTATCGTGCCAACGTTTCGATCTTTATCGAGATCATCTTCAGGGCTCAAAATATTCGTTTTCCGTGTAGATCTGTTATTCTTGTGAATCGTGTGAGAGTGGACACTGACAGAGAAGAATGACACATCTATACGGAAAAAAACACTTAGAGCCCTGATGATGATCTCAATAAAGATCGAAACGTTGGCCCGATAAAGAAAATGTTTTTCTAAAACATACGACTGACCAGACCGCATCTCACGACCTCCGAATAATAATTCTTAGAAATAAAAATGAAATGATATTGTAGAAAAAAATAATGAAAAATGAACAGCCTGCACTCGGTACGTTTAACTAAAATTATGTTGGAGCTGCGATAACGGAGAAGAGCGATGATACTAAAAAAACAACGAAACCGATATCATTATTTTATCTTTATTATTTTATTATTTCTCGTCATTATTTTGTTTTTATATTGAAGCAACGATAAGAGCAGCGAGAATTATTCCGTCTATTTTCTTTGCTTTTATCAGATATGGTTGGCATGGCTAGAAGGGCTTATTAGTGTAATATTTGTTAAATCATTCTTGTTGGATAAACAAAAGTAAAAACTGGATAAATAAAAATCATAATAGATTTGTTCTCGACAATGTATGGGTCGAAGTAGGTGTAAAATTGAAAACAACTTAAAAGTACAAAATTCAATTGATATTAAAGTTTGGTAATTTCTTTAAGTAAGTGTACATAATAATAGGGAATTTATACAGAAAATGTATAATTATAGTAATAAGACGTCAAAATATGTGTTTTGTTTGAGTGACTGTATTTATTAGAGTGAATTGGGAGGGGCTGATGCCTCGCTTCTCGAGCTGTGTACGTGAATTGAGCCATTGGTGTCATTCTTCTCTGTGAGGTCATTCCCAACACGACAGACAAGAATGACACATCTACACGGAAAACAAACACTTTGAGCCTTGAAGATGATCCCAATAAAAATCGAAACGTTGGCACGACAAAGAAATTTTTTTTCTAAAACCTACGTCACACCAAACCGCATCTCATGACCTCCAAATAATCTAAGATCATTGTAAATTAATATAAACAAATTATCAATTATCCTTCCAGAAAAGATCAAGCATCTATCATCAGTATAACTAAAAACTTTACCGGACATTTTTAATTTTAAAATATAGTCAATATTTCGGCATATCAACGGACCTGTGCGTAGTCTTGGGGCAAGTCAGCGGACACAGATCGCTGTTCCGGTACCTCAGGGCTCTAGGGAATTTTAAATGTATATAGTGTTTTTTATGTGTGTTTGTGATATGTCTGTGTTGATGTTTTTTGATCATGTATTGAAATGAATGTAATTTATTAGCGTGAAAGGAAGGGGTTACGTAACACCACCCGAAGAATATCGAGTACGCGGTGAGTGGATGACGTCTGAAGAGCACAAATAATTTATTAGAGAGAACGGATTGGTTCAACCCCGCCCCGAGGAATGTTGAGTACTTTGAGGTGAGTGTGTGAGTCTGGAGAGTAAAAGTAATTTATTAGCGAGAATGGAGTAGGTTCAACCCAGCTCCGAAGAATATCGAATACTCTGAGGTGGGTGTGTGAGTCTGGGGAGTAAAAGTAATTTATTAGCGAGAATGGAGTAGGTTCAACCCAGCATCGAAGAATATCGAATACTTTTGGGTATTGAATGAAACCAGGGCTCTATGTTTGTATGTTCGTTGACAACTGTTTGCTTTATGTCTATTCTACAGTTGACAACTTGAAGTACAAATATGTGGCTAGCATTAAATATTTCGATTTAGCGTCAGTAACAGATCAAGAGTCTTAAATGTCTGTTAAAAAATACTCGCGAAAGACCAAAAAAAGCACGAAATAAAGGAAATATAGTGAAAAAAAGTGAAAGCAAAATAAAAGATAGTGAAATCGTAAAAAAGTGAAGGAACAATAGCCAGAAGGCTGCAGTCCCTGGGGAGCACAAATCCTGCATCATAGTAGTCTTAATCATCATCACCATCATACATGTTTCTGGTTTAAAATAAACATACGTTGAAATTTTTTTATGTAGTTTAGAAAGTGTTGAGGCCGTGTTTTTAAACTCATTTGGCATATAGTACTTAGGTTCATTAAGCACGTTTTTCATTATAAAACAATGAAAATCTTTATTTATGACACTGTTAATTAATGAAACGTAGAAATTAATAAATGTTCCAGATTATAAATTCAATTAAGTTTCAAAGCAATCCAGGATCGCGTGCATTTTATGTTGGAAAGGAGTGAAAAGGCTAATTTCTCCTCACACTAAGAGAAACATTAGAAACCAACGGCAGAAAATACAGCCTTATTATTATAATAAGTCAGTCATTAAAAGATGTTTAACACCTCGATTAACGATATCCAACACGACATGAAAGGACCTGAAATCGTCAATTTGTCGCCTCGATCCGGATAAAAAATAAAAACTCTATACTGACTGTTTGTTTTTTTTCAAATTAATTACTTATAATAAATTTCTGTGCCAAATCATACAGGAAATAATTGAACGGTTTTAAACGCAAAAATCTATAAGAAAAAAAGGATTAACTAGTGTTTAGATATAATTATTAGTCTCTAAGTAGTCTCGTCAAACAGTACCCTTGAGATTCCTGGTTATCGAGAACCTATTAATTTCCAACTGCAACATTTGTGAAAATCATATGTATTAAATGAGGAAGGAGGTCGCATTCTTGCAATTTAATTGTGGACGAGGGTGTGCCGTTAAATTTTAGCGTATTTTTTTTAAGATGATCGATTCGGCAGCTATTCGTTCAGATCTGAAAACGCTCCAGTCGAGACAATCCAGGGTTTTTGTATTTCGTTATGTAACTAACCAAATTGAGGGTCGATGGGGCGCTTAATATTGTGCCATCATCCCTTTCGCACTACGCGTTCATGCTGTTACATACATACTCTCAATACACGTGGACATCCATAATACACGCTATTTATGTGGAGCCATGTAGTTAATTAGGTGGGACACATCGAACAACCTTTCTCTCTTTACTGGGCACACAAGGCTTTACCCCAAAAGTTCCGTTTGTCAACGAGTCTTTTCTTCCTCCGAGGGCCTTTGCTTTCCAAAATACTCGGTCGTCCTTAAAAGGAAAATGAGGATATTTAAGGTCCATATCTGGCTCATGGCCTTCCGGATGTTTTGATTTTCAATCTGGGAGATGATGCACCTCCCAGCCCCGAGGAGCCAAGACGAACTTCACTCCTCGCTTCCACATTCCGAGTGGTTGGTCTGCATTAAGCATTAGATCGTATACCGCGCGTAAAGGGCTGCCAAGGCCGAAATACTTCAGCCTGGTTTCCCGCGCACTCCCTAGATAGAGAAGGCCACTATCTACCCGAGTATCGGGGCTCCCCTAGCGTAAGACCTTCCGGATTCGCTCCGATCGCGGTTTTGTTTAAAGTGGAATTGCTAACAACACCTTATAGGAGACTGCCTTCTCTAAAGAGCTCTGTCAGCGTAGCCTGAGCGTCCTCAACGCTACGCTTCGAAGGTCCGATCCTTCTTATCCCGTGAGGCCGGGTTTATAACGATGGCCATACGCATGTGTTCGGGCGAAGGTCACAGATAGAAGAACATCCTCTTCTCTAAACCAGGAGCCTCGCCAATAAGCCACTACGAATCCATTCCCAATGTAGCAGGGGCAGGACTTTGGAACATTTCTGCTACCCCGTAGTACAGATGGTTATGCACCCTCTCCCGTCTGTGCAGACAGGATCTGATACCCTAACTCACCTGTGCCTCTGATAAAACGCCTGCCGTCTCCTGCCGACCCGGAGGCCGACACCAATACAGCTTGGGCTTTAGAGAGTTTGCCACGCTCTCAAGGCTGCACCATTATTTTGCACCTAGAAACCCTCCTTGTAATCAAGGGTTGAGAGAGGTGGCAAGGAAGACAGAAGGAACCCGGATTAAGAAAGAGAAGTGAACGAGGACACGAAGTTCCTTCCACCTCCCGACTTTTCCTCACTGCACCACCCATTGTCGCCGTAGTTCTACATTAACCATCCTAACCTAACCATCCTCCGAGGGTCATGCATCGACACAGCACTTAATACATGAGAGGTTATTTTCTGATCCAGCCAATAATCCTCAGCGCTCTTACATTACACATTCACGCCTACAAATACATTAATTTTCAACACACTGTTAAGACAAAAACTTGTATACAATAAAACAATCCTAATTCACACAAAAAGAAGTTGTCTCCTTTCTACTTCCCCACTTCGATTACAGCTGTTTTGCTTGTGGTGGACTGGAAAAGACACCCCCCGAGAGAGTGGGAGAAAGAGATGGAGAGAGAGAGAGAGTGAGAGAGAGAGTGAAAGAAAGAGAAGAGGATAGAGGGCGAAAGAGGGCGTGAAAGAGAGAGAGACGATGAGACAGGGTGAAAGAGAGACAGAGACACATAAAACACACACAAAAATGCATCTATCGGGTATTTTAATATAAATTGTCAATAAAATTTGACTTTTCGGATCATGGTATCGATAAGTGTATTCAGAACTTTAATTGCTATTCTTCTGGAACTGCTCTCTTTTATGGGGGAAGGCTATTGGACCATTAGCATGTTAATTGTGTATTTATCTTTAGCTTATCTTTAGCTTTTTTTATCTTATCTTTTTAGATCTTTATTTAGCTTATCCCTGAATGAAAATAGCAGAAGTGTTTTGTCAAACACGATAAAATCGCCATTTTTTGTATGTTGTTATATTTTAATAAATTGTCTTTGATCCTTTACAATAATTTACTTTTATGCTTTTTTAACCATCTAAAAGAGCATAACATGTTCATCAAATATTTTTCAAAGGGACTTTATGTTTTTCTTTTTGACTAGTTTTCAAACAAACAGTTAAAGTAAATAATTGAAAGACATTTTTTTTTATTAAGTAGAAGGTTACAAGCTTCGTTTCACTCGAGATCCAATGGTA
This sequence comes from Cimex lectularius, assembly GCF_000648675.2. Lineage (NCBI taxonomy): Eukaryota > Metazoa > Arthropoda > Insecta > Hemiptera > Cimicidae > Cimex > Cimex lectularius. The sequence goes on along the minus strand of NW_019392660.1, from coordinate 940,324 downwards.
AATAATTAAAAAAAAAATCATGTAGGTGGTCAAGTCTAAGTAGGATCTTATGAGATTTACTTAGCGGAACTGATTGAGCGTTTAGTACGTGTGTTATGATATGTTTTCACGTATATTTTCATGCCGTCGCACTCCCCAAAGGACAGGTGGAGCGGAAAATTAATTTGTCTAAGAAGAAGAAGAAGAAGCAGCGGACCGGAGTCAGACTTGCGGAAAATCATCTACAGCTCAGCGAGTGCGGGCGGACCCGCGGGTCAGAAGCGTGTAATCGCAAGTTAAGTACCGGAACAAGCTTTCATCTCGAGCTTCTGTGTGTTTTACCGG